>NC_140998.1:126796202-127420189 GCF_052327205.1 Somniosus microcephalus | reverse complement strand
CCAGAGAGACGCCGCCGCGCAAGCTACTGCGTGAGGCCCGGCCGGACTCAAGATGTGCTCCGGGCGGAAGATGACGCGGACGCTGACTCCCGCCCGCCCGCCTTTACTAAGATGGCGGCGGTGGCGACGCTCGGCTCAGGCCCGCCCCCTCCAGCCTTCACAAAGATGGCGGCAATCGCTGGCCTTTTGTCGATCGCGACTGAGGCGCCTAGCTCGGCGTGGCTGGTCAACAGACACCCAGGCTTTGAGGCCTGGAAAAACGGTGAAAGGTAGGAAAATTATAGAGGTTAGACAAAAGATTTACAAATGAATTAACTTTTTTAAAAAACAATTTGTCTTTTAAATGCAACTTTTTTTTTTGCTGGAAATGTAGATTTGAAAAGAAACACGCAGAAAGCGGGAAAAAGAAATGAAAAGTTTGGAATCAAGATGGTGGTGACTCACCTCGGTTCAGAACATAGAACATAGAAACATAGAGATAGGAACAGGAGTAGGCCATTCGGCCCTTCGAGCCTGCTCCGCCATTCAATGAGATCATGGCTGATCTTCGTCTGAGATCATAGCTGATCTTACCAGTTCAGTACCCCGTCCCCGCCTTTTCTCCGTAACCCTTAATCCCCTTAGCCTTCAGAAATATATCCAATTCTCTCTTGAAAATATTTATTGAATTAGCCTTCACAGCCCTCTGTGGCAGGGAATTCCACAGGCTCACCACTCTTTGAGTGAAGAAATTCTTCCTCATCTCTGTTTAAATGATTTGCCCGCTATTTTTAGACTGTGGCCCCTGGTTCTGTGCTCCCGGCCATTGGAAACATTCTCTCTGAATTCAGCCTGTCCAGGCCTGCCATAATTTTATATGTTTCGATGAGATCCCCTCTCAATCTTCTAAACTCCAGTGAGTACAAGCCCAAACTATTTAATCTCTCTTCGTAGGTCATTCCCGCCATTCCAGGTATCAGCCTGGTGAATCGCCGTTGCACTCTTTCCATGGCAAGAACATCCTTCCGCAGATGGGGCGACCAAAACTGTACACAATACTCCAGATGCGGTCTCACCAGCACCTTGTACAGCTGTAGTAAGGTATCCCTATTCCTATACTCGAACCCCCTTGATATGAAGGCCAACATACCATTTGCCTTCTTGATCGCCTGTTGCACCTGCATGCTCTCCTTCAGTGACTGGTGCACAAGAACACCCAGGTCCCTCTGCACTTCCCCATCTCCCAATCTATTGCCATTTAGATAATAATCTACCCTCCTGTTTTTACCCCCAAAGTGGATAACCTCGCATTTATCCACATTATAGTGCATCTGCCACGTATCTGCCCATTCCCCCAACCTGTCCAAATCGCACTGTAGCCTCCTGACATCCTCATCAGAGCCCACCCCTCCTCCTAGTTTAGTGTCGTCAGCGAATTTGGAAATATTGCATCCAATTCCCTGATCCAGATCATTTATATATATTGTGAACAGCTGGGGTCCCAGGACAGATCCTTGCGGCACCCCGCTGGTCACTGCCTGCCACTCCGAAAACGAGCCGTTTATTCCAACTCTCTGTTTTCTATCCGCCAGCCAGTTCTCTATCCACGTTAATACTTTGCCCCCAATCCCATGAGCCTTAATTTTGCATGATAATCTTTTGTGTGGAACCTTATCGAGGGCTTTCTGGAAGTCAAGGTACACCACATCCACTGGCTCTCCCCCATCTATTTTACCAGTTACTTCCTCAAAAAATTCCAGCAGATTAGTCAAACACGATTTACCCTTTGTAAATCCATGTTGACTCTGTCCGATCCTTTCCCCATTTGTCAAGTGCTCCGCTATTTTATCCTTAATAATGGACTCTAGCATTTTGCCCACAACCGATGTAAGGCTTACTGGTCTATAATTCCCTGCTTTCTCTCTACCCCCCTTTTTAAATATTGGGGTAACATTAGCTACCCTCCAATCCACGGGTACTGTTCCCGAGTCAATGGAGTTCCGGAAGATGATCCTTAGAGCATCTGCTATCTCCAGGGCCACCTCCTTAAGTACCCTAGGATGTAGTTTATCAGGCCCCGGGGATTTGTCGGCCTTCAGTCCCCTCAACTTACCCAACACCATATCCCTAGAGATACTAATTTCTGTCAGCTCCTCCCTCTCATTAGTCCCTATGTTTGCCGATATTCCTGGGAGGTTATTTGTGTCCTCCTTTGTGAATACAGAACCAAAGTATGAGTTTAATTGGTCTGCCATTTCCTTATTCTCCATTATATATTCTCCCGAATCGGACTGCAAGGGACCGACTTGGAATTTTACCAGTCTTTTCCTCCTGATATACCGATAAAAGCTTTTGCAGTCTGTCTTTATGTTTGCTGCAAGTTTACTTTCGTATTCTATTTTCCCCTTCCTGATTAATCCCTTTGTCCTCTTTTGCTGTATCTTGTACTGCCCCCAATCTTCCGGTCTGGTGCTTTTTTTTGCCAGTTGATATGCCCTTTTTTTTGATTTTATGCTGTCCCTAATTTCCCTCGTTATCCACGGTTGAGTCACCTTTTTAGGTTTATTTTTATGCCAAACCGGTATAAACATGTTCTGGAATTCTTCCATTCTATCTTTGAATGCTTGCCATTGTCTCTCCACTGTCAATCCCCCCAGAAACACCACCCAATCAATCTTACCCAATTCCCGTCTCATACCCTCGTAATTCCCTTTATTTAAGTTCTGGACCTTAGTCTCTGATTCAATTTCCTCACTCTCCATCTCGACTGAGAGCTCGATCATATTATGATCGCTCTGACCCAAGGGGCCTCGTACAAGAAGATTGCTGATAAGTCCCTTCTCATTGCACAATACCCAGTCTAAAATGGCCTGATCTCGAGTCGGCTCCTCGACATATTGGTCCAGATAACCGTCCCGAAAACATTCCAGGAATTCCTCCTCCTCAGAATTTTTACTAATTTGGGTAGTCCAATCAATATGTAAATTAAAGTCACCCATGATGACAGCTGTGCTCTTATCGCACGCTTCTCTAATTTCCCTTTTTATGCCTTCCCTCACCTCCATATTACTATTTGGAGGCCTATATATCACACCCACTAACGTTTTCCTCCCCTTGCTATTTCTCAGAACGATAAGGCCCGCCCACACATGCACCGATTGGTGGACCGTTAGGTCGCCGAAGCGTAGGATTGGTCAATCGTCCCGTCACTCGACCGTAGGAGGGCCCGCTCGCACGCGCCAGGAACCCGCCGTATGATTGGTCGACCTCGATGTCACTCGATGCTAATGAGCGGATAATGAGCGGAATGTTGCAAGTTTTTTGGATACCGCGGGCGGAATTTTTGTCCGGCCGAAACGTAAATATGCTTAGGACGGTTCTGGAATCGTCAGCTTTCTTTCGATGTAACACACGTGTAGGTACGCTCTATAACTTTCGAGTTTATTCAATACAGACAGACAGATGTATCCTTTTATATATATAGATATATAATATAATAAAAAAATAAATATAGATATCGATAGATAGCTATTCAAGAAGGAGTTAGATATATTTCTTAAGGCTAAAGGGATCAAGGGATATGGGGAGAAAGCAGGGACAGGGTACTGAATTTGGATGATCAGCCGTGATCTCATTAAATGGCGGAACAGGCTCGAGGGGCCAAATGGCCTACTCCTGCTCCGATCTTCTATGTTTCTATGTTTACTGTTACACTGCATTTATCCAAATGTAGCAATAAAATGAAAACATACCCTCAGAAGTGAATTAAACAGACGTATGAACAATTTGTTCTGAATATTCAGCTAATTTTCCACAAAATTCTTATGTTGTTTTCATGTAACATTTAGATGTACAGCAATAGTGTTTTTACTTGAATCTCAGAGTTGTCCTTCTTGACAATATGAATGTTCGATCAAGAAAGTGGATATGTATTAAAAAGAGGCTCTTCAATAAAGACACCGGCTCCTACTGTTCCACAAATTAACTGGAATAAAAGCACACATCTCTGGAGTCTCAAAGTGCTATGAAAAGAGCCTGGCATGAATGATTAAAATGTCTGAGTGAAAGTCTGGAAAATTTTCAATCGCCAACCAGCCTGGGGCAAGTTACCTTCCAGCTTTGGTGAACTGAAGACTAAATCAAACGGTAGCAATTTACCAGTTTGTAAACAACGCTATTGTGTTCATCCTTCAATCTCCAAACTTTCATCGTTTCCCAATTCATCTGATCCTCTGTGGCATGTTGAAACTCCTCTCACCAGACTAGCTCTTTTTCCATATTATTGTTGCTTTTTTCTCGGTTTAGGTAGCTATTTCTGCTATGTGTAAAGTCATTTTCCAAGTCCCCCCCAAAAAATTCACTGACCAAGTGGTGAGCAACATAACATTCTTGTAGCACTGTCTGCAATAATCACATAAGGAAAGTCAGACAAGGGAAAATACCATTTGATCCATTGAAGGTCATCCATTCAGGACATTCATTCGACCATTGGGCTATCTAATTGATTTTAAACAACTTCACTGCCTTACCTGGTAGGTCATTCCAAACATTTATCAAAGGCAGCCAAATGTATTTCTCGCCAATACCCATTTATGTCCTCTGGACTTAGTTTACTGTAATTTCCCTTCTCTATAACATTTAATATTTCATATATTTTCCCCATAACTGCCTTTTTTCTAAACTGCAATTCACTGACTAGGTGCTATGTAAAGTTTTTTCTTTCTTTTTAAATATAAGTTTCTTGAATTTTTTTCACTTTTAAATTCACTGGAAACGCTGACGACACCCAGCTCTACCTCACTACCTCTTCTCTCGACCCCTCCACGGTCCCTAAATTGTCAGACCGCTTGTCCGACATCCAGTTCTGGATGAGTAGAAATTTTCTCCAATTAAATATTGGGAAGATCGAAGCCATTGTTTTCGGTCCCTGCCACAAACTCCGTTCCTTAGCCACTGACTCCATCCCTCTCCCTAACACCTGTCTGAGGCTGAACCACACTGTTCGCAACCTTGGTGTCATATTTGACCCCGAAATGAGCTTCCGACCACATATCCGCAGCATAACAAAGACCGCCTATTTCCACCTCCGTAACATCGCCCGTCTCCGCCCTTGCCTCAGCTTATCCGCTGCTGAAACCCTCATCCATGTCTTTGTTACCTCTAGACTTGACTATTCCAACGCACTCCTGGCTGGCCTCCCACATTCCACCCTACGTAAACTTGAGGTGATCCAAAACTCGGCTGCCTGTGTCCTAACTCGCACCAAGTCCCGTTCACCCATCTCCCCTGTGCTCGCTGACCTACATTGGCTCCCGGTTAAGCAGCGCCTCGATTTCAAAATTCTCATCCTTGTTTTCAAATCCCTCTGTGGCCTCGCCCCTCCCTATCTCTGTAATCTCCTTCAGCCCCACAACCTTCCGAGATAGCTGCGCTCCTCTAATTCTGCCCTCTTGAGCATCCCTGATTATAATCGCTCAACCTTTGGTGGCCGTGCCTTCTGTTGCCTAGGCCCTAAGCTCTGGAATTCCCTGCCTAAACTTGTCCGCCTCACTTCCTCTCTTTCCACCTTTAAGACGCTCCTTAAAACCTACCTCTTTGGCCAAGCTTTTGGTTACCTGCCCTAATTTCTCCTTATGTGGCTCGGTGTCAAATTTTTTGTCTTAAAATACTCCTGTGCAGCGCCTTGGGTCGTTTTACTACATTAAAGGCGCGATATAAATACAAGTTGTTGTTGTTCAGATAAATCTTACCGCTCTTTTTGTAGCACGATAGCCAAAACTAAACATAATACAGGAGACTTTGGTTTATCCGGAGGTTGTATGTCCGGAAACCTCGATCTACCGGCAGAAATCAGGAGCCGTTTTGTTAGGTTTTTTTTCTTCTCGTGGCTTTTTCTTCTCGTGGCTTTTTTTTCCAACAGTCAGGCTCTGGAAAGTCTCTCTGAAGCTGTTGCTAAGCTACAGAGACGCTTCCAAGGTACAGGCCGACTGTTTAGAAGCTGTTGCTAAGCAAGAGTGTTTGTTGTCAGATACGGAGATGAAAACCTCCGTATGCTTCAACATTAACGCTGGTATGTCCGGCAGTTTTGATAGATCGGCAACAGCTCGGTCCCGTCGGTGCCGGATATAACAAAGTTTCCTATACAAGAAGCTTGATCTAACCAGTGCATTGTGAAGTTCGAGCACGATATCTGTGGACTTGTGTTCTACTTTTCAGGCTATATGCATATCCTAACATTCTATTTTATTTTAAATTGCTTCATCACCCTGTCTATAATCTCTCAGGTGCCTTTCTAAATGTCTATGGGCTAATTCAATTCCTTTCAATATACATTTGTATTCAACGTTTTTGGATCAATTTATAACACTTCACTTTTTTCGGTGTTTAATTTTATTGTCTGCTTAATTGCATAAATGATCTAAATGATTTTGCAAATCCTTTGCTGCTCTTTGTACTTTTGTCTTGTCAGCAAGTCATTTCTGTAGATTAGAAAAAAACAGAGATCTAAGCACTGATCCCCGGGAGATTCCACTCAATAGTACATCAGTTCATCAAATGTGCTTAAAGCAAAAAACATCAAGTGCTGACTGGCATTATAGCAAAATACTGCAGATGTTGGAAATCCGAAATAACAACAGAAAATGCTGGAAAATCTCAGCAAGTCAGGCAACATCCGTGGAGAGAAATTTGAGTTGACGTTTTGGGTTTGACCCTTCTTCAAAACTGGAGAGAAAAGGAACTAGATCGAAGGCAGGGCTGCGATCGGACAAAAGAATAAAAGAACCAAAAGAAGTAAAAGAGATTAGAAGCTAGACGAGATGGTAATAGGCTGTGATTAGGTGTAAAGTGTACTGGCAGGGTAAAAGATAGCTTTACACCTAATCACAGCCTATTACCATCTCGTCTAGCTTCTAATCTCTTTTACTTCTTTTGGTTCTTTTATTCTTTTGTCCGATCGCAGCCCTGCCTTCGATCTAGTTCCTTTTCTCTCCAGTTTTGAAGAAGGGTCAAACCCGAAACGTCAACTCAAATTTCTCTCCACGGATGTTGCCTGACTTGCTGAGTTTTTCCAGCATTTTCTGTTGTTATTTTGCTGACTGGCATTATTCACATTTGGAATACTTGACTCACCATCTATCTATATTATGAATGTTTTGTCTGTAATGTTATATGATTGTAGTGAGATTCTAACTTTGCTAATTGGTCCATATGAAACAAGTGACATCATGGGTCAGACCCCAACATCGATCCATACTAACCACATGGCACAACAAACCAATCAGAATCACAATACTGATCTGTGTTAACCACGCGGCACCACAGATTGCTTGAAAAAGTCCTTGGCTGCCCTAATTCCATAGCCTCCATTTGTTATGACTTGAACTCTGCTGTACTCCCTGCCATTCAGACCCGACCTCAAATGTTGTAGCTCTAGCTCTAGTCCCTCCTTCCCTGAGCACCCCAGTCCTGGTTCTTTCCTACCTCCCAGGCCCACTTGAGTGCTCCAGCTCTGTAAATGCTCACACTCTTTCCCCCCGCTGCCCCCACAAGGCCCACCCAGAGTTCTCCAGCTCTTGCATTGCCCCTCTCACTTATTTACATAAAAATGGCACATCTAGGCTGCGTGCTCCCAGAGAGCTGACATCAGTCCTGCAGACAACAGAGGGAGGTCCCGAGTGCCTGGGATGGCAGGAATGACGTATGAAGAGAGATTGGGTCGATTGGGCTTATACTCGCTGGAGTTTAGAAGAATGAGAGGGGATCTCATTGAAACGTATAAAATTCTGACAGAACTGGGCAGACTAGATGCAGGAAGGATGTTCCTGATGGTCAGGGAGTCCAGAACCAGGGGTCACAGTCGAAGGATAAGGGGTAAGCCATTTAGGACAGAAATGAGAAGGAATTTCTTCACCCAGAGAGTGGTGAACCTGTGGAATTCTCTACCAGAGGGCAGTAGAGGCCAATTCATTAAATATATTCAAGAAGGAGTTGGATATATTTCTTAAGGCTAAAGGGATCAAGGGGTATGGGGAGAAAGCAGGGACAGGGTACTGAATTTGGATGATCAGCCACGATCGCATTGAATGGCGGAGCAGGCTCGAGGGGCCGAATGGCCTACTCCTGCTCCTATCTTCTATGTTTCTCAACCCCGCCAAAACTGCAGGGCAGAAGCCAGTGCAGCTACACAATAATTCAGCAGCCACATTTCGACATGGCTCAACTTGAATCAGCAGCCAGCACCTCACCTGAATGCAGCCAGTCTCCTGGGTCCAGGCTAGCTCTAAAGATGGATGGAAAGTAATTATTGGGTGACTATTTAAATGGTGATTTATTTTTTCTAGGTTACAATCAATTTTATGTGACGAATTTATTAGAGTACTCACAATGCAACCTTCAAGCTTGTGATTTATAATTGATCTATTGAGTTGTGACATAAGAATTATAATACTGGAATAACGCATTGATGCTTGTCCATTGTTCTGCATCCTGTCCCACAGAGCTGATCTGCCCATACTAAGTATGTGACTGTTGATGTATTACCAGTTGTGATTACCAGGAACCAATTGTCCCACCCCTGGCCAGAGTATCATTCTATAGACAAAAGCGAAAACCCATTGTCCCTGTTCCCATTCAAGCCTCAGGCTCCCACTCCTTTCTAGCGCAATCCCTGAACCCGATTGCCTTCTCAACCCCAGTAATGGCCCCTCTCACTTATTTACATTAAAATGGCACATCTCGGCTGCGTGCTCCCAGAGAGCTGACATCAGTCCTGCAGACAACAGAGGGAGGTCCCGAGTGCCTCCAGGTGAGAGGAAATATAAAAAGTGCAAGACAAGCAGAAATAAAGAGAAAAGAGGAATACAGAAATAGTGAGAAAAATGATTTGTACTAAAAGCACAGAGAGAGCAAGATACAGACTGAAGAGAGAAGATAGCAGCAAGGAGAAACACACAAAGGGAGAGGGAGACGGAGATGAAGAAAGAAAGGAAGAAAATATTGAAAGAGAAAGAAAGGAGATAGAGAAATAGAAAGATGAAGGAAAAATGGAGAAAGAATTGATGAAGAAAGAGAGAAAGGGAAGAGAAAGAGAAAGGAGAAAGATTAGTAGGCAATATACAGGTGATAAGATAAATTTGAGAGGCAGAGGGAGAAACAGAAAGGAAGAGGCAGAGGAGTGGAAAACAAAGAAATATAAAGAGGGCACGTCAGGAAGAACTGCAGTGAGAGAAACAAGGAGAGACAGTTTTACGGAGAGAGAGAGCTCATTTTAATTCCTGTGAGCAACACCATGGGAGAACGACGAGTATTCTTACTTGATCTCTAACTTTTTCCAGTTCAGACGAAAGGTCATCGACCTGAAACATTAACTCTGTTTTTCTCTCCACAGATGCTGCCTGACCTGCTGAGTATTCCCAGCATTTTCTTTTATTTTTCTTTTATTTGAGTATTCTTACACATTTATTTGACTTTAATCTGTTGAATGCTGAACAATGAGAGAAAGAATGGTCCTGAAGATTTATTATTTTCTCCAGTTTTGCCAGGTAAGTGAAGTACATAACCAGAGAAAAGGTGAGGAGCAGGGATGGAGTGGCCAATGAATTTAATCTTAAACCAATTTGACCCACAATGAGGCACACCATGGGTTCTGGCAATAAAATAACCATAAGCTGTCAAACAGGTTTAAAACATTGAAATAAAACAGCCTGGATATGGGCACACGCAGACCTTTAGAATGACATTTGTTTCCAGTCCCCTGATAACCCAGAGGTAAAATCATTGCTGATTGTTTGAGTCATACAGACAAGAAAGGCCCCAGGTACGATCTCCAGTTTATGCTGACTTAACTGATCTAGTAATAGTAGTGTAATAATTGGCTGGTGGGTTTTTGGGTTACGGAGGGAAATATACAGCCAGCGTTCCCACTCCTGATTGTTATCTAGTGGTTTGTGCTACATGTGTTTGTGTGCAGAGGCCAGGGTGAAGACAGGAGTGGGTCATGCTGCAACATCCTCTAGTCAGACAGCATGCTGACGAGGCTCACACATGAATAATGGACGCTTGGGTGAGGTATGAGCAGCACCCATTGGACCATACCTCAGTGAGGGAATCAATGCCTTCAGGAGAGGAAGGTAGTGAAGATAATTGGATACCGAGTGACTGCTGCCAACGGCCGGAGGCTGTGCATAAGCGTACTGTGCATTAAGCTGGAAGCTCCAACGACCGGAAGCTGCGCAGAGGCATTCTGTGCATTAATCTGGAAGCTGATATCGATGATGTTTCTGCTTTTTTTCCCCACAGAGCCTGTGAGTCCCGAAGGCCTGCTCCGTTCCCAGCATTTTTTCCTACAGTGGCATGAAGTCAAACATGGGCAAGGAAACCTCCTGCTGATTACCACCTACCGCCCTCCCTCAGCTGATCAAGCAGTTCTCCTTCGTGTTGAACACCACTTGGAAGAAGTACTGAGGGCAGCAAGGGCACAGAATGTACTCTGGGTGGGGGACTTCAATGTACATCACCAAAAGTGGCTCAGTAGCACCACTACTGAGCAAGCTGAAGGACATAGCTGTAAGACTTGGCCTGCAGCAGGTGGTGAGAGAACCAACATGAGGGAAAAACCTACTTCACTTCGTCCTCACCAATCTACCTGTCGCAGATGCATCTGTCCATGACAGCATTGGTAGCAGTGATCACCGCACAGTCCTTGAGGAGACGAAGTCCCGTCTTCACACTGAGGACACCCTCCATCGTGTTGTGTGGCACTACCACCGTGCTCATTGGGATAGATTCAGAACAGATCCAGCAGCTCAAAACTGGACATCCATGAGGTGCTGTGGGCCATCAACAGCAGCAGAATTATATTCCACTATACAATCTGTATCCTCAAGGCCTGGCATATCCCTCACTCTACCATTACTATTAAGCCAGGGGACCAACCCTGGTTCAATGAGGAGTGTACAAGAGCATGCTGGGAGCAGCACCAGGCATATGTAAAAATGGAATAAAAGCAGAAAATGCTAGAAATACTCAGCAGGTCAGGCAACATCGGTGGAGAGAGAAACAGAGTTAACGTTTCAGTTTCAACCTGAAACATTAACTCTGTTTCTCTCTCCACAGATGCTGCCTGACCTGCTGAGTATTTCTAGCATTTTCTGTTGTTATTTCAGGTTTCCAGAATCTGCAATATTTTGCTTTTGTATACCTAAAAATGTGCCAACCTGGTGAAACTACAACACAGGACTACATACATGCTAAACAGCAGAAGCAGCATGCTATAGACAGACCTAAGCAATCCCACAACCAACGGATCAGATCAAAGTTCTGCAGTCCTGCCACATCCAGTCATGAATGGTGGTGGACAATTAAACAACTGACAGGAGGAGGAGGCTCCATGAACATCCTCACCCTCAATGATGGCGGAACCCAGCATGTGAGTGCAAAAGACAAGGCTGAAGCGTTTGCAACCATCTTCAGCCAGAATTGCCGAGTGGATGATCCATATCAGCCACCTCCTGAGGTCCCTACCATCACAGAAGCCAGTCTTCAGCCAATTCGATTCAGTCCACGTCTTATCAAAAAACAGCTGAGTGCACTGGATACAGCAAAGGTTATGGGCCCCGACAACATCCCAGCTGCAGTGCTGAAAGACTTGTGCTCCAGAACTAGCCGTGCCTCTAGCCAAGCTGTTCCAGTACAGCTATAACACTGGCATCTACCCAACAAAGTGGAAAATTGCCTAGGTATGTCCTGTCCACAAAAAGTAGGACAAATCCAATCCAGCCAATTACCCTCCCATCAGCCTACTCTCAATCACCAGCAAAGTGATGGAAGGTGTTGTCGACAGTGCTATCAAGTGGCACTTACTCACCAATAACCTGTTCACCAATGCTCAGTCTGGGTTCTGCCAGGACCACTCGGCTCCAGACCTCATTACAGCCTTGGTCCAAACATGGTGAGAGTGAGGTGAGAGTGACTGCCCTTGATATCAAAGCAACACTCAACCAAGTGTGGCATCAAGGAGCCCTGGTAAAATTGCAGTCAATGGGAATTAGCAGGAAAACTCTCTACTGGCTGGAGTCATACCTAGCACAAAGGAAGATGGTTGTGGTTGTTGGAGGCCAACCACATCAGCTCCAGGACATCACTGCAGGAGTTCCTCAGGGCAGTGTCCTAGGCCAAACCATCTTCAGCTGCTTCATCAATAACCTTCCCTCCAACACAAGGTCAGAAGTGGGGACGTTCACTGATGATTGCACAGTGCTCAGTTCCGATTGCACAGTGCTCAGTTCCAATTGCAACTCCTCAGATAATGAAGCAGTCCGTGCCTGTATGCAGCAAGACCTGTACAACATTCAGGCTTGGGCTGATAAGTGGCAAATAACATTTGCGCCACACAAGTGCCAGGTAATGACCATCTCCAACAAGAGAGAGTCTAACCACCTCCCCCTGACATTCAATGGCATTACCATCATCGAATCCCCCACTATCAACATCCTGGGTGTCTTAACTGGATGAGTGCAGCTCTAACAACATGCAAGAAGATTGACACCATCCAAGACAAAGCAGCCCACTTGATTGGAACCCCATCCACCACCTTAAACATTCACTCCCTCCACCACCGGCGTACTGCGGCTGCAGTGTGTACCATCTACAAGATACACTGCAGTGACTCGCCAAGACTTCTTCAACAGCACCTCCCAAACCCGCGACCTCTACCACCTAGAAGGACAAGTGCAGCAGGTGCATGGGAACATCACCACCTCCAAGTTCCCCTCCAAATCACACACTATGCTGACTCAGAAATATATCGCCATTCCTTCATAGTCGCTGGGTCAAAATCCTGGAACACCCTACCTAACAGCACTGTGGGAGTACTTTCACCACATGGACTGCAGTGGTTGAGGAAGGCAGCTCACCACCACCTTCTCAAGGGCAATTAGGAATAGGCAATAAATGCTGGCCTTGCCAGCAACACCTACATCCCATGAATAAATATATAAAGAAGAAATTTACTGTGCCACCTAACTTATTGCTGTGAGCAAACTTAGATGTACGAGTCTCTATTCCTTCATCCAAGTGAAAAGCTGAGGCACCAGTACAGATCCCTGGGGGACACCACGAGTCACATCCTGCCAATTTGAATACATACCTATTATCCCTACTCTCTGTCTCCTATCTCTTAACCAATTCCCTATCCAAGCCAATAGGTTGCCTTCAATTCCACGTGCTCTCATTTATGTTAACAGTCTCTTATGGGGAACCTTGTCGAATGCCTACTGGAAGTCCACATAAATAACATCCATAGATACGCCCTTATCTACCATGTTAGTAATCCTCAAAAAATTCAACTAGGTTTGTTAAACATGACTTACCCTTTACAAATCTATGTTGGCTCTCTCTGATCACCTCATATTTGTCCAAATGCTCAGTCACTCTGTCCTTACGAACTTACACCACAACTGACGTTAGACGAATAGGCCTATAATTTCCTAGTTTATCCCTCCTATCCTTCTTAAATAATCGAGTGACAGTGGCAGTTTTCCAATCCAAGGGGACAATTCCTGAATCAAGAGAGTTTTGGAAAGGAAAGACTTGCATTTATATAGCACCTTTCACGACCACCGGATGTCCCAAAGCACTTTACAGCCAATGATGTACTTTTTGAAGTGTAGTCACTGTTGTAATGTAGGAATCGCGGCAACCAATTTGTGCACAGCAAGCTCCCACAAACAGCAATGTGATAATGATCAGATAATCTGTTTTAGTGATGTTGATTGAGGGATAAATATTAGCCAGGACACCGGGGATAACTCTCCTGTTCTTCTTCAAAATAGTGCCATGGGATCTTTTACATCCACCTGAGAGCAGACAGGGCCTCGGTTTAACGTTTGACGGCACCTCTGACAGTGCAGCACTCCCTCAGTGCTGCACTGGAGTGTCAGACTAGATTTTCCTGCTCAAGTCTCTGGAGTGGGACTTGAACCACAGACTTGAACCAAAACCATGTCTAACACATCATAGTTTCCTCATCTACTTCTTTTAATACACTGGGGTGCAAATCTTGGGTCCTGCCGATTTGTCTATCTTTAATCTCATTGGTTTCTCCATCACAATTTTTTATTACTTATATTGAATCTAGTTAGTCCCTTCCCTTGATTTATTTTTAGTTTCCCTTGTATCTCTGGCAATTTATCCTCATCCTCTACTGTGAAGACTGATAGAAAGTAGTTACTTAGTAAATCTGCCATTTCCTGATTTCCGGTTACAATGGCCCATATTTTCCGACCCCCATGGGTGCGTACGAAGTGTGTATGCATCCATAGGGGCCGCGCAAGTTCCGGGTTTAGGCATGCGATGCGTATGCGCTGAAACTTGGAACTTGTGATGTCAAGAATTCTCTTGACAGATCCAACGCATGCCCAAGAAAAGTGCCTGTGCGGGTGGAGAGTTGCGCTATTTGCTCAACTTCCGCCCGCTGAAAGGCCATAGAATTCTTATGACTGGTAAAAGCAGGCGTAAGGCCTGTCTGTTATTACCAGCATAAGAGTTTTAAAAAATAGAAAAATAAGATTTTATCACTCACTTATAAATTAAAAACCCTGTCCAATAAGGTAAGTTTATATTAAGCCCCATTAAAACATACAAAAAAAATTCAAAAAATTAAATTTTTGTTTAACATATTTAATTAAATGTCATTTTAATTAATTTTATAAATGTAATGGTTTTACTTTATTTCAGTGTGTTGGTGCATTTTTGTAGTCATCCCCATTCATAATTTTGACAGTTCCGTGCGTACAGAACTGTCAAAAGTATGAAGGGGGATTCCCTTCTTCCATTGGTTGAGCTGGCCCACGTGATCCCAGGGGCACTTGCGAACTGCATGCGCCCCTAAGATACATGAGTCTCTGCGCATTTCCAAAGGAGAGGCCCAGGGTCGGAAGCCTCCGTATCTCCGGGACCAGCAGGTAGGTTTGTAGATTTTTTGCTGATCGGAGGCATCCGCCCGCAGGAAGCCTCCGATCGGAAATTCAGGGCAAATATCAAACGACGTTATATTTTATTCCTTGTATGGTAAATAAGTGGAACTATTGCTCAAACAAATGTTCAGCTTTGGAACTTGTGTTCTAATTTAATGCAATGCAGACATTAAACAGCTGCGGACAAAGACAAAAAATAATAGCTTGTGGAAATGTATCTTGTTTCAACTACTTTCCTACTTAGTTGACTAGCAAATTTATAACTTTAAACAAAGGAGGATTGAGCAACGTATGGAGATAAAAAGTTTCTAGTCAGTATCCACCTGCACATCAGTTCCATGGATATATAATTATTTTAAGTATCACTTTTGAAATACATGCTCCCACTGATACTCCATGGAAATTCGCCAATGAATGTATTCACTTACATCAATGGGGCTGTATGCCATCTATCTTTTTTCAGTTTCCTGTGAACATTTACTAAAATACAGCACTCAGTGGGAAACAGAGCAAAAAAAAAATCAAACGGATTATGATATTTGGGCAAAGGGAAATAGAAAATAATTTCCCAGGGAAACCACCCCATGAACTTAAGCATGATGAAGCAAACACACTTTCCATTTGCCACTTAAATGGGAAAGCTTTACGTAAATGTGGATATATGTACCAAGTGAAACAGAATAATACTTTTAAGAGAAAATAAATAAAACTCTGGGTCAGATATTATGCAGGATTAGTAGTAATGTTCGAATTTGCTGCAGTAACCCAAATGTAGAAGGGAAAGTGTGAGTACAGGAAGACTATCCTTTATCCGAAAACTTCGGGACCAGCCGAGTTTCGGATAAAGGAGAATTTCGGATTTCGGAAGGTGGGTCGGCGGGGGTCCGCGGGGGGTCGTGCGCACGACTTACGCTGACGCTCAGCGTAAGTCAGTCGGGGTCGGGGGGGTACGCGGGGGGGGGGTCGGCGGTTGTCAGGGCTGGCGGTTGTCGGGGCTGGCGGGGTCCGCGGGGGGGTCGGCGGCTGGCGGGGTCCGCGGGGGGGTCGGCGGTTGTCGGGGCCCGCGGGGGGGGTCGGCGGTTGTTGGGGCTGGCGGGGTCCGCGGGGGGGTCGGCGGTTGTCGGGGCTGGCGGGGTCCGCGGGGGGGTCGGCGGTTGTCGGGGCCCGCGGGGGGGGTCGGCGGTTGTTGGGGCTGGCGGGGTCCGCGGGGGGGTCGGCGGTTGTCGGGGCTGGCGGGGTCCGCGGGGGGGGTCGGCGGTTGTCGGGGCCGGCGGGGTCCGCGGGGGGGTCGGCGGCTGGCGGGGTCGGCGGTTGTCGGGGCTGGCGGGGTCCGCGGGGGGGTCGGCGGTTGTCGGGGCTGGCGGGGTCGGCGGCTGGCGGTTGTCGGGGCTGGCGGGGGGGTCGTGCGCACGACTTACCCTTTATCCGAACTTCCGCAACCGGAACCCTCTAAAAAACCGAAGGTTTTTTCGTTCAGCGTAAGTCGTACGCACGACTTACACTGAACGAAAAAACCTTCGGTTTTTAGAGGGTTTCGGTTTTCGGAAGTCCGGATAAAGGGTAGTCTACCTGGTACTTACATAGAATTAGTATTTGATGTAATCTCATATGATTAAGGTTTCTGCTTTCTTTTTTACTTATAGATAGCTTGTAGATTTGTACTGGACCTAGAAATAATGAATTAGTTACAGTTGTTCAATCCCAGGATGCTTTAGAGTTTAATGTGTCAGGGTACAATTTAGCTGACCGTGCTGTTTAGCTTCTGTTGAAAGTGCAGGATGTGTGTCTCGTGCCTGCTGATTTCTTTTTATCGCCACATTGTGAACGAAGATAGCCAAGACACTCTTGAGATAGGAAGTGGGACAATAGGCCAGGGTGGTAAACAAGTTGGCATCGGGTGTTTTGTAGAAACTCTCTCATTTCTGGGGGGTCTTGGACAATAACATTTGTCAAGCCATAATGAATCAGCAAGGACAGTGTGTGTGACTAGTGACCTATAAAGATCTTGAGCTTTCCTTAACAACTTGTAGAGAGAGTTGGGTTTGAAAGGATTGATGAAGGTTCAACAGGCATTTGAATTCTCAGGAAAACAAGATACACAGACTGCTTTTGCAGGATACTGATCCCACTGAGCCTGAGAAGGTATCTATGGCCAACCTGAATTTGTAAAAGATAGAAATACGAGGTAGATGTTTAAACTAAACCTCAAGGTAAATGTTACTACCCAGAGAAAAAAATGGGTTAATTGCATTTATTTCTCTCTTTGTCTATTGTTTAAAGACATTGGCTAGAATTTTGCCGGCACTCAGAGTGTGGGTTTGGAGGCGGGACCACTGTCAAAATCGCAAAGATTGACAGCGGGTAGGAAACCCGCTGTCAACCCGCCTCCAATCAATCTTCCCAAGTGTCGGGTCTCCGATGTGCGCATGGACTCAACACCTAGCGGCGGGAAGAGGATTAAAGCCACTTACTTGCCTATTAACAGGTACTTATAGTTGTTAATAGGCTCTTCTTCAATTTTGCCACTTCTGCCTCAGGTTTCCCGACTTCCGGACACCACGCCAGGTAAGTGTGGCGTGTTGCGAGACTGCTGTAATGTTTCTGCATTGATGACAGCTGCAGAAGTGGTGTGAAGGATCCAATGGTGCACTGGTAAGTTTCAGAGGTAAGTGTTGGGAAAATCATTTTTAATGCATTTACACTTTTCTGTAGGTAACAAGTTTTGAATTGGATGTCTAGTCCCACCTCATTGGAAGAACCTCTCTCACCAGTGACAGATCGCTTCTGTAACCTCACCTGCAGCTGCCATCTGTTCTAGCCTATGGAGGGAGTCATTGGAGAGCCTGGGTGCAAGAGCTCACCTTTGTACAGTGATTGTCAGTGTTTGCAGCACCTCAATGCTGTCAAACACTGAGAAATGAGCTGTCAAAAAAAAAATGGTGCGTGGTCCCTTTAAGAAAACCGGCAGATGACGCATCATCAAATGACGTCATCTGACTGGCTTCCTCTTAATTGGCCGGCAAGCCCACAGGGCGGGCTTAACAAGGTCAATCAAGGGAAAATCACGTCCGTGGGCCGGATGCGGTTGGGAGCAGGACTGGAACCCGGAAACCAGCTGACCCGCTCCCAAGCCGCATCCATTTACAAAATCGCGGCCATTGTGTCTGGACTTGGTCGAACACAATAAAAGGATTACATTGCAACCATTTTTGGTTTGTCAGATTCGAACTGTCTTACACTACTTAAGAGTTACTCTACCCAGAACCCTTAGAAAGTTCCCAAATATAGGATGACTAGTAAATGTAATCTATGCGACCTACCTCCTGCTCCCTTGACCTTATTCCCAACAAACCCCTAACCATCCAATTTCCCTTCCCTGCCCCCATGCTAGCTGACATTGTGAATGGTTCCCTCTCCTCAGGCACAGAGTGGTAAAGTGATTCCCACTTGATCAGCTTTCTGATCTGAGGTGTGGAATGGAGTGAGTAGAGGAGAGAGTTCTCCACTGACAGGCAGAAATCATCAGATGATCACTCACTGTGGGCTGCACACCAGAGAACAGGCTTCTAACCCACTGACTCCGATGGAAAAGGTAAATGCAGATAAATTTAGAAAGGAGGTAATAAAATGACCCCACTAGCTACACACAAAGAACACTGGCCCACCAGCTTTGCTGGAAAAGGTAGAGTTTTAAATACAGAAGACTATAGTTTGTTTTATTTGTATAGGTCCTAAAACCAACAAAATATTATGAAAAAAACATTCAGAACAGTTTTGAGAAAGCAGGCCCAACTATGGGTGATTGCGTTTTGTTTACCTGAGACTTGAACAAGTGTCAGTCCCCAAAATATTGATCTCTTTTAGAGATTATTGCTGTAAGCATTGCAAATCTGTCCGAGGGCTTGGCGTACCCACTTTAATCCAGTACTGGTCTTTTTAGCTGACCCTTCAAATCACTTAGCCAGCAGGATCTAGTTCTCTTTATTTTAGATTTAAATAATTTTGTTGAAGCTTTTCCCCTCGTTTCTTGATCTGATTCTCACACTTTATTAAACATAAATTATAAATTTATACAATTCTCATGGAGCTAGGTTATGTATAGTGTTGGAACAGGCTTCCAGAAATCATTCAGTCAATCAAATCTAAAAAATTCCTCTTTATAAGACTTATCAATCATATATTTTTGAACTGGATCAAATTGCATCTGTGAATACAGGAAACACTGTCATGCTAATTAAGGATAATTGGCTAATAAAGAGGTGACATCTACTAAAACAAATGTGAACATGTCAAAGTACAGATAGGTATTGTCCTAATACAGTAACGTTTAACTCAAGGTTTAGTTTAAACACCTACCTCGTATTTACCTATCTTTTACAAATTCAGGTCGGCCATAGATACCTTCTCAGGCCGGTGACATCAATATCCTCCTGCAAGCAGTCTGAATATCTTCTTTTCTTGAGAGTTGACTCAGACTGACCTATATGTACTTCAAATCATAGAATCTTACAGCACAGAAGGAGGCCATTTGGCCCGTCAAGCCTGTGCCGGCTCTTTGAAAGAGTTGTCCAATTTAGTCCCACACTCCAGCTTTATCCCCGTAACCCTGTAAATTAGCCCTCTTCAAGTACATGTCCAACTGCCTTTTGAAAGTTCCTATGGAATCTAATTCCACCATCCTTTCAGGTAGTGTGTTCCAGATCTTAATAACCCTCTGTGTGTAAAAAAATTCCCCTCATTTTCCCTGTAGTTTTTCTGCCAATTATTTTACATCTATGCCCTTTGGTTACCAACCTACTTGCCAAAGGAAACAGTTTCTCCTTATCGATTCCATCAACACCTCTCAGAATTTTGAATGCCTCTATTAGGTCTCCCCTTAACCTTCTTCGTTCTAAGCAGAACAATCCCAGCTTCTCCAATTTCTCCATATAACTAAAGACCCTCATTCCTGGTATCTGCCTGGTAAACCTCCTCTGTACACTCTTCAAGGCCTTGACATCCTTTCTAAAGTATGGTGCTCAGAATTATACACAATACTCCAGCTGAGGCCTAACCAGTATTTTATAATGGTTTAGCATGACTTCCTTGTATTTGTATACAATGCCCCTATTTACAAAGCCAAGTTTTCCATACACTTTCTTAGCTGCCTTATCAACGTGCCCTGCCACCTTCAAAGATTTGTGAATATGTGCCTCCAGGTCCCTTTGTTCTTGCACTCTCCTCAAAGTAGTAGCATTTAGATTATACTGCCTCTCCATGTTGCTCCTCCCAAAGCGCATCACTTCACACTTAACCACATTAAATTGCATCTGACAACTGTCTGCCCATTTTACCAGCCTAAGTCCTCCTGAAGTCTGCTACTATCCTCCTAACTATTTACTACGTTGCCAAGTTTTGTATCATCCACAAACTTCAAAATTGTGCTCCCTATTACCAAGTCCAGGTCATTTATATATAACAAGAAAAGCAATGGTCCTAATACCAACCCTTGGGGGACCCCACTGCATATTTCACTCAAGTCAGTAAAACATCTGTTCATCACTACTCTCTGTCTCCTATCCCTTCGCCAATTATGTACCCAAGTTACCACCATCCCTTTAATCCCATTGCTTCAATTTTCCGAATAAGTCTGTATTTGGTACTTTATCAAATGCCTTTTGAAAGTCATATATACATCTACTGCACTACCTTCATTAAGCTTCTCTGTTGCTTTATCAAAGAACTCAGTCAGGTTAGTCAGACACATGCTGGCTGTCCCTTATTAACCCATGCTTCTCCAAGTGAGAATTAATGTTGTCCTTGACAATGGTCTCTAGTAGTTTTCTCACCACTGACATCAGACTGATTGGCCTGTAGTTACAGTACCATATTTATCCCTCTCCCCTTTTTTGAACAGGGAGTAACATTTGCAATCCTCTAGTCCTCTGGCACCACTCCCATATCCAAGGAAAATTGAAAGATTGGGTGAAAGCTTCTGCTATCTCCACCCTTGTTTTCCTCAGCAACCTAGGATGCATCCCACCTCAATCGGGTGACTTGTTAACTGAGTGATGGCAAACTATTTAGCACCTTCTTCCTATCTATTTTTATACTATCCAATATCTCTACTCCCTCCTCCTCTACTGCAACATTAACTTCAACCTCTTCTTTTGTGAAGAAAAATGCAAAATACTCATTCAGTACCTCACTTATGCCCTCTTCACAAGATGATTTCATTTTTTGCCCCTAATCGGCCCCACCATTCCTTTAACTATCCTTTTACATTTTATATGTTTATAAAAGTTTTTGGGTTCCCTTTTATGTTACCTGCTAATCTTTCTCATACTCTCTCTTGGCCCTTCTAATATCCTTTTTCAATTTCTCCCTGCACTCTGTATTCTGCTTGGTTTTCTATTGTATTATGTACCTGACATTTGTCATAAACCGCTTTTTTCTGTTTTATTTCAAACTCTTATTTCTGGCTTTTCCCTTTCCTCCCTCAAAATGTTCTGCACCCATTCAGGACATAGCATCCCTTTTGATATGGACTGGATATTCATCTCTTCGCTGGTGTACATCTTCAACCTCTCCAATGCCAGGCCAAGCAAAGACTTGCTGAGATAATAGAGTCACAGGCCGCGATTTTATATCAGCTGAGAGGACGGGTTTGGAGGCGGGTCGGCAGCGAAAATCGGAAAAACTGCCGGCGGGTTGTGAACCCGCCTCCACGCTATTTTCGCAAGTGTCGGGTCAGCCGCTCCCTAACTGACCCAACACCAAACGGCGGGGAAGGCACTTAAGGCAGTTAACAGCTTGTTAACTGCCTTTCTAATCCTATTTTAATAGGGGTTTCCAATTTTGGTGTATTTTGTCCGTGTTTCCGTCTTCTGAGAAACACGCCAGCTGCAATGAGTTGGATTTCTCGAGGTCATGAATTGTTGAGAGTTGTTGCAGCAGCTTAAAAGCGCTCCTTCAACATGGCTGACATTCAAATGCTGCAACTGTGTTGTTTGATGTTTTGGCAAATATTTTGCCACTCTACTGAACTTGAGTGTTCAAGCTGAGAGCCATCTGCAGTGTCACCTGTTTGGACTATCCTCAGGCCACTTTGACTGTGCGTTTCAAGCTTCTTTCCTCAACTGAAATCTATAGCAATGGTATGGGAACCATTTATACCCTCTCATCCCGGTCATCCGATTCTGAGGAAGAGCAGCCGCGGCAGCAGCACAACCAGCCACAACAGCAGCACCAGCACCAGGAGCGCCAACCTCCTCAACCACCTGATGCTGCACAGGGCGGAGGGCGTCAGCACAGGGCTGCACCTCACTGCAGGAGATACCCCCAACACAGGGTTTACAGGCAGAGGATCAGCTTCCTCAGCATGGCTGAGCAGCAGTGCCAAAGGAGGCTGAGACTTGAGAGAGATGTAGTCGCTGACATCTGCGCAATGCTGCAGCAACACCTGGAGCCCAGAGGAGCGTGTGGACACTCTTTACCAGTAAGTCACCACCGCAATAAACTTCTTTGCTTCGGGCTCCTTCCAGGGATCAGCTGCAGCCATCAGTGGCATCTCCCAGTTGGCCGCACACACCTGCATACAGCAGCGTGGCTTAGTGCTGCCGGACCACCAAGTGGCTCAGCGCACACACTCTTCAGAAGACGAGGAGCCACGCCTTGCGGGTCCGGATGTGGCCAATGCAGCAGCACACGACCACATTGTTGGCCGTCAGGCAAGGGATGCACTCACCCATGCCAGATTCGCGTAAGCTTACGTTTCAAACACAGGTGGCTGGCAGATGGAGATGAAGATAAGGTTGAGATCCTTAACACACCATACATCTTCTGTCCAATAGACGGAGCTTTCCGATCACTGTCACCATCATCATTATAAATGGAATTAGCCCTGAGCCCTCATTGTGCAACTTCCATTTCCCAGAACACATAGACCAGAACCTTAACTCTTCACCATCACTTTTGTTTAATGACATCACAAAAGGAGGACACTTGATAATGTACAGCATAATATAACACCCATGTGACTACCCTTGTGACTATGTGTGTGTTAACTTCCTCTTATGTGTGCTTCTACATGGTGCTTCACCTGTGGCTTCAGCAGATGTAGAGGCACCTTGCTCACTTTGATGTTGCGCCTGCTTAGACGCCTTTGGTGGGCGTCCTCTGGGTTTTGGACCCTGGGAGGGCTCCTCCACAGTCTGCTCTTCCTGTGGCTGTGCAGGGGCTGAGACGGCCATCTCAGTTTGGTGTGGAATGTGGGGCTCTGACCGAGGGCTCCGCAGTGGCATGGTCATGTGAGCGCTTGGAGAGAAGCCCACACTTCCTTGTTGCCTGCCACCAAAATCCCTCTCATGGATCAGCCGTACTTCAGTGCTAGCAAATGGCTGGAGAGCACCTTGCTGCACATCAGTGGGGCCATGAGAACCCGTCTCTGTACTGACAGTCCTCATGACAAGGATGGCCATAAAGCTCTGGTGTCTCTCCTCAATAGATGCCCATCTCTCCTCCATTGCAGACAATCTATTTTGAAGAGTCACCATGTTATCTTGAGTCTGGCGACTTATGTCCTCCATGGTGGTTGCCACCCTCTCAACGGCGGAACGTTCATGCGCCATTGCCTCCACAAAGGCAGTGCTCATGTATGAGATGGACTCCTCCATTCTCTGCACACTCGCAGTTACCCTGGATGCAAACCCTGTCAGATATTCCTGCACTTGTTCCTGGAGTTCATGAACCGCTCTCTTTCTGGACAGCCCCAGAGGCACAGTGTCTACATGCATCTGAGCAGAGCTAGAAGAGTCCTGTGACCTCCGACGAGGACTCTCCACTGCTGTCGCTGTCTCCACCATCTGCTGATGCTCACCTGTGAGCTGTGATACACCAGGCGACAACACTATTCTATGTCACGAAGGACCCACCGAGGTGTCCATTTCTGCACTGGTGCTGGGTGTGCCAAGTCCTGGTGACGTTGCTCCCTCAGAGGCTCCAGGTTCCTCTGAGGAGTCGTCCGGATCTTCCTTTCCCCGCAGCTCTGCAAATTTTTTTCCTTCAGGTACTTATCCAATTCCCTTTTGAAAGCCTTGATTGAGTCTGCCTCCACCACCCTTTCAGGCAGTGCATTCCAGATCCTAACCACTCGCTGCGTAAAAAAGTTTTTCCTCATGTCGTCTTTGGTTCTTCTGCCAATCATCTTAAATCTGTGTCCTCTGGTTCTCGGCCCTTCCGCCAATGGGAACAATTTCTGTCTGTCTAAACACCTAATGATTTTGAACACCGCTATCAAATCTCCTCTCAAACATCTCTGTTCCAAGGAGAACAACCCCAGCTTCTCCAGTTATCCACGTAACTGAAGTATCTCATCCCTGGAACTATTCTTGTAAATCTTTCTGCACCCTCTCTAAGGCCTTCACATTCTTCCTAAAGTGCGATGCCCAGAACTGGACACAATGCTCCAGTTGAGGCTGAACCAGTGTTTTACAAAGGTTCGTCATAACTTCCTTGCTTTTGTACTCTCTGCCTCAATTTATAAAGCCCAGGATCCCGTATGCTTTTTTAACCACTTTCTCAACCTGCCCTGCCACCTTCAACGATTTGTGCACATTTACCCCCAGGTCTCTCTGTTCATGCACCCGCTTTAGAATTGTATCCTTGAGTTTATATTGCCTCTCCTCGTTCTTCCTACCCAAATGTATCACTACGCACCTCTCTGCATTAAATGTCATCTGCCACGAATCAGTCCTTCTTCTCACTGTTCACTATAATTCCAAGTTTTGTGTCATCTGCAAATTTTGAAATTGTGCCCTGTACACCCAAGTCCAAGTCATTAATATATATCAAGAAAAGCAGCAGTCCTCGTGCCGACCCCTGGGGAACACCACTGTATACCTTCCTCCATGCCAAAAAACAACCAATCACCACTACTTTTTGTTTCCTGTCACTTAGCCAATTTCGTATCCATGCTGCCACTATCCCTTTTATTCCATGGGCTTCAGCTTTGCTGGCAAGCCTATAATGTGGCACTTTATCAAACGCCTTTTGGAAGTCCATGTACACCACATCAACGGCATTGCCCTCATCAACCCTCTCTATTACCTCATCAAAAAACTCAATCAAGTTAGTTAAACACGATTTGCCTTTAACAAATTGGTGCTGGCTTTCCTTAATTAATCCACACTTGTCCAAGTGACTGTTGGCTTTGTCCCGGAATATCGTTTCTAAAAGTTTCCCCACTACCGAGGTTAAACTGACTGATTTGTAGTTGCTGCGTTTATCCTTACACCCTTTTTTGAACACACTTGAGAAATTCTTCCCCCTCTCTGCCCTTTACACTATTACTTTCCCAGACTATATTAGGATAATTGAAGTCCCCCATTATCACTACTCTATAGTTCTTGCACCTCTCTGTAATTTCACTGCTCTATATCCTTCCCACTAGTTGGTGACCTACAGAATACACCTAGTAGTGTTATGGCACCTCTATTTTTTCTGAACTCTAACCAACAAGATTCTGTCCTTGACCTGTCCAGGACATCCTCTCTCTCCAGCACTGTAATATTCTCCTTAATCAATACTGCCACCCCACCTCCTTTCTTTCCTTCCCTATCTTTCCTGAGCACCTTATATCCAGGAATATTTAGTACCCAGTCCTGCCCCTTTTTTGAACCCGGTCTCTGTTATCACCATGACATCATATTCCCATGCGGCTATTTGCACCTGCAGCTCACTAACCTCACTTACCATGCTGCGTGCGTTTACACACATGCACTGCTAACTTATCTTAGACCTTCTTGTATTCTCTCTTAGTCTGACTCCACCTAATACCGTACTATTTCTTACTCTAGTGCTACCTGTATCTCCCAAACCTTTGTGCACCTTGTTTCTCCTTTCTAATGCGACATCCTGGTGCTCATCCCCCAGCCAAATTAGTTTAAACCCTCCCCAACAGCACTAGCAAACTCCCCTGCGAGGATATTGGTCCCAGCTCTGTTGAGGTGCAACCCATCCCACCTCCCCCAGAACCGGTCCCAATGTCCCAGGAATGTCCTGCAGCCACTCAGTGACATCCTTGACCCCGACATGAGGGAGACAACATACCATCTTGGAATAACGTCTGCGGCCGCAGAAATGTTGTCTGTTCCCCTAACTATGGAATCTCCTACCACTATTGCTTTCCCGATCTTTCTCCTCCTCCCTTGTACAGCTGAGCCACCCGTGGTGCCGTGGACTTGGCTCTGGCTGTACTCCCCAGTGGAACCATCGCCCTCACCTGTATTCAGTTAGAGAGTGAGACGCACTCAGGGGTCTCCTGCACTACCTGCCTGGTCCTCCTTGTCTGTCTGGCAGTCACATTCCCTCTCTGCCTGCACACTCTTACGCTGCAGGGTGATCACCTCCTGAAACGTGTTATCCACGTAGCTCTCAGCCTCACGGATGTGCCACAGTGACGCCAGCTGCTGCTCAAGCTTCGAAACCCGGAGCTTGAGTTCCTCCAGCCGACGACACTTCCTGCACATGTAGTTGTCTAGGACATGGCACAAGATGTGCATTCCACGGGACTGAGGTGCCCTGCCATGCCTCTATTTAATAAACTATTAACTATCTTAACAGAAATAAACTCAAGACTTAAAAAAAAATCACCAGCTACTCGCCAATTTTTTCCCTTCTTTTCAGCTCCTTCCCTTGTGCTGACTTCACTTGCGCTCCCTTCGGGCTCTGGGCTCTCATGCCTACCTTTATCTCCGGCTGTTCCTTTCACTCTCTCCTCCAAATTCCCACTCTCTCCAAATTCCCAACCTTAACACACTGTTTAGAAGCACTCCATTTAGGATCACTCTGTGCAGACCACTCTTTGCAGATCACAAAGTGCTCAGTTGCTTCAGTTCACAGTAAGGTGAACACCCAGAACAAGTGTTAAGATTGGAGGCAATTATTTCAAAAAGCACAACTTATCTTAGTAATGATACAAAATAAAGAATACCCCATACTTGCCCACATCATTGGGCTGTCTTATTTGACTTAAACAAGACGACCTCTAACTGTCCTCCAGCAATACTGACCTCTTATTCTCAGTGAAACCCCTTTCTAAAAACTTGACTGCCCGCACAGCATTCAGTTTCAAAAAAACCTCAGTCAGCCTGTGTCCCAGCATCTGTCTTATCTTGCTCTGTTCGCAACTGAAAGAGAATCAAAGACTTTACAATATAAGGGATGTGAGGTAATTATCGCTTACTGAGTAAAACAAACAAATTCACAGTCTATGAGGAAATAACATCCTAGTTACTTATTTTCTCAGGTCAATTATTTTTGGGCCTAAAAAACTGGGATGGATAGACTGATGTACAGATGCCGAAAAGCACATCAACATTAATTCTCATAGTTCTAATAGTGTGTCGTTTAAAAAAACGACAGTGGGTTGATCACTCGGACAGCTCATAGTCAAGAAATACGATGGCCAGCAGTAGCTTTGTGCTGCAGGAGGCATTGAGAAAATAAAATCACACCTCTTGAGGTAGGACTTGAGGCTATTGGAAGCATCAGTGGCAGTGCTGTAATATATTGTAGAATAAGAAATTTTCACTTTCCAAGTGAGGTAATGGTTTGCTTCTGATTGATGCTTCCATGGATTACAAAGTGAGGTACTTCATACACTCGTGATCATGGGTGCAAAACCTACTTGTTATTACTCCTAAGACAGCACGTTGGAACACTGGTGCTCTGCACACCATAGATATTTTCCAACTGTGATTACCAGGGGAAGGATCTCCAATCTTAACAATGCATTGTAGGTCCAACCCACCCAAATACTGACGTTACCAACTGGAGCTAAACTGCATCAGAATCATCTCAGTGTCTACACATATTCACTAAAAACCAAACAAAGATATTGCTTTTGGTGGATCACATAAAAGAATGAATAAAAATCATGCCAGAATCCAATCCAGGGTGTTAATAGCGATCAGAACATAGGACTCATGGCTTTTTAAGTTTATTCACAGAATGCTGGTACTACAAATGGAAGAATAGTTCAGTTTTAGCTTATGATCTTAAGAAAATGGTTGCATATGTCTTATATCAGAATGCCATTAGAATTTAAAAGCTAGAAATAAAGTTCATTATTTAGCAACACTGCATAAAGGCACAAGAGTTTACCTATTAAATTTAAAAATGTCGGAAAAATATTTTTTGAAGGTTAGATAGAAAATTCTGCCCCTTGCGGGAATTTGAATTTATAAACAGCATTCACAAAATAAATATTATAATATTTGCATTCCTAGAAATGGTACAATCACTGAATGAAATATCATGCTTAACATTACAAACTACTTGAAATAAATAACATTATTCAATTTGTGTTGCATTCACTGTCATCACTGAGGAATTCACAATTAGCAAATGGATGGTTAGCAAAATAATAAGTATGTTACTTGGCTGATGCAGGTAGCTTTGATGTGTTCTTCGAAATTAAGACAATTACATTTGATTGCAACTGAGAAGTCAGCGAATGGATTAAAACACCAACAAAAATAACCTAAGAAGGCAGTTACAATTCCTACTTTTGTGGTTGACCCCAAGGAAATAAACTGCTTCTGCATAATTCTGTATCAAAGTTGTTGGTTACAATGACAAATGAAGACAGATGGACAAATGGACTTCGACAAGCAGATAACAACTAATGTGATCATACTTAGTCATCTGGAAAAAACATGCATATTATAAATGTCACAATGGTTTAAGAAAAATTGGACTTAAAAATTGGCTGCAAATGTTGACATTAAAATTTGCTGAAATGCACATTATATGGCACACTGCATCAATTTACTAATACACATCATCACAATAGTTCTGGGACACAGATTGAATTGCTCACGCCATGAGTTCCTCGCTGGCTCATGCATTTCCTTGAGCCTGGCTCCGAGTGGCAGTGGGAGAAGCCTGGGAACAGGTTGCCCATCTGGTCTTGCTCTTTCAGTACTAGTTTGTGGTTATACCATGCAGACAAGAAGAGCAAAAAAAAAGAAAAACCAAAGGGATCGATTTTGACTGCCTTCGCCTGGCATTAACAGCCTCAAAATGGTGTTGGTAACCTTAAGGCCTCGTTACCACCAGCGATGTGGCTGGTGCCATTTTAAAAGGGACTACTGCTGGGTGTCCACATTGCCCGCCTGTTTCCAACGATAGGCCCCTTTCAATATGGAAATCGTGGTCCTATGACGTAAATAGGACCCCGATTGCCACTTTTAGGTCAGAACTGGTCGGTGCCTGCGCAGTGCCACGGGCAATTGAACCGAAGAGGCCCACTAAAGTGTTGAATAATTTTGGTGGGCTCTCCTACAAAGGAGAGAACTCCTACAAAATAATCTGGGCCACTGCTGCCTCGGGACCCACACACTCCACGATTGCGACCTCCGCCCACCCCGCCCCCCACCACCTTCCGCACTCACCACGTTGACAGCTGCCCTGGCCCATTCTTTAGGCCTCAATCAAACTCACTTCACCTCTCCGCTAGATAGCTCAACTATGTATGTTTCTCATTTTTTCTTCCAATGTGCAAAACTTGCATTTATATAGCACCTTTCATGACCCCAGGACATCCCAAACTGCTTTTCAGCCAATGAATTATTTTTGAAGTGCAGTCACTGTTGTAATAGACAGTTTCCTAGAAGTAAAGGGAATTAAGGGTTACGGGGAGCGGGCAGGAATTTGGACATGAGTCTAAGTTCAGATCGGTCATGGCCCTGTGGTTAGCGGAGCGGGCCCAGGGGCCGTGTAGCCTGATCCTGCTCCTATTTCGTGTGTCTAATTCTGTTAGATGCAGGAGATGGTTCTGTGATAGTGGATTGGCAGTTAGGATCAGATCAGCCATGATCTTATTGAATGGCGGAGCAGGCTCGAGGGGCCGATTGGCCTACTCCTGCTCCTATTTCTTATGTTCTTATGTAATGTAGGGAAATGTGACAGGTAAATTACACACAGCAAGGTTCCACAAACAACAATGCGATAAATAGCCAGATAATCAGTTTTTGGTGGTGCTGATTGAGGGATGTTGGCCAGGACACCAAGATAATTTCTTTGCTCTTCTTCATGGGATCTTTTACATCCACTTTTAAGGGCAGACAGGGCCTCGATTTGATGTCTCATCTGAAAGACAGCCCCTCCGACAGAGTCACATTCCCTCAGTACTGCCCTGAAGCGTTAGCCGAGATTATTTGCTCAAGTCTCTGGAGTGGAACTTGAACTAATTGTTCTGCCCATTTTGAAAATAATGGTACAGAATGGTGAATCTTGCGGCGAGCGACGTAAACTGGACTTTTTTCTTCACCATTCAGATCGAACTATGTTTGCGCTGCAAATTGCTGGAATTGCAAATTGATAATGGTGCGGTGATGGCACAGTCGCATCTGGAGCCTCATGAAGGTCGTGCTCAATGGTCTGTCTCCTTACCAATTAAATTTAAGGATAGAGAAGGAAACCGAGCGAACAACAGAAAAGGAAATTGGGTGAATTAGAGTCAAATTAGATACAGAAAGAGAAATAAAGAGGGAAAGAAAGATTGGATTGAGAGAGAGAAAAAGAGGCAGAAAGAAAAAGTAAGAAAAAAATTAAAAGAACAAGCAGAAGAGGAGGACGGTGTAACCTAGTTGTGTTTGGGAATTGTTGTATTGGTCCTTGAGAAGTTAATAGTAAATGAATGGTAGGGTAGGTGTGTGAAATATACAAACATTCTTACTGATATACTGTATCCCAAAATAATTTTCTGCAAGAAATCTATCTGATTTGTAGTTCTGAGTACAAAACACCTTTGCACACTGAAAATGATTGCCTCTGACACTAACAGGAGTGTGGATGGCAAGACTGGCACAAAATTACTGCTAAGGCAGACAAAAAAAAGTTTAAAAAACTCGAGGAACAATTCACTACCTGCTGGAGTGAGACGCCAGAGCTTCATTTGTTCCCTTTCTGGGCCTCCAAGGTGGAGTGTCATATCAGGACCATAAATCACATCATTAACAGAGTCCTTATGGCATGAATTACCAGCCTGAAATGACAGCGGTGAAATGGATTCGCATTTACACCACAAATCCAGCAATTTCATGATATGCAATTAATTTAAATGGAGAGGTGAGCTTGCAATTTTTCGGTTCTGTCAAGGCTAATGACAGGGCGGCGCAAATCGTCCAGCAATTTGTGGAGAATCAGAACTCATGTTGTATCTCTTCTTCGCCACAAATTACTGGATTTCTTGCGAACTAATAATTTTCCCAGCAATTTCTGGGCCATTGTCTTGGCCTTTTTCAAATTCCTCTGCCAATCTGACCAACTTAAATTGAGGTTCTCATTTATGTACTTATGTAGATCAGAAACAGCAGGGCCCCACAACGGACACTGTGGTATTGCTCACGGTAAGTCAGTGGTTTATAAGGACAGCAGTATTATACCTTGTGTTGTAGAATGTATTATTCTGCTTTTAAACTGGAGTTGTGTCCCTTTAAGATTACACAGCCTTATTGCTATTTGGTAAACATGAGATAAGGTTAGAGTTTAATTACTCTTCAGGCTGCAGTTCTGAATTCTTGCTGACTTACTCTTTTAAAATGTAATTGGTAACATCTTTCTCACATACTCAAATATCCAGCACTTAAAATAATAGTTTCTCATAATAATAAAGTAAAAAAATGACATATTATTATGCTGAGCCTCATCTATACAACTCTTCTTGCTTTCATATCATCACTAATGCTTTCCCTCGCCTCACACCCAATTACCCCATGCACCTGCCAACTCGACTGTCCCACCAAATGCTCATTCCCCAATTATTTAACCACAAGCTTATCCACAGTTGTCCAATTTCAACCTTTTTACTTCTTTCCAATTGAAAATAATTTTCTTGAATTCAAAACAATTCTCAAATATCAGCTTTTGGGAGGTCGGCTAGTTATTATTTGAAGACAAAAAATTATGGCAACTTGGGGAGCAAGAACAAGGCGGCAAAACCTTAATATTAGAGCTCGGCTGTTCAGGGTAATGTCAGGAAGCACTTCACACAAAGGGTAGTGGAAATCTGGAACTCTCTCCCCCAAAAAGCAGTTGAGGCAAGGTCAATTGAAAATTTCAAAACTGAGATTGTTAGATTCTTGTTAGGTAAGGGTATTAAAAGTTACAGAACCAAGGCGGGCAGATGGAGTTAAGATACATATCAGCCATGATCTAATTGAACGGGGCAACAGGCTCAAGGGGATGAATGGCCTACTCCTTTTCCTATGTTCTTATGGAATTTTCTCTGCAGTACAGGCTGAGGAGTTGGGAGGCACGAAACTGATGCATTACAGCGCCACCACTGGTGGGAGGACACAATTAGTGTGACAAGTTTACATAGAGTCATAACAGCACAGAAGGAGGCCATTCGGCCCATCGAGTCCGTGCCGGCTCTCTGTAGCGCAATCCAGTCAGTCCCATTCCCCCTCTCTATTCCCGTTGCCCTGCAAGTTTATTTCCCTCAAGTGCCTATCCAGTCTCCCCTTGAAACACTGAGTGTCTCCGCTTCCACCACTTCCGTCGGCAGCAAGTTCCAGGTCCTCAACACCCGCTGCGTAAAAATGTTTTTCCTCACATCCCCCTGTATCTCTTGCCCAAAACCTTAAATCTGTGTCTCCTAGTCCTTGTACCATCAACTAGTGGGAACAGCCTTTCCCCATCTAGCCTATCCAAACCCGTCATAATCTAGTACACCGCTCTCAAATCACCCCTCAACCTCCTTTGCTCTAATGAAAACAAATCCAGCTTCTCCAACCTGTTCTTGTAGCTAAGATCCCCCATCCCCAGAACCATTCTGGTAAATCTCCTCTGCACCCTCTCAAGGGCCTTCACATCCTTCCTAAAGTGTGGTGAACAGAACTGGACGCAATACTCCAGTTGTGGCCTAACCAGCGCTTTATAAAGGTTCAGCATAATTTCCCTACTTTTGTACTCAATACCTCTATTTATGAAGCCCAAGTTCCCATATGCTTTGCTAACCACTCTCTCAATATGTCAATATAGGTAGTTTCCATTATAAATATGGACAGAAGAAATGCTATGATATACATGGGCAGTGGCTTGCAAAACAGGACTTGACATACATATCCACAAACTTATCCACAGTGTGGTAAACCACTGTTATAGTTATCACTGTATATTGTTCTCACTGTTCTCACTGTCACATCACTACACGAGGTCGCCTCTTGTCGCACTGTTATACCTGGGCTGACCACCTCCGACTCCGCCCATTACCTGCCCAGGTATAAAGGTAGCTGACTGGCTAGTATTCCTTCCTGTTGGATCGGATCACCCACGAGGGTGGGCTCTGTTATTTAGCCAATAAAAACCTTCAGTTACGTTCTTAACTCGTCGCCTTTTATTGGACTAATTGATAGGCATATCAATTTTATTGACTAAATTTTAAAGATGTCTGATAATGAACAGCAACAGCAAGGAGCTCACCCAGCAGCACAGCAACAGCAGCCTCCAGACAACGGGCCACACCAGCCGGCTTGGCTGCAAGCCTTGAAACCACCATACCTGGATCTAAACCCACAGGCACCAAACTCAGCCAACGACTTCAAACACTGGCTGGACTGCTTCGAATCGTACCTGGAGGAAGCCGTCGTCCCTCAGAGATCCAAACTAAGAGTCCTGAAAGCCCAAGCGAGCCCGAGAGTATATACACTCATCCAGGACATGACTACGTACGACGACGCCATCAACCTACTGAAACAGCAGTACCGGAGCCCGGTAAACTACATGTACACTAGGCATCTCTTAAGATCTCGCCAGCAACAGCCAGGAGAATCGATAGCTGAATTTTCACGAGCGCTGAGACAACTCGGCAGGAACTGTGACTTTAAAGCGGTGACGGCTACTGCGAACATGGAAGACAATGTCCGCGACGCCTTGGTGAGAGGCCTACGTTCCGACTACACACGGCAAAGACTGCTTGAAGCTAAGGACATAGACCTGGACAAGGCCGAAGCCCTCGCCCTCACCCTAGAGGCCACCCAGCAAGACCAGGAAGCGTTTGCCAGGTACTATTCGCGACCCTGGGACTCGGGCCCGACCCCCACCCCACCACCCTTCACAGCGCTGCCCCCGGGACCTACCTCAGCGTCTGCATCACGGATCCGACCAGGCCCGCTAGCCCCGGTACCGGCCCCGACATCAGGCAACCCCGATCGGGCCGCTGGCTGCTTCTTTTGCGGCCAGGAGAAGCATCCGAGGTCGCGCTGCCCAGCCAAAAACTCGACCTGCAAAACCTGCCTCAAGAAAGGCCACTTCTCCAAGGCCTGCAGAAGCAAATCCTCAGAAGCCAGCAGTGCCTCATGCGAACCCTGGGGGCGGCCATCTTTGTGCGGGGCAGCCGAAGCCTGCAGAGCCTCATGGGAAAACCAGGGGCGGCCATCTTTGTGCGGGGCAGCCGAAGCCTGCAGAGCCGCATGGGAAAACCAGGGGCGGCCATCTTTGTGCGGGGCAGCCGAAGCCTGCAGAGCCTCATGGGAACAGCAGGGGCGGCCATCTTTGTGCGGGGCAAACGATTTAAACAGAGCCTCATGTGAACTACGGGGGCCGCCATCTTCGCCGCCATCTTGTCATGACAACGACGCGCTCATCTACACCCTAGCTTCCGTGACCCTGGATCAAGCCCGCCCGCACCACCTGGCCAGCTCAATGATGGACATCAAAGTCAACGGCCACGCCACGACCTGCCTGTTCGACAGCGGAAGCACGGAGAGCTTCATCCACCCAGACACGGTGAGCCACTACTCCCTCCCCGTCCTGCCAACGCGCAGCCGCATCTCGATGGCATCGAGGTCGCACGCCACAGACATCAGCGGCTACTGTGTCGTGACATTGTCGGTTAAAGGGACAGAGTATAAAAATTTTAAACTCCTCGTACTCCCCCAGCTGTGCGCTGCCGTCATACTAGGGCTGGACTTCCAATCCCACCTCCAAAGTGTAACCCTAGCATACGGTGGACCCCTCCCCCCACTCACAGTCGACAACCAGCGAAAGTTAAACCGCCCACCGCGTAACACCTGCAGCCTATCCACCCTCAAGGTACCGCCACCTTCCCTGTTCGCTAACCTCACCCCCGACTGCAAACCTGTCGCTACTAAGAGCAGGCGGTACAGCGCTGGGGACAGAGCCTTCATTAGCTCTGAGGTGCAGCGACTCCTGAAAGAGGGCATTATTGAGGGGAGCAGCAGCCCCTGGCGTGCCCAGGTGGTGGTAGTCAAGACCGGCGACAAAAATCGCCTGGTTATCGACTACAGCCAGACCATAAACAGATACACCCAGCTGGACGCATACCCCCTCCCCCGCATATCGGACATGGTCAATGAGATTGCACAATACCGCGTATTCTCGACCATCGACCTCAAGTCGGCCTACCACCAACTCCCCATCAGCCCGGAGGACAGCCAGTACACCGCCTTCGAGGCGAATGGCCGCCTCTACCAATTCCTTAGGGTCCCCTTTGGTGTCACCAACGGGGTCTCGGTTTTCCAACGGGAGATGGACCGGATGGTTGACCAGAACGGACTACAGGCCACTTTCCCCTATCTCGATAACGTCACCATCTGCGGCCGCAACCGGCAGGACCATGACGTGAATCTGGAGAAATTCCTCCGTACGGCCCAACGGCTGAACCTCACCTACAATAAGGAGAAATGCGTGTTTAACACAGCGCGCCTTGCCATCCTTGGCTGTGTAGTAGAGAACGGAGTCATCGGCCCCGACCCCGAAAGAATGCGCCCCCTCATGGAGCTACCCCTCCCCCACTGTCCAAAAGCACTTAGGAGAACCCTGGGGCTTTTCGCCTACTATGCCCAATGGGTACCCAATTATGCGGACAAAGCCAGACCCCTCCTGAAAACCACATCCTTCCCCCTCACGGAAGAGGCGTGCGCGGCCTTCTCCCTCATTAAGGGAGACATAGCCAAGGCCACAATGCACGCAGTGGATGAGTCAATCCCCTTCCAAGTGGAGAGCGATGCATCCGACTTCGCCCTAGCCGCTACCCTTAACCAGGAGGGTAGGCCGGTAGCCTTCTTCTCAAGGACCCTACAGGGCCCCGAGACCCGACACTCGTCGGTCGAGAAGGAAGCCCAGGCAATTGTGGAGGCAGTACGGCGCTGGAGGCACTACTTGGCAGGCAAACGATTTACCCTCCTCACCGACCAACGCTCGGTTGCCTTCATGTTTAATAACAAGCTGAGGGGCAAGATCAAGAACGACAAAATCTTGAGGTGGAGAATCGAGCTTTCCACCTATGATTATGAGATCTTGTACCGGCCCGGTAAACTGAACGACCCCCCTGATGCTCTTTCACGCATTACATGCGCCAGCGCGCAAAGTGATAGACTTCAGACCCTCCACAATGACCTCTGCCACCCCGGAGTCACCAGACTCTACCATTTCATTAAGGCCCGCAACCTGCCATACTCCATCGAGGAGGTCAGGACCATGACCAGGAACTGCCAGATCTGTGCTGAGTGCAAACCGCACTTCTATAAGCCGGACAGAGCAAGCCTGATCAAGGCCACCCGCCCCTTCGAGCGTCTGAGCATCGACTTCAAGGGGCCCCTACCGTCATCCGACCGTAATGTGTACTTCCTCAACATCGTTGATGAGTACTCCCGTTTCCCCTTTGCCTTCCCCTGCCCAGACATGACCAGTAACACAGTCATTAAATGCCTGAACAAACTCTTCGCCTTGTTCGGGTTCCCGAACTATATACATAGTGACCGGGGCGCCTCCTTCATGAGCGAGGAACTCCGTCAGTTCCTATTGGAGAGGGGTATTGCAGCAAGCAGGACCACCAGCTACAACCCCCGAGGGAACGGCCAGGTGGAAAGAGAGAACGCGACGGTATGGAAGGCCACCCTCTTAGCCTTAAAGTCTAAGGGCCTCCCAACCTCCCGCTGGCAAGAGGTCCTCCCGATTGCGCTGCACTCCATCCGGTCACTACTTTGCACTGCCATTAACACCACCCCCCATGCTCGAATGTTTGTCTTCCCCAGGAAGTCGACTACGGGAACCACCCTACCAACCTGGCTGACCTCTCCGGGACCCGTCTTGCTGCGAAAGCACGTGAGGGCCCATAAAACGGACCCCCTGGTCGAGAAGGTGAACCTCCTGCACGCCAACCCCCAGTACGCCTATGTGGCTTACCCAGACGGACGGGAGGACACTGTCTCCTTACGAGACCTCGCACCCTCACCCCCCCCTCCCAACCCCCCGAGTCCAGCCGAGGTAGACGGCATGCCGGAACCCCACGAGCCTTTGCCGACTACGCAGACACCAGCTTTAACACCGGATAATGTAACACCGCCGCTGCGACGATCGGAGAGGCTAACGAAGCCTCCGGACAGACTGACATACCAGAGCTGGTAATACACTTCACCCCGCCGGACTCTAATCTAAACAAGGGGTGAATGTGGTAAACCACTGTTATAGTTATCACTGTATATTGTTCTCACTGTTCTCACTGTCACATCACTACACGAGGTCGCCTCTTGTCGCACTGTTATACCTGGGCTGACCACCTCCGACTCCGCCCATTACCTGCCCAGGTATAAAGGTAGCTGACTGGCTAGTATTCCTCCCTGTTGGATCGGATCACCCACGAGGGTGGGCTCTGTTATTTAGCCAATAAAAACCTTCAGTTACGTTCTTAACTCGTCGCCTTTTATTGGACTAATTGATAGGCATATCACACAGCATTTGTTAATCAATGTAAAAGATCAGTTTAGTAAAAACACATTACTGTATAATCATTAAAAACATAATCAGATAAGAAACCATTTAAGAATTATGACAAAGACAATTATAGAAAATAATGGCCCCCATCATGAAGCTGAAATCTCCTCAAAGGTGCCATTCAGAGTACATCACAGCTGAATCTAGATAAATGTATCTTTAGTTTGTGAAGAAATGTTATGCTTGGATCACAATTGTAAGCACTGCTTATCCAAAAAATACATTCTTGTCATTTATACCTCAGCCCAATTATGTAACTGAATTTAAATTTAAATACGACAAAAAATATCATCCTTCACAGAAGTCATCAGTGTGTGAAAGATGATTTGATGGAATGACATTGTTTAACATGCTAAATAATGAAAAAAGCAGATAACAACCATTATGTTCTGTTATTCACATTCTTTATGTACAGCTCCCTTCCATGCAGTAAGGCCCATTTATTTCACCATACTGCTACCATGAGCAACTATGAGAGCGATTTTAGCCCAACCCAACTCACCCGCCAGATTACATGCCTGCCCGAAGCTGACCATTCCCAACTTTAACCTGGTCTACTGAGCAGGCACCAAGGACACCCACCAAAGCTGGCGGGGTCCTTTTGTAAATATGCACGTCGGGTCCCAATGACATCATCGGGATCTGACTGCAATTTTCATTGGACAACCTGAGTGGGAAACTGCAGTGGCTTTCCTGCTAGGTTAAGACAGTGGTAAGAAGAGGCCCAAACAGGTAAGTTTTTAAACTTTCCTTGTGGGGCCCGGAGGAGCAAGAAGGAACGGGTGGGAAGTCAGCCGGCGGGACTTAAATGAAGCTTGGGAGTTAAAATAGTTCGGTTCTCATTTCTGGAGCAGCGGATGAGTTTCTAACTCACACCACTACAAACCCGCCCAAAGCCTGCCCAGAGATAAAATCAAGGTTTATGATTTTGGCAATAGCACAGCACAATAATCAAGGTGACCCTACCTACTCCCTTCAGAAGGTACGAAGCCTGCTTAAAGGTTGACTTTTATAAGTACCCAATGAGGAAGTTGTAAATACCATGAATGTAGGGGGGAGGCAGCCATCTTTCCTGGCTGCTGGCAAGGTGAGGTGCCCAGCCCATCCAAACTGGGCAGTAATGTGTCTTGGCCTTCCTGCACCTGCCCTAATTATTAGGGAAAGCAAGGCAAACCAAAATAAAGTCACAAATCACTTCTTCAAAACTAACTTGTGTGTGCAGAGTTATTGAATCTGTTGATTTGATGTTATGAAAACAGCCTGATGGTTGGTTGAAGTGATTCTATAAGATAATAGATCATAAAATGATCACCAGGGCATTTTCTCTTGAATGAAGTACTGGCAGCCACACCATGTACAAGCACCCTCCAATGTGGCTGTCTTCAATTCTTCAAAACAGGAGATAAAATTGTTATACAGGTAGACTACCCTTTATCCGGACTTCCGAAAACCGAAACCCTCTAAAAACCGAAGGTTTTTTCGGTCAGCGTAAGTCCAGCGTAAGTCGTGCGCACGACCCCCCGCGGACCCCCGCCGGCCCCGACCCCCTCGCGGACCCCCGCCGACAGCGTAAGTCGTGCGCACGACCCCCCGGCCGACCCCGACCCCCGCCGACTTACGCTGAGCGTCAGCGTAAGTCGTGCGCACGACCCCCCGCCACCCCCCCGCAGACCCCCGCCGGCCCCGACCCCGACCATAAGTCGGCGGGGGTCGGGGCCGGCGGGGGGGGGGTCGGGGCCGGCGGGGGTCCGCGGGGGGGTCGGGGCCGGCAGGGGTCGGGGCTGGCGGGGGTGTCGGGGCCGGCGGGGGTCGGGGCTGGCGGGGGTCGGGGCTGGCGGGGGTGTCGGGGCCGGCGGGGGTCGGCGGGGGGGGTCGGCGGGGGGTCGTGCGCACGACCCCCCGCCGACCCCTGCCGACCCACCTTCCGAAATCCGAAATTCTCCGAAAACCGAAACACGGCTGGTCCCGAGGTTTTCGGATAAAGGATAGTCTACCTGTACAAGCAACAAAATTATCAAGGGTCCCGGGTGCCCTTCCCCTTTTATAAAAAGACCGATTAGTGGCAACAAATAGGCGCTAACAAAGATTAACTAGAAACTTACGTCAAGTTAATTGCGAATTCCAGTAAACATTAACATAACTCATCAAAGTAGTGGACATGTATAAAAGAGAATACAAAAGGAGCTCAAGACAATGTCCACAGACTAGAAGAGGGAAAATGAAGACCTTTGACAGGAGAGGATAGCTACATGTCAAGAATGAGGCTACACTATCTGAAGGGGAAAATAACATTTACTTCACGCCCTCACTCAATAAGCCATATGTAGTTCCCCTGAAGTGATGGTTCTCAGAGAGGAAGGAACTTTCTATTTTGAGGACAGGATGGCTGTATCAAACTGGATGCCCTTCCAGGCCCACATCTTATTTATGAACGTAATGAGAATCAATACTGTGAGTATACAAATATCATGCAGCTTCTTTTTTTGAAACGAGCCCATGGGAGTAAGTACTACGCTGTGGAGTGGCCCTCAACTTTCCCAGGAGATTAACCTGTTTGCCAACTAGAAGCGATGCAGAATACAGTTCACTTATCTAGCAGGAATCTCTTTCACTGGTAAATTGCTTTGCTATAAGAAACTAAACGCTGTGGGTGTAATGGAAAAATATCATAAGATCAAGTGGCACTGATTCCAGACTCCACCAGTTCCTCATTAAGTAACACCAACTGCTGCAGGTTCTAATCAACAACTAGTGGGAATTAATCCTATAAAAGTACCATGTTAAATGGGTACTGATTCTATCCCACTGCTTAAAATGCAAGAAGCAACAGATGGATGCACTTCAGTGCCAGAGATCACTTCACTATTAGCTAATGGAGCAGCTCCAAAGCACTGCTGCTAAATCTCTCCAAGCTTTGGAAAGAAAAAAAACCCTGAAGATTTTCAATTGCGTTAGTTTGCCCTGGATGGCCTGGTCCTTTTCTATGCACTGACCAATTCAATACTGAATTCACAACTTTGTGCATATTTTTATGACTTAAAAACCTGGGTGGGGATAGGGTTACAATTTACATACCACTGCAGCATTCTTTTGTTAGTTGCACTCTGATGTACTAGAACATGCAGTTATGTTGGACACCATTGATAACATTGTGTTACCAATGAGAAGGCCCTAGAAAGTGACCATAACAGAAGCCTAACATTGCAGAGTTTTAAACACAATTCAAGCAAAGATGATGCAAACAGACACACTGCCAAATATTCAAATAGTTGTAACAAAGGGAACACACAAATGCTAATTTTGATAGAGTGGATGATCTATAACTTCACAAACAGGCTTCAATAATTTTTATTTGTATTATATGAGACACTTAAGAATGGAACACGCTCAGCATGTCCAGGGACACTCCGTGCATTTTTTTATGGCTGAATAATTACTCAGCTGTTATAGTAACAACACTATTGAGATGTTATTCCTGTTTACTAATATATATATATATATATATATCTCTCAAAGAACTCAAAAAAGTTAGAAAATCATTTACTTCTGCTTTGTCCTTCTCTTAAACTTCCCTATTTCTCCTATATTTTCCATTATTTTTGATGTATATTCTCAATTTCATTTGTTGCTTTAATTTGGAAAAACTTACCTGATTTTCTGTGCCTCCTCATCTTCTGCCAATTTTTTGAACGAAGACCAAATAGATTAAAATCTGTCTTTGATTGGTTGAGAAATTGTTCCAAAACCTCGTCTTTTTTAAGCCAATCAGGAGATGGATCATTGAAGTTTAACCTGATTATATTTTTACAGTGACAGGACAAATTTTTCACGCATTTCTCAGCATGACCCAGGAAGTGCAAATACAAAGTGCCGAGCAAGATGACTCATCCATGAGTGGGTAAGCAGACTTGCTGAAGCAAGTTATCTTATTGGCGATACTCCAAGGGTTAAGAGCTAAACGTCCATAAAAGATACATTAACACCTCTTCCTGTCTGACCATTACTGAATTCAGAACTATGCCAGAAGCCCCATCTTTGCTTCAGACTGACAGTGCAGCAGTAGCTAAGAATGCTTACAATCCCTCCCCAAAATGCTTTTGCAAGTGGCACATTTTACATTTTGATGCAATAGGATGTATACTTAACAATGGTCTCAGAATGCTTTTTATTTTTCTCTGACTTGGGTACTAAACAAAGACTTTCACGTTGACATCCCACTTTTGTTTAATTGCCTTTCAGTAGACCCGCACAGCAGAGTAACACCTACTTTCCTACGTCTCAACTACAGTACCAGTCAGAATTCACTACCAAGCAATAATAGCAATGCAGTGCCAATTGTTACTAGAAAAAACATTTATACATATTAAATTCCCAGTACAGCACAATCATTTGTTAACACTGACAACTACTGGCATTTTCTCACTGTTTGCTTGTCTTGTATCTGAGCAAATTATTCACACTTACATTAATAAATGGAATACAGCCGTGAACAGAAAAAAGGTGCAGCAAAGAAGCTTGACCTTTGTGGGCAACAACAGCATTAACAACTTGTGGCATTAGGGGGCAGCATTAACAAGGAGAAACAAAACATAGTCCAAAGACAACAAGCTCCCTAATTTCTTCTGCCGCTTACCATTAATTAACACCAAGATGACCAGCATAATATAATTACAGCATATTTAATTATTATACCCTAGCCTCATTTAGAAAGCACTCAGATGTGGCACAATTATTACATTTTCTTCTGTAAGAGAGAGCATAAGAAAAGACAAAGACCTGGCAAAGAACGATGAAGTGAGAACATGCTGTGAGAAGCTTTTATATCAACATGGTGAGGATGCAGGGGCAGCAAGAATATGCCCATTTGAAACGTAGTAGGGCAAAAGAGGAAATATCAGTTGAACGGTGACCATAATGCTATCAATGAAATTGAAACCAGAGATGAGAGCGAATGAATAAAAGGAGAGGCATAAGGTGACTAGATCTCAGCTTCTTACTTTATTCATGTTATTCATTGGTAGCACCCTTGCCTCCAAGTCAGAATGTTGTGGGTTCAAGTCCCAATCCAGAGACTTGGGCACGAAAATCTAGTCTGACACTCTCGTGCAGTACTGAGGGAGTGCTGCACTGCCGGAGGTGCCATCTTTCGGAAGAGACGTTAAACCAAGGTCTGTCCTCTCAGGTGGATGTAAAAGATCCTTATGGCACTATTTCGAAGACAAGCAGGGTAGTTATCCCTGGTGTCCTGGCCAATATTTATCCCTCAATCAACATCACAAAAGAAACAGATTATCTGTTCATTATCACATTGCTGTTTGTGGGACCTTGCTGTGTGCAAATTGGCTGCCGCATTTTGTGCATTACAACGGTGACAACACTTCAAAAAAACACTTCATTGATTGTAAACCACTTTGGGACATCCTGAGGTCGTGAAAGGCGCTATCTAAATGCAAGTCTTTCTTTAAAACATTTATCTCTTAAAATCTGACATACTTTGCTCCAGGTCAGGTGAATAATGCAGATGTGTGTACAGGACATTGCTTTATATTTGTTTGTAAAATTAAAATCAGTTACCCTCAAAATTATACTGAAAAGAAAAATCGTGGTACCTGCTGTCAAGCTAGCATTGAAACCCCACAATGACACAAATGATCCAGCAAAGAATGCAATAACTAAATGCTATCTGAATTAACTTCATACAACGTAACATTTAAAAGTAAAATGACCCTGTTTCTGATAAGAAAGCTGCCTATTTTAAGCCTCTCACTCATTGATATAGTGGCCCTGAATTTCCTCTGTAGTTTTGGTGTAAAAGCACCATATTCTGCTTATTCTGGGGCAGAATTATGATGGGTCGCATCCTTTTTTCTGCCTATCAAAATCTCAGACCTATTTGGGGACATTGCCTGGAAGTTCAGTAATGATGTCCTATGACATATTAACCCCATTTCCACCCTTAGCAACGCTGGGTCCATCCCTGGTGCATCCCTGATATCCAGTGTTGCTCTGGTATATTTAAAAGTTATAAAATAGAGTACAGAAACTGTCCTTTTAAAAGAATGGACAAGTTTTTTTGTAATCTTTGGCTGCAGTTGGTCCACTTCTGATGCAGCCAGACCCTGCTGCCAATTCCCTGTTGGCAGCATCCCAGTCGCGTGTAAATGACATGGGTGTCTCCCAACAGTATGCAAATGCCCCTGATCCAGGAATCTGGGATGGATTTGGGACACATCCCCCAGAAATTCGTCCCCACAAACCCTGACCAGTCTTCCGCCTTATCAGCTCCATTAACCTTCTCTCTCTCCCCAGGAATGGATCTTGTCATTTGAACACCCTTAAGTATTGTTTGTTTCAATGTCGATCCCTTGTAACTTATTTCATTCGTCTATTATTCTCCTGGTGTTAAAGTTCTGTCCGAGTTCAGATGGGATGTGAGGATATCAAAATAAAAAGCAATAAGGGGAGCTCTATTCATATGTTTAAGATAGTTGATGATGTTTTGACAATCAGAAAAGCATTTGCCTTCTAAACTATGTTTCACCAGTGATACCCACAAACCTTCTGTTTTGGGCCAGAATCCTCATTGTGGAGTTGCTCTATGGCTACTCTCACAGACCTATTGCAAATCAATCACATCTGTTTGACCTGCTTTTCTTTAAAATCTCTTTTTCTCTGTAACAAAGCTGACAGAATCTGGATTCAGGTTCACAAACAGATGGAGCAGCAGCAGCTATGCTGAAGAGATGATGAGGCGGTTCACAGGTGGGCGCGAAGCGGTTCACAGAGAGAGCGTGAGGCGGTTCAGAGGGAGAGAGCGCGAGGCGGTTCACGGAGAGAGCGCGAGGCGGTTCACGGAGAGAGAGCGCGAGGCGGTTCACGGAGAGAGAGCGCGAGGCGGTTCACGGAGAGAGAGCGCGAGGCGGTTCACGGAGAGAGAGCGCGAGGCGGTTCACGGAGAGCGAGCGAGGCGGTTCACGGAGAGCGAGCGAGGCGGTTCACGGAGAGCGAGCGAGGCGGTTCACGGAGAGCGAGCGAGGCGGTTCACGGAGAGCGAGCGAGGCGGTTCACGGAGAGCGAGCGAGGCGGTTCACGGAGAGCGAGCGAGGCGGTTCACGGAGAGCGAGCGAGGCGGTTCACGGAGAGCGAGCGAGGCGGTTCACGGAGAGCGAGCGAGGCGGTTCACGGAGAGCGAGCGAGGCGGTTCACGGAGAGCGAGCGAGGCGGTTCACGGAGAGCGAGCGAGGCGGTTCACGGAGAGCGAGCGAGGCGGTTCACGGAGAGCGAGCGAGGCGGTTCACGGAGAGCGAGCGAGGCGGTTCACGGAGAGCGAGCGAGGCGGTTCACGGAGAGCGAGCGAGGCGGTTCACGGAGAGCGAGCGAGGCGGTTCACGGAGAGCGAGCGAGGCGGTTCACGGAGAGAGCGCGAGGCGGTTCAGGGAGAGAGCGCGAGGCGGTTCAGGGAGAGAGCGCGAGGCGGTTCAGGGAGAGAGCGCGAGGCGGTTCAGGGAGAGAGCGCGAGGCGGTTCAGGGAGAGAGCGCGAGGCGGTTCAGGGAGAGAGCGCGAGGCGGTTCAGGGAGAGAGCGCGAGGCGGTTCAGGGAGAGAGCGCGAGGCGGTTCAGGGAGAGAGCGCGAGGCGGTTCAGGGAGAGAGCGCGAGGCGGTTCAGGGAGAGAGCGCGAGGCGGTTCAGGGAGAGAGCGCGAGGCGGTTCAGGGAGAGAGCGCGAGGCGGTTCAGGGAGAGAGCGCGAGGCGGTTCAGGGAGAGAGCGCGTGGCGGTTCAGGGAGAGAGCGCGAGGCGGTTCAGGGAGAGAGCGCGAGGCGGTTCAGGGAGAGAGCGCGAGGCGGTTCAGGGAGAGAGCGCGAGGCGGTTCAGGGAGAGAGCGCGAGGCGGTTCAGGGAGAGAGCGCGAGGCGGTTCAGGGAGAGAGCGCGAGGCGGTTCAGGGAGAGAGCGCGAGGCGGTTCAGGGAGAGAGCGCGAGGCGGTTCAGGGAGAGAGCGCGAGGCGGTTCAGGGAGAGAGCGCGAGGCGGTTCAGGGAGCGAGCGCGAGGCGGTTCAGGGAGCGAGCGCGAGGCGGTTCAGAGAGCGAGCGCGAGGCGGTTCAGAGAGCGAGCGCGAGGCGGTTCAGAGAGCGAGCGCGAGGCGGTTGAGAGAGCGAGCGCGAGGCGGTTGAGAGAGCGAGCGCGAGGCGGTTCAGAGAGCGAGCGCGAGGCGGTTCAGAGAGCGAGCGCGAGGCGGTTCAGAGAGCGAGCGCGAGGCGGTTCAGAGAGCGAGCGCGAGGCGGTTCAGAGAGCGAGCGCGAGGCGGTTCAGAGAGAGAGCGCGAGGCGGTTCAGAGAGAGAGCGCGAGGCGGTTCAGAGAGAGAGCGCGAGGCGGTTCAGAGAGAGAGCGCGAGGCGGTTCACCAGTGAGCGCGAGGCGGTTCACCAGTGAGCGCGAGGCGGTTCACCAGTGAGCGCGAGGCGGTTCACCAGTGAGAGCGAGGCTGTTCACCAGTGAGCGCGAGGCTGTTCACCAGTGAGAGCGAGGCAGTTAACAAGAGAGAGCGAGGCAGTTAACAAGAGAGAGCGAGGCTGTTCGCAAGAGAGAGCGAGGCTGTTCGCAAGAGAGAGCGAGGCTGTTCGCAAGAGAGAGCGAGACTGTTCGCAAGAGAGCGCGAAACTGTTCACCAGTGAGAGCGAGGCAGTTCACAAGTGAGAGCGAGTCGGTTCACAAGAGAGTGCGAGACCGTTCACAAGAGGGTGCGAGGCCGATCACAAGAGAGAGTGAGGCCGTTCACAAGAGAGTGTAAGACCGTTCACAAGAGAGTGCAAAACTGTTCACAAGTGAGAGCGAGACTGTTCACAAGAGAGAGTGAGGCGGTTCACCAGAGAGAGCGAAGCGGTTCACAAGTGAGAGCGAGGCGGTTCACAAGTGAGAGTGAGGTGGTTCACAAGAGAGCGAGGCAGTTCACAAGTGAGATCGAGGCGGTTCACAAGTGAGATCGAGGCGGTTCACAAGTGAGAGCGAGGCGGTTCACAGGAGAGTGCAAGGCGGCTCACAAGTGAGAGCGAGACTGTTCACAAGAGAGTGAGGCGGTTCACAAGAGGGTGCGAGGCTGTTCACAAGAGGGTGCGAGGCTGATCCCAAGAGAGTGCGGGGCGGTTCACAAGAGAGTGCGAGGCGGTTCACAAGAGAGTGCGAGGTGGTTCACAAGTGAGATCGAGGCGGTTCACAAGTGAGAGCGAGGCGGCTCACAAGTGAGAGCGAGACTGTTCACAAGAGAGTGAGGTGGTTCACAAGAGGGTGCGAGGCTGTTCACAAGAGGGTGCGAGGCTGTTCACAAGAGGGTGCGAGGCGGTTCACAAGAGAGTGCGAGGTGGTTCACAAGTGAGAGCGAGGCGGTTCACAAGTGAGAATGAGACTGTTCACAAGAGAGTGTGAAACAGTTCACAAGTGAGAGCGAGGCAGTTCACATAAGAGCGAGGCGGTTCACAAGAGAGTGAGGCAGTTCACAAGTGAGAACGAGTCGGTTCACAAGAGAGAGCGAGGCGGTTCACAAGTGACAGCGAGGCGGTTCACAAGAGAGTGCGAAACTGTTCACAAGAGGGTGCGAGGCTGTTCACAAGAGGGTGCGAGGCTGTTCACAAGAGAGTGTGAAACTGTTCACAAGAGAGTGTGAAACTGTTCACAAGTGAGAGTGAGGCGGTTCACAAGTGAGCGAGCCGGTTCACAAGTGAATGGGAGGCTGTTCATAAATGAATGCTAGCAATGCACCTTCGCACGCTTTATGTAGTAAACTTGTGGGTGTCTTAAGATTAGAGCATAGCAAGCTGAAAGTGACAGTATAATGCTTGCCTTCAATAATTGGGATTTGGGCCTCCGCTAGAAACTTGTTTCTCGATGACGATCACTAGGTTACATGACAATATGGTGACACAAATGTGCTGTGCTACAGAAGTGGCTGGGGAAAGGGGTAGGGGAGACACAGGCTCATCATGTGCACTTCTCCACATGGACTGGGACAGTCAGAGTTAAAGTCAGCTCCAGTATGCCCTCAGGTGCCTCCCAACAACCTGCAGAAGCGTAATTGGTGGAAGGCCGGGAACAGGTCACTCTCAGCCACAGGTGGTGCAGCAGCAGATAAAGGGATTTGTTACCCTCACAAACAAATGCTAAGAAATATAGAGAAGTCAAGCATCAGTGCACTTGTGGAGTCCCAAGATGCTTCTCACTATCCTGCAGCAATAATCATAAGGATCTGGTGGACTTCAAAAATAGCTATCAAATGTAATTTTTTTTTTGCATTTATATTGAATCATCATACCGATACTTGCACTAAAGCGGATGAGCGCTCCACGAAAGGAAATGGGTTAATAATTTAAAAATCATTATATATATATATATATATAAATAAATTCTAAAAGTGTTTACATAGATGGTCTGATTAATAATTTACAAAGTGGTCTAAACGCTAAAAGAACAATGAAGGTATGAAACATACTGAAAGCAGAAAGTTATTCAGATTCATTAAACACTTCAATATTAATGGAATATATGTCATTAAATTCGGCAGGCCCTCCGCATTACCGGGTTTCTTGGCCAGCACGACCCCCGCCTCCCCCCGTAAATATCGGGACCTCTAAATCCAAATGCATGAAGCAGCAAAATGTTATCAATGGGTGTGGATGTGTAACAACTGGAGACAAACAGTGGAATTCTGTAATAACGAGCGTTGCTTTACAGGTTTTAATGCAAAAATGTTTTAAATGCCCCCAAGTAATCGTGTTATAATTTGTTTTAAGCAAAGTACCACTAATGTATTGCACACAATTACAGACAAGGGTAGCATAGTGGTAATGTCACTGGGCTAGTAATCCAGAGGCCTGGACTAATGATCCAGAGATGTGAGTTCAACTCCCAAATTTAAATTCAGTTAATTAAATAAATCGGGAATAAAAAGCTAGTATCAGTAATGGTAACCAGGAAACTATCGGATTGTTGTAAAAACCCATCTGGTTCACTAATGTCCTTTAGGGAAGGAAATCTGCCGTTCTTACCCGGTCTGGCCTACTATATGTGACACATAACTGAACTCTAGCAAGCCACTCAATAACAAACCGCTACAAAACACAATAATAAGAATGAAACCGGACGGACCACCCGGCATCGACCTGGGCACCGGCTACGGACACGGCAAAGGCACACCCAGCCCAGTTGACCCTGCAAGTTCTCCTCACCAGAATCTGGGGACTCGTGCCAAAATTGGGCGAGCTGTCCCACAGACTAGTCAAGCAACATCCTGACATAGTCATAATCACAGACTCATACCTTTCAGCCAATGTCCTGCATCACCATCCCTGGGTATGTCCTGTTCCACCGGCAGGACAGACCCACTAGGGGTGGCGGCACAGTGGTATACAGTCGGGAAGGAGTAGCCCTGGGAGTCCTCAACATTGATTCTGGACCCCATGAAGTTTCATGGCTTCAGGTCAAGCATGGGCAAGGAAACCACCTGCTGATTACCACCTACCATCCTCCCTCAGCACTCCTCCATGTTGAACACCACTTGGAAGAAGCACTGAGAGTAGCAAGGGCACAGAATGTACTCTGAATGGGGGACTTCAATGTCCAACACCAAGAGTGGCTTGGTAGCACCACTACTGATCGAGCTGGGCGAGTCCTGAAGGACACAGCTGCCGAGCTGGGCGAGTCCTGAAGGACACAGCTGCCAGTCTGGGCCTGCGACAGGTGGTGAGAGAACCAACACGAGGGAAAAACCTACTTGACCTCGTCCTCACCAATCTACCTGCCGCAGATGCATCTGTCCATGACAGCATTGGTAACAGTGACCACTGCACAGTCCTTGTGGAGACGAAGTCCGTCTTCACACTGAGGACACCCTCCATCGTGTTGTGTGGCACTACCACCATGCTAAATGGGATTCAGAACAGAGCTAGCAGCTCAAAACTGGGCATCCATGAGGTGCTGTGGGCCATCAGTAGCAGCAGAATTGTATTCCACCACAATCTGTAACCTCATGGCCCGGCATATCCTTCACTCTACCATTACCAGGGGACCAGGGGACCAACCTTGGTTCAATAAGGAGTGTAGAAGAGCATGACAATGGCAGCACCAGGCATACCTAAAAATGAGGTGCCAACTTGGGGAAGCTGCAACACAGGGCTACATGCATGCTAAAAAGCAGAAGCAGCATGCTATAGACAGGGCTAAGCGATTCCCACAATCAATGGATCAGATCAAAGCTCTGCAGTCCTGCCACATCCAGTCGTAAATGGTGGTGGACCATTAAACAATGAATGGGAGGAGGAGGCTCCATGAATATCCCCATCCTCAATGATGGTGGAGCCCAGCACGAGTGCAAAAGACAAGGCTGAAGCATTTGCAACCATCTTCAGCCAGAAGTGCCGAGTCGATGATCCATATCGGCCTCCTCCTGAGGTACCCACCATCACAGAAGCCAGTCTTCAGCCAATTCGATTCACTCCACGTGATATCAAGAAACGGCTGAGCGCACTGGATACAGCAAAGGCTATGGGCCCTGACAACATCCTGGCTATCGTGCTGAGGACTTGTGCTCCAGAACTAGCCGTGCCTCCAGCCAAGGTGTTCCAGTACAGCTACAACACTGGCATCTATCCGACAATGTGGAAAACTGCCCAGGTATGTCCTGTCCACAAAAAGCAGGACAAATCCAATCTGGCCAATTACCACCCCATCAGTCTACTCTCAATAATCAGCAGAGTGATGAAAGATGTCATCGACAGTGCTATCAAGAGGCACTTACTCACCGATAACCTGCTCACTGATGCCCAGTTTGGGTTTTGCCAAGACCACTCGGCTCCCGACCTCATTACAACTTTGGTCCAAACATGGACAAAGGAGCTGAATTTCAGAGGTGAGGTGAGAGTGACTGCCCTTGGCATCAAGGAGCCCTAGAAAAATGAAGTCAATGGGAATTGGGGGGGAGAACTCTCCATTGGCTGGAGTCATACCTAGCACAAAGGAAGATGGTTGTGGTGGTTGAAGGTCAATCATCACAGCCCCAGGACATTGTTGCAGGAGTTCCTCAGGGCAGTGTCCTAGGCCCAACCATCTTCAGCTGCTTCATTAATGACCTTCCCTCCAACATAAGGTCAGAAATGGGGATGTTCGCTGATGACTGCACAGTGTTCAGCGCCATTCACAAATCCTCAGATAATGAAGCAGTTCATGCTCGCATGCAACAAGACCTGGATGACATTCAGGCTTGGGCTGATAAGTGGCAGGTAACATTCGCGCCACACAAGTGCCAGGCAATGACTATCTCCAACAAGCAAGCGTCTAACCACTGCCCCTTGACATTCAATGGCATTACCATCGCCGAATCCCCCACCATCAATATCCTGGGGGTCACCATTGTAGTGTATGTACCCGTCTACCTTTAAGAGAACTATTGTATGTAACCGTCCACCTTTAAGAGAACTACTTTAGGTGTTGCACTACTTTGTTGGCTTCTGTATACTGTAATACCGACGGTGACCACACCGGTATATAAGTGCTGTGTCAGGAAGTATTGAGCAGATTCGCCCTGACCTTCGAATAGTAAAGTCCTGTTTTAAGTTACTCTTGGAGTCTGTGTATTAATTAACTAAACAACCCACAGACTTTACAGTGGCGACGAGTCCGATCGTACCCTGTGGCAACAATAATTCCGAAGCAGTTAACGAGCGTCGAGAAGAGGCAACCGCCCTCGTCATTCTGCTGGGAGAAAACTCGAGTCTGCAGAGCTGGAAAGGAGGAAGAATGCAGAGACAAAGACTTCCATCAGCAACAGGCACTGACTGTCCCTTCTGCCACGGTGAGGAGTGAGCCGATCAGCACGAGAAGCAAGGCGGCCATGGTGACTGTGAGTAAGGGAAAAGTAAAAAGAATAACCGGAGGATAAGGGCGGTGCACTCGACCACGGTCGAGGGGGAAAGGAGCCGGACAGAAGTCGGGCCCAGAGGCGCTGAGACTGGGGCAGTGTGGAGCAAGGAAGCCGCGGTACAGACAGGCTGGGGACGCAACGGCGTCGTGAGACAGCTAGACCGCGACCGGCGAAAAAGGCCGGGCAGCGACCGAAGCCACGAAGCGCTGCGACTGGGAGCGTAGGCGCGGGAAGATATAAAAACTCAGCCGCAGCCGGGGAGGGAAGCACCGGACTGCGAGAGGGCTGGGAGGCGCGATTGGGAGCCGAGCGAGCGGGAGAGGCAGAGCCGACCAAGGGAGACTGAGCGAGAGCCAGTCCAGCGGCTGAAACTATTCGCCGTCAACGGGGTGTACCCAGCGCCGGTAGAGCCGAGCGAGCAGGAGAGAGACAGAGCCCGAGCAAGGGGAACTGAGCGAGAGCCAGCCCAGCGGCTGAAACTGTTCGCCGTCAACGGGGTGTACCCAGCGCCGGTTGCCCTGCCGAGAAAAGGGAAAGCACTGAAGCCGACGCGCAGGCTGTGAACCTGAAAGCCAGCGGCCGTCGCCCGTGGGGAAAGTGTACCCCTCCCGCCAGGGGAAGAAACGCGGGAAGCCGCCATTAGGCGGAGAAGAAGACAGAAGCGGGGAACCGCCATTGAAGTGGGCGGGGAGAGAAGATAAGCGCGGGAAACCGCCATTTTCGCGGGAACAGCCATCTTGGAAAAAAAAAAAAAAATTTAAAGAAATAATTCGTGGTGTTATCAGAAAGAGAGGAAGATGCCTAAGCGTGGTAACATCAACGATTTTAATTCCGAGGTAGAAGACTGGGCCACGTATGTGGAACGCATTGAGATCTATTGTGAGGCCAATAAAATAGAAGAAGATGACAAAGCTATAACCTTGCTAAACTCGATGGGCGCGAAGACATACGAGCTCTTGAAGCATCTACTAGCACCAGCTAAACCGGCGGACCAGACTTTCGATGATATTGTGACTGTTCTGAAGGATCACTTGAACCCCACACCGTTGATGTTGGCGGAACGATTCAAATTCTATGCGAGAACGCAAAGGAAAGACGAAAGCAACGCAGAATACTTGGTCGAACTGCGTAGACTAGCGAAACACTGCCAGTTTGGAGGGAATCTGACAGAGGCGTTGCGAGACAAATTCGTGTGCGGAATGTCGAAGGAAGAAACGCAAAAACGACTGCTCGAAGAGAACGATCTTACACTTGAGAAGGCTGTCCTTATTGCTGCATCGAACGAAGCCGCAGCGAAAGGAACGGCGGAAATGCAGCTAAAGGCAGCGGCACTCAGGGTGCAGCAAATTACTTCGGGTACAACGAAATGCTATCGTTGTGGGAAGACAACACACGACCAGAACCAATGCTGGTTTAAAAACCAGGAATGTAGGAAATGTGGCAAGCTCGGTCACATAGCTAAGGTATGCCGGTCAGGGAAGAAGACCAACAATAATGAGTCACCACAAAAGAGGTACAGGAAGGTACATGAGGTGACTAGGAAGAGTCCGGAAGAACAGAATTCGGACTCACACTCCAACTGCAAGGAACTGGATAGTCTGAGAATTCACAATGTGAGTAATGAAGCTGACCGACAAGCTATCTGGATCACACTACAGATTGCAAAAGTCCAAGTGAAAATGGAAGTGGACACCGGATCGGCGTTGACGGTCATGAATAAGCATGATTATAAAAAGTTATTCAAGCATATTCCCCTACGGGATACGGAACTAGTATTGAAGACATACACGGGGCACAAAGTATACCCCATCGGAAAGATAGAAGTCAAGGTGAGATACAAGGACAAAGAGCACCAAAGGATGGACCTGTATGTGTTGCCTGAGGGAGGTCCACCACTTCTGGGACGGGAGTGGATCAGGAAAATAAAGATAGACTGGCATTCACTAAACACCATGACGGTAGATTCCGGAAAGGAAGATGTCAAACCTGAACGGTTGTCCAGAATATTAGACGAAGCTAAAGAGGTATTCCAGCAAGGACTGGGAACACTGCGAGGAATTAAAGCAAAGGTTAAGATTGCAGAACATGCAAGCCCAAAATTTTTCAAAGCCAGATCGGTACCTTACGCGATACGACCTGCTGTGGAGGCAGAACTGGAAGAACTTGAACGATCAGGGGTACTGTCAAAAGTGGACTGGAGTGAGTGGGCCACGCCCATTGTTCCCGTCATGAAGTCTTCACCAAGTAACAAGCCAGGGGGACCGGGGAAGGTCCGCATCTGCGGAGACTTCAAGATCACAGTGAATCCGGTGCTTCACACGGTACAATACCCGCTTCCGCGGATTGAAGATATCTTTGCTTCGTTGGCTGGAGGGAAACACTTCACCAAGATAGACCTGGCACAGGCATACTTACAAATGGAAGTCGAGGAAGAGTCGCGTCAGTACCTCACCATCAACACACACAGGGGCTTGTATCGTTATAATAGACTGGTTTTTGGGGTAGCTTCGGCTCCAGCAATTTGGCAGAGGGCCATGGAGCAGGTATTACAAGGAATTCCAAGCACGCAGTGTTACTTAGACGATATCCTGATTACGGGAGAAGACGAGGAAGAACACCTCACAAATTTGAAACTGGTGCTCACTAGGTTGAAGGAATATGGCCTTCGAGTTAATCGCAAGAAATGTGAGTTCTTCCAAAAACGGATCTCGTACTGCGGTCATGTCATTGACCGAGAGGGGCTGCACAAGTCACCTGACAAGATAGAAGCTGTCGTGAAGGCCCCCGCTCCGGAAAACGTATCACAGTTAAGATCATTCTTGGGGTTGATTAATTATTATCACAAGTTTCTGCCAAATCTATCCACGGTGCTGCATCCGCTGAATGCTCTGTTGCGGAAAGAAGTACCATGGAAGTGGAGTGAGGAATGTAAAAAGGCCTTTCGCAGAAGCAAGGCGTTGATTACCTCTGAAGAAGTGTTGGCTCATTTCAACCCAACGTTACCTCTTCGTCTAGCTTGTGATGCTTCCCCCTATGGAATTGGAGCAGTACTTTCACACAAGTTACCAAATGGCTCGGAAAGGCCAGTGGCATTCGCGTCCCGATCATTGACCTCCGCGGAGCGAAATTATGCTCAAATAGATAGGGAGGCCCTCAGCCTTGTGTGGGGCGTAAGGAAATTCAATCATTATCTGCAGGGCAAGAAGTTCACATTACTGACAGACCACCAGCCGTTGGTGTCCATATTCAACCCTAACAAGGCCGTTTCCACCATGACAGCGCAAAGGTTACAGAGGTGGTCCGTGTTACTTGGGGCACACCAATATGACATCGAATACAAAAGGTCCAAACAGCATGGAAATGCTGATGGGTTATCGCGCTTGCCATTGCCGATAGTAGAAGAAGCGACTACAGTGGACCCGGTAGAGATGTTCCACTCATCCATAGTGGAATGTCTACCAGTAACAAATTCGATGATCGAAAACGAAACAAGAAATGACCCGACTCTCTCACGAGTCTATGATTTAACGGTGGAGGGATGGCCAGCACAGGGCGAACCAACGCTGCCAGCATTTTCGCAGAGAAAAGAACAGCTGTCAGTGTGTCGAGGAACCCTGATGTGTGGATCTAGAGTGGTGATTCCACCCAAACTTCAACAGAAGGTGTTAAAGGAGCTGCACGAGGGACATCTGGGTGGAGTGAAAATGAAGAACCTAGCAAGAGCGTTTGTGTGGTGGCCAGGCATTGATGGGGACATCGAAGAAATCACTAAGAGCTGTCTAGGATGCCAGAAGGTCCAAAACGCGCCACCACAGGCTCCTCTGCATCCATGGGAGTGGCCCTCATCTCCTTGGCAAAGGGTACATATCGACTTTGCTGGTCCATTTATGGACTCAATGTTACTAATAGCGGTGGATGCACACTCCAAGTGGCCGGAGGTAATAAAGATGTCCACCACCACCACGGAAAAAACCATCACAGTGTTAAGGACCATGTTTGCTAGGAATGGGCTGCCGGAACAGATCTGTTCTGATAATGGACCGCAATTTGTGTCCGAAGAATTCAAGAAATTCTTAAAGAGCAATGGGGTTAAGCACTACACGTCAGCCCCATACCATCCCGCCTCCAATGGATTGGCTGAAAGGTTTGTCCAGACCTTCAAGAAGGCCATGAAGGCCATGGGTAATGAAGCCATTAACTTACAACATAAGGTGGATAGCTTCTTGTTGGCGTACAGGAATGCAACACATGCGGTCACAAATCAAACTCCCGCCATGATGTTTTTTAATAGACGACTAAGATGCCGGCTGGATTTGCTTAAGCCAAACGTCAGAAGGGACGTAGAGAACCGGCAATTCCAGGGCATGAATGAAAGGCCAACTAGATCTTTTCAGATAGGTCAACAAGTTTTGGCCCGGGACTACCGTACCGAGAAATGGCAGCCTGGAACTATCGGAAAAAGGCTAGGGCCGTTGATGTATACGGTGGACATTGGGGACAGTATAATAAGGCGCCATGTTGACCAGATCATAGGGTCAGCCACAAATGGCCAACCTACTCCACCACCTTACACGGTTAATGTTGAGACAGAGATACCCAGAACACCTACCTCCGATCTGGTAATACTGGAATCAGATGAACCTGACACTGTCCTTCAAGCCGAATCGACCTTGCCAGAAGCACCTACTACCCCGCCGGAAGTTACGACACCACCGAGGCGTTATCCGGACAGAGTCCGGAAACCTCCAGAGAGACTGAATCTGTGAACTGTCTTACATTATAACATATATACAACTTTATGCATGTTTAATGGGGAATCAGTATGTTGTAAGCTAAAAAGGGAGGATTGTAGTGTATGTACCCGTCTACCTTTAAGAGAACTATTGTATGTAACCGTCCACCTTTAAGAGAACTACTTTAGGTGTTGCACTACTTTGTTGGCTTCTGTATACTGTAATACCGACGGTGACCACACCGGTATATAAGTGCTGTGTCAGGAAGTATTGAGCAGATTCGCCCTGACCTTCGAATAGTAAAGTCCTGTTTTAAGTTACTCTTGGAGTCTGTGTATTAATTAACTAAACAACCCACAGACTTTACAACCATAGACTAGAAACTTAACTGGACCAGCCACATAAATACTGTGGCAACAAGAGCAGGTCAGAGGCTTGGTATTCTGCGGCGCATGTCTCACCTCCTGACTCCCCAAAGCCTTTCCACCATCTACAAGGCACAAGTAAGGAGTGTGATGGAATGCTCTCCACTTGCCTGAATGAGTGAAGCTCCAACAACACTCAAGGAGCTCGATACCATCCAGGACAAAGCAGCCCGCTTGATTGGCACCCCATCCACAACCTTAAACATTGCGGAGCAGGATCGAAGGGCCAACTACACTCCTGCTCCTATTTTTCTATGTTTTCTATGTTTCACTCCCTCCACCACCGGCGTACCGTGGCTGCAGTGTGTACCATCTACAAGATGCACTGCAGCAACTCGCCAAGGCTTCTTCAGCAGCACCTTCCAAACCTGCGACCTGTATCACCTAGAAGGACAAGGGCAGCAGACACATAGGAACACCACCAGCTCCAAGTTCCCCTCCAAGTCACACACCATCCTGTCTTAGAAATATATCGCCGTTCCTTCATCGTCGCTGGGTCAAAATCCTGGAACTCCCTACCTAACAACACTGTGGGAGTACCTTCACCACACGGACTGCAGCGGTTCAAGAAGGCAGCTCACCACCACCTTCTCAAGGGCAATTAGGGATGGGCAATAAATTCTGGCCTTGCCAGCGACGCCCACATCCCATAAACGAATAAAAAAAAAACAATGTTTAAAAAAGATAAATTTCAAAACAATTTTGTATTAACTTAAGAATGCAATGCTTAAAAATCAGCTAAATAGGTTGATTCTAAAAATATACATATCTTGGAAAATTGTAAATGTAGTTTAAAGATCTGAATCATTAAAATGACTAAGCAGTATTCAGTGAGGCACGACTTACGTCTTCACTAGTTAAATGATCTGATTATAGCACACAAGCAACAAAGTAGTTTACCGAGGTGGCTTTGCAATTTTCAGCTGCAATCAAGTAACATTTGTACCTTTTTTCGAATGTAAGATCCTTTACCTACTAATCTCATTGTGTATACAGTTTTTTGTAATTATTCCAATGCATTTCAAATAGATTACTTCTATACAGTCAGTAGGGTTCTATTCATGGATGTATAGAAAAATTCTCGGCATTTTTTTTAAAGGAACACTGGGAGGCTGATGACAAAAATCAGTAATTGAGGTGAAAATCCAATGTTATTTAGATACAGTTTAGTGATTTTGGTCACATTAACAGGTGCCTGTACAGTATCCAACAGGCTGGCATCTGTAAAGAAACAGAGTTTCATAACAGGAAGTCACTTAATCAGGCTTGGCAAAATCTCAATTAATGATTTTTCCTGAATGATTAATTTAGTATTTATAGGCAAATGTATGGGCACTTACACTGGTTTTTGTAGGGATTTGTTTTTTGATTGTTTTGGAATAGTTGAAATTGGTAGTCTAAATCTGGAGTACAAATAAAGATACAAACAGGAATTTTCTCCTTGAGACTTGTCAAAGAATAGGTAATATAATCGACTGGACTAACTTAAACAGGCGACAAAAACAGTAAGTGCCATATGTGGCTTTTTCACTCCATCAACTGCCGGAACTGTTAACTACAAAATTATTTAACAGAGGTTTGAACAAAAAAAACTTTTCTAAATGTCCCAATTTAGCACAATTCTAATTTTTGATGCAGCATTCACTTCGGAATCAATTTTGGTAAAAAGCTGATCAAGTGAAAAATTAGTACTTGACAAAACCAAGTTAAAAGATGTATGGTCAGAAATAATAATGTTGTTAGAATAGACTCCTTACAAAAGGAATGCAGATGAACAAAGTAAAAATTTTACTTTGTTTTAGTAATGTATGATCGATTTATTAAAAGTCTATCAGTTGTCCAATTTAAACTTCAACAGTCCATTCTTCTCACCCCATTATAGTGGAAGCCCTAGCACAGCCCACAGACTGACTATTCAAAGGCCAAAACATTTTCCCAGTGATTATAGACCAGTTATTCTAACATCTCTGAAGCCCACCGACAACCACTCCGGCAAGCAATGTTTGTCAATTCGTAGTTAGTTCTTGCATAGAATTTTATAGGATCTACAGCACAGAAATAAGCCATTCAGCCCAACTAGCCCATGCCAAGCCTCCTCCCATTCTGCTCCCATGTCCCTCTAATCTCTTCTCCCTCATGTATGCACCAAGCCTCCCCTTAAATGCATCAATGCTATCTGCTTTAACCACTTCATATGGCAGCAAGTTCCACATTCTCACCACTCACCTCTTTATTTATCTATGGCATCTCATTCTTAGCTAGTTGTTCTTATTTGTTACCGAAATATATTTCTCCTGAACTCAAATGATCTTCACGTTAAATAATGCCCACTGCTGTTTTATTTCGTTTGCCTATTTTCCCCAGTTTACCTTCCTTAGCTCCATCCACATTCCCTCATAGTTGGCTGCCCCACCCCCAAAATCTATTACTTTGCTCTTTGTACTATCCATCTCTCTCTCTCAATCATTATCTTAAACCTTATTTCATATGCCAAGATTTTGATGAAAAAAATAGCGGTGTCTGAATGACACATGCTATTCCAACATCTCTGAAGCCCACCGACAACCACTCCGGCATTAATGTGCAAATCAGCCAGCAACTTCTGGCGATGAAGAGATACCCTGTGAATTGCGAATCACCACAAGTTGCTGGATGATTTGAGCCGCTCTGCTGTCAGCTTCACGAAAACGGCATCCCGTGCTGAATTGCCCCGTTATTTTCATGAAGTTGCTGCATTTTCACATTAATCGTTCATTAAACTCGCCACAGAAAGTCAAGTCTAGTAACTAGCAGTGTAAGTACCCTTTTAACGACATAATTGTTAATGACTGCCAGTCAACCTCTCTTGCCCAGAAAGTAAACAATTAAAAGTGTGAGTTTCATTCCTTCAGGTTGTGAATTGTTGTTGGGAGATTTTAAAAATGTCAAATTTTAAACTTTTACATTTTTTTCCTTGATTTTTTCCTTTCTGTCTCTTTTTTCTCTCTTAATCCAATCTTTATTTCCCTCTCTATATTTCTCTTTCTGTACCTGATTTAACTCTAATTCACCTTTCTTCTCAGCCCTTCCTCTGTTTATGTCTCAATCCTTTAATCTCATTGGTTAAGGAGATACACTGTTTGTCCTGTTGTTCACCAAGGTCCCAGATGCCCTTGCCCTGTTATCAGCTCGCACTTCCAGCAACTTAGTGGGCACGTTTTTTTTTTAATTTAAAAGTGGACGAACAAGTCTAACTAACAGAGCCCAATGCAAGATGCCCCGCTCCAGCAAAATCTAGGCCATTGTGATCGCTGCACCCTAGATGCCGATCCATGCTTACTTCTTGGTTCCTTTTCACTTGTGGACGTCCGAACCTCTTTTGGTTTCCCTTGAACAAGAAGCTGAGAAACAGCAAATATCATGTTTGTGAAGAGCCCAGTTTCAGCCTCTCAGTAGATGAGAACCACCAGGGCAAGGTTCCATTATGAACTCCTCTCACCTTTTTCTTCATACAATAATTCATGCTTAGCTATGAGCTGAATAATAAAAAGTAGGATGGGGCCCAATTTTCTGTACTTGGAAGGGAGGAATAGGTTTTCAATATTTGAAATGTTTTTCCATATATCATGCAATGTTCATGTACCACCATTTTAAAATGTTAATAAAAATCTGAATTAATCTTTTTGAGCACCACTGACTGAAAATTCCATTTTGGCTAACTATTCTTTCTGGGTTGCCAACAAGCTATCTCATCCTTCAGTTTTGGTTCCTGAAGTTGGCTGAATATCATATTAAAAGATCGAGAGACAGGGAAAAGAGCGAGAGAGAGAGAGAGAGAGAGAGAGAGGGAAAGAGTGAGAGAAAGGTTGAAGAGAGTGATAGGGGAGAAGAGTGATAGGCAGAGAGAGTGGGAGAGAGGGGGGGGGGAAGAAAGCAAGGGGGAAGAGCGAGAGGGTGAAGAGAGAGAAGGGAAGAGAGAGAGGGTGAAGAGAGAGAGGGAGAAGAGGAGAGTGGGGAAGAGGAGAAAGTAGGAAGAAAAAAAGAGGGAAGAGACAGGGGTTGAAGGGAGGGGGAAGACAGAGAGGGAGGGAGAGAGAGAGATGGGGAAGAGAGGTAGGAAGAGAAAGTGGGGAGAAGCAAGAGGGGGAAGAGATAGGGAGGGGAGAGATTGTGAGGATGAAGGGGAGAGAGGAAAGGAGACGAGGAGAGGAGGAGAGAGGGGGAAGAGCAGAGGATGAGAGTGGGAGGGACAGAGACAATTGCAGAGAAGCCAGAGAGAACAGGAAAGAGAGCTAAAGGACAGGGAGAGTGAGAGAAAAACAAGGGAGGGATAGAATGAGAAAGTAAAACATTGAGAGAAAAAAAACAGGGTTAGTGCTGCTAGTGCCACAATTAAAATGCAGATGAAGGCGGGAAAGTTTGCATTTCTGCACATTGCACCTTGTTTGTGCTGTTGCAGGTATGTTGTGTGACCTTTCATAACTGTGAGTACTGTTGCATTGATCAGCTTCTCTTCTTGTGTTAAGAAAGCAAGGACTATTGAGAAGAACTAAATAATGGCCTCCAACAGCAGTACATTTCAAAAATGTCAGTAAATGTGGATTATTTCTTATTTTGACTCATGTAATATTTATATATTGTCTTTTTTTTTAATAGAAATAGAAAATAGACCTGGTGCTAGCTCTTACAGCCAAGCTGCTTATAAATGCTGAATATACTTCAAGACAAAACTGTATCAAGATCAAAATACCTGTATTTAGACAGATAATGCCAAGGAAATGCTGCCTATGACTGAACATTTTTAACATTTCTTTATTAAAAATTATGCAATGAAGAAAAACTAGATAAGTACTCACTGGCTCTCAGGATATTTTCCTTGCTGCTGCATCGTGACTGGACCTGCAAGGAGAATGGACATTATTTTAAAGTCTACATTATGCACGGGCAGGCTCAAACGCACAGACATGCAGTGAGTTATACAGAATAGATCATAATGAACAAAGCTGGATCACCACGATGAAATGACGAGTTTGTGCGAGGATGCTACAATGGGGAAGCTTATGATTCTTCATCCTAGAATATTAAAATGTAAATGCGTGAAATCTGGAAAACCCATCAAAATGGAGGCAAAAGTTATTAGACAGAACATCGTAGCTCAAAGAAAAGTTGCATCAGATCTGCTGAGCACAAAGTAGCCATGAAAACTGCATGAAGGAAGAAAAGATTGTCAGAAATGAACATGGCATGTTGCAATAAACTAATCCATGTAGAAGGGCTTGTGTGTTCTGGAGCTAGCAATATTCTTTGGAAATAAATAAATACATACATACACACGCACACACACACAGACACAAAACAACAAGAATTACACCATATATGAATTAGGAGGCTCTAAATGTGAAAATGATAATTGAAAGATTCTAAGACAAATGTTAAAGGCGCAGACTAGTGGACAGTGTTAAGGTGGGAGAAACAGACAGTCAAGAATCTTCACATAGATAGAATAGCAAGGAGCTAGAACTCATAGCGCAAAGCAAAGTTTGCGAATGGTAGCAGCTCCTTTGATCAGTAATAGTTACTCGCGAGTTGTATCCTCTATGCCTTCTGAGTTCATCTTTAAGCCCTTCCAACCTATGGTGGAGCTAATGCGTAAACAAAAACAAAAGATTTATAATGAACAGAGAAGCTCAGAAATCTAATAAATTTCTTTAAGAAATGAAATACGTAAACAAAAGAACTAATGAGAGGTTTATTATAGGTTTGGCCTTTTACAGTTTTCAAACACACTTGCTACTAACACACGAGAAAACATGCAAATTGTGGAATCACCAGCATTAACCCACACACAAGACTGGGAAAACAGGCAGGAAGAACTGCTTGCTGATTCAAGCAAAAAAGGGCCATAAAGCACAGAACGGAAATTAAAGGAACTAACATAAAACAAGTATCAATTTTACTGCATGCTACACTCCCCACTATAATCCTAAATCATTATATTTTTGCACAATGATAATATTTTTTTTTTAATTAAAAATCATGAACATGCCTAGTCCCATAGGTCAGTGTCCCTCTCACTTTCTTTAGATGAGTGGCTTTTTACTTTTGCACAGCCCCTAACTTCTGACCCGTCAGTGTGAAGTAATTGACAGACCTGCACAGTAATTTCTGTGCAGGTTGGAATGAATCAAAGCGGAAGTCTCCTTTAAGAAATAACATGATTGGGATTGACCGAGTTGCCAGAACTATACATTTTTGCAAGGCTAAAAACATACTATGGAAGATTCTTTCAGTTACATGAAAACAAGAATAAAGAATAGAAAAAGAATGCTGACACTGAATGAAAAATGAATGCAATTTAATTGCTTTGTAATCTGTTGCTGCCGTCGAACTAGGGTGGGATGGATGGACATCAGTACAATTGGTTTACAGGACAAAGAAAGCATAGGCTTTTTAATGCACTGATGCTGAAGACTGATGTATTAAATTTACAATTTTTTTTTTTACCCCTCCAGTTTATCTGTCATTACTACCCTTCACAGCATTATTTAGTGCACCCGCCTGTATGCTTGATAATGAAAATCAAAGAAGAAACTTAGACAAGAGAAGATTAATGGTGCAAGAAAAGCAACAACAGAAGTACAATATAAAGGTAGTGAGACATGAAAAAGTGAAAATGGAGAGAAATGTACAGTTTCTCTCAAATACTAGAGCAACATCTGTCTTAATTTGTGTGTTAAAATACAATGCCATGTTGAATATATATTTACATCCTTGACTTCATCAATATGTTCACTCTCAATTAATAGTCATCTGTAGCAATGCTATTAATATAGACTGAACAGTGCTTTTCAGGCAATACCACTGTCATAGTCATTGAGGTGCAGTAGTATCAGACTGCTGTGACTGGGGAGACTGTAAAGTTCTGTAAAGTAATTAAGCCACGTCCTTGATCAGTTAAAAATCAAACTTTAAACCACAGTAACAATGCCTGACCTATTCTTATTTGGGGTGGACAGAGGAAGGGGAAAATCTGTGACTTCAGTTGCAAGTGTTCCTAAATAAAGATCAGACCTCTTCTGTATTCCTTTGGTGAGTGTCCTGTATATCCATGCACACACACACACACACACACACACACACACGCACACACGCACACACACAAAAGTATAAGAACATAAGAAATAGGAGCAGGAGTAGGCCATTTGACCCTTTAAGCCTGCCCCACCATTCAATAAGATCATGGCTGATCTTCTACCTCAACTCCACCTTCCTGCACTATCCCCATATCCCTTGAATCATGGCAATATAGAAAAAAAAACATACTTTAAAAATGCACCACTGGATCTGCCCTATTGTTTTCTTCATCTGCGGCTGTTTCCTTGATTATATCTTTTTGTATTTTTTTCCACTTTGGGCCTCCAACTCCTTGCTGCCTGTACATCTTTATTTACCTAAATTTTTATTAAAGACGTACCGGATGTCAACATTTGCCACTGGTTCACACAATAAATGGGTGTTACATTGGAGGAACGTCAATGTGATGAACCATGGCTGCTCAGGTTTTTGCAGTTAGTTTAAACAGCAGCTGAGCAGATGAATGCCCAAATACCATGCAACAGCTGGACTTACTGTTTGCTTATATGCATGTGGCCTGCCATTGGCTCCAAAGCCATACGCCTGAAACAGAGCACGAGGAAAGGGAATCCAGCCAGAATAAAATGGTGTCCTAATTAACTACTTCAATATTAATTTACCTCAAAAAAGAGGTGTAACTAACCCAACTAGTGTCAACCCAGTTCAGAGATCCAATTATGGAAGTTTAATTAATTCCGATTCGGCACCAGTTAAAAGGATTGTTAATTTACATGAATTAATAGGCACCAAAGGCGCTTTAACCTATGTGGGTTGCAGAGATTTTAAATAATGATTACACTCACTCTCTAAATGACAGACAATATAATGTCAGAAGCATTGATGGAAATGTGATGATTTTGATTGAATGCATTTTATGCAGTAATGTTGGGTCAGACAAACAAAAGTACCAATTTAAGTTTTAAATGGCAAAACAAAACTTTCCTTCCCACCTTCTCAAAAAATATGGAGGGAGTTTTAATGTAAAACAGACTCCAAAGATCCACTAATTTCACCAAGTACATAAAATTTATAGCAAAGAAACAGGCCATTCGGCCCAAATGGTCCATCCTGGTGTTTATGCTTCACACAAGCCTCCTCCCACCCTACTTCATCTCACCCTATCTGCATATCCATCTATTCCTTTCTCTCTCATGTACTTATCTAGCTTCCCCTTAAAGGCATCAATGATATTCACCTCAACTACTGCATGTGATAGCAAGTTCCACATTCTAACCACTCTCTTGGCAAAGGGGTTTCTCCTGAATTCTTTATTGGATTTATCAGTGACAATCGTATATTCATGGCTTACATTGCTGAAAATCAACAATCTACCTCCACTTTGCTTTTTTTCAGGGCCATCACTGAGAACATAAGAACTTAAGAAATAGGAGCAGGAATAGGCCACTTGGCCCCTCGAGCCTGCTCCGCCATTCAATAAGATCATGGCTGATCTAGGGTTCAAAGCCACCCCCAAGCCCGCTCCCCGTAACCCTTCACTCCCTTATCTCGCAAAAATGTGTCTATCTCCACTTTTAAATGTATTTAATGACCCAGCCTCCACGGCTCTCTGGGGCAGAGAATTCCACAGATTTATGACCCGCAGAGAAGTTCCTCCTCATCTCAGTTCTAAAAGTGCGACCCTTTATTCTGAGACTGTGCCCCCGAGTTCTAGATTTCCCCATGAGGGGAAACATCCTCTCTGCATTTACCTTGTCGAGCCCCCTCAGTATCTTATGTTTCGATAAAATCACCTCTCATTCTTCTAAATTCCAATGAGTATAGGCCCAGCCTGCTCAACCTTTCCTCATAAGTCAAACCCCCTCATCTCTGGAATTAACCTAGTGAATCGTCTCTGAACTGCCTCCAATGCAACTATATCCTTCCTTAAATAAGGAGACCAAAACTGTACGCAGTACTCAAGGTGTGGTCTCACCAATACCTTGTACAGTTGTAGCAGGACTTCCCTGCTTCTCTACTACAACCCCCTTGAAATAAAGGCCAACATTCCATTTGCCTTTTTGATTACTTGCTGTACCTACATGCTAACTTTTTGTGTTTCATGCACAAGGACCCCCAGATCCCTCTGAACTGTAGCATTTTGTAATCTCTCTCCATTTAAATAATAGTTTGCTTTTTTATTTTTCCTGTCAAAGTGGATAACCTCGCACTTTCCCACATTATACTCCATCTGCCAAATGTTTGCCCACTCACCTAGCCTGTCTATATCCCTTTGCAGGTTCTTTCGAGTCCTCTGCACAACTTGCTTTCCCACCCATCTTTGTATCATCCGCAAAATTGGCTACATTACACTCGATCCCTTCATTAATGTAGATTGTAAATAGTTGGGGCCCCAGCACCGATCCTTGTGGCACCTGACTAATTACTGTTTGCCAACCAGAAAATGACCCATTTATCCCGACTCTGCTTTCTGTTAGTTAGCCAATTCTCTATCCATGCTAATATATTACCCCCAACTCTGTGAGCTCTTATCTTATGAAGTAACCTTTTATGTGGCACCTTATCGAATGCCTTCTGGAAATCCAAATACACCACATCCACTGGCTCACCCTTGTCCACCCTGCTTATTACATCCTCAAAGAACTCCAGCAAATTTGTTAAACATGATTTCCCTTTCCTAAAACCATGCTGACTCTGTTTGACTGCAGTATGTTTTTCTAAATGCCCTGCTACTGCTTCCTTAATGAAGGACTCCAGCATTTTCCCAACGACAGATGTTAGGCTAACTGGTCTATAGTTTCCTGCATTCTGTCTCCCTCCTTTCTTAAATAGGGGTGTTACATAGCAGTTTTCCAATCCACTGGGACCTCTCCAGAGTCAAGGGAATTTTGGTATATTGTAACCAATGCATCCACTATCTCTGCAGCCACTTCTTTTAAGACCTTGGGGTGCAGGCCATCTGGTCCAGGGGACTTGTCGTCTTTTAGTCCCATTATTTTACCGAGTACTATTTCCTTAGTGATAGTGATTGTCTTTAGTTCCCCACTCCCTGTGGCCCCTTGATTATCTATTATTGGGATGTTGTTAGCGTCTCCTACAGTGAAGACAGATGCAAAATATTTGTTGAGTCTCTGCCATTTCCCTGTTCCCCATTATTAATTCCCCAGTCTCATCCTCTAAGGGACCAATGTTTACTTTAGCTACCCTCTTCCTTTTTATATACCTGTAGAAGCTCTTACTATCTGTTTTAATGTTTCTTGCCAGCCTACTCTCATAATTCATCTTCTCTCCATTATTTTTTTGGTCATCCTTTGCTGGTTTTTAAAAATTTCCCAATCCTCTGGTCTCCCACCAATCTTGGCAACATTGTATGCCTCCGTTTTCAATTTGATACCATCCTTTACTTCCTTAGTTTGTCGCGGATGGTGCTCCTTTCTCTTAAAATCTTTCTTTCTCACTGAAATATATTTTTGTTGAGAGTTATGAAATTTCTCCTTAAATGTTCGCCACTGCATTTCAACTTTCTTACCCTTTAATTTGTTTTTCCAGTCCACTTTAGCCAGTTCTGCCCTCATGCCATTATAATTGCCTTTGTTTAAGATCAGGACACTGGTTTGGGATACAACTTTCTCACCCTCCAACTGAATTTGAAATTCAACCATGCTATGATCACTCTTTCCTAGAGGATCCTTTACTATGAGATCATTTATTAATTCTGTCTCATTACACAGTACCAGATCCAAGATAGCCTGCTCCCTGGTTGGTTCCATTACATACTGTTCTAGGAAAACATCCCGGATGCACTCTATGAACTCCTCCTCAAGGCTACCATGGCCAATTTGATTAGTCCAATCAAAGTCCAGTCAAAGATGTTTAACAGCTGCTGAATTAAAGGGGTTTATAGCATTAAAAAACTAACCCAAGACCCTCTCACTGGGTGATCAGACTTTCTGTATTCAGTCATTAAAAGTGTTTGCAGTCTGTCTACTCAGTGTTTTTCTCAATGAAAAGCTTTGCTACAAATTCAATTGGGTGTCGCTTTGATGCCTTTGCCACAAAAACTCACTCACCCAACTTTTTTTAAATGAATTAAATGATGTACCAGCCAGCCACATTAAGCCACTTAATCACAAAAAACATTACGAAGATTTCCAAACAAGTAAAAAAATGTGTTACCGGATGGAATTCAAGAACAGTCAATAAGTTCAGCATCTCAGCATAAAAGTTGAATGTGCCATTTTTTTTGTAAATGTTGGAGTGAAAGACAAACTGTACAGATATTCACAGAATGTATAAAATGGATAGGGGACAGATAAGAAACTGTCAATTTACTTTTGGAACCTGGCTTTAAATTCACTCAGACTGATGGCATTCAAGTCTCCTCTGTCTGCCAGTCGCGTGGTTCCATGTAAAATGAAGGAGCAGATTGGTACTTGGGGTGGGAATGCTCCATCAGAATAGCACACTTACAAGGTACAGTAGTCTGCATCCTTGGTGTCCAGCTACTTTCTTTTACCAGGCTCCTGGGCCACTGGAGCCTGCTCTGCTAAGCCAGTTTTTCATGCTTCTCTTTCTACCTGTGTCATTCCCCCACCTCTTTCAGCTATTCACACATGCTGTGCATCACAAATATGCATTTTTAAACTTTGATTTCTCTCATTATACCTTCTATTGTCTCATGTTATTATCGGTTCAACCTTTTTCCTGTTTCCACTTAAACACTTTACAGGTGTGTGTTTGCATGTTACTTTATGAAATTGGCTGATTTTGACGGTTTCAGTCTGGCAGTTCAGTTCATGAAAGGCCCATTCTACTTTGTGCTTTGACATTGGGAACATGTGGAAACTAGTGGAGATGCTCTTTGTGGACAGACCTGGACTGGAGATAGATTTGCCATTGCTGCAAAGTGGAAATATGACCGAGACCAACTCTGTGCTGAAAATGTGCCAAAACGCCCTGACTGAGTGCGAATATCTGATTTTGAGAAATGCCGTCAAGCTGTTTTCCATATTTGGCTAAAATTGGTTGTGTACGAATCAAAATTCTCAGCCATTACTCTGATGGAGTTAAAGTGCCGATTGCAACTGCTGGACAAAAACCTAGAAGCTGCATGAAGATATGCTGTGTCTGATAAATTTATACCATATTTCCAAACTTTGGTGAAAGAGAAAGACTGAAGAGTTTTGCTTCAAATGGTGGTAGATGTTTGTTAAGTAAATACACGTGAAGTACATATACCTGTATTGTGTGTGTGTATATGTTAGGCATTTTATACTAAAATTAGTGCATGTGGCTAAAACGGTGTCATGGTAGCCAAAACTGTGGTTAGTCAGCAATTTCTACTGGGCAACATTGCTTTAAAGACAGCTGGTTAGGAGACTCGAGGTACAGTTCCACTGGGTGGTGCTCTCACAACATGCACTCCATCCACTGGAAACCCAAAATGGCATCGGGGTCCTAAGTACATCATAGCACCCCGATTTTCAGCGGCTGATGAGGGGTCAGCCTGTTTTTGGTGGATGCCTTGGACGCCCATATGAAGGACCCCACCAAGATAGTGGAAGCTCGGAGTAGATGGGAACAGGCTGGTAAGTGGTACACCATGTCTTTCAGCACACTACTGTCCTGCTCCCGCTCAACGGAAGGGATGGAAATCTGTATTCATGTCTGCCGTACCTAAAAGACCATTCTTTTCTTTGAGACAAAATATTCCCTGCCATTCCTTGCAGCTCCCTGTGCCATGCACCATCCTGGATTTGCAGGGTAAGCAGACAACCTGCTCCAGGACCTCTACCAATGCTGCTCTCAAACTGACCACAATGTAGGTGCACGAGAATGATTCTTCTCCTATTTTCTTGTCCTCCAGACAAAATATTTGGCCTGTGCTTGTCCCTTCACACCATAGTGTGTTAGGCAGTGATACTGTAGCACATGGGGGAGATGGTGGGCATGAACTGTGTCCTACCACTCCATGAGACAGCACATTTATGGGGTAGATCTTCAGATTGGTATAGTTCATGTATGAATACTTCAAGCTTAAAAATGGGTAAACTCCTGCATTATAAATAGCACACAGAGAAATGTAGTATGCATATAATAATAAATAATAATAATCAACTTTATTGTCATTGTTAGTGCACAAGTGCAGTACAACGAAATGTAAGCTTGCGGCTCCTGAGAGTGTACGTTTTGATTAAGACATTTAACATACATTTGGCTTGTAACATAAACATAATAAAGTGCATTGACAGATGTGCAGGCTTTAGAGTTTATTAGCAGAGTTCAGTAGGATGACAGCCCTGGGAAAGAAGCTGTTCCTAAATCTGGTCGTGCGGGTGCGAATGCATCTGTAGCGTCTCCCAGATGGCAGGGGGGTGAACAAACTGTGGCTGGGGTGGGTAGGGTCTTTGATGATGGTCAGTGACCTCCGTAGACAGCGTTTCTGGTAGGTGTTCTCAATGGTCAGTAGCCGGGTGCCGGTAATGCGTTGGGCTGTTTTGACTACCCGCTGCAGGGCTTTCCGGTCATAGGAGGTACAGCTGCTATACCACACTGTGATACAGTTCGTCAGGATGCTCTCTATTGTGCAGCGGTAAAAGTTAGAGAGGATCCGGGGTGACAGGTTGCATCCCTTCAGCCTCCTTAGGAAATATAGGCGCTGCTGGGCCTTCTTCACCAAAGAGGAGGTATTGAGGGACCAGGAGAGGTCTTCCGTGATGTGGACTCCGAGGAACTTAAAGCTGCCCACCCTTTCCACCATAGCCCCTTGGATGTGGATGGGGGGGGTGTCTTCCGCCTTTAGACTTCCTGAAGTCCACAATGATTTCCTTGATGTTAAGGGCCAGGTTGTTGTCGGCGCACCACTTCATGAGGTACTGGACCTCCTCCCTGTAGGCTGACTCATCGTTGTTGGTGATCTGGCCTACCACCGTGGTATCATCCGCAAACTTGATGATGGTGTTGGAACCATGAACAGCCACACAGTCGTGGGTGAAGAGGGAGTAGAGGAGGGGGCTCAGCACACAACCTTGTGGGGCCTCCGTGTTCAGGGTCAGGGCGGGGGAGGTGTGGTTACCTAATTTGACAGACTGGGGTCTGTTAGTTAGGAAGTCCAGGGTCCAGTTGCAAAGGGAAGTGTTCAGGCCAAGAGTGTGGAGTTTGGTAGCCAGCTTGTTGGGGACGATGGTGTTGAATGCTGAGCTGTAGTCTATGAACAGCATTCTGATCTAGGTCTCTTTACCGTCTAAGTGTTTCAGTGCAGAATGAAGAGCAGTTGTGATTGCATCCTCCGTTGATCTGTTTGCGCGATAGGCAAACTGGTGTTGGTCAAGAGAGGCGGGAACACTGGCTTTGATGTGAGCCAGGACCAGTCTCTCGAAACACTTCGTTATGATGGGTGTGAGTGCGACAGGTCGATAGTCGTTCAGACACGTCACAGCCGTTTGCTTTGGCACAGGAATAATGGTGGCGGTCTTGAAGCATGTAGGAACTACTGCCTGGGGCAGTGACAGATTGAAGATGGCGGTGAAGACATCAGCCAGCTGATCAGCACATTCTTTGAGTACCCGTCCAGGGATGCTGTCAGGTCCAGCAGCCTTACGTGTGTTCACTCCGCGTAGAACACCCCTTACGTCGGAGGTGGACAGAGTGAGCACCTGGTCTTCCGGGGGTGGCAAGGCTTTGGTAGCTGGCTCCCTGTTGTCTCTGTCAAAGCGAGCGTAGAAGTTGTTAAGCTCCTCCGGAAGGGAGGCATCGCTAACCGGGGGGGCTGGTGTTTTTACTCTTATAGTCGGTGATAGACTGGATGCCTTGCCACATGCGCCGGGGGTCCGAGTTGTTGTGGAAATTATCCTCAATCCGCAGTGTCTGTTTCCTTTTGGCAGTCCGGATACCCTTTTTTAGGTTGGTCCTAGCTGCACTGTAAGCCGCCGCGTCGCCAGATTTAAATGCTACGTCGCGTGCTTTCAACAGCGAGCGGACCTCCCCGTTCATCCAGGGTTTCTGGTTGGGATATGTCCTGATATTTTTATGGGTCGTGACGACCTCGACACAACTGTTGATGTAGAATAGCACTGTGGATGCGTATTCCTCGATGTCAGTATGGGCAAACATGCTCCAATCAGTGCGTTCGAAGCAATCCTGAAGCTCTGAGACTGCCTCCTCTGGCCATACTTTCACTGATCTTACTGATGTTTTCACTCTTTTGATGAGCGGTTTGTATGCCGGGGCTAGAAACAAGGAGAGGTGGTCAGACTTCCCAAGGTGGGGGCAGGGAATGGCCTTATAAGCATCTACAATGCTCGTGTAGACTTGATCCAGTGTGTTCTCCCCTCTTGTGGGGCAGGAAACATTCTGGTGGAATTTCGGGAGTACAGATTTTAGGTTTATGTGATTGAAGTCCCCCGCGACGATAAAGGCTCCGTCTGGGTGCGCAGTTTGTTGTTCGCTGATGGCCCTGTAGAGGTCCTTCAGTGCTAGTTTGGCATTAGCATGTGGTGGGATATAGACCACAGTGATAATAACAGCTGTGAATTCCCAAGGCAGGTAGAAGGGTCTGCACCTTACCATGAGGAATTCCAAATCAGCAGAACAGGATCTATCGATTATGTCCGTGTTAGTGCACCAGGCATTGTTAGTGTAAATGCACAAACCGCCTCCCTTGCTCTTACCGGAGTCTGCAGTTCTGTCGGCGCGGAAGACCGTGCATCCTTCTAGCTGGATGGTGGTGTCAGGGATGCCGTTGTTCAACCAGGTCTCTGTGAAGATCATGGCGCAGCATTCCTTTGTCCTTTTCTGTGAGGAGAGATCAAGTTTGATCTCATCCATTTTATTTTCCAGTGACCTAACATTGGCCAGGAAAATACTTGGGAGGGAGGGTTTGTGTGGGGCCCTCTTTAACCTGTTGTGGATTCCGGCCCTCTTGCCCCGCTTCTGTTTGCGCTCTCTGCGCGGTCTGCGCCGACTTCCGGCTGGGGGAGGACGCCATGCTGGTCCCGGGGATCGAGCGATGTTGGGAGGCAGATCGATGGCGCCGAGTGTGAGCCGCACGTAATCGACCCCGATATCGAGGAGTGTCTGCCGGCTGTACAGCAGGTCCGCCCTCAATTCCCGCGTGAGCAGAGTCAAGAAGATACAGGAAGAAGGTAAAAACGCAGAGTCTCGGGAGAGACAAAGCCGCTGCGTCCATGCGCGCCGCCATTCAATGCGTGAACTTTGCCAATTGCAAGATCTGCCCTCTTAGCATTAAAAGGACTGTATGACATGAAAGACCAATCAACATCATCAACAAGCAGCAGAATGAAAACTTTTTGGGTCACAGTTCAAGATCTTTAACCATTTAAAGCAATTCAGGCACAATGTCATAATTTCATGGTGTTCAGACAGTTGTGGCATCAGATTTAAAAAACATGAACATCAATAAAATGAATTCCATTCATCAGCAAACAATTAGATACCAACAACTTGATCTTCAACTTGTTCCCGTCTGCTATGGTTAGCAGTTCTGAAAGTCAGCACTGTACTATTTAGATTTCCTTATTCATTTCATTTGAATGGAGTCTTGTAATAATTCAGAAGAGAGTCGAGACGTATTGAGCTAACAGCAGATCCAACATGATTAGCATTGAAGCAAGGTTCAATTGTGTGCAGTCTTAATGATCTGGCAAGCATAAGTTTCTAATTCAGAAACTGTTCCCAAAGGGTATTAAACCACCCGCATGCTGCTTTACAACCATTTTAGTTAAGGAAGGCTGAACGTTATGCACATGGAATGAGAATAGATGGCGTTGAAGCAAGAAGCTACACTGTAAAACGCTCAGGGCTGGATACTGTCACTGGGGCGGGCTGGGGTCATGTAATCCGCTTTTCGTGTTAGCCACCCGATTCTAAATCAATGTGGGAGAATGAAGCGATTTTAACTTAAGTGGGCAATTGAGTTCCAGCGTGTGGGAACCCATGGCCCAATTAGTTTTTTCAGCCTGAAACTCGCCTCCAATGACGTCATCATTGCTGCTGCATTTAAGGTCTGCAAGAAGCCTTGCTTCTTCTGCAGACTACCAACCTTTTGGCCTTTCATGTTAGAGGGACCTGGAGGCAGAATGACCAGCGAGAGACCTAGGTCTGCTCCCAGGTTTGATGAAGTTGCCCTGCAAGCTTTAGTGGAGGGAGCAAGAGCCAATAAAGAGGTGCTCTTCCCTTCTTCAGGGAGGAAGAAGCCTCCCCAGCAGACCAAGGCTGTGTGGATCCAGGTGGCCCAGGAGGTCAACTCTTTGTCGATAACCCGCAGAACCTGGCTTCAGTGCAGGAAGAGGTTTCATGACCTTCTGCGCACTGGAAAAGTGAGTATAGAAACATAGAAAATAGGAGCAGGAGTAGGCCATTCGGCCCTTCGAGCCTGCTCCGCCATTCAATGTGATCATGGCTGATCATCCAAATTCAGTACCCTGTCCCTGCCTTTTCCCCATATCCCTTGATCCCTTTAGCCTCAAGAACTATATCCAACTCTTTCTTGAATATATTTAATGAACTAGCCTCCACCGCCCTCTGTGGCAGAGAATTCCATAGGTTCACCACTCTCTGGGTGAAGAAATTCCTCCTCATTTCAGTCCTAAATGGCTTACCCCTTATCCTTAGACTATGACCCCTGGTTCTGGACTCCCCGGCCATCAGATACATCCTTCCTGCATCTAGTCTGTCCAGACCTGACAGAATTTTATAGGTTTCGATGAGATCCCCTCTCAATCTTCTAAACTCCAGTGAGTATAAGCCCAATCGACACAATCTCTCCCCATGACTTTCCCATCACCCTCAATCTGATCCCCATTGCCTCTCCTCACCAGCACTCAGCTTTAGCAATCTCTTCCTCCACATCCGACTTGACACTGACATCCATGCACCCTTACCCATTCCCTCTCTCTCTATGGTCACATTCACCTAACTATTCGACTATGCAGCCCTCACACTCCCTATCACTGTGATGCGATGAAAACAACTTAGAACACACAGGGAGAGCCCTTGATCTTGCCACCTCACTCCATCTTTGTCTCCTTCTAAGCATTAATGCTATGGATTCTCTACACTCATTTCTTCATTCTCACTCAAACTCCACTTGTCTCCCTCATTGCAGGAAAAGAGAGCTCACAATAAGAGGGAAAGAGCGAGGACAGGAAGAGGGCCACCCTCAGTAGCCCAGCTCACCCCCTGGGAGGATGCGGTCCTGGAGATCGTGGGAGTGGAGGACGGTGTGTAAGTGGGGGACGGACAGACGGGCGCATCACAGCAAGCTGGTGACAGAATAGTTTTCCATCTCTCTCATTGACATTGCATGAGTCACTGATAATGATTCTGAAGCTCTAACAGATGGACTTATGATCATCTGCAATACGCAATGTGCATGTAACCTTGGCATCACATCTCTGACTCTTTCCTTTACTCCCCCACAGGACCATCGCAAGCACCCGTCCCCACCAGCCAGGAGGAAGAGCCGGAGCATCCAGACTCCTCAGAAGAAGGTGCAACCTCTGAGGGCGCAGCGTCAGCAGAATTCAGCGCACCCAGCACCAGCACAGGCACTCATACCTCGGTGGTACTTTCGCGAGATAGTGCAGTGTTGTCACCTGGTGTATCACAGCTCACAAGTGAGCATCAGCAGATTGTGCAGACAGGGACAGCAGTGGAGAGTCCTAGTTGGAGGGCGCAGGACTCTCTCAGCTCGGCTCAGCTGCATGTCGACCCTCTGCGTCTATCCACAAGATCAGCGGTGCTGGAACTCCAGGAACAGATGCAGGAGTCTCTGGCAGGTTTTGTCTCCAGGGTCGCTGCGAGTGTGGAGCGCATGAACGCATCACCATGGAAAGGATGGCAACCTCCATGGAGGTGATAAGTCGCCAGAGTGCAGAAAACATGGTGAGTGTTCTGAATAGAATGACATCTCTGGAGGAGTGATGGTCATCTACTGAACAGAGAAACCAGACCTTCATCGAAGTCCTTCTGAGTAGGACTGCCAGTGCAGATACAGGTCCCCATGGCCCCCCTGATGTGCAGCAAGGTGCTCTCAAGCCACTTGCAAGCACTGAGGGGACCTGACCCATGAGAGGGAAGTTGGTGGCAGACATCAAGGAAGTGGGGGCCCCTCTCCAAGCGCTCACACTTCCATGCCACTGCAGAGCCCTCGGTCAGAGCCCCACCAGAGTCCACACCCAACTAAGATCGGCGTCTCAACCCCTGCATAGCTGCAGGAGCAGCAGACTGTTGGCGAGCCCTCACAGGTTCGCAACCCCAGAGGACGTCCGCCAAAGGTGTCGAGACAGGAGCAGCAAGGAACTGAGCAAGGGGCCTCCACATCTGCTGAAGCCACAGGGGAAGCACCACGTAGGAGCACGCGTAAGAGAAAGATACTGCACAGTCACAAGGGTAGTCACTTGGGTGAAATTTGATGTTTAATGTTAAAAAGCCATCAGATGGTTACTGTAAATAAAAAATCTGATGGCTACTGCTGCAGTTGTGGTGTGTGTCATTTCGCTAATGGGACTTCCACGTTGAGGGCTTAGGATTACTTGCAATTGTCAGTATGGTGGTCAAATTGTTAGAAATCCACTGGTTCTTCGCCATTGTCGAAACTCTGGTAAGAAGCTGTGAGACAAAAGTGCTTGATTGGCTAGACTAAGCAAATCTGGCCAAGATGAGTGCATTCCTTGCATCCCGGGCAGCAATGTTCTCGCGTACTGCTGCCGCTGGTTGATGGGCCTCTGCAAGATGTTCATTTTCGCTCTCCTCCTCCTCCTCATCTGAGGAGGATATGTGAGGAGCCACTTGGTCCTCAGGAATCTGCAAGCCACGACGCTGTGGCATGTTGTGAAGTGCACAGCAAACCACGACGATTCTGGAGACCCTGGCGTTCCTGTTGGTGCTGCTGCTGTTGGTGCTGCTCCTGTTGGTGCTGCTGTTGTTCCTGGTTCTGCTGGTGCCGCGGCTGGTCTTCGTTCTCATCTGATGTCCAGAAGGGAAGGAAATAAATGGCTCCCATGCTTCTGGTATATGCCTCAGTTGAGGAAGCGCTCAGTCAAGGTGGCGAGAGGGGTTTCCCAGGAGGTCACACTGGAGATGGGTGTCAGGCTCCAAACTTCCACAGCTGTGGTCATGCCTTCTAAAAGTTCCCCCAGACCTGAGACAACCAAGTCCTGCCACCTGCAAATGATGGCTGATCAAATATCCTATTTAATGGTGGAGCTGCAGCTAACAGTCAGCAATCCAATTGTGCTCCAGTCAGGTTTCACCGTCATGTTTCAGAGCAGGCGTGCTTCACATCGGAAAAGGGTTAAAGTCACAAAGGCCTTTCAAAATGGGATAATAGAGGCAATTTAGTGCTTGTTAAGGGCCTATCCTGCCTCTTGGCGGCGGGACGGAGACGGGAGCAGTAAACACGATTTCTTGAAAATTGCTTGGGAGGTGGGGTTGGGCCCGCCCGCCACGTTTTGCAATTTTAATACCCCAGATGCCTCCATTCCCACCTCCACGGCCCTGGGAAATTCGAGCCCTCAATATTTCTGAGGCAATGCAAAGCAATTTTTAATGCTTTGCTTTTGTTGACGTATCAGGTAAACACCAAAAGAATGTGCTGCGATGTCTACCTTCAGTCCATCAATGTAGGCTGGAATACTGCACGGAAAGCCAAATATACTAGTAGTGGATGAGGGAAGTAAGGGAACACCAGGGCTGCATGCTTGTACAACTGAAAAGGAAACTACTTTGTTGAAGAAGCCAATGCACAAAAAACAGTTGAAACATGATTATTTTGGAAAACATTTTAGCTGTATTTTGAAATTTCCATGAACTATGCAGTTAGAAAACATGCAGAAAGTTAAAAGAATGCACATTCAACAGCATTAAGATGGTGAAGTAGTTGGCGATTAATCTGAATTAAAGACAGACATGCTCAAGTGGCTATTACTGATGATACATTAAAATCAAAAAGCTACCAATTACTTTTCAAAGCTCTACAGCTTATGATGAATGTACACAGTTCTGGTTTGCAAACTATGCTCTATTTTTAATGGACTCAAGACGTAAACTAATTAAAGGAACATCAGGTGGTGCTCATTATGGTGAAAGCTAACTTCTAACTACCAGAGAGTAAAATAAACCAAAGATAGGAGTCATGAAGTAAGAATAGAAGTCAAATGTGAGAAACGGTAAAATTTGCTTTGGAACTCCTATCTACAAATCTCTGACAAGGCATGAGGGAGATTGTCAAGGACATCAGCTTCAGTCATGCAGCATCTCTGAACCTTTGAAAATTAGGTTGGGATTTGAAGCAACAAAGCTGTCTGGCATTCAGTGGAGATATGAAAGGACAGTGTTTTTGGCTTTTAAAAACTTCCACAAATTCATCTAGTACTCTTTTCCTATGTTGAAAAGCATTTTATGAATTGCAAATTTAAGTAACGCAGTAGGTACTTTTTCCAGATGATGTAGTTCAAACCAACTCCATTGCCAAATTGTTAGGAAAGTACTTATCATGCTGCCCCTAAGCATACAATGAAATTATAGCATTTGTATCATACTGATGTAATTCATTCCAATATAAGTAATTTAATTGGTTGCAACATGAATTTATAGTGGGTTTCCTAGACCTTTTCTTTCCCCCAAAAGTGTAAATTCCCTTTAAAGTGCAACCACTGGCATTATAAGTGCTTGCTGCAGAAGTTCACAAGGCTTACGTGCCATCAACTGTGTAGGAAGTTTTGGCATCACATCACTATTCTCGACACCAAAACTGAAATGTTACTTTTGTTTACATCCAAATGCAAGGGAACTTCTACTTGGCATTATTAAAACCTGCCCTTAGGTGGCATCGCAGCAGTGCAAAACATTGGGCTGTATTTTCCGATTGGAGGCTTCCTGCGGGCGGAGGCCTCCGATCTAGAAAAAAATCTACGGACTTACCCGAGGGCTCCCGAGGTCCAGACACTTCCAATCCTGGGCCTCTCTAAACTCGAAATGCGTAGGGGCCACGTATCCCAGAGGTGCAGGCAGTTTGCAAGTGTCCCTGGGATCACGTGGGCCATGGGGAGCCAATCAAAGAAGGGAATCTCCCTTCATACACTTGACAGATAGACCTGTCAAATATATGAATGGAGATCACCCCAAAAACACAGTAAAACATTAAATACATTTTTTTTAAATCACATTTTTAAAGTTAGTTGAAATTACAATAAATTAAATATTTTAAACAAAAATTTAATTTTTTGAAAAAAATAATTAAAGTTTTTTACAGGGCTAAAAATAAACTTACTTTTTTTTTTTAAAAGCATTTTTAAATGATAAATGAGTGAAAACATTTTTTTTACTTTTTTCAAATCTTATGCTGGTAAAAGCAGGCCTTATGCCTGCTTTTACCAGGCGTAAGAATTCTAAGGGTTTTCTACGGGCGGAGGTTCTCCAGAAAGCGGAACTCTCCGCCCAGAGACCCTTCTCCAGGGCAGGCGTCCGATCTGTCAAGAGCATTCTTGACAGATTGGAAATGCCGGTTTTCAGCGCATGTGCTTCGCATGCCTGAAACCAGCATTTTCGATATCCCTACGGGTGCGTACACACCCGTAGGGATCGGAATATACGGTCCATTATCATTTTTGCCTTGACCCCCAACTACTACGAGGTAGAAATTAGGCACTACTATGGTTCACAAAATACCTATTATTAGCTTTGGGTTTGACCCAAGATTTGTCCAACAGGACATTTCTTTACATAAGCAGGCAAGCCCGGGACAGCTGAAAACATCCAATTCATCTCTTCTAATCAACAGATAATACTGTATCAGGTACTTCAGAGAGTAAAGGGCATAGTCCTTTGCTAGCTCTCACTTGTCATCCTATTATTTTGAACCTTTTGGTGACTTTCTCACTAATCTTCTCTCAGCTAAACCGTCTATTTCCTATTGGGAGTTCATAGTTAGAGGTCCTTAGGCAAACTATGATGAGCCTCACCGTATCTCTGATATCATGGCAAAAGAATGGCATCCTCATTTGTCATTAGCTCGGAGACTGGCATTATCATCTTCTATCTCATAGTGCCACATTCCTGTTCCTCTGTCGCCATTCTTATCCCAAGTATACTTTAGATACATAGCTGATACAATATATTTAAAATTATGAAGGGAATTGGCCAAATTGATTTACTGTGATGAAAGGCTCAAATGCCAGAGGACACAAGTTAAACATTAGGAAGCAAGAAAGTAAATCAGGCAGATATTTTTCCCGAAGCAGTGAAATAAGCTACTAGGAAAAATCTTTGAAGCAGAAGATAAAAGGTGTTCAAGTGGCAATTAGATACAGCTCTGAAGAAGGGATTGAGAGAAATAGTGAGGAGGAAGTAGGTAGGACAAACTAAAAATGCCGGAATTCTGAAATATAAACCGAAAATACTGGAAATATACAGATCGGTCAACATCTGAAAACACAGGTAATGTTTTGGGTGTAGGCCTTTAGTCAAAACAATCTCTGATGAAGGGTCTGACCAAGGGTGTACAGCTGAAACATTAACTTGCTTTATCTCTTCTCAGATGATGACAGACCTATATATTTCCCGAATTTTCTGTTTTTATTTCAGGGTGTAGGTGGGGTTGATCAAAAAGGAACGAGCTCGTTAGGTCTTAATGGAACTTTCCTGCTCAGAAGGTGATTTTTAAGTCGCCTTCTTACTTTTGCTCAAAGGTCCAAGTTTCAGTTCCAGAGCTAGGTCTTAAAAGTCCAAAAGTGAAATGTAGAAGATAACATCACTGGTCGTCAAAAAAGGGTAATACAATCTTCATCATTCTTGCTGTATTGGTGCGAATGCATAGCTGAGCTGGCAATTTATTAGGTTGCATCTTCAGTTGGTGGCTGATCTTTTCCCCTTAGTTCAACCTATACAAGCAGATTTAAGCAAATACCATAGCAATCTTTACTAAAACAGTAGGCCTTGTATATTAAAATGATAGTACTTGTGAAAGAAAGTGGAGAGCAAACAGATTCCATGATTTATGTGAGAGTTTCTTATTTTGTGCTTCAGCATTTTGAAGTTGAAAAGTCTATTCACAGGTCACTTACATTTATGAGTCTTGTGTGCTCCAGGTCACTTACACTTGAGTCTTGTGTGCTCTAGAATACTGATGTTTGAGGTTTTACAGATGATTTTCTAAATAAATTCAACTGGTTGCTTCTTCAGAATCTGCTGCTATTCCAGAGACCCTTACATTATAACAACCTCTACCATCAAGGTCAATTTGTTCAGTCATGCATTGACAATGGGTTAAGTAGGTGATCAGCTGTTAATTTTCACAAAATGCTGGGAACATTCGACATTCCTTTGTGTTCATGTGTTACTGGCACTCTCACTTGTCAGTGGTTGATTAGAAAATTCACATTTGGGTGCAGATGCTTGCAATAAAGAGGATAAGAGCCAAAACTTGTAGGACTGCAAATACTCACCGACATCTGAAGTTGTGATGATGTTACTTCAACATAAGAATGTTTCAAACGGGAAAAGCCCATTTGGCCCACATTTCCTCAAGTGCACAATGTACAATTTACAGCAAACGGGGCGGTAAGCTCGCCTGGGCGCCGGAATTAGCGCAGCGATCGGAGCAGTTGCTACCGCCGGAAATTCAGCTTGAGCGCCCCAAGAGGGACACGGGGCGAGGCTCGAGGCGCTCCGCGTCCCTCTTAGGGCGCTGAAACTGAATATCGCAGCGCCACACGCTGCGGCACACGCTGCGGCACGGCGCGCTGTGGTACTGCAGGCCTTCCTCCCATTCTTAAGGGGGAGGGGCCTGCACCAGTGCGATGAGCGATTGCGAGTGCCGGCAAAAGAGCCCGGCACCGAGGAGACGTGCCGGGCTCTCGGAAAACAGCTGGCACTGCCGCGGGGGGAGATCAGGAGGCCGGGGACGGAGGTGCTGGCAGGCGGCCGCCAGAAAAAACGGCCGCCCTGCACCTCCACCTTAATTTGCGCCACTGCTGCCACAGGGTAGGCCCCGTGAACCGGGCGCGAGTTGTGAACGGCGCTACAGAGGCGGGCGCTACCGAATATTGAGATCGGGGCGGTAGCGGGGCGCTGCGCACACCGATGACGTCATCGGTGGCGGCGCAGCGCAACAGGCTAACGCCGCCATTAGCGCCCCAGCTAAATATCGCGGGAGGCATGGCCAGTGGCGCTAAAGCCACTGAGTGCCCTCTTTAGGTGCTAACTGGTGGCACAGCCCACCGAATTTCTAGGCCATTGTCTTATCTGTCTCTTCTTTGATTTCCCAGAGGGAGGTTATTAAACACAAATAAAATTTCTTCCACATTCAGTTCTTTTATCATTTTTAGTAAATTGTATTGTGTTTCACCCTTTACTTTTTTTAAAGAATTATTATGATAGAAAATGCTCAAATATGAAGGTTTTCTTGGATTGTGACTAGCAGCTGTGATAGGGCAGGAGGAATCATACACTCCTGGGAAATTATAACTCAATAAAGTCCAAAAACTATGACAGAAGCCACTAATGTGAAATCAATATTAGCATTTTAATGCATCTCTGACATTGACCATGTGGCTTGAACAATTTATAATAAGCCTTAGAAGAACTTAAACCTGTCTGTTGTGTGTGATAGATGCAGTGAAAGATTTTTGTACTACATTCCCTTATCTCTTCCCCCCAGATAATCTGGGAAGGCAGCATCTTCAATTGGAGGTGTTTAACCTCATGTCAAATTTCAAAATAGAATTTGAAAAGCAAAAACTGAATGTTACTGTGGTCTGAGGCACTATTTTTGCCTTTTGGCATTCTTTTATGAACAGCAGGATCAGAAATAGGTAGAAGGAATAAATCTAGTAGAGAAAACAATTCACAATTCACAATTCAAATCGCTTTATTGGCATGATAAGTTACATCTTATGTTGCCAAAGCATCAAAATACATTTATGGTTTAGCACATAAACGCAGTTCTATTCATACAGTGTATAAACAGGTATATCCCTGAGTGTATAAATATACATTTGCATTGTTTATATATATTCTTTTCTTAGTTTACTGGTTGTCCCTCTGTTCATGGCAAGCTGTAACATAGTGTGCCGCCAGTGTTACACAGCTTCTCTCCTCTCCCAGTAGGAATGGGAGTTTTTGGTTGTCATTCAGATTTCTGAAATCAGGGCATATTTGTGAGAATTTTTGGTAGAAATTCTCCCTGATGCCCTGATATTTTCCGCAGGCTGTGAGGAAGTGCATCTCTGTCTCCACTACTCCCTGACTGCAGTGAGAGCATATCCTGTCTTCTCTTGGCAGCCTGGTCTGCCTTTTTCGATCGCTAGGCTATGTTCGCTAAGTCTGTACAATGCACTGTTGAGTAGTAGGAATTGCATTTTTAAAATTCATTCATGCAATGTGGGCATCACTGGCAAGGCCAGCATTTATTGCCCATCCCTAATTTCCCTTGAGAAGGTGGTGGTGAGCCGCCTTCTTGAACTGCTGCTGTCGTGTAGTGGAGGTACTCCCACAGTGCTATCAGGCAGGGAGTTCCAGGATTTTGACCCAGCGACGATGAAGGAACGATGATATATTTCCAAGTCAGGATGGTGTGTGACTTGGAGGGGAACTTGAAGGTGGTGGTATTCCCCTGCGCCTGCTGCCCTTGTCCTTCTAGGTGATAGAGGTCATGGGTTTGGGAGGTGCTGTTGAACAAGCTTTGGTGAGTTGTTGCAGTGCATCTTGTAGATGGTACACACTGCAGACACGGTGCACCGGTAGTGGAGAGAGTGAATGTTTAAGGTGGTGGATGGGGTGCCAATCAAGTGAGTTGCTTTGTCCTGGATGGTGTTGTCTAGCTTCTTGAGTGTTGTTGGAGCTGCGCTCATCCAGACAAATTGGGAATATTCCATCACTCTCCTGACTTGTGCCTTGTAGGGTGGTGGAAAGGCTTTGGGGAGTCAGGAGGTGAGACACTTGCCGCAGAATACCTAGCCTCTGACCTGCTCTTGTAGCTACAGTATGTGTGTGGCTGGTCCTGTTAAGTTTCTGATCAATGGTGACCCAAGGATGTTGATGGTGAGGGATTCAACAATGGTATTGCCATTGAATGTGAAGGGAAGGTGGTTAGACTTTCTCTTGTTGAAGATGGTCATTGCCTGGCACTTGTGTGGCGCGAATGTTACTTGCCATTTATCAGCCCAAGACTAAATGTTGTCCAGGTCTTGATGCATGCAGGCATGGACTGCTTCATTATCTGTAGGAGTTGCGAATGGAACTGATCACTGTGCAATCATCATCGAACATCCCCAGTACTGACCTTATAATGGAAGGAAGGTCATTGCTGAAGCAGCTAAAGATGGTTGGGCCTAGGACACTGGCCTGAGGAATTCCTGCAGCGATGTCCTGGGGCTGAGATGATTGGCTCCAACATACACAACCATCTTCCTTTGTGCTAGGTATGACTCTACCCAGTTGAGAGTTTTCCCCCTGATTTCCATTGACTTTAATTTTACTAGGGCTCAACCTCGGTCAAATGCTGCCTTGATGTCAAGGGCAGTCACTCTCACCTCACCTCTGGAATTCAGCTCTTTAGTCCATGGTTGGACCAAGGCTATAATGAGGTCTGCAGCTGGGTAGTCCTGGCAGAACCCAAACTGAGCATCGGTGAGCAGGTGCCGCTTGATAGCTCTATCGATGACACCTTCCATCACTTTGCTGATGATTGAGAGTAGACTGATGGGGTGGTAATTGGCCAGATTGGATTTGTCCTGCTTTTTATGGACAGGATATACCTGGGCAATTTTTCACTTTGTCGGGTAGATGCCAGTTTTGCAGCTGTACTGGAACAGCTTGGCTAGAGGCGCAGCTAATTCTGGAGCACAAGTCTTCAGCACTAGAGTTCTGTAGAAGGGTTTCGACCCGAAACGTTGGCTCTGTTTCCCTCTCCACGGATGTTGCCTGGCCTGCTGAGTTTTTCCAGCGTTTTCTGTTGTTATTTCTTCAGCACTGCAGTCAGGTTGTTGTCGGGGCCCATAGCCTTTGCTGTATCCAGTGCGCTCAGCCGTTTCTTGATATCACGTGGAGTGAATTGAATTGGCTGAAGACTGGCTTCTGTGATGGTGGGACCTCAGGAGGAGGCCGAGATGGATCATCCACTCGGCATTTCTGGCTGAAGATGGTTGCAAACGTTTCATACTCTTCTACACTCCTCATTGAACCAGGGTTGGTCCCCAGGAGAGATCGTAGGCAATTGCTTATAGAGCTGAATTATTTCTCGAGAAGCACAGTAAAATGTAATTGAGAACATGTAAAGTACTTCAACACACACCTGTGCACATAAACAAAAATTGATAACTTGGTTTTAAAATTGAGAAACAGAGGTACCATAGTACCAGATACCACCAAGGCTGAAGAAAGGTTCAATGCTGAACTGGATCACTAGGCACAGCACTAACTAAAGGGAGATGTGATTCCTTTTCAGGAAGATGAAAAAAACCCAGCAGAGCTTCTACTTTTGGTTGCACTTCAGTACTCCCCCTACCTTAACCAAGAAAGCGGCACTGCTTCAGGTATGAAAATGCTTTCAGTTACCAACAATTTTGTGATGTTAACACTGTCGCCATTATCCTCTTAGCATATACTTATCTTGAAGAAAAATACCTGAATTAATCTGATAAAGGTATTTTCTTAAATTTAATTTAAAATATTTGAATTTTATGAATTTTTTAATGTTAGAAGATCACCACACACAACTAGAAAGACTGTTTGTAAATTTATAAAACGTATGACGACATTTTAATTGTGTCCAAGGTACGATGCAACTTTATCGAACAATGGTAAACTACAGCTTTGTATCTGAAAGACATTGGCCCGTATTTTCCGATCCCTACGGGTGTGTACGAGCTGTGTACACACCTGTAGGGGCCTCGCAAGTGCCGGTTTCAGGCATGCGAAGCGCATGCGCTGAAAACCGGCATTTCCAATCCGTCAAGAATGCTCTTGACAGATCGCACGCCTGCCTTGGAGAAGGGCCTCTGCGGGTGGCGTGTTCCATTTTCTGCAGAATCTCTGCTCGCTGAAATCCCTTACATAGAAACATAGAAGATAGGAGCAGGAGTAGGCCATTCGGCCCCTCGAGCCTGCTCCGCCATTCAATGCGATCATGGCTGATCATCCAAATTCAGTACCCGGTCCCTGCTTTCTCCCCATACCCCTTGATCCCTTTAGCCTTAAGAAATATATCCAACTCCTTCTTGAATATATTTAATGTATTGGCCTCTACTGCCTTCTGTGGTAGAGAATTCCACAGGTTCACCACTCTCTGGGTGAAGAAATTCCTCCTCATTTCTGTCCTAAATGGCCTACCCCTTATCCTTAGACTGTGACCCCTGATTCTGGACTCCCCGACCATCGGGAACATCCTTCCTGCATCTAGTCTGGCCAGTCCTGTCAGAATTTTATAAGTTTCAATGAGATCCCCTCTCATTCTTCTAAACTCCAGCGAGTACAAGCCCAATCGACCCAATCTCTCCTCATACGTCATTCCTGCCATCCCAGGTATCAGCCTGGTGAATCTTCACTGAACTCCTTTCATGGCAAGAACATCCTTCCTCAGGTAAGGCGACCAAAACTGAACACAATACTCAAGATGTGGTCTCACCAAGGCCCTGTACAACTGCAGCAAGACATCCTTGTTCCTGTACTCAAACCCTCTCGCTGCAAAGGCCAACATGCCATTTGCCTTCTTAACCGCCTGCTGCACCTGCATGCTTACCTTCAGCGACTGGTGCACAAGGACACCCAGGTCTCGTTGCACTTACCCTTCTCCCAATCTATTGCCATTCAGATAATAATCTGCCTTCCTGTTTTTGCCACCAAAGTGGATAACCTCGCATTTATCCACGTTATATTGCATCTGCCATGCTTTTGCCCAATCACCCAACCTGTCCAAATCATCCTGGAGTTCCTCGGCATCCTCCTCACAGCACACATGCCCACCCAGCTTTGTGTCGTCTGCAAATTTGGAGATATTACATCTAGTTCCCTTGTCTAGATCATTAATATATATTGTGAATAGCTGGGGCCCAAGGACCGATCCCTGCGGTACCCCACTAGTCACTGCTTGCCACTCGGAAAAAGACCCGTTTATTCCAACTCTTTGCTTTCTGTCTGCCAACCAGTTCTCTATCCAAGTCCCCCAATCCCATGTGCCTTAACTTTACACGCTAATCTCTTATGCGGGACCTTATCAAAAGCCTTAAAAATCTTACGCCTGGAAAAAGCAGGCGTAAGGCCTACTTTTACTAGCATAAGAGTTTTAAAAAGTTTAAAAAAAAATTCCACTCATTTATAAGTTAAAAATACTTTTTAAAAAAAGGTAAGATTATTTTTAGCCCCGTAAAAAACTTTAACTTTTTCCTTCAAAAAATTTAATTTGTTTAAAATATTTATGTTAATGTAATTTTAACTCATTTTAAAAATGTGATGGTTTTTAAAAAAAATTATTTAATGTTTTAGTATCTTTTTTCAGTGATCTCCATTCATACTTTTGACAGGTCTAAGCTGTCAAAAGTATGAAGGGAGATTCCCTTCTCCCATTGGTTCCCCATGGCCCACATGATGCCAGGGACACTTGCGAACCGCCTGCGCCCCTGGGATACGTGGGCCCTGCGCATTTCGTCGTGGAGAAGCCCAGGATCGGAAATGGCCGGACCTCAGGAGCCCTCAGGTAAGGGCGTAGATTTTTTCCAGATCGGAGGCCTCCGCACGCAGGAAGCCTCCGATCGGAAAATACAGGCCATTAATGCCCTTTGAACAATGAAAAACTTAAATTTCCTTTGAATCTAAAATGTGCTGCCCTTTTCCCTACTAGTGTTGCTTTTGTTGTCAATACTTTTCTTCCTCCAGAGGCTTGTAGAAATGTTTCAATTACAAAGGGAATGGGCTGAAAGGACATGGGTGGGTGATCCAAGTAAGGACATGAAATTGATATGATACAAAGGGGTCAATTTTCTGGCCGCTGTCGGGTGGCTTTTCATGCGGCTGGGGGCCGAAAATCGGTGAAAAAGCGGGTCGGGACCCCCACCCCGCCTGATTCCCCGCCCCGTCCGACTTTCAGACCGCCGTTTCCCCGCGACCTGCTTCAGTCCCGGCCGCCGCTGGCGGGACTGGTCGTCGGGACACTAATTACCAATTATCAGCTTGTTGAGGTAGTTATTTTGGGGCTTTCCCCACATCAAACCTGCCTGCGGGGAACCCCGCTGATGAAACTTGGCGTGAAGCTTGCCGGCTTGCTTACTGTCAGCTGCAGGTCAATCGGAGAAGCTGCGATTTAAAGGGACAGCACTTGTATGTTGAAGGACCTTGTTGTTGCAGGTTTGGGGCTACTTCTTCAAGGCTTAGGCACAGCTGTGGAAGGTTGGAGCCTCACACACTTCTCCAATGCAATCTCCTGGGAAGCCCCTCTCGCCACCCTCACTCAGCGCTTCCTCAGCGGAGGCAACTACGAGAAGCATGGGACGCCTTTTTTTCCTTCCCTTCTTGCCATTAGAGGATCTCCAGCAGCAGAGGCGGCAGCCGCAGAACCAGGAACAGCAGGATGAGCACCAGGAGCACCAGGCTGCTGCTCACTCACCTGGAGCTGCATAGGCCAGAAGGGGCCAGCGCTTGGAAGTGGCTTGAGAGCACCTTGCTGCACTTTAGGGGGCCATGGGGACCCGTTTCTGCACTGGCAGTCCTACTCAGAAGGACTTCCATGAAGATCTGGTTTCTCTGTTCAATAGATGGCCAACGCTCCTCAAGAGATGTCATTCTCTTATGAGCACTCACCATGTTTTCTGTACCCTGGCGAGTTATCTCCTCCATGGAGGTTGCCAACCTTTCCATGGTGATGCGTTCATGCGCCAATGAGTCCACAAAGGCTCTGCTCATGGTCGCTATGGACTCCTCCATTCGCTACACATTCGCAGCGACCCTGGAGACAAAACCTGCCAGAGACTCCTGCATCTGTGCATGGAGATCCATCACCTCTTCTCTTGCGGATGGACCCAGAGGCAGAGGGTCGACATGCAGCGCAGCTGAGCTGAGCTGGCAGAGTCCTGCGCCCTCCGACGAGGACTCTCCACTGCTGTCCCTGTCTCCAGAATCTGCTGAGGCTCACTTGTGAGCTGTGAAACACCAGGTGACAGCACTACTCTATGTCCCGAAGGTCCCCCCGAGGTGTGAGTGTCTGCGCTCGTGCTGGGTGCGCTTACTCCTGCTGATGCTGCGCCCTCAGAGGTTGGAGCTTCCTCTGAGGAGTCTGGCTGCACAGTCTCTTCCTCCTCCACAGTGAGGACAGGGGCTCTGGATGGTACTGTGGGGGAGTAAAGGAAGGAGTTAGAGATGTAATGCCAAGGTTCTTCTGGTGACTCACAGCGAGTTGGCATCTGCTGACACCTGCATCCATGCAGCATTGGTCTCAGTGGGAGGCCTCTTCCTCCCTGACCTAGGGAAGAGGACCTCCCTGTGGGCCTTAACACCATCCAATAATGCCTGCAGTGAAGCCTCGTCGAATTTGGAGGCAGCTCAGGGTCTGGCACTGGCCACAGCTGCTGCAGGCTCCTCTGCCATCCTGTATGGTTCGTTTGGAAGCCTTCAGAGGATTGAGTGCTTGCTATGGGCTTTGAAAGCACCACGAATGAGGACATCATACTGTGGGGATTTCTGACTCGAATTGGACAATTAGCAAGGCTTCCCACATGCTGGGAATTAATTGGCCACTTGAGGGAAAATTGCGTGGAGCTGGCTGACACTTTTTTATGTGCGTCAGAAACCCCACATTCGGGGAAACCCGACCATTTCCCACACAAGCCGAAAAATCCGTCTGATATGAATAAGCCAAATTGGATGCATGGCACTACACTTCCGAGAAAAATCAACTGACAGAGGATGTTGGGTACTTAGCACTGTCAACTGGAAAAGAATTTAGGGGTAAAAAAGGAAAAGAATTTAGGGGTAAAAATTGGGTAGCGCCATCTTCACCGGGGCACTAATTTTAGCACCCCCAAAAAAGTTAGCACCCCCGTGGCTGATTTTCTCAGATGGCGCCCAGAGAGGGAGATGGGGTGCTACTGTAAGCGTCCCGCGTCCCTCTTGGGGCGCTGCGAGCCAATATCGCGGCGCTAGGTGCCGCGGCGCTAGGTGCCGCAGCGCCACGCCCTGCGGCTCGTCGCGCCGCGGTACTGCAGGCCTTCCTCCCCTTATTAAAAGAGGGGCCTGGCGCCCAGCTGGGAAACCAGGGATCGGGAGTGCCAGCAAACGAGCCCAGCAGTTAAGAGGAGTGCCGGGCTCATGGAGAGCAGCCGGCACCCCGCGGGGGGCTTCATGGGGGCCGGGGACGGCAGAGGGGGCAGGTGCTGGCAGGTGGCCAGCAACAAAAATGGCCGCCCGCCACCTCCCCTTTAACTAGCGCTGCACCGGCCGCAGGAAGGCCCCCCCTGACCCCAGCAGACAAAGCGTCCGGCGGTAATTCGGGGGGCACCACCCAATATTACAGCCGGGGTGCGAGCGGAGCGCTGCGCACGGTGACGAACGCTAAATTTCGCGGGAGGCATTAGCGGCGCTGCACCCAGGCGCTAGTTGATTTGCGCCCCGTTAACGGGAGGCGCAAATCAACCAAATTTAACTCCCTTAATGTTTAAGAGGTTTCCACAACAGTTTGCTCAACTGACCCACAATTATCTGCTCTTCTATTACAGTGAAGCATAAATACTAGGCAAATAAAGGTGTTGTCGCTGCAGGGAGTATATCCGAGTGTCGCTAGGTCCTCATGTTCTAGCAAAAGGACTTTGTCCCACATTGTAGCTGCCAGGTTACGTACTTCAGATATTTCTACCATGTGTGAAGTGAGCTTAGGAAGTGTGTTCTTTTACCTACCCTGGACATTAAATAGCAAGTGCTTCAGATGCTGTGATAGAGTTATGAATGACCCACATTTACAAAGCTCTACCTGCTGCTTCTCTGGCTCGCCTGTGATCTTCTCTTCTGCACTGTCCAAGTCAACATGCTGTTTTCACTTTGGCCCAGCCAAAGCTCTACTATACTAAGAATGGCTAAGAACTGCAATCATTTGGACCCGTGTACTGCAAATCTTCTTACAATAGGTCAAATGGTTCTATAATAGAGCATTTACCCTGTACTAGGGAGCATTAACAGACAACTTCAGAAAATAAGAAATTTCAGTGATCCAACAGTACAAGGTTCATACAAACCCAGACAAAATTGAATGTCTTGGCCCAGTCCATGTTGCAGAGCACAAATTTATACTCTTTACAGTGCAGGGTTAAATTGTGGCAATGTACATCTAATTCAGGATGTTAATATGCAGTAGGTGAAGTCAATCCCAACAAACAGCCTTGGAAAATCCTGCCAGGTTTTAATACCAATCTGTACAGGCTTGATTCAATCAGTCTTAAGGCTTCTTTACCAATCAATCAGTTTTCCTTTGATGAGTAGTCTTGACAAATGGAACACTTATTACCAAACCTAAATGTGCGCAAAACATTCAGCTCATCTTGTTAAGGGAGGTCAAGACAGACCATTTCCTTTTCACAGCTGTCTTGAGATGGACATGTCTGAAGGCTTCACTCAGGGGAAGTCGATGAATGTCTTGCAGAAAGAGGTACGAAACAAAATATCTTATCAATACAAATATCTGAGTCACTTATGCTCACCTCAAACCAGATTTTGCTGGATCCAGCCTTATTTTAGCAGCAACAATGGGCTGTATTTTCCGATTGGAGGCTTCCCGCGTGCGGAGGCCTCTGATCTGGAAAAAATCTATGGACTTACCTGAGGGTTCCCGAGGTGCGTATACTTCCGATCCTGGGCCTCTCCAAACTCGAAATGCGCAAGGCCCACGTATCCCAGAGGCGCATGCGGTTCGCAAGTGTCCCTGGGATCACGTGGGCCATGTGGAGCCAATCAAAGAAGGGAATCTCCCTTCATACACTTGACAGATAGACCTGTCAAATATATGAATGGAGATCACCCCCAAAACACTTTAAAACATTAAATAAAATTTTAAATTAAAAAAAAAAAATTCGTTGAAATTACAATAAATTAAATATTTTAAACAAAAATTTAATTTTTTGAAAAAAATAATTAAAGTTTTTTTTACAGGGCTAAAAATAAGCTTACCTTTTTAAAAAGTATTTTAAAATGATAAATGAGTGAAAAGTTTTTTTATTTTTTTTTCAAATCTTATGCTGGTAAAAGCAGGCCTAAGGGTTTTCTGCGGGCTGAGATTCTCCAGAAAGCGGAACTATCTGCCCGCAGAGGACCTTCTCCAGGGCAGGTGTCCGACCTGTCAAGCGCATTCGTGACAGATCGGAAATGCCGGTTTTCAGCGCATGCGCTTGGCATGCCTGAAACCGGCATTTCCGATGTCCCTACGGGTGTGTACACAGCCCGTACACACCCGTAGGGATCGGAATATACGGCCCATTGTTGAAATTAATATATCTTGGACGGGGAGGGGAAAGGTGCTATAATCATAACAAGTACAATTACAACCCTCTTAATCATAGTTTTGGAAACACCGTGTTGCAAAGTGTGAGAGCTGAAATAGAGGTTCATTTGCTACAAAGGGCAGTATAAAATGGAAGGGCCGTCTCTTTGAATTCCAAACCAGTTAATCTCCATCTCTGGAGGTGACTGCAGCCCAGGTGCTAAGGAACAGAAAGGTTAAAAAGCTTAACTTATTTTTATTAGGGCCAGTAGCTTCCAAATGGGCTTTTGCATTCAATTTTGATAATTAATTATTAATTTACTCATGAATGTAAATCCTTGCTTCATACCTCGTATATGATTTTATAATACAATCATAGGTTGCTTTCAATTACCACCATTTCAGTTAATTGAACACTTGTCCAGCGGTAGACAGTTCATGCCTCCTTTGATATGATGGTTTATGTAACTTTTAATAGCGAGAGCTAAACATGAACAATTAAATCTTCCATAGATGAGAAATCCGTTCCTACAAATATTTATAGAATTCTTGTGATTGCATCGGTAAAGTATTCTTCTGTGGCAGAACTTTAGCATCTTGCTCAGTTACTTGTAAAAATATGAAAACAAATGTGCAACTGCCCATTTACTTTCGATTCACAACAAAATACTCCTTCGCCCATCATAACTTCAGCACAACTAAACTATAGTAAACCTTCGCTGATTCCAAAACTGCTATACAATGCCAGAAGCTATGAAACAAAAATTACTTTTTCCCAAGGCCCCAAGAGTTCTAAATCTAATGTTCTCCTGCTGTGTATCCATGTCAGCTGTGGACAGTATCAGGCTTGGTCATGAAGCCTCTCATACTTAGAAGGCCCACTGAAATTCATGGACTGGGCTAACACAGGATGAATTCCTGCCTGGGCCAAGTTCTGAAGGCCTGTCAGTGTCTGTGGAACTGTACCCAACATAAATCCCCATTTTCATGACAAGGGGAAAAAAGGAGAACATTTAATGAATACAATTCAGCATTTTTCTGTCAAAAAGTATGGTGCTTTTTACGTTCAATACAAAGGTAAACCATCAAAGACTAAAATTAGCAACCAAATGGCATCAAATTCACAACTAATGTCAGTTTACTCATTTTACAGTTAACAAACAATTTATGGCAGAAGATATTCAACAAGCTTAGATTTGAGTACATGTTTCTTCAATTATGATTTATTGGCTTTGCAATTAACTAACAGTAGAGCTAATCTTCTGATAAATGATTCCTCTGACATTTCCCATCCTCCTTACCTCTCGCTGTTACAAACTTTTTCATTTCTCCCTACTTTATCAATACTGTCATAGCCAGTGCTCCTTTGAATTTTCATCTCGTGTTCCTTGTAAGCTGTAAAATTGCCATTGTACATGGCCTTCATCCTTCCTACATCCTCTTCATCCTTCTTGCATCCCTGCTGCATTGAAATCAAGACATCAAATAGTCTCTTACTTCAACTTTCTTTCCCTGGAACTCGAAACTAATGAAGTCTTTAACTCCCTCTATCTTTCTTTCCTTCTGCAATCTTCATGCTTTTAAAACCCAAGTTTGGTGTAATCTACTTACAACTTAACAACTTTACCTCAGCTTTTCTACTTTTTTTCATCTTCAAAGTCAACTTCACAAATAAAAAGAACAAATTACCCAATATCCAACCATATTAATTGTAGAATGGTTGAGATCAATTCTGTGTGCATTTAAATGTAAATACATAACACCATTTTTAATCTGCATATTTGACCGTGTTTGAACACATCACATATATTTTGTTCAATATTCATAATCAAATGAATCAGTAACAGCTGCTAGTGCAAACTTTTCTTGGAAAATACTTGGAAAGATAAACAGATTATTCTCTCGACAAACACACATTTCATAAATGTTCAGTATTTATATTATAAGCACAAACACAAGTCTCAAACAAACCAATTATTTAATTACCTTTGCTTCACACAATTACAACAGAGAAGCCCTTTGTTACTTGAACTACAACTGATGAAAATATCAAATAACTTTTAAAAATTAATCTTGCCCGCTCGCACACAACACAGTATGTTACAACATAATATTCTTGAGCTTTCAAGCTCAGGATATAACTTTAGCTGATTCAAATTAGACAATGTGGAAACTGGACTTTGGATATAATTTTTTAAAATTCAGTCCAGGTATCTGGGCAATTGTGGCCCATCCTTTATTTATTGCCCATCCTATCGTTGCTGTGAGGGCATTAAGGGTCAACCACAGTGTGGGATTCGAGCCAGATGTAGGTAGGGGTGCCAGCCAGGTCCCTTCCCTGAAGGACATTAGTGGCCCAGTTGGGTTTTTACAATGGCAACAGCATTCATGGTCATTTTGTTTCTGGCACCAGCTCACAAATTATCAGATTTAATGAATTCAATTCCACAATTTGCCACAGTAAGGTTTGACCTCATGATTTGAGTTACTACCTCATTACCGTAACCACTACAACACTGTACCATCTGGATATTTTGAAGCAAACCGCATCCAGTAGCCAGATTTTGGGCATCAAACTGTCCAGATAATTTATTGCTGTATGTAGGCTCTTACTCTGTTTGTTCTATAAATAAAGATTGCCAAAATGACACATCTTTGTATACATTTTTCAACCATCTCAGCATACATTTTCCAAGTGTTCCACATCATTTAATATGGATGGCCACAACATTTCTCCAGCTCCATAAATAAAAGATTTTGCTCTCCTGCTGTGACTGTTTTGCAATATAATATATATTTTAATGAAGTGAACTTTGTGATAAATTTGCTGAAGGAAATAGATTGTACCTGGTAATAGCTGTAGAATTAGCTCATATTGACCATAAAAAAAGATGCTGACTCATTTAAAATACATTGAATTTATGGGAGTATAACAAATCAAACTTATGTTTTTTTTAATAAATTCTCAACAACCTTTATCACAAACCTTGACAGAAAGTATTCAAAAGGAAATTTTACACACAAGCATAACAAAATCTTCTGTAGTTTTACAAAGCTTACAATAGAACGCCATTGAATATGAATAAACAGGGCTTGATATCTTAAAATGAGCTGCGTGTCAAGATTACTTATTCATTTTGAATGTCACCTTGAATCCAGCACTTTTGTCAGTTCAAGCAGTAGAGCATCTGACTTAGGACACCCAGGTTTGAATCCCTCCCTTGACTGGGGTAACCTACTTAGTTTAGATTTAATCTATTGAAATATGGTTATCTAAATCTCAACCACAATTTTAAAAAGTACCACATTAGAGTCAACAGAGATAGTAACAAATAAATACATTAAAGCCACAAAGGAATGGAATGAGGACTCAGACAACAAGCAGCAGACTACACACCAAAACGAGGGAGAATTGAGCAATAACTATAAGCAGAACATCCATGAAAGGGCAATGTGCGTATTTTAATTTGTAGCAGGTAAATTAAATATGGTTGAATTAGCCAATAAAATGCAATTGCATCCAGAGTCAATATCAAGCATTCCTAGATTAACAAAACCTCTCCTTCCATTTCCCCAAGAATAAATCCCAATACAATCTCTGAAAATCTTCCCTCTTACTCACCAATGTGATACTTGGCTATTCTCTACCAACTGAGCTTGTGCACAAGGTTAAATTATGTCACCAGGATGTTGGTAGACAGTGCCCAAACTCATAAAAGAAACGAAAAACAAATGGATGACACAGAAAGTGTGTAGGAGATTCACTGGTGATAAATCTGTGCTGGAAAATCATTGCTTTGTGGTACAAACAAGACTAATTCTATTAAATGGATCTTGCTTTTATTTCTGTTTTCTGTGACCAATTATTAGGAGCAAGATTATACCAATAGCAATTGGTGGAAACCATCACTGAAAAACAAATGCAAGTGTTAAACAGTTGGCTCAGCTAGTTGACAATCAAGGTACAATGCAACAGCAAAAGCAAAATACTGCAGATGCTAGAAATCAGGAATTAAAACAGAAAATGCTGGAAATATTCATCAGGTCAGGCAGCATCTGTGGAGAGAGAAACAGAGCTAACATTTCAGGTCAATAACCTATCTCCCCTCCCATGCCCTCTCCGAGCTCAACTTGTCCATGAGATGCGACTCATCCTCCCTTAACCCTATTCCCACCAAACTGCTGACCACCCAACTTCCCTTCCTGGCCTTCACGTTAGCTGATATTGTTAACTGTTCCTCTCCTCAGGTACTGTCCCCCTCCCCTTCAAATCTGTCATTATCACCCACTTCTCAACAAAACCACCCATGAACTCTGTCTTTGCAAACTACGGCCCCATTTCCAACCACCCATATTCTCCAAAGTCCTTGAATGTGTTGTTGCCACCCAAATCCATACCCATTTTTCCCACAACTCCATGTTTGAACCCCTCTAATCAGGTTACCACCCTTGCCACAGTACTGAACCGGCCCTTATCAAAGTCACAAATGACATCCTATGTGACTGTGATAATGATAAACTATCCCTTCTCATCCTTCGCGACCTGTCTGCAGCCTTTGACACGGTTGACCACACCATCCTCCTCCAACGCCTCTCGACTGTCGTCCAGCTGGGTGGAACTGCACTCACCTGATTCCATTCTTATCTATCCAGTCGTTATCACCTGCAGTGGCTTCTGTTCCTGCTCATGCACCATTATCTTTGGAGTCCCCCAAGGATCTATCCCAGTCCCCCTCCTATTTCTCATCATCCGAAAGCACGACATCAGGTTCCACATGTACACTAATGACACCCAGCTCCACCTCACCGCCACCTCTTTCAACCCCTCCACTACCTCTGATTTGTTACGCTGCTTGTCCGACAGCCAGTCCTGGATGAGCAGAAATTTCCTTCAACTAAATATTGGGAAGACTGAAGCCATTGTCTTCGGTCCTTGCCACAAACTCCGTTCCCTAGCCCCCGATACCATTCCTCTCTCATGTCATTGCCTGAGGGTGAACCAGACCGTTCGCAACCTGGGCGTCCTATTTGACCCTAAGATGAGTTTCCGATTACATATCTGCTCCATCATCAAGACTGCCTACTTCCATCTCTGTAACATCACCTGACTCCGCCCATGCCTCAGCTAATCTGGTGCTGAAGCCCTCATCCTTTGTTACCTCTAGACTTGACTATTCCAATCCTCTCCTGGTTGGCCTCCCATCCTCCATAAACTTGAATGTATCCAAAACTCTGCTGCCCGCATCTTAACTCGCACCAAGTCCCATTCACCCATCACCCCTGTGGTCGCTGACCTACATTGGCTCCTGGTCTGGCAAATTCTCATCCTTGTTTTCAAATCACTCCACGGCCTCACCCCTCCCTATCTTTGTAACCTCCTCCAACGTTACAATCCTCCGAGATCTCTGGGCTCCTCCAATTCTGGCCTCTTGCGCATCCTCGATTTTAATCTCTCCACCATTGGAGGCCGTGCCTTCAACTGCCTGGGCCCTAAGCTTTGGAATTTCCTCCCTAAGGCTCGCCGCCTCTCTCACCTCTTTTAAGACACTCCTTAAAACCTACCTCTTCACCTGTCCTAATATCTCCTTTTGTGGTTCAGTGTCAAATTTTGTTTGACAACGCTTGGGATGTTTTACTATGTTAATGCAAGTTGTTGTTGTTGTTTCTCTTGCCACAGATGCTGTCTGACCTGCTGAGTATTCCCAGCATTTTCTATTTTTATTACAATGCAACAACACTGGATTTCCAACTGATAGGTTTGAATTCTGAAATCAACTGCAGGCTCTACACTGGGGCTCCTGTACACAGCGAGGTCTGCCAGCTTCAGCTGTGTCATCTGATGCATTAAACAAGACAATATAAACTTACCTGACGGGCATGCGAGTTAAACAATTGTACAACCATGTAACAGTTCACTTTTAAATTTTAATTTCAGTTACCCATCTCATGTTTTCTTATGTGACAAAACTATATTACTTCCTTGTTTCAAGCATTTCTGACAACACATTTTCAGTTTTTGCAGCACTGATATCTTGGATCATTCAACGGTAATGAGATTTTCAAAAATCTGAGATAGGCATCAATGTTGACAAAAAGGTAAGCCCTTCACCTTAAGGTGCAACAATCATTCTTTGAATGTAGTCGCATACCACATAGCAGGCTAACCAATCAAGAAATGCAGGAAGGTAAATGTCTATTGCAAGTTTTGGCCCACACAACCTTTCCCTTCAGCAACCTGAAAGCACCATATTTAGCTCTTGTGACAATAACATTTCAGCAGAGGGTTCAGCCATGAGGCTGCTGAAGTCCCATTTTGACTATGACAAAGGAGGAAAAGGAAAATCTCTTCAATGAGTTAGGCAAAAACGCACACATTGGGCCCGATTTTGTGGACTGTGTGGGAAACGGTCGGGTTTCCCCGAATGTGGGGTTCTGACACACAAAAAAATGTCAGCCAGCTCCATGCAATTTTCCCTCAAGTGGCCAATTAATTCCCAGCATGTGGGCAGCCTTGCTAATTGTCCATTTCTAGTCAGAAAGCCCCACAGTATGATGTCATCATTCGTGGTGCTTTCAAGGTCCACAGCAAGCACTGCATCCTCTGAAGGCTTCCAAACGAACCATAAAGGATGGCAGAGGAGCCTGCAGCAGCTGTGGCCAGTGCCAGACCCCGAGCTGCCTCCAAATTCGACGAGGCTTCACTGCAGGCATTATTGGATGGGGTTAGGGCCCACAGGGAGGTCCTCTTCCCTAGGTCAGGGAGGAAGAGGCCTCCCGCTGAGACCAATGCTGCATGGATGCAGGTGTCAGCAGATGCCAACTCGCTGGGAGTCACCAGAAGAACCTTGGCATTACATCTCTAACTCCTTCCTTAACTCCCCTACAGTACCATCCAGAGCCCCCGTCCTCACTGTGGAGGAGGAAGAGGCTGTGCAGCCAGACTCCTCAGCGGAAGCTCCAACCTCTGAGGGCGCAGCGTCAGCAGAAGTAAGCGCACCCAGCACCAGCGCAGACACTCACACCTCGGGGGGACCTTCGGGACATAGAGTAGTGTTGTCACCTGGTGTTTCACAGCTCACAAGTGAGCCTCATCAGATTCTGGAGACAGGGACAGCAGTGGAGAGTCCTCGTTGGAGGGCGCAGGACTCTGCCAGCTCAGCTCAGCTGCGCTGCATGTTGACCCTCTGCCTCTGGGTCAATCCGCAAGAGAAGAGGTGATGGATCTCCATGCACAGATGCAGAAGTCTCTGGCAGGTTTTGTCTCCAAGGTCGCTGCGAGTGTGGAGCGAATGGAGGAGTCCATAGCGACCGGAGGAGTCCATAGCGACCATGAGCAGAGCCTTTGTGGAGTCATTGGCACATGAACGCATCACCATGGAAAGGTTGGCAACCTCCATGGAGGAGATAACTCGCCAGGGTACGGAAAACATGGTGAGTGCTCATAAGAGAATGACATCTCTTGAGGAGTGTTGGCCATCTATTGAACAGAGAAACCAGATCTTCATGGAAGTCCTTCCGAGTAGGACTGCCAGTGCAGAAACGGGTCCCCATGGCCCCCTAAAGCGCAGCAAGGTGCTCTCAAGCCACTTCCAAGCACTGGCCCCTTCTGGCCTGTGCAGCTTCAGGTGAGTGAGCAGCAGCCTGGTGCTCATCATGCTGTTCCTGGTTCTGCTGCTGCCGCCTCTGCTGCTGGAGATCCTCTAATGGCAAGAAGGGAAGGAAAAAAAGGCGTCCCATGCTTCTCGTAGATGCCTCCGCTGAGGAAGCACTGAGTGAGGGTGGCGAGAGGGGCTTCCCAGGAGATCACATTGGAGAAGTGTGTGAGGCTCCAACCTTCCACAGCTGTGCCTAAGCCTTGAAGAAGTAGCCCCAAGCCTGCAGCAACAAGGTCCTTCAACATACAAGTGCTGTCCCTTTAAATCGCAGCTTTTCCGAATGACCTGCAGCTGACAGCAAGCAAGCCGGCAAGCTTCACGCCAGGTTTCATCAGCGGGGTTCCCCGCAGGCGTGTTTGATGTGGGGAAAGCCCCAAAATCGCAACAGCCCCTGAAAATCGACTTAAACAAGGTAATAATTGCTCATTAGTGTTCCGGCGGCCAGTCCCGCCAGCGGCGGGCGGGACTGAAGCGGGTCGCGGAGAAACGGCGGTCCGAAAGTCGGACGGGGCGGGGAATCAGGCGTGTGGGGTTGCGACCCCCTCTTTCGGCGATTTTCGGCCCCCGGCCGCCTGAAAAGCCGCCCGACGGCTGGCAGAAAATCGGGGCCATTGTATTCTGTGTGGACAATTATTTTCCTCCTTTTATGAAAATTATACATTTCTGTAAATCTGTCTAAATTTCAAGCAATAAGCAGTTTAATTTATATTATTTACAGAGACACAGGGCATGCTCACAATAGAGGACCATAGGACAAATAAAAAGCAAAAAAAAGGCAACTGAAACAAAAACAGAAAATGCTGAAACATACAGAATGCCAGTCAGCACGCATGGAACGAAGGGGCAGGCCGACACTTTTGGCCAGCACCAGAGTGCAGCTGCTTTTTATAATCTCTGAGTGAGAGGAGGTTAAACTTCAGCCAGCTCCATTCAATAATCACAGGCTGGGTGGACCCAAGTGACAGAAAGAATGAACCTGCCAGATCTCTGTGATTGCTTTTAAGGTGTGTGGAAATATAGACGAGGAGACGGGGATATGGGAGAAGAACAAACAGTACCATCAAATCCCAAGGAAAGTCTTTTTCTGCCAGTGTGTTGAGGTCTTGGGCTATGAGCATTCTTGCCAAAAGTGAACATATCTACTTATGGTAAACCATTATTGTTGGAACATGTACAAACTTAATAAAAGAAGTTTTAGACAAACTACAACAATATGCTATGGTGCAGAAAAGGATTCTCATCAAGTGGAGCACTTTGCAACATGACTGGTCATAGAGTTATACAGCACAGAAAGAGGCCCTTCGGCCCATCGTGTCCGCGCCAGCCATCAAGCCTTATCTATTCTAATCCCATTTTCCAGCACTTGGTCCGTAGCCTTGTATGCTATGGCATTTCAAGTGCTCATCTAAATGCTTCTTGAATGTTGTGAGGGTTCCTGCCTCTACCACCCTTTCAGGCAGTGAGTTCCAGATTCCAACCACCTTCTGGGTGAAGTTTTTCCTAAAATCCCCTCTAAACCTCCTGCCCCTTACCTTGAAACTATGCCCCCTGGTTATTGACTGGTATCAACAGTGGGAAGTAAAATAGAGAACTGAAGATGGCTGTTCATTGGCAAGATGAGAGAAGATCAATGGATTCTAGCTTAAAACTTCTGAAGGTGTTGAGTACCAATGTTCCCTCTTATTTATTTTTAGGTGCGTGGTCCCTTTAAGGGGCTGCAGGGCCCATTCACAGTTGCGCGAAACTTAACATTGAAAAAGCCGTTACTGGGCTGCGCAGGACCGGCAGAGAGCTGTGTGGCTGCGTAGCTTATAGGAAACATTGTTAAGTACCCTTCAGGCAGTCTTGTAGTTATCTTCCCTGTACTATGTGGAATATAGTGAATTAGGGTATGATTATAGTGTTGCCTGAAGTTTTGGTCAACATTTTATTTTTAATACAACCTACATGGTTTCAATTATAATAAAAACAGAAAATGCTGGAGAAACTCAGCAGGTCAGGCAGCCTTTGCGAAGAGAGAAACAGAGTGAACGTTTCAGGTCGATGACCTCTCGTCAGACGTTCTGACGAAAGGTCATCGACCTGAAACGTTAACTCTGTTTCTCTCTTCACAGATGCTGCCTGACCTGCTGAGTTTCTCCAGCATTTTCTGTTTTTATTTCAGATTTCCAGCATCTGCAGTATTTTCTGTTTGTATGGTTTCAATTATTCCCATCTGAACTTGAGTAAAACCCAACAAAGAGCGTCATTATGAAACAGCTAGGTGCCTAACTGATTTATCAGTTTCAAGTAGAATCCTTTCCTGTGAAGACATAAATTGTATAATATGATAGCCACCCATTGCCAACCTCAAAGTAGCTTTAACTCGTGTACATTCCTTAAAACATTCTGCGCTGTACACAATTCCTTCTGTTAACTAGATTAAGGCAGTGCGACAACCAAATCTTATTTGTACTCTGAAGTTACTGCAATGGTAATGGTAAAACATAAGGATTACAGCCTGGCTGTACTTCAAGTATAAAGCTGGCTAGGTGCACTGCCCAGCAAGTACCATCTTAGTTAATTACTAGCTTACTTCCTGAGGGCTGTGATATGAATCTAAACCAGAACAAGATTAGGCATTTAATGAATTCTCAGAATAAATTAGAACTTCCACCCACTGGCAAGAACCACTGAGTGCTTACAGTGAACACAGATAAAGATTTTGGTATGGTATGAAGGTTTGCCGAGTTCTGCATCTGTTTAGTTCCGCCATTAGAAACAAATGACATTCACAACAGTTGTCGATGACATTTTAACATTGCAATTTGAAAGACTGGGATAAAAAAAAAATTAAACTCTTTAGCTCTGCAGAGTTTCCCAATTCTACGTTAGCAAAAATCATCAGAACGGTGCAAAAAATAACTTTGGAGGATGCAACATGAAAGATATATATGCACACATTTTTATTTTGAAGTTGGTAAAGTCTTTCCAGTGCTCTTATAACAGAATTCAGCAAAGTGAATAATGTTGAATTTGGTTTCTGCACAAAATTCTTTGAGTCTTGTGCCTTTAGAATTAAAATGTCAATTTTGAAAAAAATAAATATCTAAAACAGTGAAGAAAGTGAGAGGAACTCTTTCTACGTGACTAGAGATGATGAAATCTGATAGTTATTTTACACATACTCTATCCCCCCCCCAAAAAAAAAGCAGAAGAAAGTAAGTCAATAATTATGAAGCCAGTGCAATGTCAGTAGTAAATAAAATCCTTCCTTGTATTTTGGGTACTTACCAGACTTATATTTAGAGATAGCACCATCTTGTTGTTCATTTGTTCCCTAACAGCTTTTAAAGATTAATGCTACAGTTTTAAGACTGATTTAGTTCTTCCCAAAGATATTAAATGTTTGGGGGAAAAAATCCCTTCACTCTCTTCCTCCCTGCCCCCACCCCTTACGCTCTTACCACACTGCTCATTTTATTCCAGATCAGAAAAGCACCATCAAAGGTAACATGCAAAATTTTAAATACTGTGTTCACAGGAGCAGGGTGCAAAGCAACACAGTAGTGCGTATGATGCAAGAACACGTGCAGTGTACCTCTGTAGCACAATAAGAAGGTGTGCATGAAGAGAGCTCAGCCTGGTTGTGCAGCAAGGGAAAAGAAAACACGGTTAATGAGGAAGGGGTGCCGAGTAAGGGTCTGAAGAGGTTCTCTGCATAGGTGGTTCCAGCTCTGAGGCAGAAGGCAGGGGTTTCATTAATACTTTCTCTCTTGAAGTTGGTGGCTAAGGTAAATTATATGAGATATGAGCTTTAAATAGTATGAGCTGATGCCAATACAGAAGAGCCTGTATCCTTTTTGTTCACTACATTCTTTCTAATCCCTCTGCAGCATTTTTACACCACTTACAACATGTGGCTCAGATTATTTTTCATAGAAGTTTTGTTAAGATCTTATTTCAGAAAACTTGTAAAATCAAATAAAAATTTATTGACTTGAATTCTGCTCAGCTCAAGGTGCTGAAAAGAGGTTATCTTCAACAAAAGTCAAGAGAAATCCAGTACTACCAGGAGTATCAACAATCAAATCTGCATCACAGTCGCCTTGCTTTGTTGCGAAGAGATCTTTAGTCGTCTGTACTAACCTGAAAAGGATGCCTGATGCAAATGCTGGAACACTGACCACTAATGGTGTAAAAGTGGAATAAAAAATGTTCTTATGGAAATTGGCATTTGTTTTAAGACATTTGTAATGTAGATTTGATGTTGAGGTAGTTTTCCAATTTTACCAATATAGAGCAACAAAATGGATACCATTTCTTTCAAGACAGGGGAACTGAAATTTATAATAGATTGTAAGAGCTAATCCTCAGTCTCAAGCCTCAATCCTAATGAAACCCCTGTTGTGGTGGAGGAGGAAGAGGAGGGGAGGAGGAGAAAAAGAATGAAAGCAAAAAATTTGAGCTGGTGTTATCGGCCAGCAGAAGAGTAACATCACCAGGTAAAATTATATATTTACTTTGAGAGAGTCTCCTTTCACATTTCCTTCTAGCTGATCTCTGAGCTCCTCCAGCTTTCGATGGAGCTACATGTAAACATCAGAAAATGATTTAAACAGTCTGCCCTTTCATTTATTACTACATCCTCACTACCTTTGGAAGAAATTAAACTTGAAAACCTGTATCACTTGCATTAAGTGTTCTTCACTAAGGAGTTTTCTGGACCAATGCTTAAAGCTGCAATGAATTACAGTGTACACTTAGTACAGTTTTGTCATTTTACACAGCTATTTACAAGAAGGCATGTTGTCTCTTTTCAAAAATATAATGAACATAAAAACTTTACTCCACAGAAGATTGTTCAGATAGGTTTTAGATTCTGCACTTTATTTTTGTGTACTTTATAAATCATAAGCCCACTCCTAATCAACTGGAAGGGTGATCAAGGTTCACTGGCAGACATCATCAACCTCAGTGGAAATATACAAAACTTAAACTTTCATATACAGTACACAGAATTATAACATGCCAGGGGTACAATTGCAAAGGCTTTTCTGGGAAGGACATTTGCACAATTAATTCTCCTGTGAGGTTCCTATTGAGCTTAAAATAAATCTGACGAGTCTATGAATCAAGTTGTGTTTTAGCTACTGAACCTGACAGTGTGACAATCTTCAACTTGTACTTGGTTCCTTTTTTAATTTTGTAAATGATCAGAAGTGTTTCCTTTCCCTGTAGGAGAAGAGGACTATTGGTCCCACTGTTACCTTCATAACTTGTTCTTCCTGTACTGAGGCTGGTCAAGATCACTTGCTTCCTGGACAGCATAGCTGAGATTAGTAACTGACCGTTTGTATACTATAGGACAATCCAATGAGGTAGGTCAACTGACTCTATCCAATCATGCTATTATAAAGGGATTATTCACTTCAAGTCCGAATCATAACCCAGCCTCCCCTACTTACTTCCAAGCCACGTGCAGTAACAATTACAGCGGTGATCCCATTACATGCAATTGCCCAATGCACTACCTGAGGTTAAGATTCAGACAGACATTAATGCATCACAATAGTCTGCTCAGGAGAATTACACTCAAAATGGTACCACTAGTGAGATGACAGTAGCAATGCAATTTAAAAAACTGGGCATACATTGCTCCTTCAGAGCTTCTCCTTTATCAACTGTTTGGCAGATTGTTTGTGGTTGTATGATTCTACTGATGGAAATTAAACTATGCTGGCCATCTGAAATGAAAAATTCTGGTAAGGGAGAAAAACAAAGGTGTTCACATTTGAACCAAACAGAACAAGAATGAGAAAGGTCACACCCTCTGGCCGAAGTAGCTGGTGTGATGTTGGGTGGCAAAATGCACAACAACAGTTGGGGAATAAAACTTCACAGTAAACACGTTAAAAAAAAACTTATATTGGAGAAAGAGCCAAGTAAAGCTGAATTCCATTGTAAATTTATGGGCACCCAAATTGAAGGGTGATCCAGACTATCATCAAAATTAATATATATAAAAAAATGCTGAATAAGATATTAGAGAGCACAAATCTAGGATTGATTACATGGCAGCAATATATTTTAAGAGTTCAGAGGACATTACAAAGTGCAAACTTGTGCAGATCAATTATCATCTGACTGCTTGATCAGATTTGTGCCTTCAAGCCACTCCCATTTAGCAGAGCTTTTAAAAATACATATTGGATAATTTGTGGCAACTGTTTTGCTGTTTTCCATGCTTTATTTTGGCAAGCAACTATAGTTATGTCATGTGCCAGTGGCCAGGCCATTCTGTGTAATTGAAGTGTGAGATGACTAGTGAATAATCATGCCAAAGTTTATCTAGGGATATCTCAGCACAGATTAATGGGAACAGACACAGTCAGTAAACATTACATACAGATTCTGTAATTAAATAAGCAAAATGGATAATTTTATCCATAAGATACCAAGGTTTTTGTACTGACTCAATTTTAGAAGTAACCCCAAAAATGTGAATGGCAGAGCAAACAGCTCAGACATGTGCCCTCAACAGGCCTTTTCTGAGGAATATCATACCAACAACGCAGAAAGTTCCAAATCACAAAGGCAGGGAAGGGCAGAACTTACATTCTAGATGTCAACTGGAAAAAAAGACACCTGTGTCTAACCACAGCTTTGGACACTTTTACACCAGTTTTCTTTACATTTTTAACTCATTTGAAATTTAAATCATAGAGTGATACAGCACAGGAGGAGGCCATTCGGCCCATTGTGCCTGTACCGGCTTTTTGGTGAGCTATCCAATTAAGTCCTACTCCCCTGCTCTTTCTCCATAGCCCTGTCATTTTTTTCCCTTCAAGTATTTATCTGATTCCCTTTTGAATGTTACTATTGAATCTGCTTCCACCACCATTTCAGGCAGTGCATTCCAGGTCATAACAACTCGCTGTGTAAAAAATGTTTCCTCATGTTGTCTCTGGTTCGTTTACCAATCACCTTAAATCTGTGTCCTCTGGTTACTGATCCTTCTGCCACTGGAAACAGTTTCTCCATATTTACTCTGTCAAAACCATTCACAATCTTGAACACCTCGATCAAATCTCCTCTTAACTTCCTCTGCTATAAGGAGAACAACCCTAGCTTCATATAGTTTCATTTTATGTAGTTATTCTTAACTGAGGTTATTTCTCATCCTATGTAAGTATGTAACAGTTATGATTAAAATACATTTAATAGCATTTGTTGGCTACATGTGCATTAATTAAAGTTAATTTATAATTGAATATTCCATTTTCTCTGCATTGCACATCATATGTTACACTGTTCAGCCTATGAGGTAGCATTCAGCAGGTACAATTCTTACAGGACTATTTTCATTTTGTAAATGGACAAAGAGATTTTTAAATACAAACAGGTATGTTCTCTTCAATTGAATGCTGCAGAAAGTTCTGAGCCAGACACACGTTCCTCAAGCAACTGCACTGGCATCAATTAACAACCTAAACAATGCCACCAAACTCAAAATCTCTTTTGATGTTTTGTAAAGATAACTCCTGTGATGTCATGGCATCACTATGCACTGCATCATCTTAATCCTTGGGGGTTCTCCCTGGGTTCTATTATCTTTTATGAACATTTTCTAACACTTCAAAATCCGCTTGTTTATACCCATCACAGTCCATGATTGCCCATTATTTCAGCAAATATCCACGGATAAATACTGCAGTCAAAGGGTCCCTGAAGTATCCCCTTTATTCATTCTGTGGGGTCCTTTGCGTAGTGCTTGACATTTCATTTTACAGCATAACTTTTTCTCCATACAACCCTAGCTGATGTGTTCCCCCTTCCCCTGTGCTTGGGTACACTGAGAACAAATTGAACACCCACACCACTGCTTGAGCTGAGATCAGCAAACTCCACACAGGTCAGGAGAGAAGCTAGAAACTTCTGTGTCTCTATAATTCAGTATCACAGCAAATGGTGCAATGATTCACTGAGCCATCAGGGGGGGTCAAATCAATTTAATTTCAAGGAGACATTTTAGGGAGGAGAGAAAAAGCCCAGAAAAGCATCCTATTATTATACACAATGCGTAAATTAGATTGCTTGGATACAATGGGGCCGATTTTAACTTGTCGAAATCAGTGTACAGGGATCCTCCCCAACCGCGGGGGATACGTCCCTGAAAACCCCCATGATTAGTAAAACTGCGGTTGGCAAATTCACTATAAATGTGTATAAACACAATAAAACATATAAAAAGCATAAAAATCATGTTATTTACCTTATTCCTAAATTTAAAACCGCGGATACGTGAATTTCACTACCGTGGTTGGCAAAAATTGTCGCAGAGTGGAAACCGTGTATACTTGAAATCCGCGTATGGCAAAACCGCGGTTGGGGCGGGATTCCTGTATATAGCCTCAAAATGGGGTCGGTGGACTTACTGCCCCGTCAACGCTGCCATGCTGGCCGCTGCCACTGTAACAGGGGCCTACCACTGAGCAACCCGACGCGCCCGCCTGTTTTAATGTGCAAATTAGGACCCTATGACGTGCATAGTACCCTGACTGTCATTGTAGGGCGCAACTGGTCGGAACACATGTTGTGCACTCTCCAACCGGTTTTACTAACAATACAGCCGAAGAGGCCCTTAGAAAGGTAGGTATTTAATTATTTTTTTTCGACAGGGGGTTTGGCCAAGAGGAGCAGGACTGCTCCTCCTGGGTCCACCAAAATAATCCAGGCAGCTGCCACTCTGCGCTGTCCCTTGCAGCCAATGCTATTTCCCCAAATGTTCATCTATGAAAAAGAGAGGTCAGGAAACAGATTTACGCAATTTTTAAAAATGCGTAGCGTGATAAAATTTCTGAGCATTTTCATTTCAATACGATCATGAAACAGTTCATCAGGCAAGAGGGGCTGTTATGTCAACTGTTACTTTCTTTTGGTTACCAAAATGTTTTGGTTAAGCCAAAACCAGACAACAATGAATGAAATTGTCTGAAGAAAGATCATAAAAACATTATCTATAATAAATTGCAGCTTTAAGCTATTATTATAAGCTTCGAGTTTAGGGAGTGAGGAACATTATGTCCAGCTGCTAATCCTAGTGCTGACAAATAATCAGTAAGTAGCTGTGTTTTTTTTGACTCTAAGAAATAATCTACTGACTTTGTTACTTCCAACAGGAGTACCTTAAAAATAACTTCCTTCGTATTCATTTTAGTAAACAAGCTGCATCAGAACATCAGAAAAAACAAAGGAAAATAGCTTGTCCTACAAAGCATCCAACAGCAGATAAGCTGGAAAGGTAGAGAAGACATAACATAGAAGTAGGAACACCACATTTTCTTCAATTTCCAAACACAAATAAGTAACATTAAACTCAATGTGAAAATAAATTTTAAAAAGGGGACAACTGCAAAGAATAAAAAGCAATGAAGCCGAAAACTGCAGGTTTGGGGAAAATGGGAGGCAGTAGAGAAAGCAAGTACGAAATGCTAAAGCATAATTTGAGAGACAGAACTGTGTAAACAAACTTGCAGAAAGTTTGTGAACATATTTACTTTGAGGGATCCGCCTCTACTAGCAACTCCTTTCGCTTCATCCGCCCTTCGAAGTTGCTATAATGGGTGGGGGAAGTGTTAAAGACAGAAGAACGAAGAAATGTGAACTTAAAAAACAAATTAGGTGACTATTCAAAATATGCAAGACATCTCATGCAATATTTCAAAATTCCAGCTATTATTCCAAATGATTACCACACAGGGTTGCCAACCACTTGTATACTTCTTTATGAAAAACGAGGCAATTTTAAATGACAAATCAATTTGGTAATTTTTTTAAACAAAGTATTACAAACTAAAATGACAAGGAATCATAATGTAAATGTCCATTGGTACATTTTTATTGGGAAAAAAGCATACTTTATTTATCTTGTAGAATTGTCCAAGTAAAATTCATGGTAGGATTGTTTTATTAAAAAGATGAAAAAACTTACTGAAAGTTGGCAACACTGTGACTGTGCAGCTCATTAAATGCACCAAAATGTTTAAAATCATTCTTGTTGTTATATTAGTTTTAACATGTGTCCCAGTTTGACCTGGAAGTTAAAGCTCTAAATCCTTTTTAGCAAATGTAGCCCAAAACACCAGTTAAGTGTTACAGAAAGCCAACTGTAACTTATAAGTACTTTGTATTTCTTAACTAAACAGCGAAGAATGACATTTGTTTTTAGACCACATTTCAAAGGTTTTCTTGTGATGTCAAATTAACAGAAATTGAAGGACACAAAGTAGAACTGATTGGCTATGAAAGCAGCCTTGGTTTCGTCTTTTACAGTATAATCCTGAAGAAAACCATGGCTAAAAAGGATTTTTTTTTAAAGTCTTTACAGACTTCATATTTGAAAACAAGAATACAAATGTAGAAAACTAAATGAAATGTTATTATTTCTGTGCAGCGTTTCTTGGGGAAGGTGGGTTGAATTTGTTTTAATAATCTAGTTCATGCTACCAAACACAATTTGAATAAAGCCAGTCAGTGACCTTCTGGCAGTACGTGAGACAGAATTCTAGCAGCACTGAAACAGGTGTGTTAGAATCAAACTCCAATGTTTCTAATCATTAACAGTCCATAAATTTGGGTCTGTGGATAACACCTTGGACTGACTTCTTAGAATTTTGCTAAGAATTTCAATTCTAGAACTGAAATGTATGCACTAATGTATGCAAGTGGGATAATCACAAGGATTCGAAACACTGGTCTATTTTTGAATGAACCTGAAAGTAACAAGAATATCAGGATGAATGATGACAGTGACTTCTGACATCTAATCCTGTAGTGTTTTGGAGAACATATGTATTTTCAGTAACAGGACCAGAATGACATTTTTCTCACAGTGTCTGCTGAAAGTCTTTGATGGCCTAACTTTCATCTCTTTGGCCGGGAATTTCCCTGGAGCTGCTCCTGCTCCATCGGCGTAACTCCGTTTATCAGTGTAAAAGTGATTTTCTACCACACTTCTGGCGAAGTTATGGTGGTGGAGTGGAGCAGCTCCGAGGAAATTCTTTGTAAATATGAACATAATACTAGCACAGTACTAGCATTTTTTCCACAGTGATTGTAGCCAACAAAAACATCTTTCATCTCATTTTGTGGTTTAAAAAATGGAAGTTTTAGGCAGACCAAGGAAACAGAAGCTCAAAACTTGTCTCCATCCTTACAAATAGTCAAATCTCCAGTGTAACTTAAGAACGTGAACATAGGGCAAAGACGCACATTCCATTACGCTACTAGAAACTGGAATGTGCTCCAAATAGAATTCATAATCCGAATTTGGCCAATCTAATCTTATCTTGGATCATTCCTTCCTCCATTCAATCATCTTAGGAAATGACAATTATGGCTTAATTCAGAGAGTCAAAGCAGACTTTAAGTATGCACCCTGGACAGGAAGATGAACCAGAACAGCAGTTTGTTATTTTACATGTCAGACTTTGATAGGCATTCAATCATGTGCTGGCCAAAGAAAACAACAGAAAAAGTTTTACCGGTGCTGCTCGATAACCACTTCCTTTTAAGAAAACTGTCATATGTCTGCAGTGTGACATTTTGCCCACTTGCAAATGTGGTGCCATACTGGCAGAAATGCAAAAAAAGTCGTACAAATTTTTTTATTCATTCACGGAAGGTGGGCCCATCCCTAATTGCCCTTGAGAAGGTGGTGCTGAGCCGCTTTCTCGAACTGCTGCAGTCCGTGCGGTGAAGGTACTCTCACAGTGCTGTTAGGTAGAGATAGTCTTGCCAACTCTCGCAATTTAATCGCCAGATACGCGATTTTTAATGAAAACTCACCCCAACTCGCGATCCCGCAATTCACCTCAGAAAATTCGCAATTGTTTAGCTCTGTATTAAACTTGGTCATGATTGGCTGCTGGGGACAAGTGGGTTGGGCAGGAGTCTCAACTGGGGGGATCCTCGACCCATACTTACCCCTCCTTCACCAACAGAGTCTCACAGACCCATACTTACCCCTCCTTCACCAACAGAGTCTCACAGACCCATACTTACCCCTCCTTCACCAACAGAGTCTCACAGACCCATACTTACCCCTCCTTCACCAACAGAGTCTCACAGACCCATACTTACCCCTCCTTCACCAACAGAGTCTCACAGACCCATACTTACCCCTCCTTCACCAACAGAGTCTCACAGACCCATACTTACCCCTCCTTCACCAACAGAGTCTCACAGATCTAGATGCACATCGCCCAAAACAAACACTGTACTAAAAGAAAATAGTCAGCGGGATTACAGTTTGCAGAGGATGCAAGGGCAGTTTGTGTTGGAATTGCTGCCGGAGATTTGCTTTTGATCAGTGGACTTTTGGGAAAACAAGCAATTGGTTAAACATTTACTTATCCCACTGTTGTGGCTCCAGTGTTTAGCTTCTAGGTCTGGCATATGAGATAAAAATGGCTGTAAATTACTTTTCTCAACTGAGTAAAACAAGGTTACATTGTGGCACTGCTTCTCATCCACCGTCTTGTCTTTGAAACCTTTTCAAAATAGGGGGAGAAAGGAGAAGGAATTGGATTCTTTGGAGTTAATTATTCCTGGCTCTCACGATTTGGACTGCGAGTTCAAGAACAAGTTGCGGGAAAATAAGTTAGTAAGTCTGGCATGCGTTGTGTGGGCCGAGGTACGAGCCAGCAGCCTTCCTTTAAATTCAACCTTCTTCTTTCCACTTGTGCGGACTCCTGGAGCCGCCCGTGGCCCTGGCTGTGTCGGCGGGTTGGAAGCCGGCAGGATCGCGTGGTTGAAAAGAGACTGGCGGCGTTTCCTCATGGTGGTTGGGAGGGGGGCGTCTGTTGCCATCAATGGAGTGTGCGCGTGCCACCTGGCCTTGAAAGTGGGGGGAAGGGTGGTGGAAAGAAAAGAGACTTGCCAGTCTCTGGGCCTGCAGCAAGATCGTAACCATTGAGATTTTAGGAAAGGGCTTCGAGACCAATTGTAGCATCACTACTCACGGTCACCTGAGCTCAGATCTGGTAACTCAGCATAGGCCAGGGATCGAACCCAGGCACCTTCCTGCTCTTACATTAAGTAAGTAAAACGAAACTAATAATAAATATATATGCTTAATTGTATCACTAATTTATATTAGTCATCCTAACCTTAAACTGAAATGCACGGCAGCGTGGTGATAACAGGTAGGATGTTTTAAAAGTTTTTTGTAAAGCATTTTCAGATGCAGTAAAATTGTTTTTGTAAAGAGCTGTGATCGGTTAGAGATTAAATAAAGCCACTAATGAGGTTTATAAATAAACTGTAAATCTATATTGGTTTATGTTTGAAATAAATAGCAACTCATTATTTCTTACCAAATGTCATGATTTTTAAGAGTTTGTCTCAATTTATGAAATGGTGGGGTTGACATTTCTGTAGGAAGCTCCAGGATTTTAACCCAGCGATGATGAAGGAATGGCAATATATTTCCAAGTCAGAATTGTGTGTGACTTGGAGGGGAATGTGAAGGTGCTGGTGTTCCCATGCGCTTGCTGCCCTTGTCCTTCGAGGCAGTAGCTGTCGCGGGTTTGGGAGGTGCTGTTGAAGAATGCAGTCAGAATCAGGGGAATTTATAATGGGGAACAAAGAAATGGCAGACCAATTAAATACATACGTTGGTTCTGTCTTCACAAAGGAGGACACAAATAACCTCCCAGAGATGTCGGGGAACATAGGGTCTAATGAGAGGGAGGAATTGAATGAAATCAGTATTTGTAGGGAAATGGTGTTAGGGAAATTGATGGGATTGAAGGCCGATAAATCCCCAGGGCCTGATAATCTACATCCTAGGGTACTTAAGGAAGTGGCCCTAGAAATAGTAGATGCATTGCTGGTCATCTTCCAAAATTCGATAGACTCTGGAACAATTCCCATGGATTGGAGGATAGCAAATGTTACCCCACTGTTTAAAAAAGGGTGATAGAGAGAAAACGGGGAATTATAGACTGGTAAGCCTGACATCAGTAGTGGGGAAAATGCTAGAGTCCATTAGAAAAGATGTAATAACAGAGCACTTGGAAAACAGTGACAGGATCGGACAAAGTCAACATGGATTTACAAAAGGTAAATCATGCTTGACTAATCTACTGGAATTTTTTGAGGATGTAACTGGTAGAATAGATAAGGGAGAACCAGTGGATGTGGTGTATTTGGACTTTCAGAAGGCTTTCGATAAGGTCCCGCATAAGAGATTAGCGTGCAAAGTTAAAGCACATGGGATTGGGGGGTAAGGTACTGTCTTGGATAGAGAGCTGGTTGGCAGACAGGAAGCAAAGATTTAGAATAAACGGGTCTTTTTCCGAGTGGCAGGCAGTGACTAGTGGGATACCGCAGGGATCGGTGCTAGGACCCGAGCTATTCACAATATATATAAATGATCTAGATGAGGGAACTAGATGTAATATCTCCAAGTTTGCAGATGACACAAAGCTGGGTGGGCGTGTGTGCTGTGAGGAGGATGCAGAGAAACTCCAGTATGATTTGGACAGGTTGGGTGATTGGGCAGATGCATGGCAAATGCAGTATAATGTGGATAAATGCAAGGTTATCCACTTCGGTGGCAAAAACAGGAAGACAGATTATCTGAACGGCAATAGATTGGGAAAAGGGGAAGTGCAACGAGACCTGGGTGTCCTTGTGCACCAGTCGCTGAAGGTAAGCATGCAGGGGCAGCAGGCGGTTAAGAAGGCAAATGGTATGTTGGCCTTCATAGCGAGAGGATCCGAGTACAGGAGCAAGGATGTCTTGCTGCAGTTGTACAGGGCCTTGATGAGACCACACCTTGAGTATTGTGTGCAGTTTTGGTCGCCTAATCTGAGGAAGGATGTTCTTGCCATGGAGAGAGTGCAATGAAGATTCACCAGGCTGATACCTGGGATGGCAGGAATGACGTATGAGGAGAGATTGGGTCGATTAGGCTTATATTCGCTAGAGTTTAGAAGAATGAGAGGGGATCTCATTGAAACTTATAAAATTCTCACAGGACTAGACAGACTAGATGCAGGAAGGATGTTCCCGATGGCAGGGGAGTCCAGAACCAGGGGTCACAGTCTAAGGATAAGGGGTAAGGCATTTAGGACTGAGATGAGGAGGGATTTCTTCACCCAGAGAGTGGTGAACCTGTGGAATTCTCTACCACACAAGGCAGTTGAGGCCAATTCATTAAATATATTCAAGAAGGAGTTAGATATATTTCTTAAGTCTAAAGGGATCAAGGGATATGGGGAGAAAGCAGGGACAGGGTACTGAATTTGGATGATCAGCCATGATCTCATTTAATGGTGGAACAGGCTCGAAGGGCTGAATGGCCTACTCCTGCTCCTATCTTCTATGTTTCTATGAGAAGCCTTGGTGAGTTGCTGCTATACATCTTGTAGATGGTATGCACTGCAGATACGATGCACCGGTGGTGGAGGGAGTGAATGTTTAAGATGGTGGAAGGGGTGCCGATCAAGCAGACTGCTTTGTCCTGGATGGTGTCGAGCTTCTTGAGTGTTGTTGCAGCTGCACTCATCCAAGCAAGTGGAGAGTATTCCATCACACTCCTGACTTGTGCCTTGTAGGTGGCGAAAAGGCTTTGGGGAGTCATGAGGTGAATCACTCACCGCAGAATACCTGCTCTTGTAGCCAAAGTACTTATGTGGCTGGTCCAGTTAAGTTTCTGGTCAATGGTTACCCCCAGGATATTGATGGTGGGGTTTTTGACTATAGTAATGCCATTGAATGTCAAGGGGAGGTGGTTAGACTCTCTGTTATTGCAGATGGTCATTGCCTGGTACTTGTGTGGCACAAGTGTTACTTGCCACTTATCATCCCCAGGCTGAATGATGTCCAGGTCTTGTTGCATGCGGGCACGGACTGCCTCATTATCTGAAGAAGTGCAAATGGAACTGAACACTGTGCAATAATCAGCGAACATCCCCACTTCTGACCTTATGATGGAGGGAAGGTCATTGATGAAGCATCTGAAGATGGTTGGATCTGGGACACTGCCCTGAGGAACTCTTGCAGCGATGTCCTGGGGCTGAGATGATTGGTCTCCAACAATCACAACCATCTTCCTTCTTGCTAGGTATGACTCCAGCCAGTGGAGAGTTTGATTCCCAGTGACTTCAATAGTACTAGGGCTCCTTACTGCCACACTTGATCAAATGCTGCCTTGATGTCAAGGGCAGTCACCTCACCTCACCTCTGGCATTCAGTTTGTTTGTCCATGTTTGGACCAAGACTGTAATGAGGTCTGGAGCGGAGTGTTTCTGGCAGGACCCTAACTACTTCTTATCGTGTCCACGGACAGTCTATACATAGCCCAGCCAGAACTGGACACATTTTTGCACCTTGTTGTTGGATTCGGCAAGATCTAAGCATCAGTGAGCAGATTATTGGTCAGTAATTGCCACTTGATAGCACTGTTGACGAACCCTTCCATCACTTTGCTGATGATTGAGAGTAGACTGATGGGACGGTAATTGGCCAGATTAGATTTGTCCTGCTTTTTGCGGACAGGACATACCTGTGTTATTTCCCACTTTGTCAGGTAGATTCCAGTGTTGTAGCTGTGCTGGAACAGCTTGGCTAGCAGCATGGCTAGTTCTGGAGCACAGGTCTTCAGCATTACAACTGAGATGTTGTCGGGGCCCATAGTCTTTGCTATATTCAGTGCACTCAGCCGTTTCTTGATAGAAGGTGGAGTGAATCGAATAGACTGAAATCTGGCATCTGGGATGGCAGGGACCTCCGGAAGAGGCTGAGATGGATCATCCACTTGGCACTTCTGGCTGAAGATGGTTGCCAACGCGTCAGCCTTGTTTTTTTCACTCATGTGTTGAGGATGGGGATGCTTATGGAACCTCCTCCTCCTGATAGTTGTTTAACTGTCGCCCACCATTCACGACTGGATGTGGCAGGACTGAAGAGCTTTCATGTGATCCCTTGGTGATGGGATCACTTTGTTCTGTCTATAGCATGCTGCTTGCACTGTTTAGCATGCATGTAGTCCTGTGTTGTAGCTTCACCAGATTGGGACCTCATTTTTAGTACGCCTGGTGCTGCTCCTGGCATGCTCTTCTACCCTCCTCATTGAACCGGAGTTGGTCGCCTGGATTGATGGTAATGGAAGAGTGAGGGATATGTCAAGCCATTAAGTTACAGTTTGTGGTGGAATATAATTCTGCTGCTGCTGATGGCCCAAAGCGGCTCAAGGATGCCTAGTTTTGAGCTGCTTGGTCTGTTCTGAATCTACTCCATTTAGCACGGTGGTAGTTCCACACAGCACAATGGAGGATGTCATCAGTGTGAAGATGGGATTTCGTCTCCACAAGGACTGTGCGGTGGTCACTGCTACCCAATGCGGTCATGGACAGGTGCACCTGCGATAGGCAGATTGGTGAGAACGAGGCAAGTAGGTTTTTCCCCTTGCATTGGTTCTCTCACCACCTGCCACAAGCCCAGGCTGGCAGCTTTGCTTTTCAGGACTCGATGAGCATGGTCAGTAGTGGTGCTACCGAGCCACTCTTGGTAATGGACATTGAGTACATTCTGTGCCTCAATGCTTCTTCCAACCCTCAGTCCTTCTTCCAAATGGGGTTCAACAATGCTGATTCAGCAGCTGAGGGAGGGCGGTAGGTGGTAATCAGCAGGAGGTTTCCTTGCCCTTGCTTGACCCGATACCATGAGACTTCATGGGCCCAGAGTCAATGTTGAGGTCTCCCAGGGCCACTCCCTCCCGACTGTATACTACCATGCCGTCACCCCTGGTGGGTCTGTCCTGCTGGTGGGACAGGACATATCCAGGGGTGGTGATGGAGGAGTCTGGGATGATAAGTCTGATTCTGTGAGTTTGATTAGTGTGTGCGACAGCGCCCCCAATTTTGGCACAAGTCCCCAGGTGTTAGTGAGGAGGACGTTGCAGGGTCGACTAGAATGCATGTGCCTTTGTCTTGTCCAAATCTGATGCCTAGGTCAATGTCGAGTGGTCTGTCTGGTTTTATTCTTATTGTAATTTTTTGTAGCCGTTTGATACAACTGAGTGGTTTGCTAGACAATTTCAGTGCACAGTTAAGAGTCAACCATATTGCTATGGGTCTGGAGTCACGTATAGGCCAGACCGGGTATGAACGGCAGGTTTCCTTCCCTAATGGACATTAGTGAATCAGATGGGTTTTTACAGCAATCTGATAGTTTCATGGTCACCATTACTGATACTCGCTTTTTATTCCAGGCTTATTTAATTAATCAAATTCAAATTCACAAACTGCCATGGTGGGATTTGAACTACCGTACCCCTCATTGAACCAGGAAACACAGTGACATCCTATGCGACTGTGGTAAATTGTCCCTCCTCATCCTTCTCAACCTGTCTGCAACCTTTGACACGGTTGACTGCACCATCCTCAATTCAGTACCTCTCCTCCGTTGTCCAGCTGGGTGGGACTGCCCTCACCTGGTTCCATGCCTATCCATCCAATTGGAGCCAGAGGATCACGTGCTTTGACTTTTCTTCCCACTCCCACACTGTTACCTCTGGAGTCCCCAAAGGATCTATCCTTGGCCCCCTCCTATTTCTCATCTGTATGCTGCCCCTCGGCGGCATCATCCAATAAAACAATGTCAGTTTCCACATGTACGCTGATGCCACCCAGCTATACCTCATCACTACCTCGCTCGATCCCTTCACTGCCTCAGATTTGTCACGCTGCTTGTCTGACACCCGGTATTGAATCAGCAGAAATTTCATCCAATTAGATATTGGGAAGACTGAAGCCATTGTCTTTGGTCCCTGCCACAAACTCTAGCCATACATTCCATCTCCCTGGATACTGGGCCTGAACCAGACTGTACAAAACCTTGGCATTCTATTTGACCTTGAGTTGAACTTCCAACACCATATCCTCTCCATCATCAAGACCGCCTACTTGCCCCTCCGTAACATTGGCCGGCTCTGTCCCCCCAGATCACCTGTTCCCGAAATTCTCATCCATGTTATCTCTAGACTCAACAGTTCCAATGATCTCCTGGTCAGTCTCCCACCTTGCACCCTCTGTAAACTTGTGAAATTGTCCATTTTGGCAGGAAGAATAAAAAAGAAGCATGTTATCTAAATGGTGAGAGATTGCAGAGCTCTGAAATGCAGAGGGATCTGGGTGTCCTAGTGCATGAATTGCAACAGGTTACTATGCAGGTACAGCAAGTAATTAGGAAAGCTAATAGAATGTTATTGTTTATTGCGAGGGGAATTGAATACAAAAGTAGGGAGGTTATGCTTCAGTTATACAGGGCATTGGTGAGACCACATCTGGAGTACTGTGTACAGTATTGATCTCCTTATTTAAGGAAGGGTGTAAATGCATTGGAAGCAGTTCAGAGAAGCTTTACTAGACTAATACCTGGAATGGGCGGGTTGTCTTATGAGGAAAGGTTGGACAGGCTAGGCTTGTATCTGCTGGAGTTTAGAAGATTAAGAGGTGACTTGATTGAAACATAATGGGCCAGAAATTCGGGTCCCCATGGGTGAGTACGCGCTGTGTACTCACCCGTAAGGCCAACAGAAGTGCCGGTTTCGCGCATGCGCTGGAAATCGGAACTTCCGTTCCCTTGAAGGAAGGGGCTCGGGGGTCAAACGCGTGCGCTGGAGAGGCAGCGCGTAGACCTGGAACTTCCGATTTTTTTTTTTTTTTAAACAGGTAAGTTTTTTTGCGGGTAAGTCCCTAGCAGCTGCGCGTGGTAAGAGGTTAATTAAGCAAACTTAAAACATTTTTTCCACAGATTTATCATTTTAAAATACTTTAAAGAAAGGTAAGTTTATTTTTAGCCCCGTTAAAAACTTTAATTAATTTTTTCAAAAATTTAAATTTTTGTTTAAAATAGTTAATATATGTAATTTATAGTTATTTTAAAAATGTGATTAAAAATTTTTTTTTTTTTTTTAAAGTTTTACTTAGGTTTTGGGGCCGATCTCTATTCATAGATTTGACAGGTCTTCATGTCAAATCCATGAATGGAGATTCCCTGCTCCGATTGGCTCCCCATGGCCCACGTGATCCCAGGGGACGCTGCAAACTAACTGCGCCCCTGGGATACGCAAGCACTGCACACCGGCAGCTGGAGGAGGCCCAGGATCGGAATCCCACGCGGCCCCACAGCAGAACGGCAGGCGCGCTATGTAAGTGCAGGTCGGGGGCTTGCGTCCGCGGGAAACCTCCGACCCGAATTTCTGGCCCATAAGATCCTGCGGGGTCTTGACAGGGTGGATGTGGAGAGGATGTTTCCTCTTGTGGGAGAATCTAGAACTAGAGGTCACTGTTTAAAAATAAGGGGTCGCCCATTTAAGACAGATGAGGAGACATTTTTTCTCACAGAGGGTCGTGAGTCTTTGGAACTCTCTTCCTCAGCGGGCGGTGGAAGCAGAGTCTTTGAATATTTTTAAGGCACAGGTAGATAGATTCTTGATAAGCAAGGGGGTGAAAGGTTTTCGGGGGTGTGGAGTAATCAGATCAGCCATGATCTTATTGAATGGCGGAGCAGGTGTTATAAATCTCATCATTCATCAAGAAACTACTCAGGAAATAATGCTGGATGGCCAGCTGGTGGCGCCGTCCAAGGAGTATAAATACTCGGGCGTTGGCCCCAGCTTTCCAGGGACATCTGGTAAGACAAGGAATTAGTGAAGTACAACTAGGCCTCCATATTCTGAAACAAGTTGATTAAATTGACGTAATAAAACTCACTAAGCCTTGCTTTATGCTCAAACCAAGTGCGTAGTGAGTTTTATTACGTCAGCAGGCTCAAGGGGCCGAGTGGCCTACTCCTGTTCCTAATTCGTATGTTCGAGCTCATCCAAAACTCTGCTGCCCGTATCCTAACTCGTACCAAGTCCCATTCACCCATCACCCCTATGCTCGCTGACCTACATTGGCACTCGGTTCGGCAAAGCCTCAGTTTAAAAATTCTCATCCATGACCTCGCCCCAGTCTATCTCTAGAACCTCCTCCAGCCCTACAACCAATGTTCCCTTTAATTTTATTTGGATGTGCCGCCTCTAACGGCTGTACGACCCATTCTGGAGAGACAGTTTGAAGGTCGAGAGCTGGAGAGACAGTTTGAAGGTCGAGAGCTGGAGAGACAGTTTGAAGGTCGAGAGCTGGAGAGACAGTTTGAAGGTCGAGAGCTGGAGAGACAGTTTGAAGGTCGAGAGCTGGAGAGACAGTTTGAAGGTCGAGAGCTGGAGAGACAGTTTGAAGGTCGAGAGCTGGAGAGACAGTTTGAAGGTCGAGAGCTGGAGCGGAACCCGGTTACCAGGACGCCAAGTTGGACAGCCAGGGGTAATGTGCAGGCCAGGTGTGTGGAAGAAACCGAGGGGAACATCGAGAAAAACTGAGAGGAAACATCGAGAAAGACAGAGAAACATCGAGAGAGAGAGGGGAAACATCGAGAGAGACCAAGATGGAAACATCGTGAAAGACTGAGGGGGCACTTTATTTATTTAATTTTATTAATTAATGAATTAATTAATTAAATTTATTTAATTATAAGTTGTGAGTTCCTCATGATGCTCTCCCAGTGCGGCCACCCTGTAACCAGAGATTATTCTAGAAGCCTGGGTAGAAATATCAATGTAATTACTGTAGAAATTACTTTTGTACATTATTGCTTGTTCATTTTATGTGCTGTCTTTTTATGTCTTTTATTTATTTTATGTCTGCTTTATTTATATTTAAAATATGTATGCGTGTATATGTCGGTATGTGTTTTTTTGTGATGGCGCCGATGAAGATGGCTGCCGTCCTTGCAAGCTCCGTGCGTACCAGGCAGCTAAGTGTTCTTGCTGCTTGGTGCTCTCGGCTCGTCAAGAAAAAAGCATTTCACTGACTAGATTACACTTCTTGTATTTAGTTATGTGACCAATAAAATTGAAATTGAAGTTGAAGTTGAAATGTCCGCGCATGCGTGGTTATTTCTTTTGAAAAGCTGGTGAGCTGGCCTATGCGGGACCTCCAGAACACTGCTCGGCTGTGCAGCTTAATGGGAACATTGCCGACAACCCTCCGAGATCTCTGTGCTGCTCCAATTCTGGCCATTTGCACATCCTCGATTTTCATCGCACCACCATTGGCAACCGTGCCTTCAAGTGCCAAGTCCCTAAGCTCTGCAAATCTCTCCCTTAACCTCTCGTCCGCTCTCTCCTCCTTTAAGACACTCCTTAAAACCTATCTCTTTGACCAAACTTTTGGTCACCTATCCTAATATTTCCATATGTGACTCAGTGTCAAATTGTATTTGATAATGGTCTTGTGAAGCTCCTTGGGATATTTTACTATGTTAAAGGCACTATATAAATGCAAGTTGTTGTTGTCTTAACGTATTATAGGACTCTGAAATGAGCAATTACAGTCGGATATTTTAAATTATTTGTTTACTTCATTAACAAAAATCAATTTCCTCCATATTATCAAAACATTGTGCACTGTATACAATTCCAATCTGTCCAATTTCTCCAGCACTCGACTAAGTGTTACATAATTGCTCAATAATCTGAATGAGCTCTTTCTGCTGACTTCCCTCACCTTCTCAACTGTTTTGGAACTTCTAAATCGACAAGCAGAACAAGAACTCTAAGTATTTGAAAGCTCGGCTCTAATTTTAAATACCGGGGCACAGATTCAAGGTAAGGAAATCAAAAATAAATAAGCAGTTTAGGAAAAAAAATGTCTTTAGCAAAATGGAGATCAACATATGGAACAAGCTACCGTTGCAGGCAGAAGGACATGTTTCAAACAGGAGAGGCAGATTTCTGGAATGTGAATTGGATCCTGGTTCTTTCTTTTTACAAATGATAAAGAGATGTATTACAGGAACAAAGGGATAAGTAGATGGGCATGTCAGATGAACCAATGGTCTTCTCATCCCTAAAATGTGTAACTATAGCGACATTATGCTGCTTTTCTAATTTGGATTTCAGGAACCTGGAGTCTGGAAGCTGACTCCCAGCCGGGTAGCATCCTCATATACCCAATTTTACCTTGGTATGAGTAGCTGCCGGGGTATGGAAAACAGAACTTACGGCATAAACACTGGTAGCCAATTCTCAGGCACAGGGGTCCCAGAATCTGAATTAAAAGAACTTTAAAAGGAGGTTATTGTATTAGTCACTGTCTGTACTTGCAAGAATTAGAGGCAGCCCAGAAAATGCACTGAAAGGAAACTAAATCAAAGAATTTCAAGGAAGGTGTGAGTAAGATGACAAAAATATTATATAAAGATTTTAATATCCTATTTGCATGACTGTTGGCATTCTTCTGGGCAAACATCATCTCTGCTGCAATTTACACTGACTTTCAACAAAGCACATCAGTGACTTCATGCAGCAGTAAAACAAGGCCAAGGTCAACACATGCAAAACGTTCAAAACCTCTGTTTTAAAGCAAAACGTTCCTCCTTAAAATTGATTTTTTAAGAAAAAATATTAGCTGACCATCCTCTGGCATTACACACAGGGAGTTAAGATCAATGAATTATTCAGGTCACGCATGGTTAGAGGGTGGGAGATAAGCAGATGGAAGGGGAAGATGAAAGAGGGAGAGAGCGAAGGAGGGCAGGGTTGATGGAGATAGGAAAGGAAACTGTAGCGAGGGGAACAGGCGGAGGGAAGAGTGAAGAAAAAATGATGTGAAGAAGTAGGAGAGGGGAAAGGGGGTAAGAGAGGGGAAAGGGGGTAAGAGAGGGGAAAGGGGGTAAGAGAGGGGAAAGGGGGTAAGAGAGGGGAAAGGGGGTAAGAGAGGGGAAAGGGGGTAAGAGGGGAAAGGGGGTAAGAGAGGGGAAAGGGGGTAAGAGAGGGGAAAGGGGGTAAGAGAGGGGAAAGGGGGTAAGAGAGGGGAAAGGGGGTAAGAGAGTGGAAAGGGGGTAAGAGAGTAAGGGGGGAAAGGGGTAAGAGGGGGAAAGGGGTAAGAGGGGGAAAGGGGTAGAAGAGGTTAAAAAGGGCAGGAGAGGTTAAAAAGGGCAGGAGAGGTTAAAAAGGGCAGGAGAGGATTAAAGGGTAGGAGAGGGAAAATGGGTCGGAGAGGTGAAAAGGCAAGTTTGGGGCAAGTGGTAGGAGAGCAACAAGGCATAGGAGAGGGGTAACGGCCAGGATGTTCCCACTGTAACATGGTGACCACCAGTGGTTTACACAAGTTCATTAAGATCCCTGGGTCTTCTGTTCTAACCCTCTGGCTATACACCCTAAGATCATGGTTGCCTTCTTTACTGTGGTCACATGCTGTGATGATTGTTTTGACATGCTATCCCCCAGCACTTCCAGATCCCTCTTCTGCAGCTGACTGCCATTCATTTTTATTCCTACTGATGATGCCTTTTTGCCGGTCTAATTACGTAATATTTGTCCACATTAAACAACCAGTGCCACTTATCAGTCCAATCCTCAATCAGACAGGTCCTTCTTTATGTTGCCCATTTGCTCACTGCTGGTTTATATCACCAACTTAGGTCTGTTTTGCTACTACTTCCCAATGTATAATGTAAACGATAGTGCACCAACACGGGCCTCTGTGGCACCCCATTAAACGCCTGCTTCCATTTGTTTCAGGTTTATGTGCAGTTATCTTTGCTTTCTGTGATGGAGCTAACTTCCGATTCACTGCAGTAGCTACCTCGTTTAGGGCCAAACTTCTGAGACCAAATTGTAAAATAACTCAAAATCATAACTAACATTTTCAAATACTGATTGGTGGCTTGAATGGTTTATGTGGCCAGGAACAGAATTACTTTGGTTTGGAACAAAATTTAAATATCTCCACATTAAGATGGAATTCCACTCACCCCAATACGAAAACACATCAGGAAATTCTGAAACTTCAAACCACTTACTTGCCAAACTAATTACAAAAAGCAGTTAATGTGATATAAAGCTGAATTTGCAGCTGTCATGTAGATGGGGGTGAGATTCGCACGTCTCTGTAAAATCTGAGAATGTGCGCATTTCTCCACATTTGGCAGGCAGGCCAGTTGATTGAAGCAGTTTACCTTATTTCAAGGTTACAGTACTCAGGAGCACTCACTTGTCTGTAGAGGGCATCTGTCAGCACTGTCACCCGCTGTTCACTTGCTCCTTTCAGAACTGTTGGCAGCAACTGAACTAACAAAGACCGTACAAATACTTGACGTCCAGTAAGCATCACTCCAGGAAGATTAGCCAAGCCTTGCAAGTATTTTCCCACAAGATGAGTGAAAACAAAGATTTACTCGACCTCTCTTAAGCAGGCTCCACTTTGTCATTAGTCGTAATCATAGAATGATACAGCACAGAAGGAGGTCATTCGGCCCATTGTACCTGTGCCGGATTTTTGAAAGAGCTATCCAATTACTGTTATCCCACTCCCCTGCTCTTTACTCGTAATCCAGCAAATTTTTCCTTTTCAAGTATTTATCCAATTTCCTTTTGAAAATTATTATTGAATCTGCTTCCACCACCCTTTCAGGCAATGCATAACTTGCTGCGTAAAAAAATGTTTCCGTATGTCGCCTCTGGTTCTTTTGCCATTCACCTTAAATCTATGTCTTCTGGTTACTGACCCTTCTGCCACTGAAAACACATCCTTCTTATTTACTCTATCAAAATCCTTCATGATTTTGAACGCCTTTATTAAATCTCTCCTTAACCTTCTCTGATCTTAGGAGAACAATCCCAGCTTCTCTAGTCTCTCAACATAATGGAAGTCTGATGCCATTCTAGTGAATCTCCTCTGCACCCTCTCTATGGCCTTGACATCCTTCCTAAAGTGCGGTGCCCAGAATTGGACACAATACTCCAGCTGAAGCCTAACCAGTGATTTATAAAGGTGTAGCATAACTTCCTTGCTTTTGTACATTATGTCTCTATTTATAAAGCCAAGGATGCTTTTTAACAGCCTTATCAACTTGTCCTGCCACATTCTAAGATTTGTGTATGTGAATGAAGATACATTGTCAGCTACATGTAAAACCACAGCAAATTGTGGCACCAAGAGGAAAATATGGTTCCTTATGCACATACCATACAGTTTCAAAATATAATTGCCAGCGCATAGTCTGTAGTCCCATTTGGCAAAACTATCAAATAGAATTTTTTTAATCAGATACGTTGGTTCCGCAATGGAAACAAATGATCCCGTGACACATGGGAAATACAGCTTTGAGTCACAATGGTTAACATGTAACGTGCATCCAAATCTGAGTTTGCATTGTAGTTTAGTTGTTGAGCATGTTGGTAACTGTAAATTGCTAGAAGTATGATAATGTTTTTAGTTTTGCCATTGAGTCAGGATTCGGAAATTCATTCCATATGGAATTTAAGCACTGAAAGCTGATCTGTGGTGCACACCATCTTGTTCTCAGAAATATTGCTCAGACTTGGTGCCACCATCAGAAACACTGAAAAAAATCAAGTAGTTACAAGTTACGGAGGTGGATGTAGGCAGCTTTTGTGATGGAGAGGATATGGGGTCGGAAGCTCAGGTTGGGGTCAAATAGGACATTGAGGTTTGGAACAGTCAGCTTTAACCCGAGACAGGAGCTGGCAAGTGGGATGGAATTGGAGGTGAGGGTACAACGTTTGTGGCGGGAGCCAAATACGATGGCTCTGGTCTTCCTAATGTTTAACAGAAGGAAACTGCAGCTCATCCAGGACTTGATGTCAGACAAGTAGGCTGACAACATAGAGGTACTGAAAGGGTTGAGAGGGATGGTTCTGTGGAAAGGGTGGAAACCTGATTGGACAGACTGAAACAACTAGTTTCAGGAAGGATGGACCCAGATTTTTTTCTTATTCGTTCATGGGACGTGGGCGTCGCTGGCAAGGCCAGCATTTATTCCCCCATCCTTAATTGCCCTCGAGAAGGTGGTAGTGAACTGCCTTCTTGAACCGCTGCAATCCGTGTGGTGAAGGTACTCCCACAGTACTGTTAGGGAGGGAGTTCCAGGATTTTGATCCAGCGACGATGAAGGAACGGCGATATATTTCCAAGTCAGGATGGTGTGTGACTTGGAGGGGAACTTGGAGGCGATGGTGTTCCCATGCGTCTGCTGCCCTTGTCCTTCTAAGTGGTAGCGGTTGCGGGTTTGGGAGGTGCTGTCGAAGAAGCCTTGGTGAGTTGCTGCAGTGCATCTTGTAGATGGTACACACTGTCGCCACAGTATGCCAGTGGTGGAGGGAGTGAATGTTTAAGACGGTGGATGGGGTGCCAATCAAGTGGACTGCTTTGTCCTGGATGGTGTCGAGGGTGAGTTTTTTTTGAGGAGTGGGTGATGACAGTAATTTTGAAAGGGAGGGGAACAGTACCTGAGGAGAAGGAACCATTTACAGTGTCAACTAACATGGGGGCCACAAAAGGTAGTTTAGAGGGAATGGGGTCATGAGAGCAAGAGGAGGGTGTCATGAAAAAGATGAGCTCGGAGAAAGCAGGAGGAGAGATAGGAGAGAAACTAAAGAATGACATTGGTTCAGGGCTATGCCAGAGGGGAACCTTGGGGAAGTTTGGCTTGGCGAGCAAGGGGAAGGGGGTATGCGGCAGAGGCACCTAAATGAATGGTCTCAATCTTAGTGACAACTAAGTCCATGAGATCCTTGCACTTGTTGCTGGAGGTGAGGGTGGAGGGGGCAGGGAGAGGGGTTTAAAGAGATGATTGGTAGTGGAGAAAAGTCGTCAGGGTTATCTTTGCATTCCAGGATGATCCCGGAGTAGTGAGCAGTTTTGGCAGAGGAGAGTAGGGTCCAGCCAGATCTGGCGATGGACGTGTAAACTGGTTGTGTGGCAGGAGTGTTCAAATGTGAGCTTGTTCGACTTGAGGGAGCCAAGATAGGAGCTGTACCAAGGTGAATGACCAGGGTGGGACAATGGCATCAAAGATGGAGGTGAATGAATGATTGAGCAGATTGACAGCTTTAGAAGTATTGTGGTCAATGGAGGGCCAAAGACTAGATTGTTGGAAGTTTGAAAGTGCCATTGTAAATGACTTGAGGGAAAGTTATTTCCAGGGGCAGACGAAGAAGGAAATTATGTTGGAAGGGGGATGTGAGTGGCAAGGGATACAAGGAAGTGATCAGAGATGGCCTTGTCTGTGATCGAAATGATGGGAGTAGAGAGGCCACATGAGCTGGCAAGGTGTCGGGATGGCTGTGTATATGAAAAGCAGAGATTATATGGCGGGTGAGGTTAAGGGAGGACAGAAGGGCGACAAAATCAGAGGAGAGAAGGCAAGGTGATTTGAGCTGGAGATTGGAATCACCGAGGATGAGGAGTCACTCAGTGCAGAGGCTGAGGGAGGATAGACAGGATAACTTAGTGAGGAACTCAGAGTGGGGATTGAGGGAGGGAAAGTAGCGAACAAGCATTTTAAGGAGAGACAAGAGGGTGGAACAAGGTGCGGTGCTCAGAGGAGGAGAAGGTGCCAGTGGAGTAGGGGGAGAGATCGAGACCAAGTTGAGAGTTGGTATAAACAGGCGGAGAGGCTTCAAGAAGGGGTAGGATGTCATCACCCATGAGCCAAGTTTCCATCAAAGCTTAGCTACCTTACTGGAAAGTGGGGTGGCATTTCTGCACCCAGGAGGAGAGAGGGAGACACAAGGGAAGCATTTCACACTTACTAACAACAGACTCGATAACAGCAGGTCACTTACTTGGCACCTCCCCCAGCTGCAGAAAATGCATGGTCCCAAAAGACCAAATCATCTGAAGAAACACAAACGTGTATTCATTCAAGGTTTTAAGGGGGAAAAATTCGGTTGATTTGCGCCTCCCGTTAGCGCAAAGCAACTAGCCCCCGGGCGCGGCGCGGGTAACCGTTAGCGCCCTGCAGCGCTGCGTCTCAGGCGATTATGTCATCGCTATGCGCAGTGCCCCGCTCGCAGCCCAGCCACGATCTTCAGTAGCATCCCCTGACTTACTGCTGGATGCTATGTCCGACAGGGTCAGGGGGGCATACGTGCATTCAGGGCGGCACAAATTAAAGGGGAGGTGCTGGGTGGCCATTTTTTGTTGCTGGCCACCTGCCAGCACCTGCCCCCGTTGCTGTCCGCGGCCTCCTAGGAAGCCCCCCTGTGGGGTGCCAGCTGCGCTCCGTGAGCCCGGCATTCCTCGAGTGCCAGCCTCTTTTGCCGGCACTCCCGATCCCAGGTGGCCCAGCTGGGCCCCGGGTCACACTGGGCTAGGCCCCTCTCCTTTAATAAGGGGAGGAAGCCCTGCACTGCCACGGCGCGACGTGTCGCAGCGCTGCAATATTCACTCACAGCGCCCCAAGAGGGAGGGGGAGTGCTTCCAGTAGTGCCCCGCCTCCCTCTAGGGGCACTACCAGTGAATTTTGGGCACTGGGGTGCTAAATGTTTTGGGGTGTGACCCAATTATGCCCCCTAAATCTTTAAACTAGGATAATAAATAAATAAATACTTTATTTTAAACAATTTGGCGGAAAAGTCAGCACGATATCTATACATAGTTTAGTATTGTAAAAATGCACTGCACCATTTAAAAAACTGCATTACATTTGCATTGGATGGAAAAATGGGAGGATAATTCAATGGCAAAAAAGGCCACTGAGGCAGGCCTGACTCCAGATCGCCTGCCTGTCAGTCTCATCCAGGGAATGCTACAGGAGATGAGGGAAACTAAAGTGAGAGGGGGACGAGAATAAAAAGAAAAAGATGTGTGATTTTTTTTTACTTCTGAAGATGCGGAATAGAATCTACGGTTTTCATAGATGCCGAAGATTTAAGGAACAACACTTTAATTGGCTCCATTTTATTCTATTGTAGTCACTGGAGGGCTGCATGCACCAAATATTTTCTCATTTAAAATAGCAGCCACTCCACCTCCTGAACCCCAGTGCAGGAGACTGCGAAAATAACATAAATATCCTAGAAGGTGAAATAAATGATGCGCATGCATTCTGATTAAATGTCAGATTACAGTCATTGCAAACAGTTCAAGTTCTCAATTTATTCATTTGCCAAACAAATTATTCTGTCCTCATTCTGGTCAGGAGCAACACTCTCTGATGCTTTGAGTCAATTTTAAAGAAATGAAACAGAGAAAACTAAGATGCATCACCTGCCCTTTTACCTCCTCCCTTCCCACCGTTCAGGGCTCCAAACACACCTTCCAGGTGAAACAGCGATTTACTTGTACTTCTTTCAACTTAGTATACTGTATTCGGCTGTTCACAATGCAGTCCCTCTACATTGGGGAGACCAAAAGGAGCTTGGGTGATTGCTTTGCGGAACACCTCCGTTCACTCTGCAAGCATGACCCTGAGCTTCCAGTCGCCTGTCATTTTAATTCTCGGCCCCATTTCCACTCTGACCTCTCTGTCCTTGGCCTCCTACACTGTTCTAATGAAGCTCAATGGAAGCTCAAGGAACAGCACCTGATTTTTCGATTATGCACTTTACAGCCTTCCGAACTCAACACTAAGTTCAACCATTTCAGATCATAACCACCGCTCCCATTTTTTCGGACAGCAGCTGTTGGTAATGATTCTGCTATTGCAATTTACACCTCCTCTAGACCTATCTTTTCTTTCTTTACTTGTTCCATCCCCTTATGCCTTGCACCATCACCCCCTGTCATTTAATCTCTCCTGCCTTCCACCCTATCACAGACCTTTTGTTCTTTCCTCCCTTCCCCCCTTTCCCTGCCTCTGTACTTGTTGAAAACCTGTTACTGTAGTGTATGTACCCGTCTACCTTTAAGGGAACGATTGAGTGTAACCGTTCACCTTTAAGAGAACTACTTTAGGTGTGGCATTATTTGATTGGCTTCTGTATACGGTAATACCGACAGTGACCACACCAGTATATAAGTGATGTTACAGGATAACTAGGGCAGATTCGCCCTGACCTCTGAATAGTAAAGACCTGTTTGTTTGTACTTCAAAAGTCTGTGTATTTATTTACTGCACAACCCACAGACTTTACAGTGGCGACGAGTCCGATCGTACCCTGCGGCAAGAATAGCAAAGTAACAAAGAGCGTCGAAGAGAGGCAACCGCCCTCGTCGTGCTACCAAAAGAAAACACGAGACTACAACAACAGAAAGTGTGGTACTTTACAGAAGCTGGAAGACTAGCAACAAAAGCTTCATCAGCAACAGGCACTGATTACCCTGCTACCACGGTGTGGAGTGAGCCGACCAGCAAGAAACAAGGCGGCCGAAGAGACTGTGAGTAGGGGAAGGGGTAGAGGTATCCGGAGGAGAAGGGCAGAGCACTCGACCTCGGTCGAGGGGGAGCTGTACCGGCCAAAAGTCGGGTCCAACGGCGTCGGGTGACAGCCGGACCGCGATCGGCGGGAAAAATCCGGGCAGCGACCGCAGCCACGAAGCGCTGAACCTGCGAGTAGGCGCGGGAGGAGAAACCCAGCCGCAGCCGGGGAGGGAAACACCGGTCTGCGAGAGGGCTGGGGAGGCGAACGGGAGCCGTGCGGGTGAGAGTCGGGTGCGGAGTGAGAGACTGCGAGGAGTCAGTCCAGCGGCTGAGCTGTTCTCCACCAACGGGGTACTCAGAGCCGGCAAAACCGAACGTGCGGGAGTGGGAGAGCGAACAGGAGCCGAGAACGGGGAGAGAGACTGCGCGAGAGCCAGTCCAGCGGCTGAACTGTTCTCCACCTACGGAGTACCCAGAGCCGGTAGAACCGAACGTGCGGGAGAGGGAGAGACAGAGCCGAGCACGGGGAGAGAGAGACTGCGCGAGAGCCAATCCAGCGGCTGAACTGTCCTCCGTTAACGGGGTGTACCCAGCGCCGGTAGAGCCGTGCGGGCGGGAGGAAAAGACAGAGCCGAGTAAGGGGAGCTGTGCGAGAGCCAGCCCAGCGGCTGAACCTGTCCGCTGTGGGGAAAGCGTACCCCTTACACCAGGGAGAAACGCGGAAAGCCGCCATTAGGCGGAGAAGATGACAGAGGCGGGAAACCGCCATTGAAGTGGGCGGGGAGAGAAAGGAAGAGCGGGAAACCGCCATTTTCGCGGGAAAAGAACCGCCATCTTAACTGCCATTGAAGTGGGCAGAGAGAGAGAGAGAGAGAGAAGGGAAGAGCGGGAAACCGCCATTTTCGCAGGAAAACCGCCATTTTAGAAAAAAAAAAAGATAATAAGTAATACTTAAAGAAATACTGTGCTGCTTCAAAGAAAGAAAGATGCCTAAGCGAGGGAATATTAACGATTTTAATTCTGAAATAGAAGACTGGGCCACGTACGTGGAACGCATAGAGATCTATTGCGAAGCCAACAAAATAGAGGAAGACGACAAGGCGATAACATTGCTAAACTCGATGGGGGCAAAAACATATGGGCTCTTGAAGCATCTAATAGCACCAGCTAAACCAGCGGATCAGACCTTCGAAGAAATTGTGGCTGTGCTGAAGGACCACTTGAACCCCACACCGTTTATGCTGGCTGAGCGATTCAAATTCTACGCAAGAACGCAGAGGAAAGACGAAAGCAATGCGGAATACTTGGTCGAACTGCGTAGGCTAGCGAAATACTGCCAGTTCGGAGGGAATCTGACAGAGGCACTGCGGGACAAGTTCGTATGCGGATTGTCCAAAGAAGGAACGCAGAAGCGACTACTGGAAGAAAACGACCTCACACTGGACAGGGCTGTCCTCATAGCTGCATCACATGAAGCCGCAGCGAAAGGAACGGCCGAAATGCAGCTAAAGGCGGCGGCACTTGGGGTGGACCAAATTACTTCGAGCACAACAAAATGCTACCGTTGTGGGAAGACCACGCACGACCAGAATCACTGCTGGTTTAAGAAACAAGAGTGTCGGAAATGTGGCAAACTGGGTCACATCGCGAAGGTATGCAGGTCCGGGAAAAAGACCAACAATCAACGGAAGCCACCACAAGAAAAGTACAACAAGGTACACAAGGTGACGAACAGAATTCAGACTCAGACCCAAACAACCAGGAGCTGGGTAGTCTGAAGATCCACAATGTGGGGAAAGAAACTGATCTACAAACGATTTGGGTCGTACTAAAAATAGCTGGAGTCCAAGTACGAATGGAGCTGGACACTGGATCAGCTCTATCAGTCATCAACCGAAGGGACTACCACCGGCTGTTCTCTCACATACCTTTGAGAAATACCAAGTTCGTATTACAGACATACACGGGGCATAATGTATACCCCATGGGGAAAATAAGAGTCAAGGTGAGAGACAGAGGGAAAGAACACCCAAGAATGAATTTGTACGTATTACCTGAGGGAGGACCACCGCTTCTAGGACGGGAGTGGATTAAGAAAATAGACATGGAATGGCACTACCTAAAAGCCATAATGAAGGAGGATTCGGTGCAAGCTATCAGCTCAGATTCTGAGATGGATGACGATAAGACCAATTCAAATATGCATGACAAGGCTAAAGGGGACTTGCTGACGATGGGGAAGGAAACAAAGACATGCAGAAAGACTTATGTCACCAAGAAGAATAAAGTTACAGAGCAGAACTCCAGGTTGACAGAGAATTCTGAGCCTGTTCAAGCTAAGGATTCATCCACGACGGAAGAACACCGAGCTCGGACTCAAACTTATGTCAAAGTACGACAACAATTAGAACAGTGGAGTGACCGTCTCGTACAAGAGATGAAAAATATGGAAAAGTTCTGGGACACTGAATGGGAGAACCTGGAAAGACAACAGAGACAGCTAGCTCGAGAAAAGAGCGACCATAGAGCCATCGTGGCCAAGTACCGATCACATCTCCCTGAAACTGTTCAGGAACTAGACTATTTACAGAACGACCTAAAGGAAGAGGAATCTTCAGGAAGCCAGGATTTTATCCCAGTTCATCTCTACAACTCGTTGCAAGCAGAGTGTAACAAGTTGAAGGAACAGTATGAACGGGCCCAGACTACAATCCTGGAAGGGGTTAACTCGGCAACCTCCGAAAAGCTAGTTTTAGTGAAAGCATATGAACAACTAAAGTTTGAACATGAGCGAGAATTACAAAGGCTGCAGGAAATGTTTGACGAGCTCCAGGCCAAGGCAGACTCATCGGTAGAGATTCCATCCGTAGATGGAAAATTAGAGGTGGAAGACATAGCAGAACGTGAAATTCAAGATGTCCAAGAACTCGTTAAATTATTGAAGGAAACCCAAGACAAATATGAGGCGGCAATGGCAGAGGTTCAACAACTTGAAGAACATATTCAACTAGGAATCCGGGCAGTGGAAGGAAAGGCCAATGGAAGGAACACAGAGACTGTAGGAATGGCCCCTGATCAGGAGTTAGAGAACACCAAGGCGCAATTTCTTCGAGCGCTTAAAACCAAAGGACCGGAGGAAAGGAAGGTGAAAACATTGGAGGGAAAGGTGGATGAAATGGAGAAGGCGCTAATCCACAGTGTCCCCGTAGAAGAGTTAACGGCCAGCCAACTCTTATACACGCTGAGGGACAAGACTCCAAAATGGGAACACGAGTTTCAGGTTTCAAAGGGAAAGAATTCGGAGCTTCCAAAAGTCACGGAGAGAGCTGAGGGGGCAACACAGCTTGCACATGGATGTCAAAAGTATGCTGAATTACGTCAAGGGGAACAGAAGAATGCGGAAACAGCTACTTCAGTAGAAGGATTAAATAGCCTGATAACGGAATCCCCGATGGAAGGGAAGGTATTGAACTCACAAATGAGGCCAGGCGTGAAGGAATGGCAGACATCCCAGGAAGAGCGGGATGAATATGAATGCTTGAAGAAGTCTTTTCAAGGAAGATGGTCAGAGAAGGAACCACCGTCGGCTAACGTCCAGTTGGATAAGAAGGAAGTAGAAGGGCCCCTCACTGGCCTAACTCAGGACGACCCCGAATACTATCACGACCTATTGAGTGACACTGAATATTACGAGGATCTGGTCTGCCCAGTTTGTGATGAAAACTCCCAAAGTACAGAAATCCGCATGAAGCACTTAAGGTCTAATGAACATAGAGAGTTGGTGGCGCTACAGATGGCCACAGAGAAAGGAGCTCCGAGAGTTTCAAAAAGGCAGAAAAGAAAAAGAAGAAGCAGGAGATAATAACTGTCTAAAATACTATCATCTCAGGTGGGACACCATGAAAGGAGCTAAATTAGTTGAAAACCCAAAAATTATCAAGACAGCCAGTTGGTTGTAAAAGTCCGCACTGCTGGTTCAACAGGACGGAAGGTCAAGCTGTTACGTTAAGAAAAAGGCTATGGAGGAGTCACGCTAGCCATGTGAACCGGCTACACCAAAGAGGTGCTGTTCGGAATGAGTCAAGATCAGAGACTGAATCTATGAACTGTTTCCGCAGAGACTGAACCTGTGAACTGTTCCCACCGAAAGTATATCTGTAAACTGTTTTATATGACGTTGACTCCACCGGAATTATCTCTGTAAATTGTTTGTTCTCCACCGAGAGTATATCTGTAAATTGTTATGTGAAGTTGAAGATATGTATGTTTAACGGGGACCCTGTAAGTAATAAGCTAAAAAGGGAGGATTGTAGTGTATGTACCCGTCTACCTTTAAGGGAACGATTGAGTGTAACCGTTCACCTTTAAGAGAACTACTTTAGGTGTGGCACTATTTGATTGGCTTCTGTATACGGTAATACCGACAGTGACCACACCAGTATATAAGTGATGTTACAGGATAACTAGGGCAGATTCGCCCTGACCTCTGAATAGTAAAGACCTGTTTGTTTGTACTTCAAAAGTCTGTGTATTTATTTACTGCACAACCCACAGACTTTACAGTTACATCTCTAACTTTTTACAGTTCTGGTGAAAGACCATCGACCTGAATCGTTTACTCCGTTTCTCTCTCCACAGATGCTGCCTGACCTACTTCAGATTTCCAACCTCTGCAGTATTTTGTTTAAACTGTGTTATAACCGAGTAGTAAGGTCCAATTAATTGAGATAAGTGAGACTTCAGGAACTCAAAACTTTACTTTTAATTTACACAGGATAAGGAGAGAACAGAGCTCTCACAGCTACAGGCATGCACTCTGTATTTCTTACTGCACGAGCAAACCAAGATGGATGATCCTATGATGTCATACCCACAATGCAACATTACCTTAAAACACTGGTAAATGAACCCTTAGCATTTGTCTCCCCCTGGTGGATAACTTAAGCATTACACCCGAGATTACTATATCCCCCCCTCTTAAGTTACAACAATTCTTAACAACATTCTTAAAAAGTCCATAAGGAAACTCCTTTAACGATAGTCCATCCTGAACGAATTTAGCAGGTCGTGATCAATCGCTCTGGCGGCTTGTGAGACCTTGTTGAACGTCTTACAGTCAAGTCCCTGCTTGGTTGTGGTAAAGCCACCTGCTGCTCCTGAGCAGTACTCAAGAGTATCTGACTCTGCTACGATGGTTTCCTCTTGATTAAGGGGTCCAGGTATAACTGTCTCTGTTCGTGGTGGTGGGACCACCAATGCATTTGGATAACAGGGGACCAACTTGTCCTCCAACATTTCCTCTGTAACCTCCAGTTCGGTTTCCCTTTGTCTGGTCAGTATCTGATCCACATGTCTGCGTACTACCTGACCAGTTCCCAACATCAAAACTCTGTCCTTTGGAGCTGCACGGATAGGGGTACCTGGTAGTGGAAGACGGTTCAAGGCATCTGCGTTCCCATGGTACTTGCCCGCTTTGTAAACAATGACATACTCATATGCCCTCAACGTCACTGCCCATCTCTGGATTCGGGGTGACACCATCTGTGGTACTGCTTTCATCTCATTAAAAAGAGATAGAAGAGGTTTATGATCGGTGCATATGGTGAATTTCCTGCCATATATGTACTTATGAAACCTCTGTAACCCAAACATTACTGCTAATCCCTCTTTATCTAACTGGGAATAGTTTTTTTCCGCTGGGGTCAGAGTTCGAGACATAAACCCTATCGGTCTTTCTGTTCCATCTTCCATACAATGTGAAAGAACTGCCCCCACCCCGTAAGGTGAAGCGTCACAAGAGAGAATGATGTCTTTCTCTGCATTGTAGTGAACCAGCACATCCGAGGATAGCATCAGTTTCTTGGACTATTCAAATGAAACCCTCTGTTCCTCTTTCCACTGCCACTGTGTCTCCTTGCGCAGTTGTTTGTGAAGAGGTGCTAACACGGTTGACAAGTTTGGCAAAAACCTGTTATAATAGTTTAGCAGTCCCAGGTAAGCTTTTAACTCAGTCACATTTGTAGGATCTGGTGCCTCCTGCAGTGCTTTTACCTTCTCCTTGATTGGATGGAGCCCAGTGGCATCCACTCTGTGTCCCAGGAACACGGCCTTATTCCCCATGAAAGTACACTTACTTCTCTTGAGCCGTAACCCAGCCTTATCCAATCTTTGAAGTACCTCTCTGAGTGCTCAGATGCTCCTGGTCGGTTCTTCCCGTCACCAGAATATCATCCAGATAAATGGAAACATGTGGAATCCCTTGCAGTACAGGTCGTTGTTTAAAAAATCTTGGCAGTGCCTCCTTGTCTACATAAATCTTAGCTGGGGGGCCATTAAATGTTCCAAGTTCTTCCTTGAACACGTTCTCATGTTCAATCAAAACTTCTTGCAAAGACAACTGTTTGCCTCCTTCCAATTGATTTATTGCTCCCCAATCTAATTTAAGTTCTTTTATCCAGCTCCGACCTAACAAATTTGGTCCAGAACCCGATACTACAACTACAGGTAGCTGTTCCACGGTGTCCCTGTGTTTCACAGTTACAATAGCTGTACCCAAGGTTGTCATTCGTTCACCGGTATAGGTTTTAAGCTTCATAGAGCAAGACTTTAACTCTGGAACTTTTGCATGGTTCCACAATTTTGAGTGCTCCTCCCTGTTCATTATGGTAACACCACATCCAGTATCCACCTCAAAGTTGACCTTAGTGTCATTTACTATCAGTTGCAAAGTGATAGGATCCACTTTTGGAATGTCCTCTACCATACTATGCATTATGAACACGTTGTCTTCTTTCTCAGCTTCTCCACTGATGTGATGTGCTCCCTGTTTTTTCACTTCTCTTTCCAGGTTTTGCTTCTCTCCCCCTTTAGGTTTGTATACCTCCAGGGTAGCTTTTGCTCTGCATGCACGTTTTATATGTCCTTTTTTCCCACACTTGTGGCACTTTTCCTCCAGAAACCTGCATTCCCTTGCCAGGTGATCTCCATTGCATCTATAACATGCTTTTAAATGCGCACGTTGTGGTGTACGACTCATATTTAACTTGTGCACCAGCGAACCTGCAACTTGCATTGTAGTAGACCCGTCTGAACCTTGTATTTCTTTTACATCTCGGTTCGCTGTCTCTATTAATTGAGCAAGTTCCAACGCTTTTTCATACGTAAGCCCAGTCTCGGATAATAATCTCCTCTGCATTCGAGCATCCATTATTCCGCAAACCAGCCTATCTCTCAGCATGTCTTTCAAGCTGTTCCCATAATTGCAATCATGTGCCAGTTTTCTCAACACCGCTACATAATCCAACACAGTTTCTCCCGGTATCCTGTTCCGTGAATTAAATTTGAAACGCTGTACAATCTCACTCGGTCTGGGATTGAAATGTTCCTTTAGCAAGTCCACTAATTCAGTAAATGATTTATCTCCAGGCTTTGCAGGACTGCATAAGTTTCTCAATAAACTATACGTCAGACTTCCCACTGAAGTTAGCAAAATAGCTCTCCTTTTTCCAACATCAACAATATCATTTGTTACAAAGAAATGCTCCAATAACTCACAGTATTCGATCCAAGTTTGATTTTGAACATCAAAAGCAGAAATCTCTCCTACTCAAGTAGCCATGATTCAGATGCAGTGTTCTTGTATTTTCCCTTCTTCAAGTTGATAACTGTTTATTCTCATCGCCAAATGTTATAACCGAGTGGTTAAGGTCAAATAACTACGATAAGCGAGACTTCAGGAACTCAAAACGTTACTTTTAATTTACACAGGATAAGGAGAGAACAGAGCTCTCACAGCTACAGGCATGCACTCTGTATTTCTTACTGCACAAGCAAACCAAGATGGATGATCCTATGATGTCATACCCACAATACAACATTACCTTAAAACACTGGTAAATGAACCCTTAGCATTCGTCTCCCTCTGGTGGATAACTTAAGCATTACATCCGAGATTACTATAAACTGCTTCATGTTCTAATGAATCATCAGTTTTTTTTAAATTCACTCATGGGATGTGGGCATCGCCAATACATTAAATATATTCAAGAAGGAGTTGGATATATTTCTTAAGGCTAAAGGGATCAAGGGGTACGGGGAGGAAGCAGGGACCGGATACTGAATTTGGATGATCAGCCATGATCGCATTGAATAGCGGAGCAGGCTCGAGGGGCCAAATGGCCTACTCCTGCTCCTATCTTCTATGTTTCTATCGCTGGCAAGGCCAGCTTTTATTGCTCAACTTTAATTGTCTTGGAGAAGGTGGTGGTGAGCCACCTTCTTGAATGGCTGCAGTCCGTGTGGTGAAGGTACTCCCACAGTGGTGTTAGGGAGGGAGTTCCAGGATCTTAACCCAGCGACGATGAAGGAATGATGATATATTTCCAAGTTAGGATGGTGTGTAACTTGGAGGGGAACTTGCAGGTGATGTTGTTCCCATGGGCCTGCTGCCCTTGTCCTTCTCGGTGGTAGAGGTCGCGGGTTTGGGAGGTGCTGCCGAAGAAGAGGTCGCGGGCTTGGTGAGTTGCTGCAGTGCATCTTGTAGATGGTACACACTGCAGCCACGGTACGCCAGTGGTGGAGGGAGTGAATGTTTAAGGTGGTGGATGGGGGTGCCAATCAAGTGGGCTGCTTTGTCTTGGATGGTGTCGAGCTTCTTGAGTGTTGTTGGAGCTGCACTCATCCAGGCAAGTGGAGAGTATCCCATCACACTTCTGACTTGTGCCTTGTAGATGGTGGAAAGGCTTTGGGGAGTCAGGAGGTGAGACACTCCTGCAGAATACCTAGCCTCTGACCTGCTCTTGTCGCTACAGTATTTATGTGGTTGGTCCAGTTAAGTTTCTGGTCAATGGTTACCCCCAGGATATTGATGGTAGGGAATTCGGCGATGGTAATGCCGTTGAATGTCAAGAGGCGGTGGTTAGACTCTCGCTTGTTGGAGATAGTCATTGCCTGGCGCTTGTGCAGCGCGAATGTTACTTGCCACTTATCAGCCCAAGCCTGAATGTCATCCAGGTCTTGCTGCATGCGGGCATGGACTGCTTCATTATCTGAGGAGTTACTGATGGAACTGAACATTGTGCAATCATCAGCGAACATCCCCACTTCTGATCTTATGATGGAGGGAAAGTCATTGATGAAGCAGCTGAAGATGGTTGAGCCCAGGACACTGCCCTGGGGAACTCGTGCAGCGATGTCCTTGTGCTGAGATGATTGACCTCCAACAACCACAACCATCTTCCTTTGTGCTAGGTATGACTCCAGCTCATGGAGAGTTTTCCCCCCGATTCCCACTGACTTCAATTTTACTAGGGCTCCTTGATGCCACACTCGGTCAAATGCTGTCTTGATGTCAAGGGCAGTCACTCTCACCTCACCTCTGGAATTCAGCTCTTTTGTCCATGTTTGGACCAAAGATGTAATGAGGTGAGAAGGTTGTTGGTGAGTAAGTGCCGCTTGATAGTACTGTCGACGACACCTTCCATCACTTTGCTGATGATTGAGAGTAGACTGATAGGGCGGTAATTGGCCGGATTGGATTTGTCCCGCTTTCTGTGGACAGGACATACCTGGGCAGTTTTCCACATTGTCGGGTAAATGCCAGTGTTGTAGCTGTACTGGAAGAGCTTGGCTAGAGGCGTGGCTAGTTCTGGAGCACAAGTCTTCAGCACTACAGTTGGGATGTTGTCGGGGTTCATAGCCTTTGCTGTATCCAGTGCGCTCAGCCATTTCTTGATATCAAGTGGAGTGAATTGAATTGGCTGAAGACTGGCTTCTGTGATGGTGGGGACCTCAGGAGGATGGGGATATTCATGGAGCCTCCTCCTCCCGTTAGTTGTTTAATTGTCCACCACCATTCACGACTGGATGTGGCAGGACTGCAAAGCTTTGATCTGATCCGTTGATTGTGGGATTGCTCAGCTCTGTCTATAGCATGCTGCTTTCGCTGTAGTCCAGTGTTGTAGCTTCTCCAGGTTGGTACCTCATTTTTAGGTACGCCTGGTGCTGCTCCTGGCATGCTCTTCTGCACTCCTCATTGAACCCTGGCTTGATGGTAATGGTAGAGTGAGGGATATGCCGGGCCATGAGGTTACAGATTGTGGTGGAATACAATTCTGCTGCTGCTGATAGCTCACAGTGCCTCATGGATGCCCAGTTTTGAGCTGCTAGATATGTTCTGAATCTACCCCATTTAGCATGGTGGTAGTGCCACACAACACGATGGAGGATGTCCTCAGTGTGAAGACAGGACTTTGTCTCCACAAGGACTGTGTGGTGGTCACTGCTACCAATGCTGTCAAGGACAGATGCATCTGCGACAGGTAGATTGATGAGGACGAGGTCAAGTAGGTTTTTCCCTCGTGTTGGTTCTCTCACCACCACCTTCAGGACTCGGCCAGCTCGGTCAGTACTGGTGCTACCGAGCCACTCTTGGTGATGAACATTGAAGTTCCCCACCCAGAGTACATTCTATGCCCTTGCTACTCTCAGTGCTTCTTCCAAGTGGCGTTCAACATGGAGGAATACTGATTCATCATGCTTGACCTGAAGCCATGAGACTTCATGAGGTCGGGAGTCAATGTTGAGGACTCCCAGGGCCACTCCCTCCCAACTGTACACCTCTGTGCTGCCACCTCTGGTGGGGCTGTCCTGCCGATGGGACAGGACATACCCAGGGATGGTGAAGGAGGAGTCTGGGACATTGGCTGAAAGGTAAGATTCTGTGAGTATGACTATGTCAGGCTGTTGCTCCCAGTTTTGGCACAAGTCCCCAGATGTTGGTGAGGAGGACTCTGCAGGGTTGAATGGGCTGGGTGTGCCATTTTCGTGTCCGAAAGCCGGTGCCTAGGGAAATGCCGGGTGGTCCGTCCGGTTATATTGTTCTTGCTTTTCGTAGCGGTTTGTTACAACTTAACTGCCCTCTGAAATGGCCGAGCAAGTCAAGAGTCAACCACATTGCTGCGGGTCTGGAGTCACATGTAGGTCAGACCAGATAACGACCGCAGATTTCCTCCCCTAAGTGACCCAGATGGGTTTTTATGACAATCCGATAGTTTCATGGTCACCATTACTGATACTAGCTTTTTATTCTAGATTTATTTAATTAACTGAATTTGAACTCACAGTTCATTAGTCCAGGCCTCTGGATTACTAGTCCAGTAACATAACCACTATGCCACTGTTCCCGATGTATATAAAGCTTTTATTGGGATCATGATGTCAAGATTCCCATCTGAATACTAAAAGCAGCTGTCCTTTCATAAGGCAGGCAAAAGATGATTTAAGGGAAAAAGGCACAGAAATGTATGTTTCAGGAAATACTGCTAGATATTTTGAGGTAAAAACACTTCTGCACAAATTGTGAAGCAAACTTCAAGAAAATGGAAAATACCAGCATGGATTTTACAATTTTCATTTGTTAATGGACACGGAAAAAAAACTAATCGTTTGGGAATGCAACATTTCCCCATTTTTTACATCAAGCAGTCCTTATTCATATATAGCAGGGGCCAGTTGCAAAGTAAAACTGCCTCTGCTCTTTACCAAGAATGAGGCTTAAACCAAAGAAAAGCACCTCTCCTGAACCAGTTTGAGATTTTCGATGTCTTTCAGATGCCATCTTCACAGCCACTTTGAGCGAAAATGCCAATTCTGCGCCAGATTATTATTGAAATTTTGTGATAGACTTGCACCCACAGAGAGTTGGATGGAAGTAGCAAAAATAGTCATTTTAAGTAAAAACGTTACTGCCAGTAGAGACAGACAACTTCCATTCCATCATTTTGGTGTAACTGAATTCAGGTCCCAAAGGTGAAGGAACATCGAGCAAAACCAGGCTCAAAGTGATTTACCAAAATACTGAATGATGGGCCATTCTTGCAGGGAGGAGGAAATAAGAAAGCAAAAATGTTTCAAGACAAAAATGTTCTGTTTTGCAGCATATGACTGAAAATACATTACCATATGATTAGGCTGAGTTAACACGGTTTTATGAAAGGGAAATCGTGTTTGACAAATCTATTGAGTTTCTTGAGGGTGTAACTAGCAGGGTAAATAAGGGGGAACCAGTGGATGGCAGTATAGTTGTATTTTCAGAAGGCATTCGATAAGGTGCCACACAAGAGGGTGTTACACAAGATTAAGACTCATGGGATTAGGGGTGATATATTAGCATGGATTGAGGATTAGCTAACAGAGAGAAAGCAGAGAGTAGGAATAAATAGGTCATTTTCGGGATAGCAGGGTGTAAGTAGTGGAGTGCCGCAAGGATCAGTGCTTGGGCTTCAGCTATTTACAATCTATATCAATGACTTAGATGAGGGGACCGAGTGTAATATTTCCAAGTTTGCTGACGATACAAAGCTAAGCTGTGAGGAGGACGCAAAGAGGCTGCAAAGGGATATAAACTGTTTAAGTGATTGGGCAAGAAGGTGGCAGATGGCGTATAATGTGGGCAAGTGTGAAGTTATCCACTTTGGTAGGAAGAATGGAAAAGCAGAATATTTTTTTTTAAAAGGTGAGAGACTAGTAAATGTTGGTATGCAGAAGGATTTGGGTGTCCTTGTACACAAATCACAGAAAGTTAACTTGCAGGTACAGCAAGCAAATAGGAAGGCAAATGGTATATTAGCCCTTATTTCAAGGGGGTTGGCGTGTAAGAGTAAAGAAGCTTTGCTGCAATTACATAGGACTTTGGTGAAACCACACCTGGAGTAATGGCCCAGAAATTCAGGTCCCCACGGGTGAGTACGCGCTGGGTACTCACGCGTAGGCCCAACGAAAGTGCCGGTTTCGTGCATGCACTGCACATGGGCGGGAAACCGGAACTTCCGTTCCCTTAAAGGAAGGGGTTCACAGGTCGAACGCGTGCGCCGGAGAGGCAGCGCGTACGCCTGGAACTTCCGTTTTTTTCCCAGGTTTTTCCGGGAGGGTAAGTCTCCAGGAGCTACGCTTATAAAAAGCAGTCGCAAGGCCTGCTTTTAACAAGGTAAGTGGTGAATTAAGTAAAATTAAAACATTTTTTCCACAGGTTTATTATTTTTAAATACTTTAAAGGTAAGTTTATTTTTAGCCCCGTTAGAAACTGTAATTAATGTTTTCAAAAATTTAAATTATTGTTTAAAATAGTTATTTTATGTAATTTATAATTATTTTTAAAATATGATTTTTAAAAAATTATTTGAAGTTTTAGTTATGTTTTGGGGCTGAATTGTATTCATAGATTTGACAGCTCTTCCTGTCAAATTTATGAATGGGCATTCCCTGCTACCATTGGCTCTCCATGGCCCATGTGATCCCAAGGGACGCTTCGAACTAACTGCGCCCTTGGGATACGCAAGCACTGAGCCCCAGCAGTTGGAGCAGGCCCAGGATCGGAATCCCACGCAGGCCACAGCACAGCGGCCGGCGCGCTAGGTAAGTGCAGGTCGGAGGCTTGCACCCACGGGAAGCCTCCGACCCGAATTTCTGGGCCATTGTGTCCAATTTTGATCTCCTTACCTAAGGAAGGATATACTTGCCTTGGGGGGGGGGGGGGGTGCAACGAAGGTTCATTAGATTTATTCCTGGGATGAGAGGGCTGTCCTATGAGGAGACATGAAGTAGAATGAGCCTATATTCTCTGGATTTTTAGAAGAATGATAGGTCATTGAAATATATAAAATTATTAGAGGGCTTGACATGGTAGATGCTAAGAGGCTATTTCCCTTGGCTGGAGAGTCTAGAACTAGGGGGCATAGTCTCAGGATAAGGAGTTGGCCATTTAGGACTGAGATGAGGAGACATTTCTTCACCAGCCGTGGCTCAGTTGATAGCACTCTCGCCTCTGAGTCAGAAGGTTGTGGGTTCAAGTCCCACTCCAGAGACTTGAGCACAAAACTCTAGGCAGACACTCCAGTGCAGTACTGAGGGAGTACTGCACTGTCGGAGGTGCCGTCTTTCGCCTGAGATGTTAAACTGAGGCCCTATCTGCTCTCTCAGATGGATGCAAAACATCCCATGGCACTATTTCTAAGAAGAGCAGGGTCGTTATCCACGGTGTCCTGGTCAATATTTATCCTTCAATCAACATAACAAAAAGCAGATCATCTGGTCATTATCATATTGCTGTTTGTGGGAGCTTGCCGAGTGCAAATTGGCTGCCGCGTTTCCTACATTACAACAGTGACTACACTTCAAAAATACTTAATTGACTGTAAAGCACTTTGGGACATCCAGTGGTCGTGAAAGGCGCTATATAAATGCAAGCCTTTCTTTTTCACTCAGAGGGTTGTGAATCTTTGGAATTCTCTACCCCACAGGGCTCTGGATGTTCAGTTGGTGAGTATATCAAAAGTGGAGCTGATGTAGAAGTTCAGCCATGATCTTATTGAATGGCGGAGCAAGCTCGAGGGGCCTTATGGCCTACTCCTATTTCTTATGTTCTTATATATCTGTGGACATATCTAGAAAATATTTCATATTTAGAATGCATTTGTTGCTGGTAAAAACTGGGGGTAAGAAGGTCATGGGTTCAAGTCCCACTCCAGAGACCTGAGCACAAAACCTAGGTTGACACTCCCGTGCAGTGCTGAGGGAGCGCTGCACTGTTGGAAATGTTGTCTTTTGGATGAGACGCTAAACCGAGGCACCGTCTGCCTTCTCAGGTGGACTCAAAAAATCCCATAGTTCAAAGAAAAACAGGGTAGTTTTCCCCAATATCCTGGCCAATATTTATCCCTCAACCAACATCACTAAAATAGATTATCTGGTCATTATCACATTGCTGTTTGTGGGACCTTGCTGTGCACAAAATTGGCTGTTGTGTTTTCTACATTACAACAGCGACTACACTTCGAAAAGCACTTCGCTGGTTGTAAGGCACTTTGGGACGTGAAAGGCGCTGTATAAATGCAAGTCCTTCTTCTTTTCCTAGGACCTCGATGTGCATAAGAATGGAGTCTAATGCCCGTTTCAAGTGGACACCCTAAAAAGGTGCCTGTTCCAATATGGAGAGTGGCGCACTTTCAGGGTAGATCGGGCGTGGGAGGTTCTCAACTGAAATTCGTCCCCATCCTTCATTTTACACCCAAAAAAAGGGCAAAAAAGAAGGAATTTCTTCCCCAGAAAATTTGTTTTTACTTCTGTGTCTAGTTTATCCATAAGGAACAAGATAGATATAACATTTATGTAGTTCCTTTCACAACCTCAGGATCTCCTAAAACGCTTCACAGCCAATGAAGTACTTTTGAATTGCTGTTGCTGTTGTACTGTAGGGAAATTTGCATCCAATTTGTGCAAAGAAAGGTCTCATAAAACTAATATGAGAATGACCAGATAATCTGTTTTTTGGTGTTGGTTGAGGGATACATGTTGGCCAGGATGACCAGTTCAACTCCCCTGCTCTTCTTTGAATACAGTTATGGGATTTTAGACATTCACCTGAGAGGGCAAGCAGGATCTTGCATTTAATGTCTCATCCAAAAGACAACATTTCCAACAATGAAGCACTCCCTCAGTACTGCATGTAAGTGTCCGTCTTCTAATATACCTGTATCAACTGGTGAGACAAGTTCTGTTTTAATTTAGAAAGTTTGTTCTTCTTTCAAACGGATAAGGCTATTTTCTGACAATTAACTTTGTTATTACTCAATAAGCTTAAAGTGATGTGAATTTTTTCTTCTCTCTTTAAATTTTCACTCCTTACTCCTTCTCTTCTGAAGATGCTGATTCCTGCTGGAGTACCGTTTCAGTCACAAGAGCCCCACCCCGTAACTTACCCAAGTGACCATTCTTTATTTACGAGGATTTGGTCATAGCAATGATGACAACTGAGTCTGATTTTTGAGAACCAATTGCCTGTATGTGCACATTAAGAAGGGGATAATAATCAGGTGTAGAAGCCATAGTGAGTTTTGAACCGAAAATGTGAATGAGAGGATTTGGTGTTGATGTTTAATGTTGATTTATCTTGCTCAGCCCACTTTGTGAAAAACATGATTTATTTAGCTTCCTAAACTCTTAAAGCAAGACATTTTTACGTTTCCAAAGAAGTAAAGTGGAATCCGTTTTTAGTGATTATCGCTTGCCACCATCATGCAGGTGTGGTATGCAAATCGTAATCTCCTAAACTCATTTGTATTCAGTTTTGCGAATTTTTCCGCACATTGCACTGATCAGTTTGAGCTGGAATCTCCACTTCTGCCTTCTGATGTTTTGTGAGCAGCGTTGACAAACAGCTGAGCAATGCTGCGCAAAACTCACCATTAATTCATCAGCCACTCCTCTTAGTATCAGTTACTCTTAAGGATCATATTTTTGGTGCATTCACTTACCAGCTGTTTGAAGCCCTGGTAAGTACTGAGCAACATTCTATTCAGAGTGCCAGATTAGGAGCAAATGAATGCAACATTAAAAAACATCACATTAAAAGCGCAGATATTAAGAGGAAAGGATGAGAGGAGAAGTTAATTAATGATATGTTTTGAAGTGCCGGTGACTGGAGTGTAGTGCTGCTCACATTGGGGATTGCCAGTAATGACCAGTTGATTATAGTGATCATTTGGGCAACTGGCCAAACCTCCTTCCCACAGTTCTTGCTCTACAGGCAAATTCTATGGCAGAGATAAAGTCAAAAATTTATTGGCAGCAGCTGCCCCAACAATTGTATATTTCTAACTTATTTTAATTGAAGCAGTTTTATTTCTGGTGTCAGGATTTTGTGACAGTCTAAATGTTATAAAATGTAAATAAATGTTTCCAGTATCAGCATTAGTGCTAATCAGTAAAAGATGATTGCTGCTTCAGTTTTCCCAAATATTTCAGTTCTATTTTTTAAAATAATGTTTTATATATTTTGACATGAATCAGTCATTCATGAAAGAAAGACTTATGAAATAATACTGAGCGGCCTACGGGTGGCGCTGTCCAGGGAGAGTATAAATACTTGGGCACAGGCCCAGCTTGCGCAGGACATTCTTAACAGGAACTAGTGAAGGACACAACTAGACCTCCATGTTGTAAAACAGTTGATTATAGCTTTGTTTAACGCTTAGACCAAGTGCCTAGTAGTTTTCTTAGACATATTTGCCATAACCAATAAAAGCAGATACAGAAATCTGTATTTGCACCACAGATATTGCTTTAAGAGCACTGACTGAGTAAGTGGGATGGGAAATTAGTTAAAATGTCTGCTCCTGAACAAATCAGCCTGTGTAAAAATTGTAATCAAGACCAAACAACTACATTTTTCCCCAGACTCGATGTATTAACGAAAACCAAGGATACTACACAGACCCTGGTGTTATACAACAAGTGAAACTTACTGTGATACAAGTGAGCAACAACTTTGAGTGTTATATATAGTTATGTGTTTTTCCTAACATGTAATTGTATGCTTCCAAATGTTTAACGAATTCCATTGGCTTTATGTTTTGTGTGAAATATTTTCCCTCCCTTTGTTTACTTCTAAACAAAAGTTGAAATCCTCCAAAGGGTGACTGTAGCAGCCTGAAACCTTGTAATAATCAGAAGTAGTCTTAGAGTATGACCAAACAGGGGGTTGCAATCATTCTATAAATGAGAATTGTACACATTTGCGGAGTCAGAGAAACTTTCAACAATACCACTGAATGCAATAGCAATCCACTTTGAACTGCATCATAATCAAACCATCAATGAACTAGCTGTTTAGAAAATCACTGTAAGGCTTGGAAATTATGCGAACACATTTAATTACTTGCAACAGCGTGATTAAACAATTACATTTTTAATAGTTGAGGGTGTTACAGCTTTGTTAAATGCACACTATGAAGTGTTACTTCTATTGCATTCGGAGGTTCACATGAGGCACAAAGTTCGAATACAAATTAGATGAAAATTTCCTTAAAAGTGGATTAGACCAAGTGGCTCATAATGTTGGCAAGATTGTTTAAACCCATTTGATGCTGAAATTGTTAAAACTTTGTATGACAGCAACAAATATATATACGCACTACCTCACTCTGGGAGGCTTGTTGCTTTCTGACAACATGTACCGCAGTCGGACATGACAGATACGTGTAATTATGGGCCAACTTTCCAAAGTAATTCACACTGTTTCATTTACGGAAGGAAGGAAGGGAAAAATCACTGCAGGGAGGGTTGCTTCTGCACAATTCCAAGAGCTGGTTTCACAGCAACACTGCCTGAAGCTTGAGGTCTGCATTTTCACTCAAGGAATGAGTAAGTACGTGTGAGATTCAAAAAAAAAGGGAAAGGAGTGAAAATATCCTGAAAAGGCAAAAGCCCTTGCACTTTGCCAGCACAGAATCTGGAGTGCCTGAAGTGCTACATGCCCGATGTTGTAATGCAAGTTTTGAAGGCATTTTTGAGGCTCACACCTCAAGCACATGAGGGCCTCATAATCAATTACAAATGGAGGCATAAATACCCTCCACTGAACTTTGCAAGGTTGGGCGAGCCCCTGCCCACAGCATGACCTTTGTCCTAAAGAAACTGGTGAAGCCTGCTTACTAGACCTTGTTAAAGGGAGAGGATGTGCTTTCTTTGGATTTAAAAAAATTGTTTTAGGTACCTTGGGTTGCATTTTACTCCATGTTTTGCCGAAAAAGCTTACATTTTTGAGTTATTTTTTCACTTTTTAAACAAATAATCACTCTTCTTCTGTCTCTCTCACTCTTATCCATGGAAGAAGACATCGTCGCAATGCCCTGCAACATCAACCCACTCATGCTTGGAAGATCCGGAGGCAAAAAAGTCGAGGGCGGTGGTCACTTTGACAGCCACTGGTAATGCGTGGCCAGCAGGGAGCAGGTTTTCTTCTAAGAGGCTGCAGATGTCTACCACTGCCTGACGCGACCACCTGAGCATCCTGAAGCACTACTGTTCCGACTGCCTGTACACCCTGTGTCATGCGTAGTGCCTCCTGCGAGCTGCACCCCTCTGCTGCTCCCTTCTCTGATGTCCAGCTGCAGATCTCTGACCAGCAGGCTGCTACTGGTTATATTGCTCCTCGTCTGAGGTCCAATCTATGGCAGCCAAGGCGCCACCCATCCTGATATGATTCAGAAAATCTCCAAAGTGTAGAAAGTTAACTCTCAGCAAAGATACTGTGAACAAACCCTTTCCCACTAGTAGGTAAGAAAGCAGCTGTGAGTACCGAGTATGTATTGGAGTATTTCCACAAGTTTTCATCAGCTCCCTCAATTGCCACTGTGTTCTTGCTTTGCTTTCAACGCCGAGTTTCAGGAAGCCCGGGAAACCCGTGGATGCGACGTTAAATTTAAAACTGTGTCGAAATAGCGCTCCAATTGAGCGATTACCTTATGTTAATAGCAACCTGCCTCTCCCAAGGGAGTTGCCTTATGCGCTCAAGTTAAATGCGGAAGTTGGTGGGTTGGAACCGGCTTCCCAACGTGCTCGCAGTTTTGACAGTTTAAACCCCCCCATCTGCACCCAAACGCATGTGCTCCTCCAGGTTAAAACTCCCCCCATAATCTTTGGAACAGTAGATGACGAACTGGTAACTGTCAGCTGTGGCTCGAATGGTAACACTTCGCCTCTGAGTCAGAAGGTTGTGGGTTCAACTCCCACTTCAGAGACTTGAGCACAAAGTCTAGGTTGACACTCCAGCGCAGCACTGAGAGAATGCTGCACTGTCGGAGATGCCGTCTTTCAGATAACTGAAGCCCTGTCTTCCCTCTCAGGTAAAGAATCGCATGGCACTATTCAAAAAAGTGCAGGGGAGTTCTCCCAATATCCTGGGCAATATTTATCTCTCAAACAACGCCACTAAAACAGATTGGGCTAAAAATTCAGTTGGGCGCCATTTGGGGCGCCAAGCTTGCCTGGGCACCGGAATTACCGCTGCGTGCGGAGCCACTTGTGCCATCCGGATATTCAGTTTCTGCGCCCCAAATGGAAACGGGCCGCTAAACGAGGCTTCCCACGCCCCGCTTGGGGCGCTGAAACTGAATTTCGGCGCGCTAAGGGCCGCAGCGACACACGCTGCGGCACGGCAGGCTGCGGTACTGCAGGCCTTCCTCCCACTGTTAAGGGGGAGGTGCCTGCAACAGCGCGATCCCCGCTCGTGAGTGCCGGCAAATGAGCCCGGCACCAAGGAGAAGTGCCGGGCTCTCGGGGAACAGCTGGCAATGCCGCGGGGGGGGGGGGTGTAGGGGGACGGAGGTGCGGGCAGGCGGGCGCCGAAAAAGCAGCCGGCCGCACCTCCACCTTAACTAGCGCCACTACCGCCACAGGTAGGCCCCTGTGTACCGGTCGCTATTTGCGGCCGGCGCTGAAGAGGCGGGCGCGACCAAATATGGCCATCGGGGCGATAGCGGGGCGCTGCGCACACCGATGACGTCATCGGTGGCGGCGCAGCGCTACAGGCTAACGCCGCCATTAGCGTCCCGCTAAATATCGCGGTAGGTGTGGCCAGTGGCGCAAAAGCCACTGAGTGCTCTCTTTGGGCGCAAACTGGTGGCGCAGGCCACTGAATTTCTAGGCCATTATTTGGTCATTATCACATAGCTGTTTGTGGGATGCTGCTGCGCGCAAACTGGCTGTTGTGTTTCCTACATCATAACAGCGACTAAACTTCAAAAGTACTTAATTGGCTGTAAAGCGCATTGGGATGTCCTGAGGTCATGAAAGGTGCTATATAAATGCAAGTCCTTCTTACTTTTATATAACTTCTGCAAGGCAAGCAGTTTCTCCAGTTCCCCTCCCCACAACTAAACAATATGCAGTACTATAAAATGCAGATACAGAAGCCTGTGTATGAGCAGTACTGCTAAGTCTGAGAGGAAGCCCAACCGTCAGTGGACACTTTAATCTAACCAGCATTATTATTTAAAATGCCTTGGAAGCGGGAACTGCCACCGGACATTTGTATTTCCCACCGCAACCTTTTTGTGGCTTCTGAGTGAGACTGTCAATTAGTGCTAAATAATACACAGTACTGTGCTGGTTCACATTTTAGGTAATGAATTTAGACTGCACAAACTAATTTTATACAGGATCCAAACAGATGACAGAGAAAGGAGACTTTCATCCACTCAAATTGGGCTGGATTCAAACTCGAATCCAAAGGAAAAAAGGCAAGTGCACAAATCCACTATGCCACCCAGTTCTTACCTTCATGCCCACCCTAAAGCTGGATCAGGGTATACAGGAATGAATAAACAGAATCTCCAATAAGTGCTTTTTTAACATCTTATTTTCCCAGTAACTTTCCTGAGGTGAATAAAAATTCTTTTACATCTTACTGCAATTATACAGGGCCCTGGTGAGACCACATCTGGAGTATTGTGTACAGTTTTGGTCTCCTTACCTAAGGAAGGATATACTTGCTGTAGAGGGAGTGCAGCGAAGGTTCATCAGACTGGTTCCTGGGATGGGGGGGATTGTCCTATGAGGAGAGATTGAGTAGACTAGGCCTATATTCTCTAGAGTTTAGAAGAATGAGAGGTGGTCTCATTGAAACATATAAAATGCTTACAGGGCTTGACAGGGCAGATGTTTCCCCTGGCTGGGGAGTCTAGAACCAGGGGTCACAATCTCAGAATAAGGGGTCGGCCATTTAGGACTGAGATGAGGAGAAATTTCTTCACTCAGAGGGTGGTGAATCTTTGGAATTCCAAACAATGTCCCAGCACTGATCCCTGTGGCACCCCACTAGTTACAGTTTGCCAACCTGAAAATGATCCATTTATCCCGACTCTCTGTTTTCTGTTAGTTAGCCAATCCTCTATCCATGCTAATATATTACCCCCAACACTGTGAGCTCTTATCTTGTGCAGTAACCTTTTATGTGGCACCTTATCAAATGCCTTTTGGAAATCCAAGACTGAGATCAATATATTTTAGGCACTAAGGGAATCAAGGGATATGGGGATAGGGTGGGAAAGTGAAGTTAATATAGAAGTTCAGCCATGATCTTATTGAATGGCGGAGCAGGTTCAAGGGGCCATGTAGCATACTCCTGCTCCTATTTCTTAGGTTCTTAACATTTTAAGCGGAGGAAAACAACCCAAGAGCTGTGTCTTTGCCTACACACAAAATGAACTGGGAATTGATGTTATCTTTGATAATTTGATGTAAAGAAAGATTAATGCTTCCAATGATAAGAACATATTTATAACATAGGAAACTTTCAATACAAGAAAAAACATTCAGGCCCAACAAGTATGTTTCTTTCTTATAGATCAGCCCCAAATACACGGGGTTACGAGGAGAGGGCAGGGATGTGGACGTTGAGTCTAGATTCGGATCAGCCATGATCCTATTGAATGGCGGAGCAGGCCCGAGGGGCCGTATGGCCTACTCCTGCTCCTACTTCTTATTGTTCTTATGTTCTCAAAGCTCACCATTCCTTCTCTCTCTCTCTCGAGAACCTCATCCAATGGTCGCTTGAACCGATTTATCCAGTCTGTTTCAATGACCCTCCCAAGATCTGGGGGAAAAATGATGTTCGACTTCACTTCTTAATCTTTTTAACTTGTGTTCCCTGGTATTTGAGCCCTTGGCAATAACAAACAATTTGCCTGAATCAAATTTGTCAACACTTTTCATAACTTTAAAAACTTCCAACAACAATACCTCAAAGTCTTTTCCAAAGAAAGCAAGCACAAATTCCTTAAGCTTCCCTCGTAACTTTAATTCCTGATATCTGGAATCGTTCTGGTTTGTACCTTAAAGGCGATAATGACCTTTCTACGATAAGGTGACCGGCACTGCAAACTTGGATAAATATTCAGCTGCAATTACCTTGGAGTTGGTACATTGTTGCTGCTTACTTTTAAGGTTGCCAGTTGACGGTGCGCCATGAGGACCTGCCAATATTGGATCAATGTTCAATTTTCATATCACAGTCAAAAACCCTGGCAATGATGTCAAAACACTGTATTTACATAATTTTAGGGTTTTTTTTCCACATTGTCAGTAATTTCCAGAATACTTTAATGATTCACCATAACTTGCCAGAAATAGCATTAAAAATTCTTACACAATTACAAGAGCTTTTTATTCTGGTTAATTAAACAAAAAATCCACAACTCACTTCAAATGAAAACAAAGCATCTAATTACTTGGCATGATTTTAAAGCTCATTTACACATTGGAAAACTACACTCAGAGAAAAGAACACTTTATTTGGATTTTTAAAAAAGTGTGATTAGAAAGTTCTTTTTCCTTCTCAGTGGCACGCACCATCTCTGACTGAAAGGGTGGGTGGGCCTTCTTCTACGCCTTTGCCAAGGCCACTCACTTAAGGTTGCCAACTCTGGTTGAATGTATTCCTGGAGGTTTAATCACATGACCCGCCCCCACACTCCTGCGATTTGTCACCCAACACGTCCATCCTCTTGGCGCACCGCCAAATGGGAAGGGAAAAGATTATTCATTATCCAATTGGATGATGCTCGACTGTTAGTCAAACAGCGTTTTTTCCCAACTCCAATATTTTTATATAACTAATAAACAAAATACATTTTTTTTAATAAAAAACAATTTTTTTAATGCTCCTATCATTTTCTCCACAGTTGCTCGCAAAAACGCCACCCTGACCCTGTTGGACATAGTTTCCGGTGGTAGGTCAGGGTGCACGAGCCAAGTGGTGGAGGTGCAGTGCCACAGGGTGCTACCGGCTACCGCTAACCTCCTGCTGAATTTCACGGGAGGTGTTAGCGGCTCCACGCCCGGGCGTTAGTTGCTTTGCGCCCCAGTAGCGCTCCCGCGGGGCGCGAACGGGAGGTGCAACGCAACCAAATTTTTCCCCCGAGATGTGCAATTCTGGATGTGTGGACTTGCATCCTTCAATTCTGTGGTACATAATGCCAACATAGCTTGAATTTCTGGTGTGTCAAAATATGCAAGTAGCCTGGCCTGAGGGGTTAGAATATCTGTTTTCTTTGTTCTGTCCCTCTCTTCTCTGGTCCACTCTTTCCTCTGCTCTCTCTCCCCTCATCTTCCACCTTCTGTTGTTCTCTCTCGCTCTCTATCCCCCTTCTCTCTCTCTCTCTCTCGTTTCACTCCCCCTCCCCCCCCCCGCAACCTTTTTGGACATAGCACAGGCTTAAAAAGATTCCTTTACTTTCATCAACATAATCCCTGTTACTGAAGACAAGGCCAAAGGGAGCGATCTGACTAGGACTAATAAAGCAACATAGGGCGAGGGAGGAAAAACTTTAAAACAGCCAGGCCTGGAGGACTGGTAAAGGCTGCTTCTTAACTGGTCAAAATCTACCAATCAGGGATCAGCCTTTTTCAATCCCCCGGGCCAATAAGTTCAAACAGCTTAAAGGTGCTGAAATAACAACAGAAAATGCTGGAAAAACTCAGCAGGCCAGGCAACATCCGTGGAGAGAGAAATAGAGTCAACGTTTCAGGTCGAAGTCCTGATGAAGGGTTTCGACCTGAAACGTTGACTCTATTTCTTTCTCCACGGATGTTGCCTGGCCTGCTGAGTTTTACCAGCATTTTCTGTTGTTATTTCGGATTTCCAGCATCCGCAGTATTTTGCTATCGTTAAAGGTGCTGAAGTTGGCTTTGTACACAAGCACAAAGAAGGGAAGTGGCAGGATTATAGGGGCCAGATTGAAGAAGGTCATAGGCTGCATTTGGCCCACAGATTACGTCTTGCATAGCACTGCTCTGAACTGTTCTGCTTCCTTGTATAGATTGTGAAGTGCGTTCTGCACTGTAAAACATGTGCACTTTGGTCAGTTTAGAGACAAAATTATGGCAGCGAGTTTGAGGCCTCTGCAAGTCACAATATTAAAATAATCCCTTTTCAGACCTAAAACTGCCTTCGACAAAAAAAACTTTCACCAAACTATACAATAATTAGCATGTCTGATATAAAGGTTATACTGAATATCTGCTTTATGTCATCTCATCAGCTACTTTTTGATTTACGATTTAGTCGAAATGATAGAGCGATCACATTATGTAATCAATCAATAACTAACTGTTGTCACCATGGCAAAATGTTGCTGACATAGTGAAATAACCTGCTCCAACACATGTATTTGTCTTTGAAGAACTCTTGAAAACAACCAAATTCTATCCCTGTTAACATAGGTGATAAGTGATGCTGCCCTCTTTGGGATTTGCAATTATCATCTGCTCCAGTTTATGCTTCATTCACAGAAGGGCAGCTCACCTCACTAGATTTGACACTGTGCAAGTGAAGAGGTCATGATGCAAAATAGGAACAGCATAATCTTGAGGCACTAAGGAAATGGCAGAGACATTAAACAAATACTTTGTATCTGTCTTCACGGTAGAAGACACAAAAAACATTCCGGAAATAATGGGGAACCAAGGGTCTAGAGAGAATGAGGAACTTAAAGAAATCAGTATAAGTAAAGACAGAGGGGGAGAAATTCAGTATCGCCCCATTTGGGGCGCAATTATCGGCCGGGTGCAAAGATTAGCGCCTGGCGCTAATTAACGCCTCCGACTGCAAACTTGGCTTTTATCGCCCCGGAGGTGATTGGAGCGCTAAATCAGGCGCTACACACCTGTCTTAAGGCACAAAGGCCGAGGAGCGAGGCGCTACCTCAGAGCGCTGGCGAAGATCATGTGATGTCAGTCAGCAATGGAACACAGACACACTGGCGCCGGCCAGTTCTTAAAGGGGAGGGTCGATCTTGCTCTCCATCCACACCCTACTCATTGCAGCCTTGAACCTCGGCCTGGAGAGACCGGTACATCAAATCTGTTGGAAAGAACAAAGGAGAGGCCCAGGGAAAGAGCTCAGAGTGCAGCCCCCATATTCTCTTTTAAATCGATACAAGGAAGATCAAATCAGAAAGAACCTGCAAAGTGCTGCTCAGTACCCAAAGTTCCTCAACACAGCTTTGAATATCTCCTGCAGTCTCTCTCTCTCTCAGAATGCGTGGTGCAAAAATTTCACCAACAGAAAAAGGCAGGAAGCAGTCGCCTTTAAATAGCACTCCCCCAGTCCCTTCCCGGCTGCAAAACACTCCCCTCAACCTGTCGTTGCTAGCGGCAGGCGGTAAGACAGGGGGAGCCACTCAATATCCGGTCCGGGGTGTTGCACACTCGACTGACGTCACGATCTGCCGGCGCAGGAGATCATGGTGGTAGTGTTTAGTGCCGCCGCAAAATGTCCAGTTAATTTCGTGAGCGGCGCAAACATCGTCGCGCCCGGGCGCTAGTTGCTTTGTGCCCCATTAGCGCCCTCTTAAGGCGCTAACGGGAGGCACAAACCAACCAAATTTTTCCCCCATAGTGCTGGAGAAATGAATGGGACTAAGTGGCGACAATTCCCCTGGACCGGACGACCTGCATCCTAGGGTTTTAAAAGAGGTAGCCGCAGAGATAGTGGATGCACTGGTATTAATCTTCCAGAATTCCCAGATTCTAGAACAGTCCCCAAGGATTGGAAGATAGCAAACAAAACCCCGCTATTTCAGAAAGGAGGAAGAGAAAAAACGGAACGAAAGGCCAGTTAGCTTGACATCAGTAGTAGGCAAAATGCTAGAATCTATTATTAGGGACGTGTTAACAGGGCACTTAGAAAATTGTAATATGATTAGGCAGAGTCAACACGGTTTTATGAAAGGGAAATTCTGTTTGACAAATCTGTTAAGAGTTTTTTTGAAGATGTAACAAGCAGGATGGATTAGTGGGAACCAGTGGATGTAATGTATTTGGATTTTCAAAAAGCATTCGATAAGGTGCCACACAAGAGGTTATTACAGGAAACTTTCTGATATCCGGCACTGACGGGGCCGAGCTGGTGCCGTACCATCAAAGGTGCCGGACATACCAGCGTTAATGTTGAGAGATACGGAACTGAAAAGCTCCGTGTGAATCAACAAACCCTGTTGCTTAGCAACAGCTTCAAAACAGTCGGCTGCAGCTGCAAGCGTCTCTAGCTGAAGCTGTTGCTATAGCTACAGACCTTGCAGTGCCTGACTGGGGAAAAAAAAGCAACGAGAACTAAAAAAACTTATAGAAAACGGCTCCTGATTTTTGCCGTTAGATCGAGTATTCCGGACATATAACCTCCGGATAAACCAAAGTTTCCTGTACACAAAATTATGACTCATGGTATTGGGGGTAATATACTAGCATGGATTGAGGATTGGTTAATGGACAGAAAACAGAGAGTAGGAATAAACTGGACTTTTTCGGGTGGGCAGGCTGTAACTAGCAGGGTACCGCAAGGATCAGTGTTTGGGTCTCAGCTATTTACAATCTACATTAATGACTTAGATGAAGGGACTGAGTGTGACGTATCCAAGTTTGCTGCTGATACAAAGTTAGGTGGGAAAGTAAGCTGTGAGGCGGACGCAAAGAAGCTGCAGAGAGATATAGACAGGTTGACTGAGTGGGCAAGAACATGGCAAATGGAATACAATGTGGGGAAGTGTGAAGTTATCCACTTTGGTAGGAAAAACAAAAAAGCAGAATATTTTTTGAATGGTGAGAGACTCGGAAATGTTTGCATTCAGAGGGACCTGGATGTCCTTGTACATGAATCACAGAAAGTTAACATGCAGATACAGCAAGCAATTAGGAAGGCAAATGGTATGTTAGCTTTTGTTACAAAGGGATTAGAGTATAAGAGTAAAGAAGTCTTACTACAATTATACAGGGCATTGGTGAGGTCACACCTGGAGTACTGTGTACAGTTCTGGTCTCCTTACCTAAGGAAAGACATACTTGCCTTAGAGGGAGTGCAACAAAGGTTCACTAGATTGTTTCCTAGGATGAGGGGATTGCCCTTTGAGGAGAGATTGAGTAGACTAGGCCTATATTCCCTAGAGTTTAGAAGAAAGAAAGATGATCCTAATTGAAACATATAAAATTCTTAAGGGGTTTGACAGAGTTAATGCTGAGAAAATGTATTCCTTGGCTTATGAATCTAGAACATGAGGTCACAGTCACAGAATAAGGGGTCGGCCATTTAGGACTGAGATGAGGAGAAATTTCTTCACTCAAAGGGTTGTGAATCTTTGGAATTCTCTACCCCAGAGAGCTGTGGATGCTCAGTCATTGAGTATATTCAAGGCAGAGGTCGATAAATTTTTGGGAACCAAGGGAGTTAAGGGATATGGAGATAGTGCGGGAAGTGGAGATGAGGTAGAAGATCAGCCATGATCTTGTTGAATGGCGGAGCAGGCTCGAAGGGCCTATTGCTGCTCCTATTTCTTATGTTCTTATGTTCACTAACAGTGCCAGTTGCAAGCTGCTTCAATATTTGATTCGGTCCTTCCTGAGCTGTATGGAAGGATTCACACTGGCAGCTTTACATCAACAAGGTTTATACCAATAACTTTACCTAAGAGCGGTAACAATATCATTTTTTGTGAAGTCGGGACATAAACAAGAATTACAGTAAAATCCAATGTATAATCCGCATCTTGATGCACTCTGTTGTATTTTCAAAACACAGCTGAGTCACTTGCACAATGATGCGGCTGGTGGGGATTTATTGAAATGGTAACCATAATTATAGAGTGACCTATCCACAAGTATGATTTAAAGTCTGGATTTACTACACTTTTGAATAAAAGCAATCAGCAAACATCATTGCTTATTTAAGTCATCCAGGCATAGAAGTGTTTTTCACAACCTCTATTGTCACATTGCGTCACATATGAGAGTTTAAATTCCTCTTGGATCAGTGTTCAAGGAACCACATTTCATGTTCATATCGTGATCAGTCACACCGCAGGATCTATTTGTAACGAGATGAATGGTGGCACATTTAATAAAATGTTATTGAGAGCTCCTGTGAGTTCAGATTAATGTTAGTGCATTCTGCCTGCAGAATTGAGCCACCTGTAGTAATCCTTCTTCACTGTAACTAAAAATACAAGTGCAACACAATAAATAAAGTACAACAGTAAGCCATGCTGCTGAATGAGGCGAAGCTTCAAGTAAAATTTGAAAACAGCGGAGTTCATTACTGAGATTGCAAATTGAAAGTCAAAACATTTAAATCAAAACAATGAAATTGTTATTTTGTAAAACCAGGAGAGAATATTGAGATAGCTTTATTGCCCAGGGTGAATAATTAGAAAATGACTCATTGAGTCAACAGTATGTCTCACTCTGCATATCTCTGTCACAGATTTAAATCTATAGAGTGGACAGTAATAATTTGCAGTTAGATATTTGGGTGCCACTAATCCAGCCAATTGAGTCAACTGCTAAACCAGAACATTGCAATTAAGATGATCAACATAATTTTTTTAAAAGGAAGGCAGTCAATGACATGGAGTCTGGCCTCTCAACTTTTTCCAGTGACAGACATTTACACAATAGAGCTAAGATGACTAATTGTTATGATCCTTGAAGATTTGAGAGAAGTTCACAAAGGCATACAAGGCTCCCTCAAGTAATCAGTAGCGGATTCTGGATCTGCAGTGGTAGAATTTGGGGATGGGGGGAGGGGAGAAAGGAAACATTTGTGCGAACGGTTTGACAACTAGAAAACAGACCTGTAATCCAAAAGGTGACGCACTGAGGTCTACATTCAAAATAGTGAGTTGTGAACCACGATTTTCGATGCAGTTTAAGTGAAGAAACCATTCTTAGAAGATGTTTAATAATTTTTTCTTTCACAAGTCCACCTCCCACAAAAGTGAAACATTTAATTGAAAGCAAGGGGCTGAGCATTAAATATGTCGCAACTTTCCTTATAAAATATGAATTCGAGTCCAACATCTGTATATATTGTCAAAAAGAAAAAACACCCAAGTGCATAATTGAATAAAAGACAATAGTATGTTAGTCAAATAAAGAGTAGAAATACATGGAAAATCTTTGCTATCAGAATAGGTCTTTGACTGTCAGAATACTTGATTTTAAAGGAGTGAATATGTTTCAGAACTAAAGCAAGAAAACAGGATATGAGAACAGAGTTCAAATCTGCAAACTCAGCAATCCCCCTTGCCCTCAAGATTTCAATTGAGCTACATCAGGCCAAACTGGTTCATGCTCATTTTCCCATCAGAACTGTTCTGGCAAGGTATGGATTTCTCACATCTCCTCATGAATAATTCCAGAAACTGCAGATTTGAACTCCATGGGCTTTTACGCAACACTTTTGTCAGTTTTTCCAGCTCTAGCAGCTAAGGTTTCAGAGTTAATTATTTCCTTGCATACTACAATTTTATCAAGTTATAAGATAAACTGGCTGAAGCAATAGTACACACAGCATCTGGGAAGTTAGATGGGAATAAACTCTGTATGGTCTCAATACATTCGTTCAAATCTTGATCTAGTGGAATACAGGAGCACTGATTTGCCAGCACTGTACTCATTAACTGGATAACAAACTGTGCAACATTAAAAATACAGCTAAGTCTACGTGATATCAGTAAAAAAAAGTAAAATTGTCACTGCTGTCCACCAGAACAACTTGCTGGTGACTTACCAACATTTACCATAAAAGTAATAAGCATATAAAAACAAATATAGATGACTTTCTGTACCCTTACGAGGATACTGAATTCCGATAAACTGGATTTTGTATTCTTATTAAAGAAGTAATTTCAATTTAGTTACAAAGCATTGTATTCCTGCTTTCGAGGCAATCCTCAACCACTGTTTTGTTTAAGGAACAGATGATCAATCACAAATTACACAACTAAATGCAAGGTCCCTAAACGGTGCTCCTGGCAATGACTTACTTTTGGCGTGGGGCAGGAAGCTGTGGACAGGCGTGATGTAGCTTGAGCTCGCGGTGATTCAGACGGAGTTGTGCTCAGCGATGCATTGTCTCGTGGAAGCACTTGAACACCACGAGAAATGATCGAGTCTGGGATCTGAAAGTATAACAAATGCTGAAGATAATAAATTACAACAACTATTCACTTACTGCTCGATTCAACTTTATATTTGTACACTAGAAAACTGAAAGTGGATTTTCACATGTTTTTAGTTCACATCCTAATTCAGATGGTATTTCACTTCACTTTCACATACAAAGGTACAAATAGCAAATTTTAAACTAAAACTGTAATACAGTAACTCTTAATTTATCATTCACTATTTCTCAAACAATTTTTTTTGTTACGCTTATAGCTATAGTTGCCCAATTCATAAACTGTCAAATTGACAAGAATGAAAGCAATAAAAGCCATTAGAAGGCAATAGATTTATGTTACAATCCTGGTAAATTACAATTCTTCTACATGAATAACCATCATACTGATAAAATCGAGTACTATATTACATATAGATTAGGATATTTTTTAGTCTCACTAACAGGCTTAATGCATGTTCTCATTCTATTGCTACAACATTGTAACAAGTTTGATCATTTCGTACAGAACATCAATCATGAAACGTATTAATTAAACTTGATAAATTGCACCAAACATTTCATTTATATCATTACACTTCTGGAAATTGATCACTTGCACTAATATGGCAGCAGCAATCACTTCTGCAAAGTATGGTTTCCCAAACGCCATAGTTTTGTAGAGTGGTGTGCACCCTTTTTGAATTGGGATTCACTGATTAAATATCTTTCATATGAATTAAAAAGGCAAAATAAACATGCAGTGCAAACTGGATTTTTTGTTTAAATTTCTTTTAAAATTAGGTATCCATTAGAAGTTTGTTTGAAAAATTTACAAATGTCTGTGACGACGATCAATGCAGTAATGGTATAGATATTAAAAGAAAACTGCGATTGGTGGGGCTCACTTCAAGTTGGTCTAGGTGGGCTAGATTTAACACCAGCAAAGAATCAACGCTACAAAATACCCTCTGCTGTCTTCCAGATTTTCTTTGCATTATTTGGCTTATGTTTCTTTAAACTAAGTTGATTAAGTGAGCCCATTTTTTTTCCAAGAGGGAGCTGCCACCTTGTTTACTGTCTTCAGAAGTTATATTGCAGTTTTCAAAGCAAATTTGAAGTACATCTACAGAAACTACAGGTTTCTGAGTATCAGTTGGCCAGGTTTTTTTTTTGTCCTTCATAATTGTGAACCAAATTCTCTGAAAGCAATTTTAAAAGGAAACTGACAGGCAACTCAACCACTGTGCAAAGTACACACTGACACTGGCCAAACTCCTTTGTATCCTGCAGTTTTTATCTCAGCAAAACTTTGTTTTTTAATTCTACAACCACTTTCAATTTGAATCCAGATGCATTTATAACTATTAGAAAAAAAAAATTGTGTCTTAGATTTGCAAACAACCTTTACATTAACGGGGTCTGTCTGTAACAACTATTGCAGCACTTATAAGTTGCTTGTAGTCACTGGAATTCCTCTTAAGGCTATTTCTGTTTTTCTACCAACCACCTCAATCTAGGTTAACAGTACTAGCACTCAATATTTAACCCCACAGGCTGTCCTAAAGGGAAGGCATTTAGTCATTTCGTCAAACAGTGAAAAAAGTGCACCTTTTATGTACAAGGACATTTTTATGTCTAGTGCTCAGTGACAAATGAAAAAAAAGATTAGTGAATGAGTCACATGAAGTCAATGAGAACAATGAAAAAACAATCACAATTATGAAGATACACAATTTGGTGACAATTTAACAGGATGAACGTGTTGAAAAGGATAACCTAAATGGTTAAAATCTAATTGAAACAATAAAATCAGTGCAAGTGGTTCATTTCCTCACAGTAGCACAATGTAGTGCCAGGTGTTTACTTTTAATGCCTCTTTGCTGTCTCTTACCGGCTCTCCTGCACTGTTGGCAGTATGAGAGTGATGACCAATGAGACCAGGGACAGGTTTACCACCTTTAGCCATGACAGGAGCGGGACTGTGTACAAGTTGGAAGCTCTGATGTACAACACAACTATCAGCACTATGACAGGAAAACACAGGCAACTGGAGAAAAACAAGCAAAAATGATTTGATGGGTAACAATGAAATAGGTAGGTTTGATTCTACATGTATGAATACCCCTATTCAGTGGGCAGTTTCTTACCTTGGCTGCTATGGCTGCTGCAGTAATGTGCGAGGATGAACTCTCTTCAGTTGAAGCCACTCCACTGTCTTTCTTCTCTTCCTCCTCATCTTCACACTGAACACCTTTGTCTTCTGTCTGTTTGTGTGGGCTGGTGGTAGGGGGAGGAGACAATGGTGGTGGAGGTGATGGAAGGTCCTCCAGCTCATCATGAACTTCTTTTACTTTCACAATTGCATCCCGCAACAAGTCGATAGCATGAGGTAGGGCAGGTAGTATAAACTGGAAGCATTCCTGCACATAATTTAAAAGTCAGATTATAAACTTCTAAGGAATATAAAGCTGTCAGTTAACATGTAATTTTGTTAATAGGGTTTATAAGAAATTAATAAAAACAAAAGAAACCACTCAAAATAAGGGACATTCCCATCCTCTGTATAGATGATGGCTTCATAAGTCAGGCAAGAAGCAATGGTTTAGCGGAGTACAAAAATTGGTTCTGTCACATTTGTAATGTTGTAGCCACAGGGACTATTTCATGGGTTTTCTGTTCATTGATGGCAGTAACACTGCTAAGTTAATGGTCGCTGTTTGTTCAAGGATATTCTTGAGCACCGTGGATAATAGGCAAATTGTTTTTATAGTTTAAATACTCAATGCATTTTGCTGGGCCCACATAAACAATGGAAATCTTTCCACAAAAACCTTTTGATGCCAAGTCTCAACTTCTGGTCTGAACAATGTGGTGCACAGAAAGAGAGAGTTTTGGCATGCATCTTGACATAGCAACACAGATATGCAATGAAGCAGCTAACATGATGTGTAGATACAACTGGGATATAAACATATACATTGCATTTTGCCCGGGAAAGGAAGGTAGTCAGAACAGAAGATGGGATAAGAGAGAATGAAGCAGTCAATTGACTATGCTTGTATGTACTACATAAACAGGGTCACAATCTCCAGCACAGAAACAATGAAAGTAATCGTGGCTCCTACCTGTGAACCTTTCTTGCTACCAGGCAGATTAATAATCAGAGTTTTGCCCCTTATTCCACATACAGGTCTGACAATAGAAATAAAATAATTATAAGCAGATGCACATTTTATATATAACAGACAGTGACATTATCTTGAAAAACATGAAAACAGCTGTTCTGCCTCATCAACCCACCCCTAAAAATAAACTTGACCTCTCCTTTATCACCTATTTGTGAAGTGACATAGGGTGTTCTTTATTTTAAAGGAGTTATATAAATCTACATTGTTGTTATACCTAATAAAGAAATTGGAGAAAGAAAAGAAAGAAAAACTTGTAATTATATTACGCCTTTCAAGATCTCGGGGCGTTCCAAAGTGCTTTACAGCCAGTGAAGTACTTTTAAAGTGTAGTCATTTTTGTAATATAGGAAATGCGGCAGTACATTTGCGCACAGCAAAGTTCCACAAACAATAATGTGATAACGACCAGATAATGTTTTAGTGGTGTTGGTTACACAAAGGAAGTGTAAAAAATTAAACATTTTTCTGCAGTAGTTATTTGACCTTCTCTGAATGTGAAGGGTGGCATGGAGTGTTGAAGCCCCAATGAACTGCACAACTGAATAAGGGGACGGAGATTCCTCTGCAATTCTTCACACGGAATGCAGCCGCAACTGTGCTGTGGTTGGAAGGTGCCATGATGGACAACAGGTGCTTAAGCATAGGAAATAAGGGGGTGGCTCAGAGAGACTATCAAACCAGCTGCTCTCTCTCACACCTCCAAACAGCCACTTTCAGAGAAGAGATGGAAGTCTGGTGGGGTGGTCCTCTGACTGTCCTCTTAAGCAAGTGATGTGTATAGTGAGAAGATAGCAAGCAAAGGAAAAGGTAAATGCATTGTTACGGAAACACTTAATGAAGTTAACTCGTTTCTGAGTTTGCCACTATGTGGTTAATACTTAGGACTCCCAACCAAAAAGCTGGGACTTTAAGCTCCAACTAATAGTGCAAAGAAATGTTTGTCGCAGTTCGGCTGCTCAATTAGATTTATCAGAGGAAAGGGTCTGTGTTTCTTCATTTGTTTCGTTAGGTAAGGTCAAAAAGACTTCACACAGACCTGGGTCCGAAACATTTAAAGTCTTATGTAAAGGATTCTCTATCCCCCTCTCAGTCTTTTATACTAACTATTTACAATCTACATTAATGACTTGGATGAAGGGACCGAGTGTAATGTAGCCAAGTTTGCGGATGATACAAAGATGGGTGGGAAAGCAAGTTGTGCAGAAGATGCAAAGAATCTGCAAAGGGATATAGACAGGCTAAGTGAGTGGGCAAACATTTGACAGATGTGGGAAAGTGCGAGGTTATCCACTTTGGCACGAAAAATAAAAAAGCAAATTATTATTTAAATGCAGAGATTTTACAAAAGGTTATAGTGCAGAGGGACCTGGGGGTCTTTGTGCATGAAACACAAAATGTTAGCATGCAAGTGCAGCAAGTAATCAAAAAGGCAAATGGAATGTTGGCCTTTATTGCAAAAGGGTTGGAGTATAAAAGCAGGGAAGTCCTGCTACAACTGTACAGGGTATTGGTGAGGCCACACCTCGAGTACTGTGTACAGTTTTGGTCTCCTAATTTAAGGAAGGATATACTTGCATTGGAGGCAGTTCAGAGATGATTCACACGGTTGATTCCTGAGATGAGGGGGTTGACTTAGGAAGAAAGGTTGAGCAGGTTGGGCCTATACTCATTGGAATTTAGAAGAATGAGAGGTGATCTTATTGAAACATATAAGATACTGAGGGGGCTCGACAAGGTAGATGCAGAGAGGATGTTTCCCCTCGTGGGGAAATCTAGAACTCGGGGGCACAGTCTCAGAATAAAGGGTCACCCTGAGATGATGAGGAATTTCTTCTCTCAGAGGATTGTAAATCTGTGGAATTCTCTGCCCCAGAGAGTCGTGGAGGCTGGGTCATTAAATACATTTAAGGTGGAGATAGACAGATTTTTACAAAATAAAGGAGTGAGGGGTTATGGGGAGCAGGCAGGGAAGTGGCTTTGAGTGGAAAATCAGCCATGATCTTGTTGAATGGCGGAGCAGGCTCGAGGGGCCAAGTGGCCTATTCCTGCTCCTATTTCTTATGTTCTTTTTATTATGTTATAACTGTGGGCGCAAAAGTCACAAAAAATCAAAAATGTCAAGTTCACGTTTCCAAAGATTCTGTGTGATATACTGCTGTTATTTACATTTGCGTACCCTACTGAATGCCATTACAGAGATTCATACTTCGGAAGTAACCATTGCTTACCGAGACAGCATCCCCAGAGGAGTGACATTCAATGAACCCATCAGCATAGCCAGTGCCATCCCAGGAGCCTCCCTTTCTATCACCTCTTTAGTGGCCTAGAATTACAATAAACACAAATTTAAAAACTTAAACATCTAAAATTGGTATCAAATTAAGAGTTTCATTGTAAAGAATCCCGCCCAATATTCTGTAACTGGAGTTTGTGCATAGCAAACCTTAGAAACAGCTAATTAAGTTCAGACAGGAAGGCTGCAGTACTAGAATATTATATTTAACAAAAGAAAAACAAATGGCAAACAGCAATCTGGAAATATGATACAATAAGCACACTGCTTAGAGTAAAATGTTACCTATTATGCAAAATGAAAAAATTGCTTATCTCAAAAAGGCAAAATACTGCAGATGCGGGGAATCCGAAAGAAAAACAGAAAAGGGTGGAAACACTCAGCAAGTCAGGGAGCATCTGTGGAGAGAACAAACAAGTCAAAGCAGGAAGATGTTGTTGATGATAAGAATTTAAAAAGCAACTGAACAAGGGGAAGACAGCATGCCCAAAAGAATGCCAGTCAACAAACCCATCAGCATAGCCAGAGCCATCTGATGAGCCTTCCTTTCTATCACTTCTTTTGTGGTCTAGAATTACAACGTATATAAATTTAAAACAATTAAAAATCTAAATTTGGTATCAGGTTGAGATTTTAATTGTCTAGAATTCCCCACAAACTCCTGTTCTTCTCCTTGTTAAATTCTGTTCATCAATAATATCTTCCAGTTTTGACAAAGGGTGCACACTTGAATTAACAACAGAAAATGCTGGAAAAACTCAGCAGGTCAGGCAACATCCGTGGAGAGAAATTTGAGTTGACGTTTCGGGTCAGACCCTTCTTCAAAACTGGAAAGAAAAGAAAATAGATCGAAGGCAGGGCTGCGATCGGACAAAAGAAGTAAAAGAAACAAAAGCAGTAAAAGAGACAATAAAAGGTATTCGAAGCTAGACGAGATGGTAATAGGCTGAGATTAGGTGTGAAGTGTACTGGCAGGGCAAGAGATAGCTGCCAGGTGTGAGAGAGAAAAAGGAAAAGGGGGGGGGGGGAAAGAGTGGAAAAATTACAAGAAAAAATGTAATAGGGCCGAGGTTATGATCTGAAATTGTTGAACTCGATATTGAGTCCGGAAGGCTGCAGAATGCCTAATCGGAAGATGAGGTGCTGAGTTTTTCCAGCATTTTCTGTTGTTGTTTCGGATTTCCAACATCTGCAGTATTTTGCTGTTGCACACTTGAATTGTCAACTTGTCTGTTCTCTCTAAAGATGTAAGCAATGGCAGATGTCTAGTGTCAGCAAGATGTACAAACAATAAACCATGCAGAGCCAAAGAGCCCATACAAGTTCGGGGCTGAGTGTTGCCAGAATTTTCTGAATTTGTTTATCTTCCTTGTCTGTACAGCACTAAAAAGATCAAAGGAGTATGACATAATAAAACTCACTACGCACTTGGTTTGAGTATAAAGCAAGGCTTTAATCAACTTGTTTCAGAACATGGAGGTCTAGTTGTACTTCACTAGTTCCTGTGTTACAAAATGTCCCTGGGCAAGCTGGGCCCACGCCCGAGTATTTATACTCCTTGGACGGGGCCACCAGCTGGCCGGCCAGTGTTATTTCATGAGTAGTTTCTTTATGATGATGAGATTTATAACATTCTTCCTGCCTAAAAGATTTGGAAGTCCAACGACTTCCTCCTAACGGATTAGGCGGACCACGAATAGCCGCAGTCTTTTAGATCTTTGTTTATGGCTGGAAGGCACGTCTCCCCGGACCGTGTCTTGGTCCCTGGGCCGCTTGATCCGTACCGGTGAATCGACAGGGCCCGTGTTGCCCTGACCGACCCGAGGGAGGCTAGGGAGATCGTGACTCCGGGTGCGGGTCCCCACAGGCGCAGAGCTGGCTTCATCCTGTTTGATAGCCGGGGATTGACCGGCGTCCTGGCCTCAGGTGGCCATCCCACGGGGAGCGCTCGGCTCCCCGAGTGGATCCGATGGGGCAGCCAGCAGATCTCTCGATGTCCCAGGTAGGGCGTTATCTTCAACATCATTACCGTGAGTTGCTCTATCAGTTGGGTCCGTGGGACCGGCTGGACAGGGAGCCAGGTCCTGGAGCGAAACGGTGGACTCCCGGCCATCAGGGTACCGCACGTGCGCGTACGGGGGATTAACGTCTGTGAGTTCTACCTCATCGACGAGGGGATCGTTTTTAGAAGATCGGACGAATCTTCGGAGCAGCACGGGGCCGGGAGCTGCCAACCATGATGGTAGGGACGTCCCATGAGTGGAGCGAAACTGGAACCTGAAGAATCGCTCATGAGGCGTTGCATTGGTGGACATAGAAAGAAGAGACCTGATGGAATGCAACACATCAGGGAGCATAGCTTCCCACTGCTGTTCTGGTAGGTTGCGTGACCTTAGTGCAAGACGAACAGCGTTCCAAATGATAGTGTTGTATCTCTCAACCTGTCCGTTACCAATGGGATGATACGGTGTCATTTTACTTGTGGCGATTCCCCGTTGGGAAAGATAACTTTTGAGTTCGCTTTACATGAAGGAGGGGCCCCGATCAGAGTGGATGAAATTGGCCGTACCGCAAAGGGAAAAGACTTGATCAGGGCATTTGTTCACTGTGGAAGTAAGCATGTTGGGACAGGGGAAAGCAAAGGGAAAGCGTGAATATTCGTCCACCATAGTAAGTAAGTAGGTGTTTTGCGTTGAGGAAGGCAATGGCCCTTTAAAGTCAATGCTGAGTCGCTGCATAGGCTGCACAGCGTGTATGAGCGAGCCATCCGATGGACGGAAGAATTGCAGCTTTAATTCCGCACAAATTCTACAGGAGGAGCATGTTCTTTTCACATCTTCCGTAGAAAATGGGAGATTTTTAGATCGCACAAAGTGCAACATATGGGTAACGCCAGGATGGCATAAGTCAGTATGAAGTTCCGCAAGAGTCGAAGTTGACATAGAAGAGCAGAATGCCCGTGTGAGGGTATCCGGGGCCACATTCTCTTTGCTGGGTCGATAACGTATGGTCTATCCAAAGGCGGCCAATTCCATCCTCCAGAGCTGTATTTTGTTATTCTTGATCTTAGTGTGTTTCTGGTTACCCAGCATAAAGGCCACGGAGCGCTGATCGGTTATAAGTGTGAAATGGCGACAAGCGAGAAAATGACTCCATTTACGTACTGCTTCGATGATGGCAGTAGCCTCCTTCTCGACAGGAGGATAATGGAGCTTGCTACCCTGCAAAGTTCTGGACAGAAATGCAACGGGTCGACCACCTTGATTCAAGGTAGCAGAGATCGCCACATCCGATGCATCGCACTCGACCACGAAAGGAAGATTTATCAATGGAACGAAGCGTGGCTTTTTCCAGTTGTCGCTTGAGGAGGTTGAAAGCTGAAATAGCCGTTGCCTCCAATGGAAATGACTTTGCATGAAGCAGGGGCTGGATCTTGTCGGAGAAGTGGGGTATCCATTTCGCATAATAGGCGAACATGCTGAGTGCCTGACGAAGAGAGCCGAGATTTGTAGGGGGAGGGAGCTCCTGAAGCGGACACCGTTGCCCACCCAGTAGCCAAGGATGTTGACTGATGGTACTAATTTCACAGATTTGGACTCATTTAAGGTTAAGTTGCGATGACGGAGAACATCAAAAAATTTCTGGAAATTGGCATCATACTCCTTCTGGTCATGACCAGCAATAGTGATATTATCTAGATATGGAAAAGTGCCCGTTAAGTTCTCCTGTTTGACTAGGCTATCCATTGCCCGTTGAAAGATGGCCACCCCATTGGTGACCCCAAATGGAAGGCAACAAAACTGATAAAGCCGACCATTGGCCTCAAAGGCCGTATACTTTTTGTCAGTCCTTTAACGGTACTTGATGATATGCGCTCTTTAAATCAAAAGTTGAAAATACCTTGTAGTTGGCAAGGTTATTGACCATGTCATCGATGTGTGGTAGTGGGTAGGCATCCAGGTCGGTATACTGATTAATAGTTTGCGAGTAATCGATGCAAAGACGTTTCTTGTGTTGCTTCAGAGGATTTTTAACAACGACGACTTGAGTCCGCCAGGAAGATGAACATGGCTCAATGATACCGTCAGCTAGAAGGTGAGAGATTTCTGCCTCGATAAAGGATTGATCATCTTGGCTGAAACGTCGTGATTTAGTGACTATGGGTTTACATCGGGGGGAAAGATCGGCAAACAAGGAGGGCTCATCGAGTGAAGCCGGCGAAAGCGCACAAAACGGTACTTTGGAAATAGTAAGCTCCGGCTTTGACCCTGCAAACTCGAAAGTGAGTCTTTTGCATTGTTTCTGGAAATCCTGTCCCAGGAGCACATCACTGCATAGGTTTGTGAGCATCCTGAGCCAGGTGGAGAAATAAGTGCAGCCATTGAGAATAAGGTCGACGAGACAAAAGCCAGAAGAATTGGTAGTCAGTGTCGTCAGAGCCATTGCAATTTCCCTGTCCGAGGGGTAATTACGCAGTTCTAACTTACTGACAGCCCGCTCACTAATGAAGCTGTCAGAGCTGCATGAGTCGATTAGTGCGCTCAAAATGTGTCCATTTACCGAAACCTTTGTGGCTGCATGGGACAGACTTTGGGGAAAAATAGCTGTGATGGGAGGGGGGCAGTTTTACCCTTAACAGCTATAACCTTAGTAGTGGTTCTTGGGGGAGGAGCAGTTTCATAGATAGCAGCTGTAACCTTAGTAGTGGCTCTTGGGGGAGGAGCAGTTTTATAGATAGTAGCTGCAAAACTAACAGGAGCTCTCGACCGGTATACCTTAGAAAAGTGGCCTTTCTTACTAACAGAGGCTCTTGACTGGCATACCTTAGAAAAGGGACCTTTCTTGCTGCAATGATTGCAGGTTGCGTTACGAGCAGGAAAAAATGTCCTATAATGGAACGCACCTCCACAGAAGAAACACTTCCTTCCAGATTGCCAAGATGCCGCTAGGGCAGGGTCGTCATCAGTAAAGGCTTCTAGGGTAGGGTTGTCATCAGCCAGGTTGGAATCTTCATCCGGGAGGGCTTCCGCACGAGGCCTATCGAAGGAGTCACTAAAAGTGATAGCAGCAGCCTGTGCATGTGGTGAAAGATAGGTATCTGCATTCCTCTTTGCTAAGTCCAGAGAGCATGCCTGGTCATAGGCAACCTGTAACTTGAGGGTTTTATTCTCCAACAGACGTTGACGTATGAAGGGAGACGCAATCCCATTAATAAAGGAATCACGAATTAACTCCTCCTGGTACTGCTCAGCTATAACAGCTTTAAGATTACAATCCTTGCTGAGCCTGCGAAATTTTTGAAGGAATTCGTCAAGTGATACCCCGGGTTGTTGTCGAGTTGTGGCCAGTAGATGCCGAGCAAAAATTTCGTTTGGGGACTTGACATATAGCTGTAGTATTTGGATAGCGGCATCATAGTCTACACAGTCTTTGATATAGTCAAACACATGAGGGGATACATAATTAGCAAGCATTCGTAACTTATTAGGAACATTCTCACCACACTCCTCAAGGAAGTTGCTAAAGGTACGATACCAGTGTTTCCATACCTTAGCAGCTGTAAGTGAATTCGGGTCCAGGTCGAGATGGGCGGGTCCGAGTACTTTCTCCATGATGGATCGATTACTTGTCTGAGTTCCCTTCTACGGTTCGAGTCGTAGCTGGCTGTTCCCGAAATCACCCAAAGAGTGGAGTCGATATCAAGTTGATTAAATTGACGTAATAAAACTCACTACGCACTTGGTTTGAGTATAAAGCAAGGCTTTAATCAACTTGTTTCAGAACATGGAGGTCCAGTTGTACTTCACTAGTTCCTGTCTTACAAAATGTCCCTGGGCAAGCTGGGCCCACGCCCGAGTATTTATACTCCTTGGACGGCGTCACCAGCTGGCCGTCCAGTGTTATTTCATGAGTAGTTTCTTTATGATGATGAGATTTGTAACAGAATATATCATCAGGAACTGGCTGTTGTAGTGGCTAAGACAGCAACCTTCTAACTCTAGTTCAACTCTTGTTCAAATCCAGATCAGACTGATGGGACCCTGCCCTAACAGTTTGGTGAGTTTCAAACAGTGGGTGCACAATTAGGCGCACAACACAAAACTGCCCTACTCTGGAACTCATGGTTGGTACATACAGAAATATATCACGTGGGTGCAGCAAGGTCTGACGCCTGGGTTGAGGCAGAATATGTTGATCTTTATTCTGTATCTAACCATGCTATACATGACCAGGGATGCCATCACTGAGTGCCCAAAATGGAAATCACAAACATCCATCACCTTGGTGAGTCCAAAAAATTCATTCAGGCACATAAAAAAGTGAATGTTTACGATAATGGAGGAAAAAAGTTTTCAGTATCTAGATACAGATATAACAAATGTCTGTAGGAACAGAGACACTGTATTATTAGCTGGAAGTGGCAATTAATTATTTACAAAAAAAAAATTCTTTTAAAAGAACACAAATTCAAAAACAGATACACAGCTTCAACTGGAACCCTCAAGACTAAACTGTGGAGTAGAAATACTTCCTTGCAAAGGAATTGATCTGCAGTCATAGCACATTTTTACATTGAAATGCAAGAGACATAGACGTAGAGATGTTTCCACTTGCAGGTGAGTCCAAAGCTAGGGGCCATAAATATATAAGATAGTCACTAATAAATCTAATAAGGAATTCAGGAGAAACTCTTTACTCAGAGAGTGGTGAGAATGTTGGACTCACTACCACATGGAGTGGTTGAGGTGAATAGCATAGATGCTGGGAAGCTAGACAAGTAGGCGAGGGAGAAAGGAATAGAAGGATATGCTGAGATGAAGTAAGGTGGCTGGAAGCTCGTGTGGAGCATAAACATTGACATAGTTGGGCTGAATGGCCTGGTTCGATGCTGTAAAATTCTATGTAATTCTATGAAGCAAAAGCAGAATTAAAATATACAGTCAGATTATAAAATGGATGCTTATTGTGGTTTGAAGCTATTGCCATCCAATATATTTTCTTTGCCATGACATGGTTTAGAAATTCAACTTGGATCTGTAAATTTTATAATAGAGTGCTCATTCTACAACATGCACATGTCCACCATCACAAGAGGAGATCCAGAAATAGGTTGCAGGCTTCAGGTTGCAGACAAGGGTATGATTCTTCAAAAGATTAAAAATTAAAATGAACTGTAACGTGAAAGCCTGTTTTAGCTCTCAAGCTGAATGTCACTCAAAGGCAGCTTCAAAGAAAAAAAAATCAGATTTAAAGAAAAGAGAACACACTCAAAAGTCAAACACACCACTATGTAGAATATTGTGCTTTTGTTAATAATTTCAAGCATTTTCTTTATACTCTAAAGGAAACAAATGCAATGTTCTTGAAAGAATGAAAGAAAAGAGCCTTTTGCAAAATGGAGTGTAAAAACAGGAGCTGACGCAGCGAAAGGAATTTTGCTATTTTTACGGTTTTGTAAAAAAACTGCACTTTATTTTCCCAAGTATGTGTAAATTGTACCTGTAAAAGCTGAACCTTTGTTTGCAAATACAGGGCAAGATGCTCTCTTCCTTGTTTTGTAACTGTGCTGGTTGTCTAGTTCATTTGAGAGGAATGAAATTAGTAAGTTTGGCTGTGTTTGCAGGTCATACACAGTGTGAATTTGACAAGTTATTTAAAGGTGTTCATAAAAAAAGAGCAAATATGTTCTGGTGTTCAAGAGACTAATACACAGAGATCAGATTTCCCCTTTGTTTTTATAAACCCTATTCATGATTTGTATTGCACAAAACCAGCTTCTATCATACAACATCTACAAAAATTACAAACTATATGTAGCAAATGTGGTAATGTCTCAACCCGTGGTGTGGTAACCTGGTGAGTTCCAAATTTCTGGCATGCTACCCAGATAAGGTGAAAATTTAAAAAAAATGGAGAACTGATTTATACTATGTTGCTCTTAAGTATATTTTGCGGCTGATTCAGGAAGGGTGCTGGCAGAGAATTGCGCATGATAAAATAAAAGTGAAAAAAAAGCAAAGTAGACCTTAGGAAGCAAAACGAGTTGACAGTGTGTTCTGAAAAACACTCGAACTGCACTTCAGATTCAGCAAAGTTACAAAGATGCAGACTTCACCATAAATAAATTTCTCAAACTTTCCCAATACTATTGAAAAGAACATTTGAAATTCAATGTAAAAAAACTTGGGGCTGGATTTTACCAACCTCGGCGGGTCCATGGTGGGCAAAGTCGGTGGTGGGTCCCGGCCTTGCTGCCGGCTCCAGTCCGCTGTCCAAAATGATTTCCCCCTGATTGGGCTTAAGCCAAGCCCACCCAGCGCATTTCCCGGCCAATTGAAGGAAGCAGGTCTGATGACGCGTCATCAGACAGTTTCCTTAAAGGGACCATGCGCAAATTGATTTTAACATTTGTGCTGTCAGTGTTCTACAGCATTGAGGTGCTGCAAACACTGACAATCACTGCACAGAGGTGCATGGCTGCACCCAGGTTCTTCCATGACTCCCGTCACAGTACGCAGGGAGGTTCTCTTCCCTTCCAATGGGCAGAAGAGAACTCCCAAGGACACCAACGCAGCCTGGTTGCACATTGCACAGGAGGACACAAGCAGGGATGTGGTCAGGAGGACCAGGCTGCAGTGGCGCAAACATTTCAATGGCCTCAGTAGATCATGAAACGTTGGTACAAAGCCACACTCAACCTAATCCTGCTGTGCCACTCATCACATCCCCATCACTCTGCCTTCCCTACCCTACTCCTGCACATCCTTACTCACACCAACTTACCTTACACCTCCACCTATCACTCTCTATCTACATTATCACTTCCCCATCTCACTCGCCACCCCTCACACTCACCCTCATCCTAGTACAATCATACCAACTAACAACACACAAGGGTACGCACGTTGGTGTTTTATCCAATGTTAGTTTCTGTTAATGTGCTGTCAAACATTGAAACCTTTATTTTCAACACTTTGCTTTCTTGGACGGATCTGTGGGCACCTTTGGAAGTGGCTCAGTGAATTGCAGTGAATGGTGAGATATAATGGTACTCCCCACAATGGCAAGGAGTGTGAAAGGAATGGCTTGGGCATTGTAGGAATGCTTTATGGTGTTGGTGTGGGGTAGTGCCAACCTGGCGCTTCATGTGGCAGTCAGGGTGTTCAGCGTCAAGTGAAGTAAATTTGGCCATGGTGAGACCATCCCTGGCCTCCTGGGCAGCAATGTGGTCGGGTGCTGATGCCCTCTGTCCTGAGCAGCATCAGTTGATTGCGGAGAAGGTTGGTGTTGTTTTTGGTGCTGCTGGTGTGCCTGGTGCTGCTGGTGTTGGGGCTGATCGTGGTGGGATTCTGAGGACCAAGGTCAGATAGTTTCAAGGGCACCAATGCTGATGGAATAGATGGCAGCTGAAGCAGAGATGACAGAAGCGATCTGTCAATGGTGGGAGAGGCCATGAGGTCAGACTGGATGGAGACTTGTGTAAAGACTTGCAGCATTCTGAATCTGTAGTGGAAATGCAGTTTCGAAAAGCTAGTGGCGAAGGAAAGATATCTGATTCAGCTGGGAGCTTTGACTTGACATGTGAAGCTGTCAACTCATCAGCTGAAAGAATGGCAAGTCACCTCCCACCTGAGCTTCACTGACGAGGTCTAGGCACAGTGGGAAACCGGTGGGCGACCTGTCACAATCAAAAAGCTGGGGAAAAAAGCATTGTTAAATGGCTGTAAACAAGCCACTAATGATTTCAACTGCCTCCCCCACCGCTGCATGTCGGGCCTGCTCAGCGCTGGCAGACCCGACATTTGGGAAAGGCGTGTGGCACAGGTTGACAGCGGGGTCTTGACCCGCTGTAAAAAAAAAGCATTTTCCCACCCGACCCACCACTGATCATGCCCGCTGACCCCCTGCAAAATTCTGCCCTTGGAATTTGACCTTTTTGTCAGTTGCATAATTAAACAATATCAAGTTTCTTCAGTGTCTCCTTTGCTCTTTGTTTCCTGTCTGTCAACTAGTTCTCTATTCATGTTGCTACATTTCCCACCTCATGCTCCCTTGATTCCCACCAAACCTCTGACCACTCAACTATCTTTCACAGTCCCTGTGCTCATGACTGGGGAGCGCTGTATGTTCATGTCTTCCTTTATGTCAAAATGGGGTTCGCCATGGTTAACCATGCCGTCCTCCTTCACACAAAATGGATTGCCCTTGTATGGTTCTATTCCTACCTGCTCAATGTAGTTAGTTCATCTTACGCAATTACTTTTCCTTCCACCCCTGCACACTCACTCAATTCCTAGTTTCCACTGAGACATTAAGTTGTGGATGAGCCAGAATTTCCTCCAACTGAACACTGGGAAGATTGAAATAATCTATTCAGTTCATGTAACAAGCGTTGCTTCCTGCTACTGATTCCCTACCCTCTCTGCGGTTACTGAATCTGGCTGAACCAAGAGAAGTGGATTGTCCTTACTCTCCAGGATGATCCTGAAGTACTAGGAGGATTTGGCCTTGGACAGGGAGATACAATAATATTTGACATGGTCGAGCTAGATCTGATAGTGATGACAAGGCCAGCTATGCACCAGCTGTGCTCAAGTCTGTGGTATTCAAACTTTAGGATGCAATGGTAGGAACAGTACCATTTAATAGAAACAGAGAAGATAGGAGCAGGAGTAGGCCATTCGGCCCCTCGAGCCTGCTCCGCCATTCAATGAGATCATGGCTGATCATCCAAATTCAGTACCCTGTCCCTGCCTTCTCCCCATATCCCTTTAGCCTTAAGAAATATATCTAACTCCTTCTTGAATATATTTAATGAATTGGCCTCAACTGCCTTCTGTGGTAATGAACAGGGATAGAAGGTGGTGAGTGATTTAATGGGGATAAGCATATCGAGCAACGAAGCAATGGATGGAGAGCCAGAGGAGAGGCAATTGGGGGTTTGAGGGAGCACTGGGGCAACATTTTTTCTGGGTTCAGAGAGTGATGGTATGATGTTGTAGGTAGGCAGGAAGATGTGAATGGTCATGACGATGAGGATCAGTGATCACAACCTTACAAGTCACAATCAATGTTCCCTCTTATTTTTTTTTGGTGTGCAGTCCCTTTAAGTGGCTGCATGGCCTGTTCAAATTTTTGCGCATGCTCTCATATAAAAGCCGGTGAGCGGCCTGCGCGGGAACCTCCAGACGACTGTGCAGCCACACAGCTTAGCAGGAACGTTGGTCACAATGCCACAGGAGATGGTGTGGTTGAAGGGTAGCCGTAATAGTGAGTGGGGAGTTTCTATAGAGAGAGGGATTGAATGAGGACAGGAAGGTAAGAGATCAGAGAAGAGGAGGCGGCAAGGGGAATTTATGCGTAGGTTGAAATTGCCATGGGTGAGTTGCCACTTGGTGCAGAGGCTCAGGTGGGGGGGGGGGGGGATCTCATTGAAGAAGTTGCTATGGACTTTTAGAGGTCAGTGGCAATGAGGACTTAAAATAAGAGATGGGAGGGATGAAAAAGGATGAGGCGTACAAAAGGAGAAAATGGTGGCAGAGAGTGCTGGAGGTTGACCACACTGCAATAGTGCCTGTTTGGACAGGGAAAGTAGGAACAGGAGGAGGCCATTCAGCCCAAGAGCCTGTTCCGCCATTCAATGAGATCATGGCTGATCTGTATCCTAACTCAATCCATCCACCTTAGCTCCATATCTCTTGATACACTTGGCTAACAAAAATCTATTGATCTCAGATTTAAAATTGATTGAGGTGGCATCGACTTCCTTTTGTGGGAGAGAGTTCCACTCTTCTACCACACTTCCTAACTTGGCGACTGAATGGCTCGGCTCTGATTTTGAGCTTATGCCCCCTTGTCCTAGACTCCCCCACCAGCTGAAAAAGTTTCTCTCTATCAATTCATTTCAAAATCATTAAACCCTCAATTAAATCACCCCTTAACCTTCTATATTCCAGGGGAAACAAGCCTAGTTTATGTAATCTCACACCATAATTTAACCCATGGAGCCCTGGTAACATTCTGGTGAATCTGCGCTGCACTCCTTCCAAGGTCAATATATCCTTTCTAAGGTGCGGTGCCCAGAACTGTACAGAGTGATCCAGATGTCGTCTAAGCAGGGTTTTGCATAACTGTAGCAAAACTTCCACCCCTTTATATTCTAGCCCTCTAGATATAAAGGCTAACATTCCATTAGCCTTTTAAAAAAATTTTTTACCTGACCATGCTGTGCAATGTCTAGCTGGGTAGGTAACTTCGGTAGGGGAGAAAGGAGTTATTGTTCATGAGCCAGATTTCTATCAGGACAAAGAGGCAAATAGATGTATTTATGAAGAGCTCAGGGATGGCCATAGCTTTGATCACCAGGGGCACAACATTCTGGAATGGTACAGAATGGGCCCATGTTTGATGATCTGTTGACAGGGTCAGGAGTGAGGGAAGTGGAAGTGATAAGAGGGCCAGGGAGGAGATCAGAGATATTAAACACCGGGGAGCAAGCTCACCAAAATGGTCACTGGAAATATGGGATGAGACAATTAGGATTACTGATCACAGAGAGCTAAGGACAGGTGCCGCAGCGAACAATGCACAGAAGACAAAGGATCAATGGGGGAAGCCCTGGACTTGTCCATGAGGGACTCAAAGATGGGACAATTGTGGGTGATATGGTCAGTTTAGAGTAGTATGAAGTGGTGTAGAGGACTAATTGTAGGAGAGGAGTCATGGGAGGCAGAGAAGCAGAGGTTGAAGGAGATAGAAGAGGAAGGGATGGTCAATAATGGGGTAAGGAGAGCTTGTGTCCATGACAGTAGCCAATAAGCGCATCAATTGGACACAAAGTGAATGCAACCTTAGTTTACATGACAAATAGCAGAGAGCTGAACACAGTAATTAGGAATTTAGGTGTGTGAGTGCATCCAAACTACTCCCATGTCATTGTAAATGTCACTCAGAAAGGCCAACAGGTACACACAAGTGATGATTCTTAATTCAATTTTCTAACTTAGTTGGTTTTAAACTGTGCCCCACAACTATATGTAGCAGCTCCAGCATGCTGCTGCTCAAAAAAACATTTTTAACTTAATGTGATGACAAATGATCAAATGCAGTATTTTTTGACTTAACATTAAAGCCAGCATTCTAGGATTAGTTTTTACAATGATAATCTGAAGTGTTAATGAGCTATCTAGAAAGGCGATCATCACTAAACCCTCAGAAATAGCCCTGTTTCTTTATGTGCGTCACTATAGCTTTGAGATTATTTGTAAATCTGGCCTTCAGCAAGGACTCTTCTCATTCAATGCGCCTGTTAGGGGGCTTGGCTGACCAAGTCATACGGGTGCTGTAAGCTCCCACATAAGGGAGGTGGCATTTCGTTCAAGGTAGTAACTTTGAATGGCAGCTTGGCAGTATAATCCTTGGCATAAAAAGTTGTAAGAGTGATCAGATGATTCTGTGTCTCTCAAGTCAGTCAACCACACACAGACCTACGCATGGTGGGATTTTGTACTCCATGTAAAATAAACCAGTTTGTTGATTTACTTTCGGCCTTGTCCTGTTAGAGTGCTTCTCAGACCGCCTTCCATAAAGACATCACCATGCACAATTTAGTACGTGTGAAAACATAGTATCCAGTGCACACAAGAGACCTACTTGGAGCACACCCAAAACTCTGACCTACATTGGCACCTGGTCTGGCAATGCCTCGATTTTAAAATTGTCATCCTTGTTTTCAAATCCCTCCCTATCTCTGTAATCTCCTCCAGCCCCACAATGCTTTGCGATCTCCACGCTCCTCCAATTCTGGCCTCTTGTTCATCCCTGATTTTTTTCGCTCCACCATTGGTGACCATGCCTTCAACAGCCTAGACCTAAGGTCTGGAATTCCCTCCCTAAATGTCTCAGTCTCTCTACCCCTCTCCTCCTTAAGATGCTCCTTAAAACCTCCCTCTTTGACCAAGCTTTTGGTCATCTGCCCTAATTCGCCTTATGTGGCTCGATGTCAAATTTTATTTGATAACGCTCCTGTGAAGCGCCTTGGGACATTTTACTACGTAAAAGGCGCTATATAAATGCATGTTGTTGTTGTTACATTACAACCCTCAATTTACACTATTGTTTAAACAAGCTATTGGGTTGCGACGGTGTACCTACTCCTGATTGCAGGGGACACAGGGTCCATTTACAGGAGTGACTGGTGATATCTACTGCAGTCCCATGAAGTTTGCAAAACCCACTGAGTGCTCAATGATGACCTCATTAGTAGACAGACTTGGAAGTCACAAGGTCGTCATGCTTCACTTGAACCTCAGCTAAGTTCATAGTATTGTATTTAGCAAGACCTGGGACACACTAGACATTTTCCACTGCAATACAATATGTACATAAGCTAGTGGCCTGCTTTCAACTTCGTGTATCAAAGCAACTATTGGCATGCAGGCCTTAATTAAGAAAGCACTTGAACAAATATTCATATTAAGCATAAGTGTGGAGCCACATCCAGCAATTCTCAGTGATACAAAAACTCTTTACTGCTAAGGAGCAACAGTTGGCCAGGAGTCTGATACCCAATCTAAAACCTCCCATAAACTCTCGCGTCAGCAAGATCTTCGGCTTAACCAGGCTATTCAATCCGATTCAATTGTGCACATTCTGGTACCCTGTCACCAAAAAGTAGGGAGACAGGGTACCAGAATGTGGACAACTGAATCTGGTTACAAAAGGTAACCTGGTTAGATTACCTGGTAACCTTGTCAGATAGCATTGAACAGGCTTATTCTAGATGCAGTAAGGCCTTATCCAACTCAAAGTCATGAGACTAATCACCATTACAATATGGTGTGGATGACTGTGACCAAAGAACATTCAAAACTAATAGATAGGTTTCCAGGTCAGACAGCATCTGTGGAGAGAGAAACAGAGTTAACGATTCAGGATGATAACCTTTCGTCATTGACCTGAAACATTAACTTTGTTTCTCTCTCCACAGATGCTGCCTGATCTGCTGAGCATTTCCAGCATTTTGTTTTTATTTCAGATTTCCAGCATCCGCACTATTTTGCTTTTGTAGATAGGTTGCCATGTTTCCCTACCCCTCTGCTATTCTGCTACAACCATTTACACCTCCTGTGGACCCATCTTTTGTTTCTACACTTGCCCCATTATCACCTTTTACCTAGCACCATTATCACTTTATAATTTAATCAGTCCTTCCCTCCACCCTATCATAGACTTCTCCCTTTTGTTCTTTTTCTGCCTCCTTTTCCTGGACTCTGGACTTGCTTAAAACTTTGTTATCTTTAACATCTTCCATGAAATGTTAACTGTTTCTCTCTACACTGATGCTGCCTGACCTGGAATTCCAAAGATTCACCACCCTCTGTGTGAAGAAATTTCTTCTCATCTCAGTCCTGAATGGCCTACCCTTTATCCTGAGGCTGTGGCCCCTGGTTCTAGACTCCCCAGCCAAGGGAAACATTCTCCCAGCATCCACCTTATCAAGCCCTGTAATAATTTTGTATGCTACAATGAGATCCCCTCTCATTCTTCTGAATTCAAGAGAATACAGGCCTAGTTTACTCAATCTCTTCTCATACGACAGTCCCGCCATCCCAGGGATCAATCTCGTGAACCTTCGTTGCACTCACCAAGAGTGGCTCGGTAGCACCACTACTGACCGAGCTGGCTGAGTCCTGAAGGACAGAACTGCCAGTCTGGGCCTGCGACAGGTGGTGAGCGAACCAACAAGAGGGAAAAACCTACTTGACCTCATCCTCACCAATCTACCTGTCACAGATGCATCTGTCCATGACAGCACTGGCAGCAGTGACCACTGCACAGACATTGTGGAGACAAAGTCCCGTCTTCACACTGAGAACACCCTCCATCGTGTTATGTGGCACGACCACCGTGCTAAATGGTATAGATTCAGAACAGATCTACCAGCAGCAGAAATGTATTCCACCACAATCTGTAACCTCATGGCCCGGCATATCCCTCACTCTACCATTACCACCAAGCCAGGGGACCAACCCTGGTTCAACAACGAGTGTAGAAGAGCATGCCAGGAGCAGCACCAGGCATACCTAAAAATGAGGTGCCAACCTGGGGAAGCTGCAACACAGGACGACATGCATGCTAAAAAGCGGAAGCAGCATGCTATAGACAGGGCTAAGCGATCCCACAATCAAAGGATCAGATCAAAGCTCTACAGTCCTGCCACATCCAGTCATGAATGGTGGTGGACCATTAAACAACTAACGGGAGGGGGGGCTCCAAGAATATCCCCATCCTTAGTGATTGTGGAGCCCAGCACATGAGTACAAAAGACAAGGATGAAGCGTTTGCAACCAACTTCAGCCAGAAGTGCCGAGTGGATGATCCATATCGGCCTACTCCCGAGGTCTCCACCATCACAGAAGCCATTCTTCAGCCAATTCAATTCACTCCACATGATATCAAGAAACGGCTGAGCGCACTGAATACAGTAAAGGCTATGGGCCCCGACAACATCCCGGCTATCGTGCTAAAGACTTGTGCTCCAGAACTAGCCACACCTGTAGCCAAGCTGTTCAGCTACAACACTGGCATCTATCCGACAATGTGGAAATCTGCCCGGGTATGTCCTGTCCACAAAAAACAGGACAAATCCAACCCGGCCAATTACCACCCCATCAGTCTACTCTCAACCATCAGCAAAGTGATGGAAGGCGTCATTGACAGTGCTATCAAGCAGCACTTACTCACCAATAACCTGCTCACTGATGCCCAGTTTGGGTTTCACCAAGACCACTCGGCTCCTGACCTCATTACAGCCTTGGTCCAAACAGGACAAAGGAGCTGAATTCCAGAGGCGAGGTGAGAGTGACTGCCCTAGACATCAAGGCAGCATTTGACCGAGTGTGGCATCAAGGAGCCCTAGTAAAACTGAAGTCAATGGGAATCAGGGGGAAAACACTCCACTGGCTGGAGTCATACCTAGTACAAAGGAAGATGGTTGTGGTGGTTGAAGGTCAATCATCACAGCCCCAGGACATCGCTGCAGGAGTTCTTCAGGGCAGTGTCCTAGGCCCAACCATCTTCAGCTGCTTCATCAATGACCTTCCCTCCAACATAAGGACAGAAATGGGGATGTTCGCTGATGACTGCACAGTGTTCAGCGCCATTCGCAACTCCACAGATAATGAAGCAGTCCATGCCCGCAAGCAACAAGACCTAGATGGCGTTCAGGCTTGGGCTGATAAGTGGCAGGTAACATTCGCGCCACAGAAGTGCCAGGCAATGACTATCTCCAACAAGCGAGAGTCTAACCACCTCCCCTTGACATTCAACGGCATTACCACTGCCGAATCCCCCACTATCTGGGGGTCACCATTAACCAGAAACTTAACTGGACCAGCCATATAAATACTGTGGCAACAAGAGCAGGTCAGAGGCTAGGTATTCTGCGGCGAGTATCTCACCTCCTGACTCCCCAAAGCCTTTCCAACATCTACAAGGCACAAGTAAGGAGTGTGATGGCATACTCTCCACTTGCCTGGATGAATGCAGCTCCAACAACACTCAAGAAGCTCGACACCATCCAGGACAAAGCAGCCCGCTTGATTGGCACCCCATCCACCACCTTAAATATTCACTCCCTCCACCACTGGCGTACCGTGGCTGCAGTGTGTACCATCTACAAGATGCACTGCAGCAACTCGCCAAGGCTTCTTCAGCAGCACCTCCCAAACCCGCGACCTCTTCCACCTAGAAGGACAAGGGAAGCAGGCGCATGGGAACACCACCATCTCCAAGTTCCCCTCCAAGTCATACACCATCCTGACTTAGAAGTATATCGCCGATCCTTCATCGTCGCTGGGTCAAAATCCTGGAACTCCCTCCCTAACAGCACTGTGGGTGTACCATCACCACACAGACTGCAGCGGTTCAAGAAGGCGGCTCACCACCACCACCTTCTCAAGGGCAACTAGGGATGAGCAATAAATGCTGGCATTGCCAGCGACGCCCAGATCCCATAAATGAAATTAAAAAAACTCCCTCTATGTCAAGTATATCCTTCCTTAGGTAAGGAGACCAAAATTGTACACAGTACTCCAGGTGTGGTCTCACCAAGGCCCTATATAATTGGAGTAAGACTTCTTCACTCCTGTACTCAAATCCTCTTGTAATGAAGGCCAGCATACCATTTACCTTCCTAATGGCTTGCTGCACCTGCACATTCACTTTCAGTAACTCATGTACAATGACACCCAGGTCCCTTTGAGCATCTGCATTCCCCAATCTTTCACCATTTAGGAAATACTCTGCCTTTCTGTTTTTTTCTACCAAAGTGGATAACTTCACATTTATCCACATCATATTCCATCTGCCATGTTCTCGCCCACTCACTGAGCCTGTTGAGAGCCCCTTGAAGCCTCCTCACATCCTCTTCGCAACTGACACTGCCACCTAGCTTTGTGTCATCAGCAAATTTGGAAATGTTACATTTAGTCCCCTCATCCAAATCATTGATATGGATTGTGAATAGCTGGGACCCAAGCACTGAACCTTGCTGTACCCCACTAGTCACAGCTTGCCATCCTGAAAAAGACCCGTTTATCCCTACACTTTGTTTTCTGTCTGTTAACCAATTCTCAATCCAGGCTAGTATATTACCCCCAATTCCATGTGCCCTAATTTTGTTCACCAACCTCTTTTGTGGGACCTTATCAAAGGCTTTCTGAAAATCCAGATACACATCTACCGGTTCCCCTTTGTCTACTCCACTAGTTACATCCGCAAAGAACTCCAATAGGTTTGTCAAACAGGATTTCCCTTTCATAAATCCATGTTGACTCTGCCCAATCTTACTATTAGTTTCTAAGTGCCCAGTTATTGCATCCTTTATAATAGATTCCAGCATTTTCCCAACTACTGATGTGAGGCTAACAGGTCTGTAGTTCCCCATTTCCTCTCTCCCTCCTTTCTTAAATAGCGGGGTTACATTTGCTATCCTCCAATCTGCAGGAACCATTCCAGAAGCTATAGAATTTTGGAAGATGACAACTAATGCGTCCACTATCCCAATGGCCACCTCTTTCAAAACCCTGGGACGTAGGTCATCCGGTCCTTGGGATTTATCGACTTTTAGTCCCATTAATTTTGCTAGTATTGTTTTTTGCTAATAATAATTTCTTTAAAGTTCCTCCTTCTCGCCACACCACTGGTTTTCTCGTATTTCTGGGAGGTTTTTTGTGTCTTCCTCCGTGAAGACTGAAACAAAGTATTTATTTAATTTCTCAGCCATTTCCTCATTCCCAATTATAAATTATCCTGTCTCTGACTGTAAAGGACCTACATTTACCTTTGCAAGTCTTTTCCTTTTCACATACCTATAGAAGCTTTTACAATCCGTTTTTATATTTTTCGCTAGTTTGTGCTCATATTCCATTTTCCCTTTCTTTATCAATTTCTTGGTCCCCCTTTGCTGATTTCTAAAAAGATCCCAATCCTCAGGCTGACCGCTTTTTCTGGCAACTTTATAAGCTTCCTCCTTTGACTTAATACTAGCTTTAATTTCTTTTGTTAGCCATGGTTGGATCATTTTCCTTTTGGGCTTTTATGCCCTAGAGGAATACTGTATATGTTTGTTGCAAATTATGCATTATTTCCTTGAATGTTAGCCATTGTATGTCCACCTTCATACCTTTTAGTGTAGTCTCCCAATCTACCATGGCCAACTTGTCCCTCATACCCTTGCAGTTTCCTTTGTTTAGATTGAAGACCTTAGTTTCAGATTGGACTACATCACTCTCAAACTTAATGTAAAATTCAATCATATTATGGTCACTTGTCCCTAAAGGCCCTTTTACCACAAAAGTATTGATTAGCCCTTTCTCATTACACAGTACCAGATCCAGAATAGCCTGCTCCCTGGTTGGTTCCTCCACCTACTGATCCAGGAAACCATCTCGCATGCATTCCAAGAATTCATCCTCCATACCGTTAGTGGTAATTTGATTTGCCCAGTCAATATGTAGATTAAAGTCCCCCATGATTACCGTATTGCCCTTGTTACATGCACTTCTAATTTCTTGATTGATACTGTGCCCTACATTACCACTACTGTTTGGTGGCCTATACACAATTCGCACCAATGTTTTCTGCCCTTTGCTGTTGCTTAGCTCCACCCAAACTGATTCCAGTTCTACATCACGATCTGCCGAGCCAAGATCTTTTATTTCTACCGTACCAATCTCATTCCTTATTAACAGCGCTACGCCACCTCCTTTTCTTTTTTGTCTGTCCTTCCTAAATGTTGAGTACACTGGAACATTCAGTTCCCAGCTTTGGTTACCCTGCAACCATGTCTCAGTAATGGCAATTACATCATACCCATTTACTTCTATTTGTGCCATTAATTCATCCACCTTGTTGCGAATGCTACGTGCACTTAGATAGAGTGCCTTCAACTTTGCCTGTTTAATATTTTTCTGCACTTTGACCCTCTTTTCTGTTGGCCTTTGTTTCTGCTCCCTACTAGATTTGCTGACTACTTTTTAACTTTCACTTCCAGCTTTGTTTCTCTCTGTTCTGGGCCCACACTTAGGTTCCCAGCCCCCTGACAAAGTAGTTTAAATCCTTCCCAACAGCACTAGCAAACCCCCCTGCGAGGATATTGGTCCCGGTTCTGCCTAGGTGTAACCCATCCAGCTTGTACAGGTCCCACCTTCCCCAGAATCGGTCCCAATGCCTCAGGAATTTAAATCCCTCCCTCCTACACCATCTCTCCAGCCACGCATTCATCTGGTCTATTCTCCTGTTTCTGCTCTCGCTATCACGTGGCACTGGGAGTAATCCTGAGATTACTACCTTTGAGGTACTGCTTTTTAATTTATTTCCTAGCTCCCTATATTCTGCTTGCAGGACCTCGTCCCTCTTTCTACCTTTGTCATTGGTACTGATATGGACCACGACCTCTGGCTGTTCACCTTCCCCCTTCAGAATGTCCTGCAGCCACTCAGTGACATCCTTGACCCTGGCACCAGGGAGGCAACATACCATCCTGGAGTCATGTCAGCGGCCACAGAAACGTCTATCTGTTCCTCTTATGATAGAATCCCCTATCACTATTGCTCTCCCACTCTTTTTCCTCCCCTCCTGTGCAGCTGAGCCACTTGTAATGCCATGGACTTGGCTCTTGCTGCATTCCCCTGAGAAACCATCTCCCCCAGCAGTATCCAAAATGGAAAATCTGTTGGAGAGGGAGATGGACCCAGGGGACTCCTGCAATACCTTCCTGGTTCTTTTACTCTGTCTGGTGGTCACCCATTCCCTTTCAGCCTGTGCACTCTTTACCTGTGGTGTGACCACCTCATTAAACATGCTATCCACGTAGATCTCAGCCTTGCGGATGCTCCAGATCCGAAATGCGGATTTCGAGTAGCTGCAGCTGGAGACACTTCCTGCTCACGTGTTCGCCCTGGACACCGAAAGTGTCCCTGACTTACCACATAGCACAGGAGGAACACTCCACGCTGCCAAGCTGCCCTGCCATGTCCTACCCTTAATTTACTCCCTTTACTTCCTCTAAATTAAAGAATATTAAATACACTAGGGACCGTACTTCACTTTACACACTACTTACTCTAAACTAGAGACCTTTCTTTTACTTTAACGACTGGACTGTAGAAATACTCACCAGGTCCTTCTTACCAATCAGCTCCTTCCCTGGTTTTGACGTCACTTTAGTGGTTTTGCAGTTGTTGTTGTTGTTTGACAGCTCCCGCTCTTGGACTCTTTCCTGGGTGTAAAGTAAGAACCAATTCCTACAGAGTGAAAAGTTAGGGAAAGCAAAGGCGAAGCAAGGGAGTTCCTCAAATGCAAGAGGTCTGTATGAACGCAGTACAGCCAGTTAAATGTGGGAAACTCTGATGTTGGTTTCTATAAAATGGATAAATCATAGTCAGAACTCCGTTTTCTTTCATATCATACATTTTATTGAACTCCACGCTGTTTCTGTGGGAAACTGAATTGTCATATTTCAATACACAGAAACTGCAAGACCATTCAGTGATTCTTGGCTGTGATGAAATTAGACCCACTTGAGGCTGATTTTATGCAGTTCCATCCATTTTCATGCTCTCTCACCATATTCTCTCACAATTATTCCAAGTAATTATTCAGCACCTTTTTGAATGCTGTAATCAATTTAGGATCGATCACGACCTATGGCAAAGCATTCCACATTCGAATAACTCTTTGGGTGAAAAATATGCCTTCCGATCTCCCACATGTGGTTCTTGATTCATTAAAGTCACAGGCTAATCATCTTTACCTTTTTTCCTCAGTTATATTTTGATAGGGAGTTCTTTTCTTGATTATCACAATTGATTCTAGTCTGACACGGTGCACAGAAAAAAAATGTTTTAAGTACTATTCCTGGAATGGTTGGCTGTTAAGTCTTGGTTAGAAAGTTGGCACTGCAGCTCCTTCTCCATTACAAACGCTCCAAAAATGGAATATTTCTTTACTGTTTCATTTAAACTTGTTTGTGGAGAATTGGTGCATGTCAATCAATTCTACATGGACTTGGAAATGCAATGACATCATGTGCTTCTGTTCTGTGTGATGTTGATCAGGTGGCTTGTGAAATGGATCTCATCAGGTATCTGATCAACTTCAGTCATCATTCTTCCTTCCATTCTGATAGTTGCGGGCTGACAAAATGGATCTGGTTTAACCACCAACCTAAGGAGCGATTGAGTCGCATGCTGGGTGATGTAAAAAGACTACTGAACGCTTGGTTTGAGTATAAAACAAGGCTTTAATCAACTGTTTCAAAACCATTAGATTTCTAGTTACATCATTAGTTCCCGGTTACAGAAACATCCTGAGCAAGCTGGGCCCATGCCCGAGTATTTATACTTCTTGGACGGCGCCACCAGCTGGCCGCCCAGTGTTACTTCATGAGTCATGATAAGATTCATGACATCCTTCCCGCCTGAAAGTTTTGGAAGTCCGACGACTTCCTTCTAGTGGATTAGGTGGACCACGAATAGGCGCAGTCTTTTAGATCTTCGCTTGTGTCTGGAAGGCACGTCTCCTCGGACTGTGTCTTGGTCCCTGGGTCGCTTGGTCTGTACTGGTAGGTCGATGGGGCCCGTGTCGCCTTGATCGACCTGCGGAAGACTGGGGAGATCGTGACTCCGGGTGCGGATCCCCACAGGCGGAGAGCTGGCGTCATCTTAGTTGGTAGCCGGGGATTGACTGGCGTCCTGGCTTCGGGTGGCCATCCCATGGGAAGCGCTCAGCTCCCCGAGTTGATCCGGTGGATTAGCCGGCATATCCCTTGATGTCCCAGGTACGGCGTCATCCTCAAATGAGCACAGAGCGTCGGCATCATTACCATGGGTTCCTCTACCAGTTGGGTCCGTGGGACTGGTTGGACAGGGAGCCAGATCTCGGAGTGAAATGGTGGACTCCCGGCCATCAGGGTACCACACGTGCGCGTAAGTGGGATTAACGTCCGTTAGTTCCACCTCGTCGATGTGGGGATCATTTTTGGAAGATCGGACGAAGCTTCGGAGCAGCACGGGGCCGGGAGCTGCCAACCATGACGGTAGGGACGTCCCATGAGTGGAGCGACGCTGGAACCTGAAGAATCGCTCATGAGGAGTGACATTGGTGGACGTAGAAAGAAGAGACCTGATGGAATGCAACGCGTCCGGGAGCATAGTTTCCCACTGCTGGTCTGGTAGGTTGCACGACCTCAGTGCAAGACAAACAGCGTTCCAAATGATAGCGTTGTATCTCTCAAACTGTCCGTTACTGATGGGATGATACGGTGTCATTTTACTTGTGGCGATTCCCCGTTGGGAAAGATAACTTTTGAGTTCGCTTGACATGAAGAAGGGACCCTGATCAGAGTGGATGAAATTGGCCGTACCGCAAAGGGAAAAGACTTGATCAAGGCATTTGATCACTGTGGAAGTAAGCATATTGGGACAGGGGAAAGCAAAGGGAAAGCGTGTATATTCGTCCACCATAGTAAGCAAGGAGGTGTTTTGCGTTGAGGAAGGCAATGGCCCATTAAAGTCAATGCTGAGTCGCTGCATAGGCTGCATAGCGTGTATGAGCGAGCCATCTGATGGACGGAAGAATTGCGGTTTTAATTCCACACAAATTCTACAGATGGAGCATGTTCTTTTCACATCTTCCGTAGAAAATGGGAGATTTTTAGATCGCACAAACTGCAACATACAGGTAACGCCAGGATGGCATAAGTCAGTATGAAGATCTGCAAGAGTCGAAGTTGACATAGAAGGGCAGAATGCACGCGTGAGGGTATCCAGGACTACATTCTCTTTGCCGGGTCGATAATGTATGGTGTAGCCAAAGGCGGCCAATTTCATCCTCCAGAGCTGTATTTTGTTATTCTTGATCTTAGTGCGTTTCCGGTTATCCAGCATAAAGGCCACGGAGCGCTGATCGGTTATAAGCGTGAAATGGCGACGAGCGAGAAAATGACTCCATTTACGTACTGCATCGATGATAGCCGTAGCCTCCTTCTCGACAGGAGGATAATGGAGCTTGCTACCCTGCAAAGTTCTGGACAGAAATGCCACGGGTCGACACCTTGATTCAAGGTAGCAGAGATCGCCACCTCCGATGCATCGCACTCGACCGCGAAAGGAAGATTTTCATCGATGGAACGAAGCGTGGCTTTTTCCAGTTGTCGCTTGAGGAGGTTGAAAGCTGAAATAGCCATTGCCTCCAATGGAAATGACTTCGCGTAAAGCAGGGGCTGGATCTTGTCGGAGAAGTGGGGTATTCACTTCGCATAATAGGCGAACATACCAAGTGCCCGACGAAGAGAGCCGAGATTCGTAGGGGGAGGGAGCTCCTGAAGCGGACGAAGTCGCTCCGGATCCGGTTTCATGACACTGTTGCCCACCCAATAGCCAAGGATGTTGACTGATGGTACTGATTTCACAGATTTGGACTCATTTAAAGTTAAGTTGCGACGACGGAGAACATCAAAAAATTTCTGGAGGTTGGCATCATGCTCCTTCTGGTCATGACCAGCAATGGTGATATTATCCAGATATGGAAAGGTGTCCGTTAAGTTCTCCTGTTTGACTAGGCTATCCATTGCCCATTGAAAGTCGGCCACCCCATTGGTGACCCCAAATGGAAGGTGACAAAACTGATAAAGCCGACCTCTGGCTTCAAAGACCGTATACTTTTTGTCAGAGTCCTTTAACGGTACTTGATGGTATGTGCTCTTTAAATCAAAAGTTGAAAATACCTTGTAGTTGGCAAGGTTATTGACCATGTCATCGATGCGTGGTAGTGCGTAGGCATCCAGGTCGGTATACTGGTTAATAGCTTGCGAGTAATCGATGCAAAGACGTTTCTTGTGTTGCTTCAGAGGATTTTTAACAACGACGACTTGAGCCCGCCAGGAAGATGAACATGGCTCAATGATACCGTCAGCTAGAAGGCGAGAGATTTCTGCCTCGATAAAGGATCGATTATCTTGGCTGAAACGTTGTGATTTAGTGATTATGGGCTTACATCGGGGAGGGGGGGGAAAGATTGGAAAACAAGGAGGGCTTGTCGAGCGAAGCCGCTGAAAGCGCACAAAACGGTACTTTGGAAATAGTAAGCTCCGGCTTTGACACTCCAAACTCAAAAGTGAGCCTTTTGTGTTGTTTCTGGAAATCCTGTCCCAGGAGCACATCACTGAGCATCCCGAGCCGGGTGGAGAAATAAGTGCAGCCATTGAGAATAAGGTCGACAAGACAAAAGCCGGAAGAGTTGGTGGTCAGTGTCGTCAGAGCCACTGCAATTTCCCTGTCCGAGGGGTAAATACGCAGTTTTAACTTACTGACAGCCCGCTCACTAATGAAGCTGTCAGAGCTGCATGAGTCGATTAGTGCACTCAAAATGTGTCCATTTATCGAAACCTTCGTGGCTGCATGGGACAGTCTTTGGGAAAAAAACAGCTGTGATGGGAGGAGGGGCAGTTTTACCCTTGACAGCTGTAACCTTAGTAGTGGTTCTTGGGGGAGGAGCAGTTTTATAGATTGCAGCTGTAACCTTAGTAGTGGCTCTTGGGGGAGGAGCAGTTTTATAGATAGTAGCTGCAAAACTAACAGGGGCTCTCGACCGGTATACCTTAGAAAAGTGACCTTTCTTACTGCAATGATTGCAGACTGCGTTACGAGCAGGACAAAATTTCCTACAGTGGAATGCACCTCCACAGAAGAAACACTTCCTTCCAGATTGCCAAGATGCCGCTAGGGCAGGGTCGTCATCAGTGAAGGCTTCTAGGGCAGGGTTGTCATCAGCCAGGTGGGAGTCATCATCAGTGAGGGCTTCCGCCCGAGGCCTGTCGAAGGAGTCACTAAAAGTGATAGCAGCAGCCCGTGCACGTGGTGAAAGATAGGTACCTGCATTCCTCTTTGCTAAGTCCAGAGAGCATGCCTGTAACTTGAGGGTTTTATTCTCCAACAGACGCTGACGTATGAAGGGAGACGCAATCCCATTAATAAAGGAATCACGAATTAACTCCTCCTGGTACTGCTCAGCTGAGACAGCTTTAAGGTTACAATCCTTGCTGAGCCTGCGAAGTTTCTGAAGAAATTCGTCAAGTGATTCCCCGGGTTGTTGTCGAGTTGTGGCCAGTAGATGCCGAGCAAAAATTTAGTTTGGGGACTTAACATATAGTTGCTGTAGTATTTGGATAGCGGCGTCATAGTCTACACAGTCTTCGATATAGTCAAACACATGAGGGGATACATAGTTGGCAAGCATTCGTAACTTATCAGGAACATTCTCACCACACTCCTCAAGGAAGTTGCTAAAGGTACGATACCAATGTTTCCATACCTTAGCAGCTGTAAGTGAATTCGGGTCCAGGTTGAGACGGGCGGGTCTGAGTAGTTTCTCCATGATGGATCGATTACTTCGTCCGAGTTCCCTTCTATGGTTTGAGTCGTAGCTGTCTGTTCCCAAGACCACTCAGAGCGTGGAGCAGGTCCAGTTGATTAAATTGATTTAAAAAGACTACTGAGCGCTTGGTTTGAGTATAAAACAAGGCTTTAATCAACTGTTTCAAAACCATTAGATTTCTAGTTACATCACTAGTTCCCGGTTACAGAAACATCCTGAGCAAGCTGGGGCCACGCCCGAGTATTTGTACTTCTTGGACAGCGCCACCAGCTGGCTGCCCAGTGTTACTTCATGAGTCATGATAAGATTCATGACACTGGGATTTATCTCCTCAGAGCAGAGAAGGTTGAGGGGAGGTTTAATAGAAATTATCAAAATCATGAAGGGTTTTGATAAGTAAATAAGGTGCAACTGTATCCAATGGCAGAAGGGTCGGTAACCAGAGAACACAGATTTAAGGTAATTGGCAAAAGATCAAGCGGTGAGAGGAGGAGAATTTTTTTGACACAACGGGTTGTTATGATTAGTTGGCCAGCATTATTGGTAATGAATCAGCCACAGTCCAGTGGCACATAATGAAATGTGTGATGCTTCAGTCAGCTAAATGGCAGGGTGGTGGGGGCGGGGGTTGTTGACACAGTTAAAGTAATCGTCACAGTCTTGGCCCTAACCAGAGTCCAAGTTTCAGGGCCACACCGTGGTAACAGCAGAACTGCAGCATGATAGATTCAAAATTTAGTCTGGAGGTGAACGAATCATTGGAGTTCAAAAGAGGTCCTTTGAAGGCTGGACATGACCAATTCGGATCACTCCTATGGTAATACCGTCGTCAAAATGGATATTACTTCCAAGGGAGATCAACGGTGTCATTTCCAACTTGCAGACAAGCAGCTGACCAAGGCTGCTGATGGTAATGCATTTTTTGTGCCTGAGGTCACTAATGCTCATTCCAAACTTGGCAGTATCTATGGACAGATGACTGATGGCCTCTGACAGATATGGTTAATTTTCAGTTAAAGTAACTGTGTCATCAGCATTGCATAGATCTGTGCTAAGAGTGTCACTGATGTGAAATTTAATCAATAACCTGCCATCGTTAGTAATAATTCTGTCCCTAAATGCATTGAGGAGTTCTAGGCATATAATGCACACTTGATGAACACCTGACTTAGTGCAATGTGCAGTCATCAATTGGTTTCCAACAAAAGTACAATTAGTAGTGTCCCTGAACAATAATTCAAACATTTGCAGACCTTTTGCTGGTACACCAAAGTTGTCCAGCAGCAACTACAAGGCCACGCTGTTGACAAAGTTGAAGATATTTTGAGATCAAAAAAGACTGCATAACACGGTCTGTTGAAATTCTATTGTCTTGTTTCTCTGACTTAAAGCCACAATGTTTTTTTTTCTCCATTTTATTGAATTATTTAGGAATTAAATCTGAGTCAATATAAATTGCTTTTGAATGTTGCCAATTAAGCTTTTTCTTGTTTCAAAAACAAGCGATGTCATCAATTCAGTCTTCTACGAAGCAAATTACATTCCTGACATAAACCTACAATGATGTTCATTAAAAAAAAAGGCAGAATGTTACATTAGAATCACAGCATGATATGGCAAAGAAGGAGGCCAGTCGGCCCATCGTGCCTGTGACGACATTTTGAAAGAGCTTTCCTATTAGTCCCACTCTCCTGCCTTTGCCCCATAGTCCTGCAAACATTTCCCATTCAAGTATTATCCAATTCCCTTTTGAAAGTTACTGTTGAATCTGGTTCTATCACCCTTTCAGGCAGTGGATTCAAGATCATAACAACCTGCTGTGTCAAAAAGAATTCCTCATCTCACCTCTTGTTCTTTTGCCAATTACCTTAAGTCTGTGTCCTCTGGTTACCGAACGACCCTTCTGCCACTGGATACAATTGCTTCTTACTTACTCTATCAAAACCCTTCATGATTTTGATCATTTCTATTAAACCTCCCCTCAACCTTTTCTGCTCTGAGGAGAACAATCCCAGCTTTACTAATCTCTCCACATAACTGAAGTCCCACATTCCTGGTACCATTCTAGTAAATCTCCTCTGTGCTCTCTCTAAGGACTTGACATCCTTCCTAAAGTGTGATAAGAACTTAAGAAATAGGAGCAGAAGTAGGCCATACGCCCCTCGAGCCTGCTCCGCTATTCAATAAGATCATGGCTGATCATCTACCTCAACTCCACTTTCCCATCCTATCCCCATATCCTTAACATGCTGTAGCCTTAACATGCTGTGTAAGGGATCTGTAATAAATAGGTTCAGGACCTCGATCCTACACAAACAAGAGTTCCTGATATTAGCCATGGCTATGTGCTGGTTGAGCAGATACCAGGAGCTTCCCCATGGCTGAGTGAAGGTCTGAGGTCACCTCAAGTCTATGCATTTAAGTTTCCTGAAGCATAATACTCAGCTTTCTGACAACGTCAAGTAATTTATATACAAATAAGCATATTGTAATAATTATGTGGTGTCAAGCACAATTCTCTAGCCAAGTAACACTGCATACAGTTTTTTGTAATAGAATTACAAACTGTGTGTATTAAATATGTTTTAGTTGATTATTTAACACAGCTAAAGATCTATTTTCGCACTGTAACAAACAGCTGAGGTTGATTTTCCTTTCCCCCCAAGTGCATAAGATTCAGGTGTAAATATTAAAAACATTAATAGCAGCACATTTTTGAAAAATACCTAGAGGTTGCAACTGGAATTATCAAGCTGTGAAACGCATTAACTGTTTTGGTTTTACACATTAATCAATTGTTAAGAATTTGAAATGTCTCAGATTAAAATAATTACCTACTCACATGTAGGTATACAAATCAAAGGTGGTGATCGGCTAAGATGCTAATTTGTTGTGCATTGTGCAGTGCTGTTCTTTATGAGCAGTGATGGGAAAGGTTCGGGGTACTTCATTCTCTGTTTTCTCATAGTAAGTCATCTTTTTCAGTATCATATTAAAATCCTTATGAACTTGAGACCAGTCACTGGGAAGATTTCTTATTAAGGCTACAATGAAATGATCGATATAAAGAATAAAAACTCCCCTGTGGCAGAAGAGCTTTAAATCAATGCTAATCAAAAATCTGTTTCAGATAACAGAGATTTAATCAGACATCTCCATTTTTCTTGGATCATTAATCCCATTGCCAATAGAACGCTATCCAATTTATGGTTTAATTTGGGTTAATGACCATCATTATGCCATCAGTGAGTCACCACCTTAATCAAGACTTAAAAAGACCAGTTGGAAGTTCATTTAAAGGGAGCACAAGAGTTAATTCTCTCAGCAATTGTTAACTGTCTTTCAAAGTACATTTTTAAAGAAACATCTGAGCGGAAACTTCGTTTTCACCCCAGACTTTCTTGCACACTAACTGCCTGTCAAGCCTTTGACAATTCCACTCTGAGCCAGTCAAAAGGAAAGGCACAAGAGCCACCAAACTACTGTATCTTCTATTTTACCCCCCCCCCCCCCCCCCACCCCAGCCCCAGTGATTAAGCGTCTTGTCTTTGGCTCCGTGTCTCACGATAGCAATGAATCCAAGATGGGAAACTCTCAACCAAAGCGATCGAGCCTATGTGCCACCACTGCCCTTGCTGTGCATTTGTGATCCAACATAACATACACCTCCATAAATGCACAATTTGTTTTAAAGATAAATTAATATGTAATTTGAAATGTAATCATTTCATCCTATTCAGTTAGGTGAATATATTTGTCACAATTAAAAAAAAAACAATTGTGACACATATATTCACCTAACTGAATAGGATGAAATGATTACATTTCAAGTCAAGAGATTAAATGCTTGAAAATATATATATTTTTTAAAGTGTTCAGGCTGGGAAATGGGCTATATCTGTCTGTCAAACACGGGAAAAGATCCTTTAAAAACAGCAGCACTGCAGTGTGGCAGCACAGCCACATGCAGTGTACCAGTATATTTTGTGCCATCTTCAGATCCGACATTTCTTTTTAAAAAGTACAGTTACAAACTTCAATCGCCAGCCCTGGATGATCATGTACTTTCAAACTGCTATTTTGTAGTCCTCCAGTAGATTGTAATGTAGACCCATTACATAAAAACTCCAAAATTGTATAATGCAATTATCCAATTTATGGTTAAAAGTTAAAACTTAAAACTGGATGATGTAATTAAGCACACCGCTTCTGAATTGCTGATTTGCATATTCCATCATTTAAGTTGAATTACTTTCCCTGTTCTGCCTTCCAACGTGCATTTCTTCACATTTTTTACATTGAACTGCATCTTCCCCCTATCTTCCCATCTTTTTGACTAATCCACATCCTCCCGCAGTCTTGCATAATGTTAATCCCAATTCATTTGCGATAACTTCACCGCTGCTCACGATGCTCCTCTACATTGGGGAGACCAAACGCAGATTGGGTGACCGCTTTGTAAAACACCTCCGTTCAGTCCGTAAGGGTGACCCCGAGCTTCCGGTCGCCTGTCATTTTAATTCACCGCTCCATTCCTACTCTGACCTCACCGTCCTTGGCCTCTTGCATTGTTCCACGGAAGCTCAACGTAAACTCGAGGAACAGCACCTCATCTTCCGATTAGGCACTTTGCAGCCTTCCGGACTCAATATCGAGTTCAACAATCTCAGATCATAACCTCGGCCCCTATTACATTTTTACTTATATTTTTTTCCACCCCTTGTTTTGGGTTTTCCCTCCCCCCCCCCTTTCCTTTTTTCTCTCTCCCACATGGCAGCTGTCTCTCATTCTGCCAGTACACTTCACATCTAATCTGAGCCATCTTTTGTCTCCACTAGTCCTATTACCATCTCGTCTGGTTTTGAATACATCTTAATGTCTCTTTACTTCTTTTGTTCTATCGCAGCCCTGCCTTTGATCTATTTCATTTCCTTTCCAGTTTTGAAAAAGGGTTCACCCGAAACGTCGACTCTAATTTCGCTCCACGGATGTTGCCTGGCCTGCTGAGTTTTTCCAGCATTTTCTGTTGTTATTGCAATAACTTCAAATTGGTGTTAAGAGTAAATTTTGCTGGTCTCTCAATTCCAATGTCAATACCTTTCATGATAAGGTTTTAAATGGAGCAGAGGAACAGAGGGACCCAAGTGTGAAGTTACACAGGTCATTAATGGTGGCAGTGCAAGCAAATAAGGCCATTAAAAAAGGGAAATTGAATCCGTAGTTTTGCAGAAACATAGAACATGGGGTAACGGTAAACATGCACATGAGCTTAGTGCTCGGTTAAGTATTCGTCTTGGTGAGTCGAGGGAAGGGTGTTTTAAAGAAATGCACGTTTTAACAGAATTTAAAAAAAAAAACCATTCTGTTTAAGGAAGAGTGGGGAAAGAAAAAAACGTAGAATAGGGTTAATTGAAAGAATGCAGGATAAACAGGGGAGAATAAATTTACAAAGAATTTGAGCGAAAGCTTGGAAGAAGAGGATCACGGGATGATCAAAAATTCGACAGGTTGTGGGAGTAAGTAAAGGAGGCATTTGAAGAGGTTGTGAAAGTTGGAGGTTTACCAGTGAAGTTGAGAGAGACAGCTGGAGGGGACATGGCAGAGGAACATGGAAGGCATCAGGGAAGGTCGAACTTGGAGGCCAAGAGCAACAAACAGTGGGCTGCAACCCCTAGCCTGATGTTCAACTACAGTGGCCGGGTGGGAGATGAGTGGGGATAAGGACAGGCGGGTCAGGGTCGGTAGATCGGAGAAAAAGATGGCGGAAGAGCATGGTGGGGCCATGGTTTGATTCAAATTGGAAAGCCGAGAAAGTTATGCTGTGAGCCAGGAATAAGGCAGTGGGGAAAGCATGTTTTTATTTTTTAAATGACCTGAAGGGAAACTAAAAATTGAAGGCCGGGTAAAAATAGAAATTCTAGCATTAAACAAAATATAAAAAGGCGGGGGGACCAGGCCACAGCACCACCAGTGGTGGGAATCCTGCAATTACAGTATGACAGACAGATAGGCTTTTCCTATTATAAATGTTCACATAGCAATCTTACATTGTATGACAGTATAGCAGTATTGAAAAACCTTGACAACAGAAAGTAAGGATTTTGAATAAAATCTGTGTGCTATATGCAGGACTTTTAATAATATGTAGATACTAAATAAGAGTCTGCCCAAAGTGGACCTCTGCGAAACACCGCTCACCACACTTTTCCATTCTGAGAAATTTCACTTTACCTTAATTTTTGCGTTTCTGTCCTAAAACCATCTCTTTATCCTTATGGCCACCTTCCCCTTAATTCCATGTACCATTATCTTTGCCTTTGGTCTCCTATGTGGTACCTTATCAAATGCTTTTTTTGAAAATCAGTATACACCACATCTACTGCATTTCCTTTATCTATACTTTGTTACTTCTGTAAAGAATTTTACCAAAGTTGGTCAAGTACAACCTGCCTTTAAGAAATCCACGCTGACTGGCCTGATGAGCTCATGTTTGTCCAAGTGTTCGTGATGTGATAATGTCAAAAGATTAGCAAGACCAAGAAAATACATTAAGGCTGCGGCTTTAAAGTGTTACGTTATGAAAGAGACTCATAACAATCAAACTCTTTGGCAAGTCTTATTAGTTGGCATATTTATTCTGAGATACTCACCTCTGGAGTTACATCTCTTGGGGCAAACCCAGTTCCCCCAGTGGTTAAAATAAGATTCAATTCCTTATCATCGCACCATTCTATGAGAGTCTCCTGGAACAAAACACACAGTAACGCAGGTTAATGAATCAGGGTTAAAAAATAAACATGAAAACAAGAAAACATTAATACAGCATACGTCCACACACACATAAATATACTTAGAATCTCAGACAGGATCTGTTATCTCTGCAAATCCAAGTCCAAGGAAGGCAAATGACATTCTCTTTTCATCAACTGATGGTGAGAAACACAATTGAGATTTGCACGGGTTTTTCACATCCGTTGGATCTCCCAGATGTTGGTCCATAAAACATTACCCACAGTGCAGTACTAAATTATAACAGGACTTCAATTTCACAGTGGCTGTAAATTTGGCGCTGAAGTGTAGCAAATGGTTAAGTATAAGTATTGTGGATTTGTTTCTTTTTATTTCAACTGTAGTAACTATTGTGAATAGAGATGTGAATCAGTCTGAGATAAGTAGCTGATACAAACAGCCAACTGTTTTTTGCAAGTAACTAAGCTTTTGGTGTCTAAAACTGTACTGACAGTAAGTAGGGTCAGTAGTATTTTTTTTTTTAAAGTGTGAACTTGTACTGTACATCATATTACAGGTAGACTATCCTTTATCCGAAAACCTCGGGACCAGCCGAGTTTCGGATAAAGGAGAATTTCGGATTTCGGAAGGTGGGTCGGCGGGGGTCCGCGGGGGGGTCGGTGGGGGGTCGTGCGCACGACTTACGCTGACGCTCAGCGTAAGTCAGTCGGGGTCGGCGGGGGTCGGGGCCGGCGGGGTCCGCGGGGGGGTCGGCGGTTGTCGGGGCTGGCGGGGTCGGCGGTTGTCGGGGCCGGCGGGGGGGTCGGCGGTTGTCGGGGCCGGCGGGGTCCGCGGGGGGGGGTCGGCGGTTGTCGGGGCCGGCGGGGTCCGCGGGGGGGTCGGCGGCTGTCGGGGCCGGCGGTTGTCGGGGTCGGCGGGGGGTCGTGCGCACGACTTACCCTTTATCCGAACTTCCGAAACCGGAACCCTCTAAAAACCTAAGGTTTTTTCGTTCGTACGCACGACTTACGCTGAACGAAAAAACCTTCGGTTTTTAGAGGGTTTCGGTTTTCGGAAGTCCGGATAAAGGGTAGTCTACCTGTACTCAATTTCTGTAGGGTCTCGAGTAATCCTCATTATAATACCACAATTCTAAGTTTAAAATTAAGGATCTTAAGCTCCTGACCCCCAGGTTAATAGACACTTTGGGGGGTAGAAGAATTGTTGCCAGATGGGGCTGGTAATACATTATCTCCAGATAGCTCAAAATATAAATCCTGTGATGCTCACATTCAACTTCGAGCATTCTGATTCAAATTGACCAGTTTCTTGAGGATGTAGTAAAGGTAGGGTAAAAAACTCAACTGTGTGAAGGGTTGAAATGTTAGTAGATGTGAAAAAACAAGCATGCCATTTGCTGTCTTTGTTCATATACTCCTTTATTCTTCAGATCCATGACCCTAACCCCACCCGACAAAAATACATCCAAGCACAATGACTGGCTTCCGCCCCTTCTAAAAAACCCAGAAGAAAACTTCTTCAGAGAACAGCATATTAAAAGGAATACCATAAGACTAGCATTATACAGTATTGTTGGTCTCCTTGGCAGGCTGAAGGGGAAAAAAATTCACAGCCATCAAGAACAATGGAATGAATGACATTGGACTTCTCCTGTGATTGATCCACTTTCTTTGGTGTTGTGGCTTCGTGGCCAGGAAGATCATGACTTTAACCCTGACCCCAATACCGTCGTCAGGAACAGCTGCTGCTGCTAAACCTCAACATTGATTGGAGAATCTGCACAGAATACCAGCAGCAAAGTTTCATGCATTGCATTGTCTGTTTGTTGCTGCCTAAGATCTGTTCCTTTGTGTGTTACAAATTAAATCCAGGGTTCATCAGCACTTCCTACTAGGCAGTGGTAAATCTATGACTTGACCATTGGAACCTCAGAGTTATTTCATTCTGTGAGCTCGAGGCATCTGCCCTCATTACAGCCTCCTCCAGCTGAATCCTGGCATAATTCCATTTTAGCTATAAACTGAAGAAGCCCACATCAGCTCAATCCATCTCTTTTCAAAAGTTGCCCTTTATTCATTTTTTCAAACTGTTCCATAACTGAGGCAGTGGTGGATTTAGGTCAGATGTTTGTTAAAGGTAAATAGATTACATGACATAAGCGCCATGAAATATTTTTCTTATTTTGTAAAGATGATGACTTGAGCCAGAATAGATACCATGAAGAAAAAAAAGCTTCATTGTGGGTTTGAAAAATTTGGATCCAGGTGAGCTTTTCTGCTGTGTACAAAGTTGAAAACAAGATGTTGTAGTTTCAAATTAAGGATGACAAAAGAGTCAAATTAAGGTTTTTTTCTTTTAAAAGGGAAAAGGTGAAAAATGTATGGAACAGATTAGCAGCAAGGGTGATGGAATAAGAAACTAGGGTGGAGTTCAAAAATGGACTAGTCGGAAGTTGGATGGGTAGATGAGATGGACTAACAATCTACTCCTGAATTTGTTATCATCAGAACACTCTGGAATCTGCAGATCAAATTAGGTTACAACTTAAATTGATTTATGTTAGACGCAATCAATTACCAAATGTATACTATTAACATAACTGTTAAGTCTGTGTGTTCCAGTTGTATTAAGATTAATTACTGACACAGACTACAAGAATAAAGTTCAACAGGTCTTTACTAGTTGGAGGTCAGGACTATACTAAATACAATATCACTACACAGTACTTATATACCGGTGGTCACCACCGGTATTACGTATACAGCAGCCAGAGAAAGTAGTACATCTCTTAAGGTGGAACAGGCTTAAGTTCTCTTAAGGTGGAACAGGTTACATACACCACAATAACAAAGATACAATCTAGCCGCAACTATTAATTACTCATGACGTCATTACTTATAGATTATCAGTCTGTCCGCTTGCAGGCAGGAAGAAAATCCACATGCATTCTCTATCTCTACATATGAGTTCAAGTAGAATCCAAAGTGTTAAGAACATAAAAAAAAGGAAAAACAGAATTCCTATGAAGATTTGAGTCTGAAAAGACATGTTAAATTTATGCATGTTTCACACAAATTTTATCCGTAATAAATTGTTCATAACAATTACTAATATTCACTAGTTTCAAACTAAAAAGAAAATCCCATCTTTATCAAGGCAAAATGTTTGGAAATAAGGTCTTTTTCGCCCCCCCCCCCATTCTTTTAAAAATACAAACAAGCCTCTTGGTAATTCAATACCAAAAGTGATAAGAGTAACTGAAGCACCTGCTGAAATGTCAGAATTATGAGGCAATTATATATTATAGAGAATTAAATGTTATAATTTTCAAAATGCTCAAAATTCTAATTTTGAATTCACGAAAGGTTTTCTTTCCTCACTGTAAGTTTATATTCAGTGATTTGTCCAGAAGCCTTTTATAATATTTTTTTGGTGACAAACTTAAAATATTTCAGACTGAAAGCCAATAACATGGGAAAAATATATTGGCCCAGAATTTGCAGTCAGTGGCGAAGCAACGTCGCTCACTGCTGACCTCAAAGAAAGCTGCCTACATCTAACAATCTCTGTGGCGTGAAATTCAGCTCTCCTGACCTTTGCTGGAATCTGGCGCCAAATCAAGCCAATTGTAAGCGTCCAGCAACAGTGATGCCACCAAGCTGGCTAAGTAGCCAATCAGAGTGAAGAATTCTCGCAGACAGCAAATCAGAAAGTAAAATGCACAGATTCTAATTTACTTTTTATAAATTTTACAGAGAGCGAAATAAAGAGTGGGACATACACATATGATTAAGGTGGAAGCTGAAATATCATAAACAAACTTTAAAAAAATTATATTAAAAACTTGTAATTCTTAATCATATTAATGGAAAATTTGACATCCCACAAATATAAAATTCGTTTTTCAGCAGTCAGTACACCATTAAAAACCGAGTTACACCACTTTCAACAAGGCTTAAAGTTTTAGGAGTTTTTTAACAGGGATATTCCATCGTAAAAGAGGAAGTTTTTGTCCTTATATGTGACTTCAACTGATGCTGGCTCTGGGGAGTTCCACAGCGCAATGTGTGGTGGAGCAGTAAATGACTGATCACAACTTCAGGATTTCCGTTTTTATCTGCGCATGTGCTAAATCCTGAAGTTGTGGTCAGTTTCAGAGGGGTGATGATGGCGAACGCTGACAGTATCGGCGTCATTACCATCGCAAAATATGGGCCATTGTTTTTGCAAACACAGGAACTCGTTTACAATAGGTAACTGAAGCTGAAAAGAATAATTATAACAGCTTACCTTTCATTTCAGTTATTCCACAGCAATTAAATTGTTCCGCCCATTGACAGTCAACGGCATTACCATTGCCGAATCCCCCACCATCAACATCCTGGGGGTCACCATTGACCAGAAACTTAACTGGACCAGCCACATAAATACTGTGGCAACAAGAGCAGGTCAGAGGCTGGGTATTCTGTGGCGAGTGTCTCACCTCCTGACTCCTCAAAGCCTTTCCACCATCTACAAGGCACAAGTCAGGAATGTGATGGAATACTCTCCACTTGTCTGGATAAGTGCAGCTCCATCAACACTCAAGAAGCTCGACACCATCCAGGACAAAGCAGCCCGCTTGATTGGCACCCCATCCACCACCTTAAATATTCACTCCCTCCACCACCGGCGTACCATGGCTGCAGTGTGTACCATCGACAAGATGCACTGCAGCAACTCACCAAGGCTTCTTCGGCAGCACCTCCCAAACCCGCGACCACTACCACCTAGAAGGACAAGGGCAACAGGTACATGGGAACACCATCACTTGCAAGTTCCCCTCCAAGTCACACACCATCCTGATTTGGAAATATATCGCCATTCCTTCATCGTCGCTGTGTCAAAATCCTGGAACTCCCTCCCTAACAGCACTGTGGGAGTACCTTCACCACGCGGTTCAAGGCGGCGGCTCACCACCACCTTCTCGAGGGCAACTAGGGATGGGCAATAAATACTGACCTTGCCAGCGACGTCCACATCTCATGAGTGAATAAAATATAATAATTTGTTTGGTTCGGCATTGCTCACTATGGTAGTGAGAAATTTATTGTCCATGCAATGTGCTTTGGAAAGCACCATTTCGGTGCAGAAGTTACCTGTTCAAAGTTATGTCCAGCAAAAATGGCACAGCAGAAATTTAAGGGATTATATCTGAACATGGTTAACTTTTTAGTTTGCAACTTTTAAGTTGATCAGTTTTAAAGAAAATACACAATAACTACATTTCACAATAACATAAAATAATTTCATCTCCATTATGATACTTGAGCCACAAACGTTCATGGACATGAGAAGTAAAACACTAGAAAAATTCCAACCCTACATTTGCCAAGTACCACGTAGGAGTAACAATCGATCAATCATTTTGGTTTAAAAGTGTGTCCTATTTTGATTTGTATTATTCTTAGAATGAAAATAACTCCGTGTTTAAATGGATCTACAATTGTGCTACTCTTTGTGATATAGGTCACTTCTAACATTTTTTATTAGCTCATTTTCTACCCAGTCTAGACAATTAGGTCCAAGTGGTACAACAAAGAGGCTTCATGCACTAGCCATAACAAGAGAGCGTGGGTCAGAGATAGGGCGACAACACTATAACGCTGATTCTCCAACCCCTGCTCCCTTCAAAAGCATGAATACCTCACAATCAGAAATACTAATGCAATGGCTAACTGAACATGGCAGCTTTACTTGATCAGTCAGAGGCTGAAAAAATTGAACGTGAGTCAACGTGCTGAAAAAATTTCCACAAGTGCTGATTTGGTAAGAACAAATTCTAATCACAGACATATACAAATCCCTCACTGCACTGAGAAACAATTTCACCATACATGTACATATTATAAACATCTCAGGGAGCTAGTGAGTATAGAAATAGGAGGATAGAGCAGATTAATGAGTGGCTGGAGAGATGGTGCAGGAGGGAGGGCTTCAGATTCCTGGGACATTGGGACCGGTTCTGGGGGAGATGGGACCTGTACAAGCAGGACGGGTTGAACCTCAACAGGGCCAGAAGCAATATCCTCGCGGGGTGGGGGTGCGTGGGGATTGCTAGTGCTGTTGGGGAGGGTTTAAACTAATTTGGCAGGGGTATAGGCACCAAGGTGTAACGTTAGAAAGGAGAAACAAGGTGCACAAAGGATTGGGAGAGATAGGTAGCACTAAAGTAAGAAATAGTACCGTATTAGGTGGGGTCAGACTAAGAGAGAATGCAAGAAGGTCTAAGATAGGTTTACAGTGCATGTGTGTAGACGCACGAAGCGTGGTAACTAAGGTTGGTGAACTGCAGGCGCAAATAGACACATGGGAATATGATGTTGTGGCAATAACGGAGACCTGGCTCAAAAAAGGGCAGGATTGGGTACTAAATATTCCTGGATATAAGGTGTTTCAGAAAGATAGGGAAGGAAAGAAAGGAGGTGGCTGGCAGTATTGATTAAGGATAATATTAGTGCTGGAGAGAGAGGATGTCCTGGAGGGGTCAAGGACAGAATCTATTTGGTTAGAGTTGAGAAACAATAGAGATGCCATTACACTACTAGGTGTATTCTTTAGGCCACCAACTAGTGGGAAAGATATAGAGGAGTAAATTTGCAGGGAAATTACAGACAGGTGTAAGAACTATAGGGCAGTGATAATGGGGGACTACAATTATCCTAATATAGACTGGGATAGTAATATTGTAAAGGGCAGAGAGGAGGAAGAATTTCTGAAGTGTGTTCAGGAGAACTTTATCAGTACATTTCTGGCCCAACGAGGAAGGAGGCATTGCTGGATCTGGTTCTGGGGAATGAGGTGGGTCAAGTGGAGCAAGTGTCCTTAGGGGAACATTTAGGGAGCAGTGATCATAGTATCATAAGGTTTAGATTAGCTATGGAAAAGGACATGGAGCAATCTAGAGTAAAAATACTTAATTGGAGGAGGTGTGGGAGACTACGGTCTCCCGCGTAAGGAAATAGGCAACACAGCGAGCTACAAGAAATAGGTCTTTACTCCAACTCTCACAATACAGTACTGAATTCGTGAAGCCCGCGAACCTGTGATGACTCACGGATTGGTCACCTGCTGGAACCTGATTGGTTTTCCTTCTCTCAGCAGCAGGCAAGTCTGAACGTGCCTTATTCCTCTCAGCTTGCAACTGTCTTGCGGGGGGAGGGGAATACAGCAGTTAAAAGGGGATTATACAGGTTTATCTACATACACACAGTGTTTCCCCAATGTGGCAATGCCACATACGCCCCCCCAGAATCCTCGTTAACTGTAAAAGTCAGTCTCTGCGGAGGTTTGACCAAGCGGCCGTAGAGGCTGTAGTAGCCATCTGGCGTGTGAGGAGGGCTGTCTGGGAGGTCGGCCGGTTGGTTCGTCGGCTGGTCTGGCGGCTGGTCTGCCGGTGGGCTGGCTGGACGGGCTGTCGGCGAAGGTGGGGCGGCGGCCGGGAAGTAAAGTTCTGGCGTGTCTAGGTCCTCTTGTGGGGCCGCCGCCAACGCGGGAGGTCTGCCCCGCCGTGGGGGAAGAGCCGGCCGAAACGGGAAGCTGAGGTCCAGGTGCGCCGGTTTGAGGCGGTCTACTGAAATAAGGTCCGGCTTCCCGCCGACGTCGATAAGAAAAGCTTTGTCCCCCGTCTCCAATACTGGGAAGGGGCCGGTGTATGGTGCCTGCAGCGGGCCTCTGTGCGCGTCCCGGCGCACGAAGACGAACTCCGCATGTCGTAAGTCTCGAGGCACGTAGGACGGCTGCGGGCCGTGTTGCGAAGTGGGCACTGGACGGAATTGCTGGGCCACGTCCTGGTGCAGGGAAAGCTGTCTGGCAGCCGACCACGGCTCCGTTGTCAGGGGGAGGAAGTCGCCTGGTACTCTGAGCGGTTGGCTGTAGACCATCTCGGCTGCGGAGGCGCGGAGGTCCTCTTTGGGTGCGGTGCGCAATCCCAGGAGAACCCAGGGTAGTTTGTCGATCCAGCTGGTGTCGGCCAGGCTGGCGCGGAGGGAGGCTTTCAAAGAACGATGAAAGCGCTCGCAGAGCCCGGACGTCGGTCGTGGTGGTGGAGGCGAGGGGAACCACCTCGGGCCATCTGGTGGTGCGGTCGACGATCGTGAGCAGGTGTGTAAAACCATGCAACGGCGGCAAGGGGCCTACCAGATCGACGTAGACGTGGTCGAAACGCCTCTTGGGCACCAGGAAACACTCCAATGGCGCCTTGGTGTGCTGCTGGACCTTAGCGCGCTGACACGCCACGCATGTGTTGGTCCAGTCTCTCACATCCTTGTAGAGTCCAGGCCAGACGAACTTGGCGGACATAAGTTTCTGAGACGCACGCATCCCTGGATGTGAGAGGCCGTGGATGATGTCGAAAACTCGCTTGCGCCAGGCGGATGGGATGACTGGCCTAGGCGAGGGGACTGAGACGTCGCACAGGAGGGTTGTGCCGGCTGCGTGGAAGTGGATGTCGGCCAGGGTGAGGCTGGTAGTTGACGTCCTGAGGGCCTGGATCTCCGCGTCGGCGGCCTGGTCTCTCGCCATGCTGGCGTAGTCGACGCCCAGGTGCACTGCGTGGAGCGAGGGTCTTGAGAGGCAGTCGGCCACCAAATTGTCCTTGCCGGCGACGTGGCGGATGTCCGTGGTGAACTCCGAGATAAAGTTGAGTTGGCGCTGTTGGCGCGTGGACCAGGGTTCGGTTACTTTGGCCATGGCGAATGTGAGCAGCTTGTGGTCCACGAATGCGGTGAACGGCCGGCCTTCCAGGAGGAAACGGAAGTGCCGGATTGTCAGGAACAGGGCCAGGAGCTCTCTGTCGAACATGCTGTAGGCCTGCTCGTTCTTGCGCAGCTGTCGGCTGAAAAATGCCAGTGGCTGCCACGCGCCTTCGACCCACTGTTGTTGGACGGCGCCGACGGCGTAATCCGAGGCGTCCGTGGTGAGGGCGGTCTTGGCGCCCGGGATGGGGTGGGCCAGTAGTGTGGCGTTGGCCAAGGCGCTTTTGGTCTGGTGGAAGGCTGTCGCCATCTCGCTGGACCAGGTGAGTTGCTCTTTGCCCGTTTTGCCCCTGGTGGCTTCGTAGAGGGGGCACATGAGTGAGGCGGCCTTGGGCACGAACCGGTGATAGAAATTGACCATCCCCAAAAATTCCTGCAGCTCCTTGACCGAGGTGGGTTGGGGAAAGTCCGCCACCGCCTGCACCTTGGGAGGTAGGGGAATGGCTCCCCTTGGCGAGATTCTGTGGCCGAGAAAGTCAATTTGGGCTGCTCCGAACTGGCATTTGGCCGGGTTGACGATTAGCCCGTGTTGGCTGAGGCGCTGGAAAAGGGAGCGCAAATGCACGATGTGCTCGGCCTTGCTGGTGCTGGCCACGAGGATATCGTCCAGATAGACAAACAGGAAGCTCAGGTCCCGTAGGACGGAGTCCATGAGCCGTTGGAAGGCCTGTGCGGCGTTCTTAAGCCCGAAGGGCACGTGCAGGAACTCGAACAGTCCGAAGGGGGTGATGACCGCCGTCTTCTGGACGTCTGCGTGGTGGACGGGATCCTGATGGTAGCCGCGAATCAGGTCAACCTTGGAAAAGACGGACTTTCCTGCTAGGTGTGCCGACAAGTCTTGGATGTGCGGAATGGGGTATCTATCGGACGTGGTGGCGTCGTTGAGCCGTCTGTAGTCGCCGCAGGGGCGCCAGCCACCGCCCGGCTTGGGCACAATGTGGAGGGGGGACGACCAAGGGCTGTTCGAGCGGCGGATGATGCCCAGTTTTTCCATCGTGGCGAATTCTTCCTTGGCCACCGCCATCTTGGCTGGGTCCAGGCATCTGGCTCGAGCGAACACTGGTGGTCCCGTAGTGGCGATGTGGTGCTCGACCCCATGCTTGGCTGCCGCGGCTGAGAAGGTCGGTTGTGAGCGCCTCGGGAAATCTGCGAGTAGGCGGGCTTAGTTGTCATGCACCGGGGCGGAGCAGGACCCGACGAGGGCCGGGCTGTTGCTCTGCTGGCAGGCCAGTGAAGCGAAAGTTGCTGCGTCGATCAGGCGCCTGTCGCGGACGTCGACCAGGAGTCCGTGGGCACAAAGAAAATCGGCGCCCAGCAAGGGATGTGCCACCGAGGCCGTCACAAAATCCCACGTAAATTGCTGGCCGTTGAAACAAACCTCGGCCCGTCGCTTTCCGAAAGTAGCGATGGCTGCGCCATTTGCCGCCACGAGGGGTGGGCCGCTGCGACCTGCCTGGATGTTGAGCTGGGAGGCAGGAATTATGCTGCATTGGGCTCCGGTGTCGCAAAGGAATCTGCGCCCTGAAAGAGAGTCAGTTATGTACAGCAGTTTACCTGCGGTGCCGATGGCCATCGTGGCGGCGGGGGTGCGGTCGAGCGGGCCTAGGCGGCGGCGCGGGGCTGGGGTGTTGGGCCGGGTGGCCATCTTGGTTTGATCGAAAGAGCAGGATGCTCTGCAGCGTTGGGCCTTGTGGCCGAAACGCGTGTGGTAGTAGCATAGTTCTGCGGCCTGGCATGGCGGCGCGCGCTCGGTGGTGTTGGGGAGCCTCGCGGCTGCACAGCCGAGTTGGGCGACGGCGAAGACTTTGTCCGCGGCGGCTGCCAGTTGTACGCAGTCCGTGATCGGGGACCCCGCGAGGGCAGTCTGTACCTGCTGAGGAAGCAGGCTGAGGAAAAGGGCCCGAAACAAGAAGCACTGCGGTTCAGAGCCCAGGAGCGCAAGCATCCGGCTCATCAACTGGGTCGGGGTAGAATCGCCAAGGCCTGGTAATGAGAGAAGCCTGCGGGCCCTCTCCTCCCTGGACAGGCCGTAAGCCTGCAGCAAGCGGCCCTTAATGGTTGAGTACTTGCCGGTCTGTGGTGGGTTCCCCAGCAGGTCGAGAACTTCGGCGGCGGTAAAGCTTACTAGTGCTGAGACTACGTGGAGGTACCTTTCTTCATCGTCTTGAACCCTGCAAAGGGTGAATTGGGCCTCCGAGTGCGCGAACCAAGCTGGTGCTTGGTGTTCCCAGAAGGTGGGGAGCTTCAAGGACGCGGCGCCGGCCGACATCAGGCTGCTGCTGGTTGCCATCGGGTCGTTGCTGGCCTCTGTAGGGCTGCGTGAGTCGGGGGCTTCGGCCGCCGACATTCGGGGTCACCAATGTGGGAGACTACAGTCTCCCGCGTAAGGAAATAGGCAACACAGCGAGCTACAAGAAATAGGTCTTTACTCCAACTCTCACAATACAGTACTGAATTCGTGAAGCCTGCGAACCTGTGATGACTCACGGATTGGTCACCTGCTGGAACCTGATTGGTTTTCCTTCTCTCAGCAGCAGGCAAGTCTGAACGTGCCTTATTCCTCTCAGCTTGCAACTGTCTTGCGGGGGGAGGGGAATACAGCAGTTAAAAGGGGATTATACAGGTTTATCTACATACACACAGTGTTTCCCCAATGTGGCAACGCCACAGAGGAATAATTTCAGTGGGTTGAGAACGGATCTGGCCCGGGTAAATTGGAATCAAAGATTGGCAGGAAAAACTGTAATTGAACAATGGACTGCCTTTAAAGAGGAGATAGTTCAAGTACATTCAAGGTACATTCCCACGAGAGGGAAAGGTAGGGTAACCAAAGCCAGAGCTCCCTGGATAACAAAAGAAATAGAGAGTAAGATGAAGCAGAAAAAGGGGGCGTATGACAGATGTCAGGTTGGGAATACAAGTGAGAACCAGGTTGAATATAGAGAGTTCAGGGGGGAAGTGAAAAAGGAAATAAGAGGGTCAAAGAGAGAGTATGAGAATAGACTGGCAGCTAACATAAAAGGGAATCCAAAAATCTTCTATAGGCATATAAATAATAAACGGGTAGTAAGAGGAGGGGTGGGGCCGATTAGGGACCAAAAAGGAGACCTACGCATGGAGGCAGAGGGTATGGCTGAGGTACTAGATGAGTACTTTGCATCTGTCTTTACCAAGGAAAAAGATGCTGCCAAAGTCAGTGAAAGAGGAGGTAGTTGAGATACTGGATGGGTTAAAAATTGATAAAGAGGAGGTACTAGAAAGGCTGGCTGTAATTAAAGTAGATAAGTCACCAGGACCGGATGGGATGCATCCTAGGATGCTGAGGAAGTTAAGGGTGGAAATTGCGGAGGTACTGGCCATAATCTTTCAATCCTCCTTAGATACAGGGGTGGTGCCAGAGGACTGGAGAATTACAAATGTTACACCCTTGTTCAAAAAAGTGTGTAAGGATAAACCCAGCAACTACAGACCACTCAGTTTAACCTCGGTAGAGGGGAAGCTTTTATAAACGATAATCCGGGACAAAATTAACAGTCACTTGGAAAAGTGTGGATTAACAGTCACTTGGAAAATCGTGTTTAACTAACTTGATTGAGTTTTTTGATGAGCGAACAGAGAAGGTTGATGAGGTCAATGCGGTTGACGTGGTATACTTGGACTTCCAAAAGACATTTGATAAAGTGCTACATAATAGGCTTGCCAGCAAAGTTGAAGCCCATGGAATAAAAGAGACAGTGGCAGCATGGATACGAAATTGACTAAGTGAAACAGAGAGTAGTGGTGAACGGTTGTTTTTTGGACTGGAGGAAGGTATACAGTGGTGTTCCCTAGGGGTCGGTACTTGGACCACTGCTTTTCTTGATATATATTGAAGACGTGGACTTGGGTGTACAGGGCACAATTTCAAAATTTGCAGATGACACAAAACCTGGAAGTATAGTGAACAGTGAGGAGGATAGTGATAGACTTCAAGAGGACATAGACAGGCTGGTAAAATGGGCGGACATGTGGCAGATTAAATTTAATGCAGAAAACTGCGAAGTGATACGTTTTGGTAGGAAGAATGAGGAGAGGCAATATAAACTAAAGGGTACAATTCTCAAGGGGGTGCAGGAACAGAGAGACCTGGGGGTATATGTGCATAAATCATTGAAGGTGGCAGGGCAGGTTGAGAAAGTGGTTAAAAAAGCATTCGGGATCCTGGGCTTTATAAATAGAAGCATAGAGTACAAAAGCAAGGAAGTTATGATGAACCTTTAGAAAACACTGGTTCGACCTCAACTGGAGCATTGTGTCCAGTTCTGGGCACTGCTCTTTAGTAAGGATGTGAAGTGCCTTAGAGAGGGTGCAGAAAAGATTTACAAGGATGGTTCCAGGGATGAGGGACTTCAGTTACATGGATAGACTGGAGAAGCTGGGGTTGTTCTCCTTAGAGCAGAGAGAGGAGATTTGATAGAGGTGCTCAAAATCATGAGGGGTCTAGACAGAGTAGATAGAGAGAAACTGTTCCCATTAGCGGAAGGGTCGAGAACCAGAGGACACCGATTTAAGGTGATTGGCAGAAGAACCAAAGGCGACATGAGGAAAAACTTTTTTACACAGCGAGTGGTTATGATCTGGAATGCACTGCCTGAAAGGGTGGTGGAGGCAGATTTAATCATGGCTTTCAAAGGGGAATTGGATAAGTACCTGAAGGAAAAGAAATTGCAGGGCTACGGGGAAAGGGCAGGAGAGTGGAACTAGCTGAAGTACTCTTGCAGAGAGCCGGCACTTAGCTGGACTGTATCACATCAATATGTTTGGTTGAGCAGGATATGTTCACTTGAAAATTAAGGCATTAACTTCACAGTGAAATGCCTTACATGATCCTACCTCTAAAACACTGGGAATGTTCGACAGAAGCAACAAAATAACTTCAGTACATCTGTTCATACAGGAATATTCAGTAAAGGCACATACATCTTCGTGGACAGTCCATCAACACAGGCACATATTAAAACCACAACAGGATGATGTTTTCCACATAATTAATCAGAAGGATAGTTGCTATACTGCTGTGCCAATCCATCCAAAAAGTTAAATTCGGTTGGTCCAATTTTATTTTGTTTTTACTTTAATGAACCTATTTTTCTTTCATCTGAAGTAATTTCCATTCTTCCTTTCAAATTGAAATACAGTCTATGAATGAGTACTATTAAAATGATGCTTTCAGCAACTATAATGAAGTCCAGGCTCATACAACCAAGAAATTCCACAGTTGGACAATTACTGAAAATAAGGCATTAATATTTTTATCAATATAAATGTTAAGTATATCCTACATCACCATACACTCGTCTTGAGTTTCTACTTGACATGTCTATAATCTCAACTGACAGGTGTTTGGGAAAGATTTTAAAAGCCGGTTGTTCTGGAATGTTGGGGGTCAATAAAAAGGTATTTCATCATACACAACAAATTTCAGATGTGAAATGAAGAGTGACCTATGTATGGAATAGACCTCCAGGAAGAGTAGTGGAGGCAAAACTCCTGAGATCATTTAACAAACAATTGGCTGCTGGAATCAGGAGTCTTTAGGATCTCTTTGGGAGGATGTACTGAGATGGGCCAAATGGCCTTTCTCATCCATAATGAACTTGCCAGCCTGTGTCTATCTTAGAAGGTTAAATTGCAGCGCTTTCATATAGTCTTTATGTTGCTATAATTGGACAAAAAACAGAGAGGCAAGAACATGCCTGTCAGTTTTGAGACTATTTCGATAATTGTCTAAACTAGAGTGCATGCAAATGAAAAAAATTGAGCTTTTGAAACACTGCCTGAACTTACTAGACTGCTGTTTTGTGTTTTCTTAGTAGATAACGAATACATCAATGAATACATCACCTAGTTCCACACAATCTACAATACCTTTTGCATTAGAATCTTGTCCAGTGAATGAGGTAACAGTCTAACATAATCTATGGAGTATCCCATTCTAGCATCCTCCAGACCCACAAATTCAACTGTTTGGGTTCACTCTAAGAAAGGTGGGGATGGAAAGCTTTGGAAGAGATTTGATTTGTTTGCTTCATTGCATTGGACATTACAACTTGAGCTGGCTACTAGTGTAATGTACAAGGGTTCTGATGAGGCTCCATGGATCCTATCTCAACTGATATAGGCATTTGTGCTGGGTCCTGCCATACAATATATTGGCCCAATGAAGGCTTTCAAAAGAGAAAACTGCCTTCCTTCTTCTTGTACTCACACTCTCAGTTTTCAGTGTGATTCTTCTTCTTCTCTCCTGTGTCTAGTGGCACATGAGAGAATCCATTTCTTCCATTGGTTTACATCCAGTAGATCATGCTCTGGGTTGTTTCTATAACAAAGTCCCTTTTTACATGGGCAGGTCGTTACCTGACTCACAACTCACTATCAGAAGATTCAACTAGATGCAATAGTGGATTGGCACCCACTCCCATTGGAAGCGAGTACCCCACTGGATGTCAACCCAGTATTCAGAGGCTGGAGCTCTGGTTATCTGCTCACAAGGGTTACAATGGGGTGGAGAGTTCCGCTCCCATCGGATGCAAGTACTCTTCTGGAGGTCAAGCCAGCATTCAGAGACTCTCGTTTCCGCTCGCCAGGGCTGTTGGAGTGTGGCTCTAACCCATAACCTTGTGACTCAGAGTCGGCAATGCTACAAATGAGACGAATCTCAGTGTGATTAAATGTGGGACGTTAATGTGCTGGGGACAAATGACCTGCTCTGTGGCCACTAGGATCCAGAACTAAATACTTCCCATCAACTGCAGTTTACCAGCGAAAATCAAAGCCATGAAATCATATCATTCAGGAGTTGGCAGAGGTGGGTGGGTGGGTGGGTAAGTGAAGAAATGTTGTCAGTCACTTCTTGGGAACATAACTGGTTCAATGAGATCTATGAAGTGGGCCAAGGCCTACTGTGACAGATGTATTATTAATAAATAAGAACTAGGTGGTTACTGCTTAAGGCACTTGGGGCTGTCTTCAAAAATGGGAAGTAGAGCTCACCTCATCATTGATAGGTATCAGAGATGCCCCAATTACATGGTACAAAGGTTGAGCTCGATTAAGGTTGAGGGAGAGAGAAACAAACAAAAAATATCCACTTGTAAGTGAGATTACAGCAAAAACAAAAAAGTTAAATAAATTCACAAAATATTCTTAGTTTGTACTGAATCACAATCTGTAACTATATCTGTTGAGAAAGGACACTTCTTTTGTTTTTCCACAATGGACCAAAGAAAGATTGCGAATCTTCAAATGTCCCTCATTTTATTTTTCCATCCCAAAAGATGATTTTAATATTTGTTAATGAAACAAAAAACTTTGAATGTTCTTCCACAAAGCAGACTTTCCAGGTTAACTGCACAGTGCTGTGACTGAAATAACCTTCATCATCTTGTTTTTATTTTACAGCGCAAACTGCTGCAACTATTTAATTCAGAAAATCACAGCAAGTTTCACTTACAAGATCAATATCTCATTAACAGCAAAAGTAGGAAGACCATTTTTACTTTAGTCATCTCAACCAAATGCCGTGAAATATTAAAAGGCCTTTGACAAAAATGCCGCAAAGATTTTGGTATTTTTGTTTATCGAAGCTCAAAATTGCGAGTAAGGGTAAAAGCAGTGAGTGATAATACTGAACATTTCCAAATGGTGCATCAATAAACAGAGCTGTAATTTGTAGGAGGACAGGCATTTAATTATTGGCTTCCACTGAGCTCAGTTGTCTTGCTTACCACAAGGAATCTGAATGCAAATAAAGAAGCTGTGGCCTTTAAGTGAACTTTAGAAAGCACTGCTGTAAATAAAACATGTTTCCATAAATTACTGAACCGTTCAGCTTGTAATCCATTTATTCTGTAACCATTGTAAGATCCTGATGTTTTGCAATTCTGGGTTCACTGAAACATAAAATAACCAACCTTTCAATTTTGGAGATCACAAATTGTCGCAGGATAAGAGTTTTAGAAAAAAAAAAAATCAAAAAATTTGAATCAATTTTCTCCTGTAGTCATTTGGTAATTTAAGTAAAATAAAAACAAATCTCATGACTGCAGGTTATACTATCAGGCAAATTAATCCAAGAACCTAACATATGAGATCGCAGATAATGATCATCTTGGCATTTTGAACTTCATTTCGTTAACATTTACGTCAAGGTTTCCATCAGTGCCACGACTTGGTGCCAAAACAGCACCATGCAGCCAGCTTAAAGCACCCACAAATTTTGCGGTTGGAGGAGACTCCAGTGCTGAGCAGCGCAAGTTTTACACGGCTCCAATTTTCTTTTCCATCTTGCCAAGTCCCTAAATGCATGGTAATCGGCTGTTTGGAGTCTCACTGAGCAGAGGAGGAGATTGTACAGCACGCTGGTCAGTGGGGATTTGGAAGCGCTAGAGCTTGGCAGCTTATATGGCATACAGATGGATCAGCTGCTCAGCAGGCATGGAATTGGAAGAGGTCCCTGAGGAAAAGGTAGCAATTGGAGAGCTCTGCAGAAAAAGGATATCGTTCAGAAAGTATAGAGCTCACATGAATAACAGAGAAAACATCGGGAGTAATCAGAAACAGAGAAAGAGAAAGAGAAACACAGGGAAGGAGTACTAGACAGTAAAATGCTAAGAAAGGAGTACGAAAAGTGAGAGAGAGAGAGACAATGTAACAGATAAAGAGTAACGGAGACAAACAGAGGAAAAGGCAAAGGAATAGCAGAAATATGAGAGGAAGGGCAGAAATTCTGTCTTTGATTAAACAAATGCCACTTTACCATTAACTTGCTAAAGCTTGTGAGAATAGGAATTTCAACCCAGCGAGAGAGTACAGAGAGATAGAGGGAAAAAGGAGAAAGTGGGAAAGTAACAGGAAATTTTCTACTGAACCCATAAAAACTGAAATTGAGATACAGCTGTATTCAGACAGCTTGATGATGAGGTAAGTACATTTAATTGGGAACCTCTAGGTTATGGATTATGGATTATAAATAAATTGAATAGGGAAATACAGAAGAATGCACCATTTTATATGTAATAGTGAGCCCTTGGTTCCACCTAGAGTAACAGGCCATTCCTTCAGTGCTTGACTGCTATAGTCCGGAGGATGGGGGCAGAACCCAGAAAAGCACTTGCAGTAGATCAGTAAACATCCTCAGTCATCCTTTCTGTGCAGTTTAAGATGATCAACTGCAGATTGAAATCTATAATTCCCAACACAGTGACATGATGTACAGTTAGGGGCTGAGGGGAAAACTTCAGAGTGGGCACCACACCACACTGCTTTCATGCACATTCCTGCAGGTTGACCAAGAACAGTATTTAGAATAGGCTTAGAACCCACTTCACAAGCAGAATTTTAAAAAAAACTGCCCCCCATAAAGACTACCATTAAGTAATGCAACTTTTCCTTGGAAACAACAGATTTTGATATTTTGCAAAAAGAACAAATTTAAATGATTAAACTTTTGAATAAACAATTTCCCTTTCCTTTTACAGCAAAAAATGTTTGCTTTGTTCCACACAATTTCATAAAGAGCAAAAATAATTCTGAAATTTGGAACTGTAGCATTATGACAGGCTTTCTGCAGTGTAGAACGTACCATTATGAAAGGTGAAATTTCTGTCTTGCTAATTTTAGCAAAAATATGTACACGAATGTCAAGCAGGTTCACAGCTTTATACACAACTCTGCTTTTCTGGAAAAAGTAGCAAAGACAGGTGTTTCAATCCTACGGTTTATAAGTATTATTATTCAATACTATTTAATCAGTTTTTTACACAATACATCAAACAGGAACAATACTGTGAGTATAGACTTTTATCAGAATTTATTCAGGATTTACTCTTGGATCAGATTTAGTCTGCTGTTTAAGGACTAAATGGCATGTTTGCAAATGTGCTGCTACCTACTTGATGCAATGTTTACGTTCAAATGTCTAGACCAAACACACCTTGCCACTTGAGAGGACCCTCAGAATGCTTCCCTCAAGAGTTTGTAGACCCCTGGAAGTAAATAATGGGCCAGAATTTCCTGCAGCAGGGAACATAACGGCATCTGCCATTAAACAGACTTGCATCCGCACCTTTCAGCTCAAAAAAATTTTGACCACAAAGTTGGTGAAAGTGCGAGCTGATAACGGAGCAGCGAGGGAAACAGGGCATTTAGGACCTAAATGAACATGGCAACCAACAGGGTATCTCTTTAACCAATCAGATTGAAGGATTGGGAAAAAGACACAGGAAAGACTGAGAAGAATGGTGAATTAGAGTAGGTAAATTCAATGTCAAATCTGTAATGTATGTAATGTCCTTAAGGGAGAGAGCTATTTTTTACAGCTCCTGTATACTGTAGTACCGGCAGTGACCACACCTGTATATAAACCCTGAGTAGTGATCTGTACAGTTAGTTCTAGAGTAATCCTCATTCAGTAAACACCTGTTGAATCGTTCCCTGCAGTCTGTTGTCTGATTATTGAAGGACACAACATTAAGATACATGGATATAACAAAATCAAGTACAGGAAAATAAGGAAAGAGAGGGAAAGAAAGATTGCGTTAAGAGAGTGAGAGAAAAAAAAAGACAGAAAGAAAAAGTAGGAAAACAAATTAATTTGAAATTTGACATTTTAAAAATTTCCCTGAAAAATTTAAAACCTGAAGGAATGAGACTTCACACTTGAAATAGTACATTTTCAGCGCCAAAGCGATTGATTGACAGTAATTAACAATTATCACATAGTTAAAAGGTACTTACACTTGTAATGACAAGACTTAACTTTCTGTGGTGAGTTTAATGGGCAATTAATGGACAAATACAGCAAGTTCCGAAAAAAGAGAAGGCTAAAGGCGAGATGCCATTTTAGCAAAGCTACTAGTGGAGAAACTCGGACAGCAACATTTGGATATTCACATTCACACTCGCATCTGCTCCTCGTCTTGAAGTACCTGTATCATTTACCCATAAATAACGGTGAGTGCCATTGGCCTTGCTGTTATTTTGACAGCAAATTCTGGCCCAATATCATTTTTGACTTTGCTATCAACTCATCTTGAACTCCTATGAGCTGCCATTAAATTGTCTCTCTGTTCCTCATGGATGTTGACCTTATCTGCAACCATCTCTGACCCACTCCTTGAAAATAGCTGATAAAAATGTGTCAGGACAGTTCCCCCCAATTTTGAAATCCTGCCACATTCCATGGCAGTTACCTTGGGGAATGCTGTACAATTCTAAACAAGTAGTTAATTGACCTCCTCTTGGATTCTGTCCTCCACCCATCTAGACAGGCTTACGTTATCACTGGCTAGAGTCTGTAAATGCATACTTTGGATTAGTACTGCAAACTGACTTTCAATTAGGAGCTAATGAGGTATATCTTTAAAACTGGAAGAAGGAATCAGTCTCCAAGGGTCTTAATTGGTATGTCAGAAAATATTTATAGGAGTCAGCAAATACATGCCCTCAATATCACCAGCCTGACTTAAATGTTAAGGCTGAAGAGTGAGGTAGTTGTGTGTGCGCTACCTTGATCCTCTGAAGTCTTGAAAAGAGCTGAAAGACTTTCATTTACATAATGCCTGTAATGAAATCTGTTTGTCTTGATCCTGTATTCGTTTCGCACTCATGTATATTACCCTCCCCCACTGTGTATAGTTTCACTTCCTCTTTCCCGACTAACCTGGGAGGTTCCAGGTCTTGGCTCTTGGCTCCGCCCCTGACTTCTCTTACATAAAGATCCCAGGATCTGTATGACTCATTCCTGTGAACCAGTCGGCGTGTTGAGATGTTAGCTCTGATCTTAGTGATTAAAAGCCAACTTGTTTAAGTCTATAACTTCTAGTTTTGTGGTTATTGAAGGCCCATCAATTTTAATCACTAAAGAATACTAGGATGGATCGACTCCTAAAACCAGAGCGTCTGGACTTGGATCCACATTCTGCTGAAGCATCAAATCAATTTGGACACTGGCTCAAATGCTTCGAACTCTTCGCGGGGGCCTCATCCGCTAGCGAGGTAGATAAACTGAGTCTACTGACTACTCGCGTAAGTCATCGGATTTATTCGTTCATCCGGGACGCCACCTCTTACACGGAGGCCATCACTATCCTGAAGGCCCAATACCAGAGGCCGGTAAACGAAGTGTACGCCAGACATCTGCTGGCTACACGCAGGCAGCGACCAGAGGAATCAATGGACGATTTCTTACAGGGCCTAAAGGACCTGGTCCAGGACTGTAACTGCAAGGCCGTGACGGCCAACGCGTACTCTGGCGAATTGGTCCGCGATTCCTTCATCACGGGCCTCAAATCAAATTATATCCGGCAGAGACTGCTGGAGAAGGAGGTCCTGGACTTAAAAAAGGCAGTGGCCACTGCGCGATCGCTGGACATGGCCCAGAGAAACTCTGACTCTTATTCTTCCGGCCATGCGGCCCTCACCGCCTCGTGCGCGCTGAGGGGGCCGCCATCTTGGAATCAGCCATCTTCCCCATCCAGGTCTCAGACCAGCTCTACGCCGCCGGAGTCCCCACACAGAAGTTCACCCAGGAGTCCTACTACAGCGGCAATGTCTCGAGGCCCGAAATGCTACTTCTGCGGCCAGGCCAAGCACCCCAGACAACGATGCCCAGCGAAGGACGCTACATGCTTCAAATGTAAGAAAAAGGGGCATTTTAGCAAAGTCTGCAGGGGGAATCCGATTTCCAACTCCGTCACCGCCTCGTGCGTGCTGTGCGGGCCACCATCTTGGGATCCGCCATCTTTTCCAGACTCAACGGCCGCCCAGGGCCCAACAGTGGCTTCGATCACGGTGGATCAATCCAGGCCACACCCGTTGACAAAATCCATGATGGACATACAGGTAAACGGGAATTTAACGAAATGTTTAATTGACTGTGGGAGTACCGAGAGTTTTATCCACCCTAGCCTGGTACGGCGGCACTCATTAACGGTAACCCCTACACAGAGCAGAATTGCTATGGCTGCTAAGCCCCACACTTCAGACATTTTGGGCTACTGTGTGGTAACACTGACTATAAAAGGCACGGACTACAAGGCTTTTAAACTCCTCGTGATGCCAGAACTCTGTGTTAATGTAATCTTGGGCCTGGACTTCCAGTGCCACCACGAAAGTGTCACGCTAGCATATGGCGGGTCCCAGCCGCCACTCACAGTCTGTGGCCTATCAACCTTAAAAATCAGCCCGCCCTCTTCATTCGCTAATCTCGCTCCGAACTGTAGGCCCATAGCGACCAAAAGTAGACGGTACAGTCTGGAAGACAGACACTTTATCAAGGCGGAAGTGGACAGACTCCTGCGGGAAGGCATTATTGAATGCAGTACCAGCCCGTGGCGTGCCCAAGTAGTCATAGTTAAAAATAGCGAAAAGAAACGGATGGTAATTGACTACAGCCAGACTGTTAATATTTATACCCAGCTGGACGCCTACCCTTTACCCCGCATATCAGAAATGGTCAACCAGATTGCGCAATACCGAGTCTTCTCGACTATCGACCTCAAAACCGCGTATCACCAGCTCCCCATTAGAACGGAGGACCGCCCATACACCGCCTTCGAGGCGAACGGGCGCCTCTACCATTTTCTCAGAGTGCCCTTCGGGGTAACAAATGGGGTCTCGGTCTTCCAACGTGAGATGGACCGCAAGGCTGATGAGAATAAACTACAAGCTACCTACCCCTATCTGGACAATGTCACTATCTGCGGGCACAACCAGCAAGACCACGATCTAAATCTTGCGAGATTTTTAAAAACTGCCCTAAAGCTGAATCTAACCTACAACGAAGACAAATGTGTCTTCAACACAACCCGTCTCTGTATCCTCGGCTGTGTGGTGGAAGATGGGGTAATTGGACCGGACCCTGACCGATTACGCCCCCTAAAGGAACTGCCCCTGCCACACAATACCAAAGCTTTAAAAAGGTGCCTGGGATTTTTTTCGTATTATGCCCGATGGGTGCCCAATTACTCTGATAAGGCCCGACCCCTCATTAAATCGACGTCCTTCCCACTATCAGCTGAAGCTCGGGAGGCTTTCACCAGTATTAAACAGGACATTGAAAGGGCTGCAGTGTGTGCAGTGGACGAATGCATTCCCTTTCAAGTCGAAAGCGATGCGTCAGACTTTGCCTTAGCTGCGACCCTCAATCAGGCTGGGAGACCTGTGGCCTTCTTCTCCCGAACCCTTCAGGGACCTGAAATCAGGCACTCTTCTGTCGAGAAGGAGGCACAGGCTATAGTGGAGGCAGTGCGGCACTGGAGACACTACCTAGCCGGCAAACGTTTCACCCTGCTCACCGACCAGCGGTCGGTGGCTTTCATGTTTAATAACAAACAAAGGGGGAAAATCAAGAATGACAAAATACTCAGGTGGAGGATCGAACTATCCACGTTCGACTATGATATTATGTACAGGCCGGGAGCCCTGAATGAACCCCCAGACGCCCTATCGCGGGGAATGTGTGCCAGCATTCATACGGACAAATTACAGGGTCTCCACAATGACCTCTGTCACCCAGGGGTCACCCGACTATATCATTTTATAAAGTCCCGCAATCTGCCCCACTCCATCGAGGAGGTCAGGGCAATGACCAGAGCCTGCCGCATCTGTGCGGAATGCAAGCCTCGTTTCTACAGGCCTGACCGTGCACACCTTATCAAAGCCACATGGCCATTCGAGCGCCTAAGTCTGGACTTCAAGGGACCCCTTCCCTCTGCTGACCGTAACGTATACTTCCTCAATATCATTGATGAATATTCCCGCTTCCCCGTCGCCATTCCCTGCCCAGACATGACCAGTGCCACGGTCATCAAGTGTCTCTGTAATCTATTCTGCATGTTTGGCATGCCGAACTACATACACAGCGATAGGGGGACGTCATTCATGAGTGACGAGCTGCACCAGTTCTTGCTCTCGAAGGGGATAGCCACTAGCAGAACCACTAGCTACAACCCCCGGGGTAATGGGCAAGTGGAAAGGGAGAATGCTACTGTTTGGAAGGCTGTCACGTTAGCCTTAAAGTCAAAAGGCCTTCCGACCTCCCGCTGGCAGGAAGTCCTCCCAGACATGCTCCACTCCATAAGGTCTCTGTTATGTACTGCCACTAACGCTACCCCTCACGAAAAGATGTTCGTTTTCGCCCGGAAATCCACCTCGGGCATATCTCTACCCGCGTGGCTGACGTCTCCGGGGACAGTACTATTGCGGAAGCACGTGAGAGGCCATAAAACGGACCCCCTTGTGGAAAAGGTACAGCTCCTCCATACAAACCCTCAGTACGCCTATATCGAATACTCTGACGGGCGAGAGGACACTGTTTCCATAAAAGACCTCGCTCCCTCGGGGAGCGGAGAGAACGATGGGAGACTACCCGATGAAGACCTACACTACAAAGAGACAGGACGCCCAGAGGTATCAATACCCAACTTTAACCTGGAGGACACTGCAGATAACCTGGAAGACACTGCGGAGGCCCGGACAGCGGAGGAACCAGAATCCACTCCCCTAGAGGCACCCCAACCGGCTTTGCGCCGATCACTGAGAACTGCAAAACCTCCTGACAGACTCACTTATACCAACTTTTAAGAAACATCACCCCGATGGACTAAATCTATAGAAGGGGTGAATGTAATGAAATCTGTTTGTCTTGATCCTGTATTCGTTTTGCACTCATGTATATTACCCTCCCCCACTGTGTATAGTTTCACTTCCTCTTTCCCGACTAACCTGGGAGGTTCCAGGTCTTGGCTCTTGGCTCCGCCCCTGACTTCTCTTACATAAAGATCCCAGGATCTGTATGACTCATTCCTGTGAACCAGTCGGCGTGTTGAGATGTTAGCTCTGATCTTAGTGATTAAAAGCCAACGTGTTTAAGTCTATAACTTCTAGTTTTGTGGTTATTGAAGGCCCATCAATGCCTTATCACAGCATTGAAATGATTGCTGCTCTGAGTAACATTCTACACTACCAATTTCTTGCTTCAATTTGAGCACACGCTAGATACTTTTTATTGTGCCCAATATAAGGATCACTTCCGTAGTCATACCCACAATTTGTATAAACTGAAATATGACCATGACCTTACGCACAAAGTTATGCGAGAGGTAGTGTGCCCAAGGTGAATAATGACTGCTGATAAGCTCACTGGAAATTAATATGAAATGCCTTGTACTTTGCAACCAACCGATAAATAGCTCTCTGACAGACTGTGTATCTCAGGCTAAAAACGATGAATCCGATTTATTGCGTAAAGTTAATACCAAAGTAAGACACAGCAGATTTCACTAATTATAATCTTAAGAAATCTCCTGAAGTGTCTTCTAAAATAAGTCAAGAAGATTGAGCAGTTCTCTGCAATACTTTAAAAAACCTGCTTCCTCAATGAAATACTGTTACGTGAGAAAGAGAAACTTAAGGACTCCTCCATTTGCTTCAACCTGAGTGGCAATACAACAAAAAAGCCAACAAGTCAACTTGAAAAAAACTTATATGCAGACCACAGTTACAGAGATGTCAACTACAATTAGACTTCAAATGGTACCAGAGCGGTGCGTTACAAAACCTGTTTCCAGCCATTTATTTATTTCCGGGACCACTCTGAGCTTTATAGCTGATAAATATGCCCCGCCCCGCCCCTGTTGAGACAACCAGTGTAGCTGATGGCCTTTCAAAGGCTTTGTAGAATAATGCATGAAATAGGTTGCAAATCTGGGAACATTAAAACACTGAGGGGGAGGTTTCTGCAGGATTTGCCTGATTTCCTGCTGCAACTTCAGGGGAAGATCGGCAGAAATCCTAGAGAAATTTAGCAAACATCCATTTTTTTTTGTTTCACTGATCCTGTGCCGAAGATATATAACAGTAGATCGGGAGAACCCCAGTGGAAATTCCAGGCAATGGTCTTTTATGATTTGAAACTAGGCACATCTCCAATCTATTACAAACTTCCCACAAACAACTATAAAGTGAGTGACAAGTTAATCTATTTCAGTTATCCATTGATCTAATTTAAATTCTGGCATTCAGACTGGAAATAATTCTACTCAATCATTATTCTAGGTGTTTATGGGAGTCCAATTATGGTGTCATACTGAAAGTTGAAATGTTTTAATTTTTTTTTTAAATTGCTTCTTCCCCCTCCTAAACTCTGGGAAACCAGTTTAAGTGAATTATTCTCATTCTGCCAAATTCTCCAAGATGCAATTGAGTTTCTTTGTCTGGTACAGGAAACTTTCGTTTAAACAGAGGTTAAATGTCCGGGATGCTCTATCCACCGGCAAAATTCAGGAGTCAGTTCAGATAACTTTTTTTACTTTTCGTTGCTTTTTTTCTCCATTCCTGGCTCTGCAAGCGTCTAGCTGAAGCTGTTGCTTAGCTACAGAGACACTTGCAAGCTGCGCCGACTGTTTTGAAGCTGTTGCTAAGCAACAGGGTTTGTTGCTAGATTTTAACATTAGCGCTGGTTTCTCCGGCAGTGTTGATCGACCGGCACCAGCTCGGTCCCGTCAGTGCCGGATACCAGAAAGTTTCCTGTATTCATCAGAACCTCTCAGATTTGAAGATATTTCTATCTCCACTGTGGCCCAACACACATGAGCTAGTTTGTGGTTAAGGCACCAGACAATAATTGCCTTTGCTTTCAAAGTAGCATGAATAAGTTTTTTACATGTCACCCCACATGTATTTGGCACTGTGAAAACCCCACAGGATATTTTATACAGGTATCTGTAAGGATAACAACGTGCACAAGATCATTCAGAAACTATTAAAATTTACTGAAAAGGTTCATGCTGAGTAAGCAAAGTTGATCAGGACTATGCAAACATCACATGACTTCTTAACTGTCAGCAGCACTTTTTTTGAACAGCACTAACACGATGGCCCGTATTTTCCGATTGGAGGCTTCCTGCGTGCGAACTTACCTGAGGGCTCCCGAGGTGCGTATACTTCCGATCCTGGCCCTCTCCAAACTCGAAATGCGCAGGGCCCACATATCCCAGAGGTGCATGCGGTTCGCAAGCGTCCCTGGGATCACGTGGGCCATGGGGAGCCAATAGGCGAAGGGAATCTCCCTTCATACACTTGACAGATAGACCTGTCAAATATATGGAGGTCACCCCAAAAACACTGTAAAACATTAAATACATTTTTAAAAAATCACTTTTTTTGAATGAGTTCAAATCACAATAAATTAAATATATTAAACAAAAATTTAATTTTTTGAAAAAAAGATAAAAGTTTTTTACGGAGCTAAAAATAAACTTACCTTTTTTAAAAGTGTTTTTAAATGATAAATGAGTGAAAAAATTTTTTTTTACTTTTTTAAACTCTTATGCTGGTAAAAGCAGGCCTTACGCCTTACGCCTTACGTCTTACCAGGCGTAAGATTTCTAAGGGTTTTCTGCGGGTGGAGGTTCTCCAGAATGCGGAACTCGCCACCCGCAGAGGCCCTTCTCCAGAGCATTCTTGACAGATCGGAAATGCCGGTTTTCAGCGCATGCGCTTCGCATGCCTGAAACCGGCATTTTCGATGTCCCTACAGGTGTGTACACAGCGCGTACACACCTGTAGGCATCGGAAAATACGGCCCATTATTTTAAAGGTCAACCATCTTGTATATTTTATTTTGCAGCCAGTAGAATGCATTCAGTAGCTGATCCAAACATCATATGCAGCTACACAGGCATTAATGACGGTAATGCTGCTCTCTTCACAAAAATTCAGTGACTAAAATATTTAGAAAAAAAATTACAAGACAGCAAAACATTCAAAAAATGCCATGAAGATTAATATTTTAACAGAATGGCTTCTCACAGAGGAGAGATAAACTAGATGACATTGCAAGCCCAATGATATTTATTATAAGCATCATTTAATTTTTTTGGCAATGCAAGCATATTGATACAAGGCATTTCTCAAAATCTGTTTAAAAGATGCATGCTTCAGGAAAGACCCAGTCGCAAGCGTTTCTAACCATGTAGCAGCAAGCTTGAATTACATAGCTGCTGATCACAGCAACTCAACAATCATTTAGGTTTGTTTGGGAGTCTCAACATGGTCACTGTAACGATCAATAACATGTCATTCTATAGTGGACACTAGGTGGAGCCGTAGAGCTGTATATAGCTGTATGTATAAGACTACACTACCCAGCTGTATATATATTAAGACTACATTACCCATGAGGCACTAGGCTACCCACAAGGCAACAGTCAAGATGGCAGCCTGCACACAGGAGCACACATGCTGCATCTCTACAGATACTGTACCTAGAGAACGTGTACTGAATAAATGACTAGCTAGAAGCTAGCTGTGTTCATAATAAGAATGTCTATTTATTAATGAATATAACATGGTACCAGGATGGTGAAGATCTGCTGAAAATTGTGAAAAGCGACATGGAGAATTTGAAGCCACCAGAGCGTTTGAATCTCACAGAAAAAATCGACTACAATTGGCAGACTTTTAAACAGCAATTCGAACTCTACATTGCAGCCATCGGATTCGGTACGAAGCCAGACGCAAGGAAGATAGCGTTGCTGCTTACGGTTGCAGGCCCACAGGCGATAGAGGTATTTAATACATTTGTATTTAATCCAGCGGAGAACAGAAAAAAATTAGAAGATGTGCTAAAAAAATTTGATGCACATTGCTCTCCCAAAAAGAATGAGACGTATGAAAGATACATCCTACGTTCTCAGACACAGCAACAAAATGAGACTTTTGATAGCTTTATAACTGATCTGAAACTGAAAGCACAGACATGTAATTTCTCTGAGCTGAAATCATCCATGATTCGTGACCAGATTGTGTTTGGTATTCATGATAAAAAAGTCAGGGAACGTCTGTTGAGAGAAACCGAACTAAATTTGGAAAATGCGGTGAAAATATGCCAAGCCAGCGAGCTAGCTCGAAAGCACGCGAAGACTTTCAGTGAAATCAATAATGATGCGATTGTAATGAGTGAAAATGCTGCTGTCGATGCTGTGTCCTACAAGGGGAAGAAACGTGGGCAGAACAGAAATGAAAAGCAATCGGAGGATGAAATTTTTAATTGTAAACGCTGTGGTTACAAACACCAGTTAAGACAATGCCCAGCGTTTGGAAAAATGTGCACAAAGTGTAATGGAAAGAATCACTTTGCCAAACAATGCTTTTCAAAAGTAAAAACAACGAAAGGGCAACAAGTTGTGATTGAGGACACTGATTTAAGTGAGACATTTTTTGTAGGAATGGTGTCATGTGACGATATCAAAAAAGATACAGAAAATGTGCAGCCCTCAGAAATGGACAATGCTGAACATAAAGTCAATGCAGTAAAAGTGGACAAATGGATGATCGCACTGCAGATAAATGGAGCATTAGTTACAATGAAACTGGACACTGGGGCAAAAGCAAACTTAATCAGTATGAGTGACATAAAAAATATGAAAGAAAAGCCCAAAATACAGAAAAAGTCAGTACTACTGAAGAGCTATAATGGACAGAAGATAGATAGCTTAGGTGTATGCAGACTTAAAGTGACAGTCAAAGACAAAGTGCATCATCTCATGTTTTCTGTTGTGGCTGAAAGACTTGATTCGATACTAGGTGACAAAGCTTGTGAAGACTTAGAACTGGTCAAGAGAGTCTACCGTATAAACTGTGCCATAAGCAGACCAGATGACTCAGGTGATGAAGCAGAGAGCCCGTCAAGGATGAAAAGGCCAAAGGGTATCCATGTCTTCAAAAAGCCTAGTTTCTCCAAGAAGAAAGAAAAAGACTTTAAGGTCAAAGAGAAGCCAAAGGAAGAAAAGCACAAAGAGGAAAAACACAAGGAGAAAAAGTCCAAAGATATAACCGCAGCAGATGTTGTTAAGCAGTGGAAAGAGAAAAAGAAAAAGAAGAAGCCTGCACCAGAGCAGGAAGCAGTTCCGGTGGATACTCCTTCTTCCCTCAGGCCAATCTTTGGTGTTCCATTAGTCGAGGCTGCTGAGAGGACTATGCTGTATGATGGGATCCAGCTGCCAGCAGTTTTTCAAGAGTGCATTGACTACATTGAGAGTTATGGCATGAAGAGTGAAGGAAACACTGAAACCCTCTCCAAGCAAAGATCGCAAGGAGACCTCGATCTATACAAGAGCAGATTGATGACAATGCCGCAACTGCATCTTGTCATTCACCGCCAGAACAATCTCATGAAGACACATCAGACTTACCCGTGTTGAGAAGATCCACACGTGAAGTAAAAGAGCCTGATAGACAGAATCTTTGAGTACAATGTAAAGCTTTGAAAATGTGTTGACTGTTTTGAAAATGTTTATGTTTATAGAGCACTAACAAAAGTGTTACTGATATTATCTTTATTGTTTTCTTGAAAGTTGATTGATATTGATTTTGTTAAACCTCAAAGAAAGGGGGATGTAACGATCAATAACATGTCATTCTATAGTGGACACTAGGTGGAGCCGTAGAGCTGTATATAGCTGTATGTATAAGACTACACTACCCAGCTGTATATATATTAAGACTACATTACCCATGAGGCACTAGGCTACCCACAAGGCAACAGTCAAGATGGCAGCCTGCACACAGGAGCACACATGCTGCATCTCTACAGATACTGTACCTAGAGAACGTGTACTGAATAAATGACTAGCTAGAAGCTAGCTGTGTTCATAATAAGAATGTCTATTTATTAATGAACATAACAGTCACCTTATGTATTAAAGGGTTGCAACCTTTTTCCGTCTTTGGGGAGGAGCTGTGTGGAGGCGAGATTAAGCAAAAGACTTAATATTGGGCCAGCGCTGCTTAAATTATACCAACTGTGATCATAGAACATTAATGAATGCTCTGAAAGAATCTGTGGCCCCCTTTTCCCTGCCCTCCTGCTAGAATGATAATGTAATAGTAAGTTATTTTCTTTCCACACTACTTTCTGTCATCAGTCTGCTGAAATCAGGATTTATTCAATTTTCTCCAATAATTAAAAATAATCTCTATTTAATATACTTTGCTGCAGTGGATTCCTTATGTATGCAAATCTTAACTTGTTATATTTGTGCCATGTTACAAATTCTGGGCTGCCATAGGTACCTTCTCGGGTTTTGTGGAATCAGTCGCTTCCCCAAGTGGATCCTAGGTCCTTAAGTGTCATCAAGTTTCTCTCTCCTCTCTGAGAAGCCATTGTGTAAGTGCTGGAACAGGCCCACTCCAGATAGGGTCTGACCAAAACTCTCTACAACTGAAGCATCATTTTTGTATTCCAACCCATTTGAGCCTTTTTTTAATTACTTTTTGTACTTGTGCACTAGCCTTTAAATGATTTGTGTAATTGGACCTATATCCTATAGCCCCTCCTCTTTCAGATGAAACATTAAACCGAGGCCCCATCTGCTCTCTCAGGTGGACGTTAAAGATCCCATGACACTATTTTGAAGAACAGCAGGGGAGTTCTCCCTCGTGTCCTAGCCAATATTTATCTCTGAATCAACATCACTAAACCAGATTATCTGGTCATTATCACATTGCTGTTTGTGGGAGCTTGCTGTGTGCAAATTGGCTGCCGCATTTCCTACATTACAACAGTGACTACACTTCAAAAAGTACCTGTGGTCATGAAAGGTGCTATAGAAATGCAAGTCTTTCTTTCTCCACAACTCCTAGTTTCTCACCATTAAGAACATATTCTGATTTGTCTTTCTTGGATCCAAAGTGGATGACCTCACATTTCCCCATATTGAACTCCATCTGCCATAATTTTGCCACTCACTTCATCTGTCTATGTCCCTTTGTAACTTCCTACTCCCATCCACACAACTTACTGTGTGCCTCCGAACTTAGTGTCATCTGCAAACTTGGATATACAATTGGCAATTCTTTCATCCATGTCATTAATAAATATAGTGAAAAGCTGAGACCCCAGTACTGATCCCTGTGAAACACCACTTGTCATTTCCCTTTTCAAAGGTCAATCAAAAATGCTCCCGTTAAGATGAGGCCAGATACGAATCATTAAGCTGCTTTATTTAACAGCAAATGAATATAGAGAGCAACAGCATCAGACTCACTCAAATCATGCAGTATAAGTTATCTTTGTTGAATAATACAAAAATAACAAACACACTACACTTACCCACATCAGTGGGTTGACTCATTTGACTTAAACAAAATAACTCCTAACTACTGTCCTGCATTCTCCTTCCGAGTCTGGTGAAAACTTCCCCTTGCCACTTTTGCTTTTAAAAATCTCAACTGGCCTCAGAGCCTTTGCTGGATCTGACTGCCCACACATCTCTGTCCGTATCTTTTAGCTCTATGTGTTCGCAAGTGACGAGGAGGGTCTATGCCAGGAAAACTCTGCAGAGTGCCCAGGACCAGGGTATGAGGTGTTCATTGAATACGGAGTCAGGCTAATGAATCATTTATTACAATCTATGGGGAAACAGCTCAAAAACCGAACACATTAGCATTTCAACTACCTTTCGTCTCAGTGCTTTTTTTCCAAAAAAATTTACGTGAATAGATTTTGTCAAGCACAACTTTTAAATGCACTACTTTTTTTTCCCCCAAATCCTTTCTGTGGAAAAATGTTCAAAAAAATCCCAAAACTTGACAGTGTTATAAGCTTACAGTAACATCTTCAATTCTTTTTTTGCTGTTCCATAGAACAATCTTCTCCATGTTCACCATCACAATTCTCTTTACAATTTTAAGTATTTGAAACCTGTTCTGTCCAAGCTTCAATTGAAGAATAAAAACCACCCAGATTGCCATTCTGTCAACTCTTTCCAACATTCTTCTATCATTCTGGTCAGTAGAATGACTAAAATGACATTCCAAAATGTGGCCAAATATTTTTAGAGTGTGAATATGTTGAGGATGTTTTCTCATCGATCCATGAACTTCAGCATTCTCTTCAGCTCGTCTGTGTGTTCAGATTCCCAAATACACAAATCTAGGTGCTGGAACATGGAAGAGGCTTTTCTTCGAATTGTTTAATTTGCAGCTGCCAGCACTGGTTAGATATTAAGTGTAGTGATGTACTGCCGCTACCTGTAATTAGTAGTTCACTAAAATCAGGGACATGAACCAACAAGTATATGTTTCAGTGCAGCGCAGAGTTTGATGGCATTTCTAAACCAAAGAGACATGATTTATTGATAAGGATCATCACCTAAGCTGCAAGAAAATTGAACAATTTGTTGAATATATTTCATGTTATTCTATTAAAAAGGTTGCTGGACAGCAACTTATGATTTCACACACTGTACTGGAGAAAAATGTAATTTATATTTATGTTCAATATACAATAATAAAATATTAACACTGCACACAAAAAAATTGTAATTTCATGTGCTTCTCGAGTGTTAGTTACTGTAGCATCTGAAAGACTTCTTGGCAAAAAGTAATCCCCCAATCTTATTTTCACTGCAGAAAATAATTGGATTAAAAGTGAGTGTAATTTCAGACCAACACTGTTCCTGTATGCACTTGCATTAACTGTCTCTGTGCACTTCAATGCAGGTATTAGCCCTATTATTGAATGGGTTAATATCTGCATTAAAAAGGCACACAGAGGGATTTACCACGAGTGTGTTAAGCATTACAGAATGGGGCCATTTTAAAAATACCGCATGGAGTCCCTTGAATCAGGTCTCCCTCTCTGCTAGATTGGCCCAGTGGTGTTCCCTGTGGGGAGGGACCTGCCTGAGTGCTGCTCTAAAGCTGCCTGAATGGGGGAATCGTGCAACAGGCTGGAAAATTGCACCCCCCTAGTCTGGAATGTATTATGGGGATGCTCTTGTACAGAAACTTTCCCTGCTGGAGACTTCACTGGAGAGTACTAGCAATGAAAGAAACCCAACTTGAGGGTCTCCATGCTGTAAAAATGTTGACTTAAAAAAATTTAAATTAACATTCACTCTCTCTCCTTTAAAAAGGATGAGTATTTTGAAGAAGTACTGTTCTTCATTTACAAGAATGGTGTTATAACATCTATGCTACATAACATTTGTTTCTCGTTGCAGCATTTATACTGTAAGATTTGAAGTATTAAACCTTATGCAATAGCCTGACGTAGGCATACCTTTCTGCCAATGTCCCAGACGCCATCATCACCATCCCTGGATATGTCCTGTCCCACCGGCAGGAGAGACCCACCAGAGGTGGCGGCACAGTGGTGTACAGTCGGGAGGGAGTGGCACTTTGAGTCCTCAACATTGACTCCAGACCCAATGAAGCCTCATGGCATCAGGTCAAACATGGGCAAGACAACCTCCTGCTGATTACCAACTACTGTCCTCCCTCAGTTGATGAATCAGTAGTCGTCTATGTTGAACACTATTTGGAAGAAGCACTGAGAGTAGCAAGGGCACAGAACGTACTGGGTGGGGGACTTCAATGTCCATCACAAGAGTAGCTTGGTTGCATCACTACTAACCGAGCTGGCCGAGTCCTGAAGGACATAGCTGCCAGACTGGGCCTGCGGCAGGTGGTGAGACAACCAACACGAGAGAAAAACCTACTTGACTTCATCCTCATCAATCTAACTGTCGCAGATGCATCCGTCCATGACAGTGGTGGTAGGAGTAACCACCGCACAGTCATTGTGGAGACGAAGTCCCGTCTTCACACTGAGGACTCCATGCTAAATGGGATAGATGCAGAACAGATCAAGCAGCTCAAAACCATGAGTTGCTGTGGGACATCAGCAGCAGCAGAACTGTATTCCACCACAATCTGTAATCTCATGGCCTGATATATTCCTCATTCTACCATTACCATCAAGCCAGGGGACCAACCCTGGTTCAATGAGGATAGAAGAGCATGCCAGGGGCAGCACCAGATGTACCTAAAAATGAGGTGCAAACCTGGTGAAGTTACAACACAGGACTACATGCATGCTAAACAGCGCAATCAGCATGCTATAGACAGAGCTAAGCAATCCTACAACCGACGGATTACAGCAAAGCTCTGCAGTCCTGCCACATCCAGTCGTGAATGGCGGTGGACAATTAAACAACTAATGGGAGGAGGAGGCGCCATGAACATACCCATCCTCATTGATGCCAGAGCCCAGCACGTGAGTTTGCAACCAGAAATGCCGAATAGATGATCCTCCTCCTGAGATCACAACCATCACAAAAGACAGTCTTCAGCCAATTTGATTCACTTCACGTGATATCAAGAAACAGCTGAGCGCACTGAAAAGGCTATGGGCCCCTACAACATCTCGGCTGTCGTGCTGAAGACTTGCACTCCAGAACTAGCCACACCTCTAGCCAAGCTGTTGCAGTACAGCTACAAAAACAGCACAGACATGATCGGTCGAATGGCCTCCTTCTGTGCCGTAAATTTCTATGATTCTAAATTTCTATGAACACTGGCATCTACCCAACAAAATGGAAAATTACCCAGGTATGACCTGTCCACAAAAAACAGGACAAATCCAATCGGGCCAATTACCGTCCCATCAGTTTACTCTGAATCATCAGCAAAGTGATGGAAGGTGTTGTCAACAGTGCTATTGAGCGGCACTTACTCACCAACAACCTTCTCACTGATGCTCAGTTTGGGTTCCGTCAGGACTACTCGGCTCCGGTCCTCATTACAGCCTTGGTCCAAACATGGACAAAATAGTTGAATTCCAGAGGTGAAGCGAGAGTGACTGCCCTTGACATCAAGGCAACATTTGACCGAGAGTGACATCAAGGTGCCCTAGTAAAACTGAAGTCAATGGGAATCAGGGGGAAAACTCTCCACTAGCTGCAGTCATACCTAGCAAAAGGAAGATGGTTGTGGTACTTGGAGGCCAATCATTTCAGCCTCAGGACATCGCTGCAGGAGTTCCCCAGGGCAGTGTCCTAGGCCCAACCACCTTCAACTGCTTCATCAATGACCTTCTCTCCATCATAAGGTCAGAAACGGGGACGTTCGCTGATGATTGCACAGTGTTCAGTTCTATTCGCAACTCCTCAGATAATGAAGTAGTCCGTGCCCGCATGCATCAAGACCTGGACAACATCCAGGCTTGGACTGATAACTGGCAAGCAACATTCGCGCCACACAAGTGCCAGGCAATGGCCATCTCCAACAAGATAAAGTCTAACCACCTTCCCTTGACATTCAATGGCATTACCATCGTCAAATCCTTCACCATCAACATCCTGGGGGGGTCACCATTGACCAGAAATTTAACTGGACCAATCACATAAATATTGTGGTTGCAAGAGTAGGTCAAAGGCTGGGTATTCTGTGGTGAGTGACTCACCTCCTGACTCCACAAAGAACCTCCCAAACCCACGACCTCTACCACCTGGAAGGACAAGGGCAGCAGGCACGTGGGAACACCACCACCTCCAAGTTCCCCTCCAAGTCACACACCATCCTAACTTGGAGATATATCACCGAGCCTTCATCATCGCTCGGTCAAAATCCTGGAACTCCCTACCTAACAGCATTTTGGGAGTACCTTCACCACATGGACTGCAGCGGTTCAAGGCGGCGGCTCACCACCACATTCTCAAGGGCAATTAGGGATGGGCAATAAATGCCGGCCTTGCCAGCGACGCCCACATCCCATGAATGAATTTTTAAAAATTAGACAGCTGTATCACTATATAACTTGCATCATCAACTATCCTGAATGAATTATGCAGATACAGTAATCTTTGTTAAAAAGCAGCACAGACCTTTCTGTTCTTGATTAATGAACAATAACAGTTAAAATAGTTAATAAAATTACAACAAAATAGGTTACATAGTTGAACTTCAGCAATGGGCAGCATAAGTACTCCATGAATGGCACGAAAATAGCTGAGGATAAAGTTGAAAGAGGTGTGGAGGTTTTCGTAGATACGTTCAACCAATGTAGAGCAGCAATCAACAAATCCAACAGACTATTGATGTACAGTACAGGTAGACTACCCTTTATCCGGACTTCCGAAAACCGAAACCCTCTAAAAACCGAAGGTTTTTTCGGTCAGCGTAAGTCCAGCGTAAGTCGTGCGCACGACCCCCCGCGGACCCCCGCCGGCCCCGACCCCCGCCGGCCCCGACCCCCGCGGACCCTCCCGCGGACCCCCGCCGACTTACGCTGAGCGTCAGCGTAAGTCGTGCGCACGACTCCCCGCCGACCCCCCCACGGACCCCCGCCGGCCCCGACCCCCGCGGACCCCGACCGTAAGTCGGCGGGGGTCGGGGTCGGCGGGGGGGTCGGGGCCGGCGGGGGGGTCGAGGCCGGTGGGGGTCCGCGGGGGGGTCGGGGCCGGCGGGGGTCCGCGGGGGTCAGGGCCGGCGGGGGTCCATGGGGGTGTCGGCGGGGGGTCGTGCGCACGACCCCCCGCCGACCCCCCCGCGGACCCCTGCCGACCCACCTTCCGAAATCCGAAATTCTCCGAAAACCGAAACACGGCTGGTCCCGAGGTTTTCGGATAAAGGATAGTCTACCTGTATAGGGTACAAGTCAGAGGAAGTCATATTAATATTGTAAAGTGCTCTGGTCAGTCTGCACCTTGAGTACAGTGTCCCGTTCTCGTCACTAAGACTCAGGGAAGATGTACAGGCCCTTGCGGCAGTTCAGGAAACAATCATAGATGTCATGTATCTCAAACTGCGAGAAGAAAAGTGTGAAGTTTACATGTGTGGAAGTAATTAGGACACACATACTGAGATTTCCATTTTTATTCGATTGGATGGGCTTCACCTTAACTGGGATGGGACATATGTCCTAGCAGAAAGATTAAATAGGGAGGTGGCAAAGGCTTTAAACTAGTAAAATGGGAGGAGGGATCTACAAGAAACGTAACCAGCCTAATTATAAACAAAACAGGAAAAGAGAGCATAGGAAAGAATAAAGTAAGGGAGGACATTGATGGCAAGGGAATAAATAGTTATAGGAGTCTAAAAAGATGGTTAAACATAAAGTGAGAGGAAATCCTATTAAAAATGAGTTAAACTGTGTGTACAGCAATGCAGACAGTGTCCGTAATAAAATAGGGGAGCTGGAGGCAATCACGCATTGCGAGGAACCAGACGTAGTAGGGATTATTGAGACATGGCTACAGAAAAATCAGGACTGGGAATTAAACATGGTCCAATCACATCGACGTCATAACCAAGAAGGCATGCCAACGCCTGTTCTTCCTCAGGAGACTGAAGAAATTTGGAATGGCCCCCCAGATTTTCACCAACTTCTACCGGTGCACCATCGAGAGTATCCTGTCCGGATTAAAATTAAACTACCTGCTGTGCAGGATATCTACCCCGAGAGATGCCGGGGGAAGGCCCTGAGAATCATCAAAGACGTGAGCCACCCCAACCACAACCTCTTCGCCCTGCTCCCGTCCGGTAAGAGATATCGAAGCATACGGTCTCGTACCAGCAGGTTTCGAAAGAGCTTCTGTCCCCAGGCCATAAGACTCATGAACGAATAATTTATTATTATTTATTACTGTTGTTTTATTTATTATTACTGTATTTCTATTAGTATTTTTATCATTGCTATGCCATATTTATTCCAATGGGAGGACTCGTAAAAATCAACATTTCATTGTGCAGTACACACGTTTGCTGCATATATGACAAATAAAACTGAATTGAATTGAATTGAACTGAACATTGCAGGATATAACATATTTAGAAAAGATAGAGAGGGAAAAAGGGGAGGTGGAGTAGCTGTACTTATTAGGGATAACATAATGGCAGCAGAAAAAAGTGACACAGCTATCAGCAAGACAAAAATAGAATTCATATGGATAGAGATAAAAGATAATAAAGGATCAATCACACTAATAGGTGTAGTCTACAGACCACTTAATAGAGGAAGGGAGGTGGAGGAAGAAATATGCAGACAAATTAGGGAAATTAGTATAAAACATAGAATTATAATCATGGGGAATTTCAACTACCCAGATATTAAATGGACAGAAGAGGTAGGTAAAGAGGATAAGGGAATGGAGCTCCTACAATGTGTACAGGACTCCTTTCTAACCCAATATGTAAAAAGCCCAACAAGGGAGGATTCGCTATTGGATCTAGTAATAGGGAATGAACCAGAGCAGATAGGAGAAGTAAAAGTAGGGGAACATCTAGGCAATAGTGACCATAAAATAATACACTTTTAAGATGATAATTGAGAGGACATAAGTATCACAAAAACCAGGGTAATAGATTGGTGAAAAGCTGATTTTGAGGGGCTGAGAATAGAACTTGGGAAAATAAAATGGGCAACAATACTGGCAAACAACGATGTGGAACAGCAATGGGAAACATTTAAAACGGTGTTCAACAGAGTGCAGGAACATATTCCGCTAAAAGGAAAGAACAAACTAAACACTAATGAGATGCCATGGATGAATAAAGCCATAAGGGAACAATTGAGGGTAAGGAAAGAGGCATACATTAAATACATAAACAGCAGGGGAGTGCACGATAAGGGAGAATACGAAGAGATTAGGAGAGAAGTAAAATAAACAATTAGGAAGGCAAAGAGGAACTATGAAATTAAATTATCAAGGAACAGAAAACAAAATAGTAAAATATTTTACAGGCACATCAATAAAAAAGGAAGGTTGAGATGGGAATAGGGCCATCTAAGGGATAGACAAGTAACGATAGAGAGATGGCAGAAATATTAAATAATTATTTTGCTTCAGAATTTACCAGGGAGATAGAACAGGTGGACATGACATTGGATCATGAGATTAGTAATGAGATAAGTGCATTTAAAATAAAAAAAGGGGATATATTAAATAAACTAATCAAACTCAAAGAGGATAAAATCCCTGGTCCGGATGGATCGCATCCACGCATTTTAAAAGAATCTAGGGAAGAAATAGCAGAGGCATTACTACACATATTTAATAATTCATTAGAAAAAGGTGTAGTGCCAGAGGACTGGCGAATAGCTAACATAATACCTATATTTAAGAAGGGGGATAGAACATGTCCAGGGAATTATAGACCAGTCAGTTTAACATTGGTGGTAGGAAAAATAATGGAATCCCTACTAAAGGAGAAAATAGAAGAACATCTAGAAACGAAAAACATAGTAATGAAGTCAGCATGGATTTCAAAAGGGAAAGTCTTGCTTGACCAACTTCATTGAATTTTTTGAAGAGGTAACAGAGAGAGTAGACAAGGGTAATGCAGTAGATGTAATTTATCTAGATTTTCATTTAAACATTACTTATCCTTAAGTACCCCATAATAGACTGATGAACAAGGTCAGAGAATGCGGAGTCAGGGGGCTAGTAGCAGAATGGATAGCTAGCTGGCTTCAAGACATGAAGCGGAGAGTAGGGGTAAGAGGTAGCTATTCACAGTGGCAGAAGGTGTGCAGTGGTGTTCCACAAGGATCAGTGCTGGGACCAGTGTTGTTCACAACTTATATTAACGATTTAGACGTCGGAATCAAAAACACAATTTCTCAATTTGTGGATGACACGAAATTCGGAGGGGATAGTCAACACTGAGGAGGACTGCAACAAATTAGAGGAGGACATTAATAACCTTGCAGAATGGGCATATAAATGGCAAATGAAGTTCAACACAGATAAATGTGAGGTATTATATTTTGGTAGGAAGAATAGGGAGGTCACTTATTACTTGGAGGGTGCGAGTCTAGGTGGGGTAGAGGAACAAAGGGATCTCAGAGTACAAATACACAAATCACTAAAAGTTGCAACACAGGTTAGCAAGGCCATAAAAAAGTAAACCAAGCACTAAGGTTTATTTCTAGAGGTACAGCATTTAAAAGTAGAGAAGTTATGCTAAACTGGTAACGAACCTTGGTTAGACCACACTTACGAGTACTGCATACAGTTCTGGTCGCCATATTACAAAAAGGATATAGAGGCACTGGAGAGGGTGCAGAGAAGATTTACAAGGATGATACCAGAAATGCAAGGGTATACATATCAGGAAAGGCTGAACAGACTGGGTCTCTTTTCTCTTGAAAAAAGGCTGAGGGGTGACCTAATAGAGGTCTTTAAAATTATGAAAGATTTTGATAGAGTGGATAGAGAGAGTGGGCAGGATTTTCATTGGGCCGTGGAGGTGGGATTGGAGGCATGGTGGGGGGGGGGTAAAATCCTGAAATTGGGGGTCCCGACACCATCCTGCCCCCAACCCGCCTCCATGCCAGTTTCAAAGGAGGCGGGTACCCGCCCTGCACTGGGTCCTGCCTCCCTGAGGCGGGAAGAGGATTAGTGCCAGTTAACTGCCTGTTAATAGGTAGTTAACAGGCAATTTTTAGCCTAATCCCTATTTTTAAGGTTGAAGTGTGGGATTCCCGATGGCTCCAAACCACGCCAAGTTTGCGAGGTGGGTCGTCGGGTTGAAGGACTTGGAGGAGTTGAGATGTCGGTGTTCAGGTGAGTGATGTGTGCATGAGTGCAAAGGTAAGTGTGTTTGGTGTATCTAAAGTGTTTAAAGAAGTTTAAATGACCTTTTCTTACCTTTACAGCCTTCCTTCTTTTAGGTCTCGGGAGTCCCTCATCTCACCGGCACAGAAAGCAGAATGGCTGTGAACTGTCAAAAGTGACAGCATTCAGCCCATTCAGCTGGGCGGGCTCAACAAGGTCAATCAAGTTAAAATCGCGTGGATTGGCCACATCTCGATGGAGGCGGGACAACAACCCCGAAAGTTGTAGTCCCGCCTCCATTACGTCCTCGGAATGAAAATCCAGCCCAATGTTTCCACTTGTGGGGCAGAGCATAACTAGAGGCCATCAATATAAGATAGTCACCAGGTAATCCAATAGGGAATTCAGAAGAAACTTCTTTACCCAAAGAGTGGTGAGAATGTGGAACTCGCTACCATAGGGAGTGGTTGAAGCAAATAGTATAGATGCATTTAAGGGGTGGTTAGATAAGCATATGAGGGAGAAGGGAATAGAGGGTTATGCTGATAGATTTAGATGAGGAAAGACAGGAGGAGGCTCGAGTGGAGCATAAACGCTGACATGGACTGGTTGGGCCGAATGGCCTGTTTCTGTGCCGTATATCCTATGTAATATATTGTTTCTATATTTTGAGTTTAAATCCATTTTAATTTACTTCATCAATATTTAAATACAAAGAGCTGTTTGAAGTTGTTTATTTAGTGCCTTTACTGTGAGCTGGTTTGAGGCAGTAATAGGAAATTGATTGGTTACAAGGTGTGAATAGCTGTTCTTTGACTGGCTGTTCTTTGCTGTGGCAATTCGGTTATTGCCTAAATCAAGACTAAATTAAATTTGATTGAGCTGAGTTGCAAGAATCCAGTGGAGTTTAGCTTTCGGGTTGCCAATTCTGGTGGGACGTATTCCTGGAGGGTAGATCATGTGACATTCAATCATGTAATGTTTGATCAGATGGCATTTGATCACATGACTTTAGATCACGTCATTTGTCCACTGTTTGCAAATGTTACTGCATTTTCCTTAGGTGAGCATCTCAGTATCACCAAGGACCAAATAAAATATTTGAATTTTTTTTTGGTAGAATACAAATATTTCAGTGAGCTAAATTACAACTTAATTTATAAATCAAAGCAAGAATATAAAAGAATAGAAAGATTTAAGGATAAGTAATGTTTAAATAAAAATTACTCCTGTGAGGTTTCTACATTATCGATCATAATGAGAAACAGCAAGTATATTCCACTGATATAAGTAACTTCTAACCAAAGATTTCATGCAATTTTATGACTTGTTTCAATAAACAGCAAGTTATAAAAATAAAACCAAAACTAAACCCAATTCAATTCACTTCCCACATCAGAAATCCAGCTTTAAGCAGGTAAGGCTTAGTACTGAGGGACAAGCACCAAAGCTGTCTGATTCCTGTAATGAAACACATTATACAACAGTAAACTGCCCCTCTCCCACCGGCCAGGTTATACCGCCCAGGGGCTGCGGCTGTTGGCTCCTCTTCCTCCTTCAATTACTGGGGGCTGGGTCACAATTAAAGGGCACATCATCCGCTTCTCCTAACTCAGCTCCAACCAATCAAAGCCTCATGATGTGTGTGTGTGATGTGGGTCATTAAGGGGCAGCACTTTTGCACTAAGTGTCAGAGAATTGGGCTTGAGCAGAATTGACCACGCTCTACAGCATCAGAGAAGGTAAGGGGTTTCTGGATTGTAATCTCTAGAATGTAGTCACCTGAATGTAAGCAGTGCTAGACAGTTCAGAATATAGGTAGGGTAAAAAGAGAGTAGGGAGTAACCATCCATAGGGACAGCAGAGAGAGACAGGACAAACAGATGCAGGAAAACCCTGAGTTACTACTGTATCTGGACAAATATGAAGTAAACAGTGATAGCAACTCAGAGGAGGGTGGTCTTGAGCAACATTATGGCACTGTAGAGCAAGGAGAAAGAGGTGAGAGACAGGTAGACTTCAAGAATAGGAGGTTGGTCATATCAAGGTTTTATATAAATTTATCATTGCATGTTGACTTTTATATTTTATACCTCTATGCCATAAAGCCCAGTATTCCATTTGTTTCTTTTTATGGCTTTATCCACTTGAGGTCCTGCTTTTAAAACCACTCTACTCTTCCACATCACCTAGCCTTACCCCATTCAAAAATTAGTACTTTTTTTTAACAAAAATGTACCACCTCACAATTACTGGCAGTATTTGCCCATTCCACCATCTTATCAAGATCCCTTGCAGCTTCCTTTGGTCCTCAGAATTAGTTACTATGGCAATGAAATTATGATGACATTTCTGCCCGTTTTTATGCCGATCTTGCGGATAGGAACTTAGCATAACCAAAAAGCGCCCCAGGAAACAGCCAGACGACTATAAAAGTGAGAATTAAACACCAGTTCTTAGCTGAAGTAACGGAGAGGGTTGATGTGGACAGTGCGGTTGATGTTATATATGGACTTTCAAAAAGGCGCTTGATAAAGTATCACTTGTTAGCAAAATTGAAGCCCATGGGATTAAAGGGGCAGTGGCAGTGTGGATGCCAAATTGGCTGTGAGACTGAATGATTCTTTTTCAGATTGGAGGGAAGTATACAGTGGTGTCCCCCACTGCTCTTTCTGATATATATTAATGACCTGGACTTGAGTATACAGGGCATAATTTCCAAGTTTGCAGATGACACGAAACTCGGAAATATAGTAAACAGTGAGGAGGATATAGACAGATTGGTGAAATGGGCAGGCACATAACAGATGAAATGTAACGTAGAGAAGTGTGAAGTGATGCATTTTGGAAGGAAGAATGAGGAGAGGCAAAATAAACTAAATGGTACAATTTTAAAGGAGGTGCAGGAACAGATTAGTTTGCACACAGAAATATTTGAAGGTGCAGGACAAGTTAATAAGGCTGTTCTAAAAGCATATAGGATCCTTGGCTTTATAAATAGATGCATAAAGTACAAAAGCAAGGCATTTATGCTAAACCTTTATGAATCACTGGTTAGGCCTCAGCTGGAATTTTGGGCACCACACTTTAGGACGGATGTCAAGGCCTTGGAGAGGATGCAGAGGAGATTTACTAGAACCATACCAGGGATGAGGGACTTCAGTTACTTGGAGAGACTAAAGAAGCTGGGATTGTTCCCCTTACAGGAGAGAAGGTTAAGGGAAGATTTAATGGAGGCGTTCAAAATCATGAAGGGTTTTGATGGAGAAAATAAGGAGAAACTGTTTCCACTGGCAGAAGGGTCGGTAAGCAGAGGACACAGATTTAAGATAAGTCTTTTATGCAGCGAGTTGTTATGATCTGGAATGCACAGACTGAAAGGGTGGTGGAAGCAGATTCAATAATAACTTTCAAAAGGGAATTGGATAAACATTTGAAGGGGAGAAAATTTCACAGCTATGGGGAAACAGCAGACGAGTGGAATGGGACGAATTGGATAGCCCTTTCTAAGAGTCAGCATAGGCACGATGGGCCTCCTTCTGTGCTGTAACTTTCTATGATTCTTCAGAGTGAGGCTTAGGAGTAGTAAGTGACAGACTGCTTACTCTCTTTTAACAAATTTTCTTTTAACAAATTCATTTATTCAGTGTTTCACAGCATTTCCCTTTGCACAAAGAAAAATGAGGAGCCAGGAGAAATTTGTCAGGAGGAGGGCCTAAAGAAATAGAGACGTGGTGGGATCAGATTCTGGGTTCCAGGATAACCAAGGCAGCCCTTGCAGCTAGCTGAGGCACCTGGATGAAAGTGGCAGTGCCACTGAGTGCCAGCTCCTTCACCCCAAGAATGGTGGTACAGTGCCACAAGAAATTCGATGACCTAACCAGGGCTTGGAAAGCAAGACATTCACCATGCTCTCCTTTCCTTCCCTGCCCACCCTGGGTACCACCACACTCCAAACTTGCTGACAGCAGCAACCGCACAACTGACACTTCAGACTGCACTTTGCAAAATGCCACCTCCATCACCCAAACATGCAGCACCAGTGTAGCAACCTCACAACCTCATCTATCGCACACAACCTCCAGAATGACACTTTGCACATAGTGATAAATTGCGAGTCTAACCTTCATTCTCTTCTTTCTTTGCAGAACAAAATGGTACACTACACCAGGAAGAGGAGGAGAATGGGGGGTGGCATCCCATCTCAGAGTCCTTAACCCCTATGAAGAGTAAGCAGTCCAGTTCCTTGGCTGCCACACTTCTTTTCCAGTGGCAGAGGCCGAGATTGGTGGGAAATTGTCATAGTCAAGTGTGTACTTGAGCCCCTGTTGTCTCCTCACTTCAAACCATGCGTCCAGCCTTCTATCCCCTCTAGTGGAGACTTCTATCCCCTCTAGTGGAGACTTCTATCCCCTCTAGTGGAGACTTCTATCCCCTCTACTGGAGACTCCATACCAAAAGGCACATGTTCAATCATTCTAACATTATGGCTTTTTTTCCTACAGGAGCAGCGTGGCCCAGGATAGTTGTTGTGGTGAAGCAGCAGGAGAAGGAGCAGGAAGTAGCGGAGGAGTTGGAGGGGAACAGCTTCCGAAGATAAAGGAAGAAGTCCCAGGCCTCCACATTCTCATTGGCCTCCTTGCGGAGGTTGATATGGAGGAGACAGATTGCTGGAGCCCCAATCCTCTCTCCTCGGCTGGGAGCGCAAAGTTCTCGTCACCTCCAGGTCCCTATGAAGCAGCATCGGTGAGTGCGAGAGAGAAGGTGGTCAGGCTTTGATCTGATGGTCAAGACTATCAGTTGCTGAACACTTCTGCTACCAGCTGCGTCTGACTGTCCTGGCAGTTTGGATCTATGTTTCACCTGAGCTGTGACCCACCCGTTGGCTCTGGGACCTCCAGCTCTGAATCTTCTGCTTCCACGGGCTCCTGTCCAGGGATGTCAGCCTTTCGATCAAAGCAAAACTGTGCAGCGCACAGCAAGCAACTATTTTTTTGCCATCCTCTCTGGAGTGTATTGCAGTGCACCCCCTGACCAATTCAGTCACGTAAAGCGGCCTTTAAGGACCCCAAAGGTTCCCTCTACCACCTGCCTGGTCGCTGTCAGAGATGGTACTACTATTTACAGCGGAACCAGAGACTGTACTAATATTTACAGAGGGTCCAGAGATGGTATAATATTTACAGAGGGTCCAGAGATGGTATAATATTTACAGGGGGTCCAGAGATGGTATAATATTTACAGGGGGTCCGGAGATGGTATAATATTTACAGGGGGTGCAGAGATGGTATAATATTTACAGGGCGTCCAGAGATGGTATAATATTTACAGGGGGTCCAGAGATGGTATAATATATACAGGGGGTCCAGAGATGGCATAATATTTACAGGGGGTCCAGAGATGGTATAATATATACAGGGGGTCCAGAGATGGTATAATATTTACAGGGGGTCCAAAGATGGTATTGTAGCGGTTCGTGTAGATCGCCACTAAATAAGAGAGTTTGACTTCGACGAACTATTAACAAGTTGTTTATTTACAGGAACAGACTAATTACATCAGGTAAGATGGCAGGTAAGATGGTTAACTGTAGGAGCACCGTGGTATAGGTCTTGTCCCAGTGGGGATTCCACGAGGACTGAGTTCGCAGTCCAGTGGAGAGCGTGATGACGTCATCACGTTGTTCGCGTTTCCCGCACTTAGGGTGTCACGTGATGCACGTCGTTGCATCGCTGGCCGTTGAGGCCGAAGTCACGAGCGGGAGCTGGAGGCCAGGCTGAGCCGGTGCTTGCCGCGGGAGCGGAAGATCGCGTCGCTCCCGTCGGCTGGCCGATGCGGCCGAAGACGCTAGGCCGGGCTGTGCCGGCGGCCGTCCTGGAAGGCCGAGTCGGGCCGGCAGCTGCCGCACGCACGTCACGTCGTACGTGACGTGACGTCAGCGCGCTAGGGCGCGTCTTAAAAGGGCAATGGCCCCAACAGGTAAGTTAAAAGGGCAATGGCCCCAAAAGGTAAGTTAAACATACAGTAAGGTAAGTTAAAGGGAATTATGTGTCTTTATGTAAGGTACAACCGGTGGTACCGCCACAGTATAATATTTACAGGGGGTCCAGAGATGGTATAATATTTACAGGGGGTCCAGAGATGGTATAATATTTACAGGAGATCCGGAGATGGTATAATATTTACAGCGGGTCCAAAGATGGTATAATATTTACAGCGGGTCCAGAGATGGTATTGTAGGAATTCGGGTTGACCTCAGCAGGTATTGGACGAATGCCTACTAAATAATCGAGTTCGACTTCAGGAGAACAATAAATAAGTTCTTTAATGCAGGAAGCAGACGAAATACAGCAGGTAAGTGAGATGGTTGCAGGAGAGCCGTAGAGTAGGTCTTTCCCCAGCGGGGACGCCACGAGGACGGAGTCCGCAGTCCTCTGGATAGCGTGATGACGTCATCACGCTCGGCTGTGTTTTCCCGCGCTTCGGGCGTCACGTGACTGCGTCGTGACGTCAGCGCATTCGCCCGCGTTTGGGGCGGTCATGTGACCCGCGCCGATACGTCGACGCGTCTACCCGGCACTGAGGCTGGCCGTTGCGGCCGAAGTCGCGAGCGCGAGAGGCACCCGGCACTAAGGCTGGCCATTGCGGCCGAAGTCGCGGGAGCGGGAGAGGCACCCGGCACTGTGGCTGGCCATTGCGACCGTCGAGGGAGCGGACGGCCGAATTAGGCCGGCGGCCGACGCATGTGATGTCAGCGCGCTAGGACGCGTCTTAAAGGGGCAACGGCCCAAACAGGTAAGTTATGTACATACAAAGGTAAGTTAAAGGGAATTATGTGTATACATAGTAAATGTAAGAAGTCACACAACACCAGGTTATAGTCCAACAGCTTTATTTGAAGTCACAAGCTTTCGGAGCGCTGCTCCTTCTTCAGGTGAAGTGGAGAAATGCATAAAGACACAGCTTATATAGTCAGAGAATCATGTCAGATGTTTACAGGTAACCTTTCCAACTGCCATTTATCACACCTCGGCAGAGAGATAATCACAGCAGTCAAAGGTGTGAATGGTGTCCAAACAGGTCAGTCAGGGAAACATTACATCAAAGAACAATGAGGTGGGGTCACAAGGGGTCAAATATTGCAGATGCTGGGATCTGTATGAAAAACAAAAAAAGACAAAAAACATTTTTTTTGGCTGGAAATCACAGCAGGTCCGGCCGCATCTGTGTAGAGAGAACAAGCCAATGTCGACTCGAGTCTGGATGACCCTGCATCAGGTGGGGTTACATGTAGCGTGACATGAACCCAAGATCTCGGTTGAGGCCGTCCTCATGGGTGCGGAACTTGGCTATCAGTTTCTGCTCGACGATTTTGCGTTGTGTGTCTCGAAGGCCGCCTTGGAGAATGCTTACCCGAAGATCGGAGGCTGAATGTCCTTGACTGCTGAAGTGTTCCCCGACTGGGAGGGAACACTCCTGCCTGGTGATTGTTGCGCGGTGTCCGTTCATCCGTTGTCGCAGTGTCTGCATGGTCTCGCCGATGTACCATGCTCCGGGGCATCCTTTCCTGCAACGTATGAGGTAGACAACGTTGGCCGAGTCACATGAGTATGTACCATGTACCTGGTGGGTGGTGTCCTCACGTGTGATGATGGTATCTGTGTTGATGATCTGGCATGTCTTGCAGAGGTTGCTGTGGCAGGGTTGTGTGGTGTCGTGGTCGCTGTTCTCCTGAAAGCTGGGTAATTTGCTGCGAACGATGGTCTGTTTGAGGTTAGGTGGCTGTTTGAAAGCGAGTAGTGGAGGCGTGGGGATGGCCTTAGCGAGGTGTTCGTCGTCATCGATGACATGTTGAAGGCTGCGAAGAACATGGCGTAGTTTCTCCGCTCCGGGGAAGTACTGGACGACGAAGGGTACTCTGTTGGTTGTGTCCCGTGTTTGTCTTCTGGGGAGGTCTATGCGATTTTTCGCTGTGGCCCGTCGGAACTGTCGATCGACGAGTCGAGCGTCATATCCCGTTCTTACAAGGGCGTCTTTCAGTGTCTGTAGGTGTCCATCGCGTTCCTCCTCGTCTGAGCAGATCCTGTGTATTCGCAGGGCTTGTCCATAGGGGATGGCTTCTTTAACGTGGTTAGGGTGGAAGCTGGAGAAGTGAAGCATCGTGAGGTTGTCCGTGGGCTTGCGGTAGAGTGAAGTGCTGAGGTGTCCGTCTTTGATGGAGATTCGTGTGTCCAGGAATTAGACTGATTCTGAGGAGTAGTCCATGGTGAGTTTGATGGTGGGATGGAACTTGTTGATGTTATCGTGTAGTCTTTTCAGTGATTCTTGGCCGTGGGTCCATAGGAAGAAAATGTCGTCGATGTATCTGGTGTATAGCGTTGGTTGGAGATCCTGTGCAGCGAAGAAGTCTTGCACGAACTTGTGCATGAAGATGTTTGCGTATTGGGGTGCGAATTTGGTCCCCATGGCTGTTCCGTGTGTTTGGGTAAAGAACTGGTTGTCGAAGGTGAAGACATTGTGGTCAAGGATGAAGCGGATGAGTTGTAGGATGGCGTCTGGAGATTGGCTGTTGTTGGTGTTGAGTACTGAGGCTGTCGCAGCGATGCCGTCATCGTGGGGGATATTGGTGTAGAGTGCCGAGACGTCCATCGTGGCGAGGAGTGTTCCTGGTTCAACTGGTCCGTGGGTGCTGAGCTTCTGTAAGAAGTCTGTAGTGTCGCGACAGAAGCTGGGGGTTCCCTGTACGATGGGTTTCAGGATGCCCTCGACATATCCAGAGAGGTTCTCACACAGGGTTCCGTTGCCTGATGCAATAGGACGTCCAGGTGTGTTGGCTTTGTGTATCTTTGGGAGGCAGTAGAAGTCTCCCACGCGGGGAGTACGTGGGATGAGAGCATGTAGGATGCTTTGAAGGTCTGGATCGAAGGTTTTGATCAGTCTGTTGAGTTGGCAGGTGTGTTCTTTGGTCGGATCTGCGGGTAACTGTCTGTAGTGTTCCTGGTTGTCCAGTTGTCGGTATACTTCTTTGCAATAGTCCGTTCTGTCCTGTATGACGATGGCACCTCCTTTGTCTGCTGGTTTGATGACGATGTTGCGGTTGGTCTTGAGAGCGTGGATGGCGTTGCGTTGTGCTCGGGTGACATTCTGGACTGTCTTGTGAGTGCGGCTGATGAATCTGGCGTTGATGCATCTCCTGACAGCTTGAGCATACATGTCAAGCTTAGGGCAGCGACCCTCCGGAGGGGTCCAATTTGACTCTTTCTTCTTCGGTTGCTGCACTGCGGATCCCTCTGTCTGCTGTTCCGGATCATTGATTGTCTCATTGGGTTCGCTGCTGACATCTTGGGATTTGTGGAAGAATTCCCGGAGCCTCATTCTCCTGATGAATTCCTCTGTGTCTGCCGCGAGACCGATGGGGTCCATTTTGGTGGTGGGGCAGAAATTGAGCCCTCGGCTGAGAACTTCAATTTCGTCTGGTTGAAGGGTGTGGTCGGACAGGTTGACGATGGATTTCCCTGTGGTTTCAACCGTGGTACCAGGGGAGGCTTGGTTGCTGCTGCTGGTGATGCCAAGTTTCTCAAGCTTCCTGTTCTTGGTGTGCATGTAGGTAGCGTAGTTCTGTTGCCTTGTTTGTTTGGCGGTGTCTCATAGCTGGTCTGCTGCGTCCTGAGCACAGGCTGAGAACATGGACTCCATCTCGGTTTCGAGGTTGCGGCGTCTGCTGTAGAGCTGGTGTACGAGATGGTTGAGGAGTGTGCGAGAGGTACGACGGCAGAGTCTCTCAGCGTAGTCTGTGCTGTAGGTCGACTTGAGTGGGTTAGTGATCTGTAGTCCTTTCGGGATCTTGTCTGCTTTCTTGCATCTCTGTAGAAACTTGATGTCTGTGTCGATATGCGCGATCTTCTTGGAGATCCTCTCCGCTTTGAGCCGGCAGTTTGTGGTGTCGATAGTAGCCATGGTGTGGAGATGCCGGAGTTGGACTGGGGTGGACAAATGTAAGAAGTCACACAACACCAGGTTATAGTCCAACAGCTTTATTTGAAATCACAAGCTTTCGGAGCGCTGCTCCTTCTTCAGGTGAAGTGGAGAAATGCATAAAGACACAGCTTATATAGTCAGAGAATCATGTCAGATGTTTACAGGTAACCTTTCCAACTGCCATTTAGCACACCTCGGCAGAGAGATAATCACTCTCTGACTATATAAGCTGTGTCTTTATGCATTTCTCCACTTCACCTGAAGGCTGGCCGTTGCGGCCGAAGTCGCGAGCGCGAGAGGCACCCTGCACTAAGGCTGGCCGTTGCGGCCGAAGTCGCGAGCGCGAGAGGCACCCGGCACTGTGGCTGGCCGTTGCGACCGTCGAGGGAGCGGACGGCTGAACTAGGCCAGCGGCCGACGCGTTTAGGTGCGTCACGTGATACGTGACGTGACGTCAGCGCGCTAGGGCGCGTCTTAAAGGGGCAACGGCCCAAACAGGTAAGTTAAAGGGGCAACGGCCCAAACAGGTAAGTTATGTACATACAAAGGTAAGTTAAAGGGAATTATTATGTAATACATAGTAAGGGACACCCGGTGGAACCGCCAAAGTATAATATTTACAGGGGGTCCAGAGATGGTATAATATTTACAGGGGGACCAGAGATGGTATTGTAGGAATGTCTAGTTCCTATCCAAAAGACTGAGGTCCACTCAGGCGATCAAATAAACGAGGTTTAATGAAAATTAAAAGAGTTTAACAGATAACTACAGGAGAACATCGAATATAGGTCTAGTCAGTTCGGAGGCTCCACGAGGACTGCTGGGGCGGTCCCGTGGCTGACGTCATGACGTTATCCCACCGGTGGGGGATCACGTGATGAACGGCATGACGTCATCGCGTTTGCCCGTGCTATTCAAGTGATCGCGCTCTGTACATGTAAACAGTGAAAACAAAGATACAGACTCAGGCTGTAGTCGACATATTATTAAAGGGAATTATATACAATTGATTGGAGTCTCTTAGTGGCTCCGCCACATGCGCCGCCCCCCCCCCAGAATTGTCTTTAACAGCAAAAGTAAAATGGCGAGGAGGCCTGACAAGCCTGTCAGATCGACTTCTGTAGCCTTGAAGTGGAAGCTGATGGACGGCGGGCGAGCAGGCGGGTGGTTGCGTTTGATCTGGCACAGCGACTGTGGGCGGTCGGCCACGTTTCGGCGGATGTGCGATCTCGACTGGGCGGTCAAGGTCCAAGTGAGCCGGCTCCAACCGGTCAACCGAAATGTGGTCCGGTTTACCACCGACATCGACCGAAAACGATTTGTCTCCTGGCTCTATCACATGGAAAGGACCGGTGTAAGGGGGTTTGAGCGAGTCCCGATGAGCGTTGTGGCGGATAAACACATAGTCGGCGTTCTTCAGCTCAGCTGGGACGTGGGAACTCTGTAAGCCGTGATGCGATGTAGGCACTGGAGCAAAACTTTTGGCTGCCTCCTGGTGGCTGATGAGCTGCTGGGACGCGGACCATGGCTCTGTTGGAGACGGAAGGAAATCCCTGGTACGTGTAGCGGCTGGCCATATACGAGCTCCGCTGAGGACAATTGAAGATCTTCTTTAGGTGCCGTACGAAGGCCCAAAAGGACCCATGGAAGCCGGTCCACCCAGCCCGCTCCTTGAAGGCTGGCTCGCAGTGCGGCTTTGTGACCTGTGGAATCGTTCACACAGGCCGTTCGCCTGTGGATGGTAGGCGGTGGTGCGATGTAGCTTGACGCCGAGCCCCTGAGCCACAGCGTTCCAGAGCTCAGAAGAAAACTGCGGCCCACGATCTGACGAGATGTCCGCCGGTACCCCGAAGCGGGCAACCCAAGAGGAGATGAATGCCCTGGCGACGTCTGCGGAAGTGGTGGAAGACAGAGGAACTGCCTCCGGCCATCGAGTGGTGCGGTCTACCATTGTAAGAAGATGAGTTCCCATGCGAAGGCGGAAGTGGCCCCACCAGGTCCACAGGCACATGATCAAACCTACGTTCCAGAACGGCGAAAGTGGCCAATGGAGCCTTGACGTGACGCTGCACCTTGGCCTTTTGGCAGACCACGCAGGTGTTGGCCCAGTCGCGAACATCCATGTGCATGCCCCGCCACACGAATTTGGACGACATCAACCGTTGCGAGGCCTTCATGCCAGAGTGCAACAACCTGTGGATGGCGTCAAAAACTTTTCGGCGCCAGGCGACTAGGACGATAGGGCGAGGATCTCCTACGGAGACTTCGCAGAGTAGCGTAGTGCCCGCGGCATGGAATTTGACGTCGGCCGCTTGGAGGCTAGAGGAGTTGGTTCTGTAAGATTGGACCTCCGGATCCGAGGCTTGATCCGCAGCCATGAGGGCATAGTCGATGCCGAGCTGGACTGCATGCACGGTCGCGCGGCAGAGGCAATCTGCCACCAGGTTGTCCTTACTGGACACATGCTGAATGTCAGTGGTGAATTCTGAGATATACGTCAACTGACGTTGTTGCCAAGCTGACCACGGTTCGGCGGTCTTGGCCATAGCGAACATTAGTGGCTTATGGTCCACAAAAGCCCTGAATGGACGGCCCTCTAGCAAGAACCGGAAATGGCGGATGGCCAGAAAAAGGGCCAGCAACTCCTGGTCGAACGTGCTGTACTTTCGTTCATTTCGCCGTAGCTGACGGCTGAAAAACGCCAGCGGTTGCCAGGTCCCCTACACCCACTGTTCCTGCACTGCGCTGATAGCGTAGTCTGACGCGTCAGTGGTACGGGCGATGGTGGCGCCTGGCAGCGGGTGTGCCAGCATGGTTGCGTTGGCTAAAGCGCCTTTTGTGTCGACGAATGCCCGGTCCATGTCGACCGTCCAGCTGATCGGATCCTTGCCGGACTTGCCCTTGAGGGCCTCGTACAGGGGCTGCATGAGCAGAGCTGCATTAGGGACGAACCGGTGATAAAAATTTACCATCCTGAGGAACTCCTGCAGGGCCTTGACGGTCTGCGGGCGCGGGAACGAAGTAACTGCCTCCACCTTCGTTTGCAGGCGAATTCCGCCGTCTGATGTGATGCGATGGCCTAAAAAATCAATCTGCTGCAGGCCGAACTGGCACTTGGCCGGGTGGATGATCAAGCCGTGCTGACTGAGGCGTCTAAAGAGGGTGCGCAAATGGCAGATGTGCTCCTCTTTATTAGGGCTGGCGATGAGGATGTCATCGAGGTAGACGAATAGAAACGTGAGGTCCCGAAGCATGGAGTCCATCAAGCGCTAGAAAGCCTGTGCAGCGTTCTTCAATCCAAATGGCATCCGCAGAAATTCAAAGAGGCCGAATGGGGTGATGACTGCAGTTTTCGGGACGTCTTGTGGGTGTACGGGGACCTGGTGGTAGCCACGGACAAGGTCGACTTTTGAAAAAATTGTATTTCCCGCCAAATGTGCAGAGAAATCCTGAATATGAGGGATCGGGTACCGATCAGGAGTAGTGGCGTCGTTCAGGCGTCGGTAGTCGCCGCAAGGCCGCCGCCAGGTTTCGGAACAATGTGGAGCGGCGAAGACCAGGGACTATTCGACCGGCGAATCCCTAGCCGCTCCATCGTGTCGAATTCCGCTCTCGCAGCCGCGAGCTTGCCAGGTTCGAGGTGCCGGGCCCGGGCGTAGACCGGGGAGCCAGTAGTGGTGATGTGGTGTTCGACACCATGCTTCGTGGCCGTGGAAGAAAAAGTGGGTCTGGTCAGGTCTGGGAAATCTCCGAGGAGGCGAGTGAAGTCATCCGGAGGTGGGGACGCGCAGGAGACAGTGCGCGCCATGGTGTTACCGCGGTAGCACGGGATGGAGTGAAAAGTGGCCGCGTTGATCAACCGGCGGTGCCGTACATCCACCAGGAGGCCGTTGGCGCACAAAAGATCCGCCCCGAGGATGGTTTGAGAGACTTTGGCCATGATGAAATCCCAGTAAAACTGCTGGCCGCCGAAGCACACCTGGACCCGCCGGCTTCCGAAGGTCCGAATGGCCCCGCCATTAGCCGCCTGGAGGGAGGGGCCATGCCCCCCAACTTGTAAATCAAGATCTGACGCGGGTAGGATGCTACACTGCGCCCCGGTGTCGCAAAAGAAACGTCGACCAGATAGCGAGTCGTTGATGAAGAGGAGTTTTCCCAAATTACCGATTGCCATCGCAGCCACGGGGCGCTCCTTATACTCGGTCCTCTTTCGACAGGGTGGCTGCTGTTTTTTTTTTGAGCGAAAAGCTGCAGGGAGGGCGGCAGCATCTTGCTTTCGCGCCAAAACGGGCGTGGTAGAAGCACAACCCCGCAGGTTGAGGGGCTGGAGTGGCGTCTGTGGGGGATGGGCGCCTCGTGGCAGCGCAGTACTACTGTGTCACCGCGAAGATCTTGTCCGCGTCGGCAGCCAGCTCTGCGCAGTCGGTGACTTCCGACCTGGCTAGGGCAGCCTGAACTTGCTCCGGTAGCTGGCTGAGGAATAGCTCCCTGAAGAGGAAGCATTCCGGTTCGGAGCCCAGGAGCGTGAGCATTTGGCTCATGAGCTCGGACGGCTTGGAGTCCCTGAGGCCGGGCATATTGAGCAGCCGGTGGGCACGCTCCGACTTCGTGAGCCTGAAGACCTGTAACAACCGTGCCTTTATCGTATCATAGTTGCGATCTTCTGGTGGATTACCAAGCAGGCTGACGATCCGCGAGGCTGTGGCGCTGTCGAGGGCGGAGACCACGTGATAGTAACGGATCTGAGCTGCAACGATGTTCCTGATGGCGAACTGGGCTTCAGCCTGGATGAACCACGCGGCTGGCTGTTGCTCCCAGAACTGTGGTAGCTTCAAAGCAACGGCGTTCGACTCCATGTTCAGTAACTTCTGCGAAAACTGTTCGCAAAAGTCCGGGTCACCAATGTAGGAATGTCTAGTTCCTATCCAAAAGACTGAGGTCCACTCAGGCGATCAAATAAACGAGGTTTAATAAAAAGTAACAGAGTTTAACAGATAACTGCAGGAGAACATCGAATATAGGTCTAGTCAGTTCAGAGGCTCCACGAGGACTGCTAGGGCAGTCCCGTGGCTGACGTCATCACGTTTGCCCGCGCTATTAAAGTGATCGCGCTCTGTACATGTAAACAGTGAAAACAAAGATACAGACTCAGGCTGTAGCTGACATATTATTAAAGGGAATTATATACAATTGATTGGAGTGCCTTAGTGGCTCTGCCACAGTATAATATTTACAGGGGGTCCAGAGATGGTATAATATTTACAGGGGGTCCAAAGATGGTATAATATTTACAGGGGATCCAGAGACGGTATAAAGTGCACGGTTGAAACATTTGTCTGATGTGTTGTGTGACACTCTGAATGGTGCGAGGAGCCATGGCAGCAGGGGGTAAGCTGTCTCCCTAGATCCAACCGCTGACTCACATTCTCACTGAAAAGCTGCATGATGGCAGAATGGCGAAGAATAAGGACATCATGGCAGTTCCCAGTGTTCTACGCCTTAATGTGTAGAATCTGCTGTTGTGTATCACATTAAGGGAGTGGAAGCCCTCACCACTGATGTAAGTCACAGGGTACTGAGTTACACGTGGGTTCCATCAATCGCCCCCGGCACTCTTGGGGAGCTAGTGCGCCTGTAGAACTGCATGATCCACTCCCTTTGCTCTGCTTGTGACATTCCATAAGGTTGAATTCTGGTGCCCTGCGACCTGGCAGATTCAAACCCTTACAGCTCTGTGGTTTATACTGCAGAGGTCCCCTGTGGCTGACTGAAAGCTTCCAGACCTGTAGATGTTCAGGGCCATTGTGCGTTCAGCTTGATGGATAATATCCTACGGGAAGAAGACTGAAGCTTGAGGTCATCCTGCAGACTTGCACAAAGATGGCTTCCTTTATGATGTGCAGTCTGCAGATGCATAGCTCTTCCGACAGGTCCTGGAATGACATGTACTGCCAGTAGGCTCTCTTGGGGGGGGGGGTTGGGGTGAGCGGGTAGATAGTAGCGGATAAGGCGCTTCTCCTGTCTCTGTTGTTCCTCTTCCTTTTCCATGCTGATGTTGAACAGGGGTAGGTCTATTGGGAAGACCATTTCAACTGCTGGAACCTTCTAGAAATTGGGGATGGAGGTGGTGGCAGGGGCAGTGTCGGGCTGTTTGAAAAATCTCTGGTTCAGAGACATCTCTTTGGTTAAGTTTAGTGCAGGACTCAGTGACAAAAATAATCATGTGACAAATCTCTGTAAAGCTGCAAACAGCTGAATTATGCCGCTATCGGGTGACCTACTGTGTCTCAATTTTTGGGCATAAATCAACAGCAGTGCATTGTTTGCAGAATTGCAGGAACCTCGCATTCTTTTGCATGGGTGAGAGTTAAATTAATATCTAGGAAACGACGGAAAAGATAAAGGAAATTTACGCGTAGTGGAGATCCAGCATGGAAGAGGCATAAATCAGTTATGCACAAATTTCTGTGGGGAAAAATAGTGCAACTCTACTTTTATGCAAAGTTGCATCGAAAAGTTCCAGGAAATTCCAGGACTATGGGCTGGATTTTCATTGAGCCATGGAGTTGAGATTGGAGGCGTGTGGAGGTTTAAAATCCCGAAATCGGGGGTCCCGACCCCATCCCATCCCCAACCCGTCTCCATGCCAGTTTCAAAGGTACCCACCCCGCACTGGGACCAACCTCCCCGAGGCGGGAAGGGGATTAGTGCCAATTAACTGCTTGATAACAAGCAGTTTTTAGCCTAATCCCTATTTTCATTGTTGAAATGTGGGATTCCCGACGGCTCCAAACCACGTCAAGTTAGCGAGGCGGGCCGTCGGGATGAAGGGCTTGGAGGGGTCGAGATGTCCGGTGTTCAGGTGAGTGATGGGTGCATAAGTGCAGAGGTAAATGTGTTTGGTCTGTGTAAAGTGTGTAAAGAAGTTCTACTAACCTTTACAGCCTTCCTTCCTTCAGGTCTTGGGAGTCCCTCATCTCACCGGCATAGAAAGCAGAATGGCCGCCAGCTGTCAAAATCTGCAGCCTCTGCTTTCTGTTCCGGGGAGATCTCTAAATCATCCTGAGAGGAAAGAATTAACCTGGAGTACAGATTGTCAGTGTTTGGCAGCTTGACAGATGAAATTTCAATCTGTGACGTCACTTGTTGCCGGGTGGCCCTTAATTGGCCTGCTGAGCCCGCTGGGTGGGCTCAACAAGGTCAATTAAGTCTAAATCGACTGGGTTGGCTAGAACTCGATGGAGGCGGGACTACAACCCCAAAAGTTGTAGTCCTGCCTTCTACCCAACTCCTCAATGAAAATCCAGCCCTATGTCTCCTAATTTATTATTCTCTGCAAATTTGGACAGCACTCCCTCTGGCCCTATATCTGTCATTGTTGTACACAGTGAACGGTAGCGGTCCTAGAACTGAACTCTGTGGGACACCACTTCCCGTTTCTAACCACTGTTGCTCTTCCAGATTATTTTTATTTCCCATGTCCCTCTGCCTGACTAGTTTAAATGAGTTTTCACTTCTCTATTTATCTGTTTTGTCCGTTCATTGGGTCTCTTCCTGTTTAGATGTAGCCTATCCATGCTGAATTGTTACCATCCTCTGCAGAACTGGTGTCAATGCCCCATAAAACAGCAACTCTCTTCTTGACACCACCCCTTTATCCATGTGTTGAGCTCCCTACTCTTCCTATCATTCCCTATTCTAACACTTAGCTGAGGGAGTAATCCAGAGATTACCATCCTTGAAGTTCTGCCCTTAAATCTGCTTCCTAGTCGCCCATTCTTGAAATTCAGGAACAGCTTGAGCTTTCCCACCATCAGCATCTTTTGAAGGTCATCAGCATCCTTCGACTCACTCTCAGCCATTGTTCATCCCTTGCATTGTCATGCATGCAGAAAATTAATTAGTCAAGTATTTTTAGCACTGGTGTTACATACAAGCAGTTCATATACAGCAGTTTAAGTAAATCTGGAAGTGCAGTTTTCCATGTGAAGAATGGCATTATGAAATACTATGATATATACTAACGCTGATATTAAAGGACTGTTCAGTGCAGCCAGAAAACTGGCACAGCAATATTAAAAATGTTTCAAACTTATTAACCAATCAAAATAAGCATCACTGCTGAAGAACTACCTTAAGATATCAGCTACATCAAATACAGGTAGACTATCCTTTATCCGAAAACCTCGGGACCAGCCGTGTTTCGGTTTTCGGAAAATTTTGGATTTCGGAAGGTATTTTATAAGACTGGGAAATTTGTCGGGGGTGGGGGTCGGCGGGGGGGTCGGGGTCGGCGGGGGTTCGGGGTCAGCGGGGGTGGGGGTCGGCGGGGGGTCGGGGGTGGGGGTCGGCGGGGGTCGGGGTCGTGCGCACGACTTACGCTGAACGAAAACACTTTCGGTTTTCAGAGGATTTCGGTTTTTGGAAGTGCGGATAAAGGATACACTATCCCTTATCCGAAAGGGTGGGGGTCAGCGGGGGAGAAAAGAATATCGGACAGGCCGCTGCAGCTATCGGACGGGCCGCTGTATTGTTGGGTTCACTCTCCCGGTATACCTCCTTCACACTGCCCGGCTCGGCCTGCAATCTCCTACCCAGGAGGGAACTCAGTGACCCTCTGCCCTGCTCAGCGTAAGTCGTGCGGCACTCTGGTCATGTCGTGCGCACGACTTACGCTGAACGAAAAAACCTTCGGTTTTTAGAGGGTTTCGGTTTTCGGAAGTTCGGATAAAGGGTAGTCTACCTGTAGTGTACAACACTATCACATTTTTATTAGTGACTCGTATGATTGATCAAGACAAATGTTTAAGAGTTTGTATATTAAATTTATCCATCACATTATGCTTAGACTTGATGATGTGATTCAGAGCAGGACAGTATTTTCTGCTTATACTTATTTATGGATGACAAGGTGCTGTAATCATCTTACAAACAAATCTTTTTTTTTAACGTTAAAACTAAATCAGCTACTCACCGTTTTGATAACCAACTCCAGATCTTTGTTAACAGGGATTGATCTGCAGCCCTAAATAGTATTTGTGCCTACAACTAAAATGAGACCTTGGCGAGAAACTAGAGATCAAGGAGCCAGCCATGGTGGCTACATATCTACAAACGCTTCAGGGAATCCATAGTGAGAAACAAACTGCTACAAATCAGCACTTCAGAGAGACGCCCTAATCATTTATCCAATACAGCTGTCGGACTCTTTCAATTACTTCTGCCAAACTGTTATGTGACAATATACATACAGCAATTGCTAGTTTCATTCTGATCCTTGCTAATTATAATTATCTTCAATGTACTTCTTTGGTTCCTTTCTTACTGTATCTTATCTCAGTCTGTCCCTAGGCTCTCATGTCGAAAGATCCAACAGAAAGATCGCAGTTGACAATTGTATTTTTAGTTCAAAATAAGACTTTCCTTTCTCAGCCAGGACTGATACCAGCCAGTCAGGAGCTGCCAGGTCCTAAAATGATTCAAGATCCAAGGCAAGTACCTAGCAATGATCTCCCTTAATACAGTGAAGTACGACAGTCAGCAGCTGTCAATTCTCAAACGACCAATTCGAAACCCTAATAAAAAGTGTGTTGTCCTCAGTGCCATAGTAAGTCAGAAGCTTGTTAATTTAGGAAAAAGATATCTTCCTCCATGTGCTGTGGGGGTTCTCTGGACTTAGGAAGGAGAAAAATAAAGAAGCTTTGTGTAATTGGGGAATAACAGCCCAAGTAATGAACGTTGCTGAAATTAATTGTGCAAAGCTCTTGAGCAGACATTTCAATGGCATAATAAGGCACGACATAACTGGAAGGATTTCTTTCTTTCAATTGCATGCTGGTCACACCTACCTCCTAGACCAACGTTGGAAAAATACATCTAATGGCCTTGCAGTACTTCTCAATATTCCAAGAGATGAGAGTTTACAAAGTTCTGTAGTCAACTTGCACCTAATCCATTTTTTTTAAACTGGAGTTAATTAGATCAATATTCTAAGATATTCCTTCACACCCAGTGCTGCCTGTGCTTGTCCATCATCACTTCAGATGCAAGTACACAAACAGAAAGTACAATGACTCATTCAGATCTGGTTCTAATATTTTAATATAGACATTACCAAATACTGGGAACCATGATAATTATGTGTTGGCTGCCAATTGTTTTTTGATCTCAGGTTTACAGAACAATGTGACCATCTAAACTACACTTTCGCTCCTGCACATGAGTACTTAAGTGATTAATATGTCTATTAGAGTCATTCCAAAGAATGAGGAAAAAGTACAATATTCTGCAGCTGGAGTATTGTGTCCAATTCTGGGTACTACACTTTAGGAAGGAAGGCAGGGCTTTGGAGAGGGTATAGAGGAGATTTAGTTGAATGGTACCAGCATTGAGGGACCTGAGTTATATGGAGAGACTAGAGAAGCTGGGATTGTTCACCTTAGAGCAGAAAAGGTTAAGGGGAGATTTAATATAAGTGGCCAAAATTATGAAGGATTTTGCTAGATTACACGAGGAGAAACTGTTTTCACTGCCTGGTGGGTTGGTAACCAGAGGACACAGATTTAAGGTAATTGGCAAAAGAACCAGAGGGGAGATGAGGAAGATTTTTGCACATTGAGTTGTTGTGATCTGGAATGCACTGCCTGGAAGGGTGGTGGAATCAGATCCAATAGTAACTTTCAAAAGGGAATTGGATAAATGCTTGCAGGACTATGAGGAAAGAGCAGTGGAGTGGGACTAATTGGACAGCTCTTTCAAAGAGCCGGCACAGGCACGATGGGACGAATGGGCTCCTTCTGTGCTGTACGATTCTATGAACCCTACAATTTTCAACATTCACTGCTGTAGCTAATTCTGGGCTGTTCAAAAGTGGATTATGCATTCTTCAAACTGACATCATGCAGTCAACCAGGTTCATGGTATCTTACAAAATCTGAGTAACATATTTAACTTCTGTTCAGTAGAAACCATTGGGTAATTAACAAAACAATCCCTAGTGCTCTTGTTAACTTTTGAAAAAAATGATAATATTGTAGTTTAATTTTGTCCTGTGTATACACACAGTGGGGGTATGTGATCTGGTTAATTTGGACTTAGAATTCAGGTAATTAAAAATTCAGGTTTGCTCTGTATCCAAAGTATGTGCAAACAAGTCCAGTGCATTGGTAAGGAAAATCTCAACGACATCACCAAAGAATTAGAACTGTGCTACCTACTGCTGTGAGGGACCCAGAACCATACCACTACTGGAATGCTAGAGAATCAGAAAAGAACACAGTGAGACAAACAGGACAAAGTATACAGTCAGATATTATCCCTACCAATACTTCAGCAATTGCTGTCAAACACTAAAGTGCAAGCTACAGAATGACGACTGCCAAACTGTCCATGTGGGTGTAGAATTGCATGTTATGAAATTGAAGGGACACACCTCAACACTGCCACATTTCATGAAGTACAGGACCATGATCATCATCATGTAGATAAAACAGCCCAACAAAACAATTGCATGGATTTAAAGCTATATAGCCACGCATCTTTTTAACATTTTCAGCAAATCGAATGTAAAATCATCAAGATCTTCATTAACAAAATGAAGAGGAGCAGGAAAGAATTGTCACCTGGCTTCGTAACTAAAGCAGACCATTTTTGTGAATTTGCACTAAAACGACTAACAATGTGAATTTGACAAGTTTTTATACTCTTTTGAAAATCGCCAAGTATAGATTCACAGGAATCAACTAAAGTCAAGTGTGGTCCTGGCCTTCAGAAACAAGTAAAACTAGTCAATTACCTTGATTTCATCAACCTCATCGGGTACTATCTTGTATGCAGATACTGTTCCTCCCAACCTACAAAAGAAAGATATTGAAATTTTAGTTCATTTTGCTTTTAGACCGTTCACATTGTCTGCAGAGATTAACCACTAAAGAGGTTTGCTAACTGTGGCAAACATTCAGAGTACAGTAATGTTCTTCCAGGGTGCTGGATCATAATAGATGCAAGTTTTAATTCAAATTATTTTTGAAGTCGTGGGCGCTTCATTTCTTTCTCATGAAGGGACCGAGTGTACTGTAGCCAAATTTGCTGATGATAAAAAGATAGGTGAGAAAGCAGGTTGTGAGGAGGACACAGAGAGTCTGCAAAGGGCTATAGATAGGCTAAGTGAGTGGGCAAACATTTGGCAGATGGAGTATAATGTGGGAGAATGTGAGGTTATCCACATTGGTAGGAAAAATAAAAAAGCAAATTATTATTTAAATGGAGAGAGACTACATAATGCTGCGGTACAGAGGGACCTGGGGGTCCTCGTACATGAAACACAAAAAGTTAGCATGCAGGTACAGCAAGTAATTAGGAAGGCAAATGGAGTGTTGGCCTTTATTGCAAGGGGGATGGAGTATAAAAGTAGGGAAGTCTTGCTACAACTGTACAGGGCACTGATGAGACCACACCTGGAGTACTGCGTGCAGTTTTGGTCTCCTTATTTAAGGAGGGATATTGGAGGCAGTTCAGAGAAGGTTCACTGGGTTAATTCCTGAGATGAAGGGGTTGTCTTATGAAGAAAGGTTGAGCAGGTTGGGCCTATACTCATTGGAGTTTAGAAGAATGAGAGGTGGTCTTAATGAAACATACAAGATTCTGAGGGGACTTGACAGGGTAGATGCAGGGAGGATGTTTCCCCTCGTGGGGGAATCTAGAACTAGGGGGCATAGTTTCAGAATAAGAGGTTGCCCATTTAAGACAGAGATGAGGAGGAATTTCTTCTCTCAGAGGGTCGTGAATCTGTGGAATTCTCTACCTCGGAGAGCTGTGGAGGCGGAGTCATTGAATATATTCAAGGTGGAGATAGACAGATTTTTGAGCTACAAGGTTATGGGGAGCGGGTGGAAAAGGGGTGTTGAGGCCGGGATCAGATCAGCCATGATCTTACTGAATGGCAGAGCAGGCTCGAGGGGCCGAATGGCCTACTCCTGCTCCTATTTCTTATGTTCTTATGTTCTCCAATTCTCTTCAGACATGACTGCCTGGATTGAGTGTTGAGTTCACAAGGCCACGATGAATGGTGCCCAACACATTGATGTATTAACGTACTGAAGCTTGAATAGGTGGGATGTAAACTCACAGATACAGTTTTGCATATCTTAAGCACAAAGGTCAATCGTCATATTGACAGACACCGAGAGATGCTTACAAGCTCACACTCAGCTGAAGAATGGTGTGTGATGTTGCAAGTGGGGATGGGGGAGGAAACAGAGAGAAAACCTGAGAGGGGGAAAAAGGGGAGTGATCATGAGAAAGCAAGAGAATAACATTTTAAAAGCATAGAAAAAGAAAGCAAAACATTAGAGACTGACTTTGCCTATTGATGTGGCGTAAGGGGACCAGCACAATGATTAAAGCAGACAGAAAAATACACTTTTTGAAATAAAAAGCAATACTTGTAATTTGGATTACAAGAGGCCTCAATGCCACAGTGTTATTACTGTACAGTATGACTCTGACTGATAAAAATTGTGGGAGGGTGATATTGTTCTGGTGGCAATGTTTTCACAAGTATTGTATCAGTTTATCGGATAGGATTGTTAAATCATCTGTTGCATTAGTACAGAAACATTTTTGTTTTTTATCCATTTATAAATAAATACTGAACATCATGATAATCAACTGCATATATTACATATAATACGTTAATCTGCTTCTGTGAAGACCGTCCTTTGTCATGGACAAAGCAGCAGTTGCCATCACAAAAATGCACCAAAACCAGAACAAAACATGCTACCCTGAAACAGTACATATACCAGAGAGTGATTTTAGTGCTGTATCTAAGTGAAAGCTTCAGACAACACTTATAAACTGCTCATGCGTTGCTCCTGTGGTTTATGACACTATCAAAATCCCTTTCAATTAGATTACTCTGTTGTAATTACTTCCAGGTAATCTTAATAAGATGAATGCTGTCAAGACCATTCAGAAGCTCCATTTTACCTCTTAAGTTTACAACATATCAAAACATGAGTTGGTCTACGACTGTCAAAATGACCGTACTACTATTCACTCTTTGAAACCATTGGCCAGAATTGCACCAGTTCAAAACTGATTATTCCTGGAAATACATTGTGTACTCACACACTGCAGTATGTGAAATTTGCTAACAGTAAGTACGTTTAACCAAATTTCATGACATTTTGAAAGGAATCTAACCATCGGCATTCTATCACTATTAAAACATGTTCCCTGGAAGGCAGGCACTTGGTAGCTTATAATAAGATGAACACTATGCTGAATGTCCAGTAGCACAAAAAAAACATGGAAGAGTCAGACTCAGGAGTAAACCTTTTAACAGAGTGCTTTGGAGAGCTTTAAACTGAGGATTTGATGTACAATTTAACACTTGACGATTTATATTCTATTTATGTAAAATAAGTCAGTTACATGCACAATAGCACTGTCGACAACACCTTCCATCACTTTGCTGATGATTGAGAGTAAGTTGATGGGACGGTAAATGGCCAGATTGGATTTGTCCCGCTTTCTGTGGACAGGACATATTGGGCGATTTTCCACTTTGTCGGGAAGATGCCAGTGTTGTAGCTGTACTAGAACAACTTGGCTAGAGCCACGGCTAGTTCTAGAGCATAAGTCTTCAGCACGACAGCCGGGATGTTGTTGGGGCCCATAGCCTTTGCTGTATCGAGTGCACTTAGCCATTTCTTGATATCACGTGGAGTGAATCGAATTAGCTGAAGACTGGCATCTGTGATGGTGGGGACCTCAGGAGGAGATCAAGGTGGATCATCCACATGGCACTTCTGGTTGCAAACGCTTCAGCCTTGCCTTTTAGACTCACGTGTTGGGCTCCACCAACAGTGAGGATGTTGATGTTCATGGAGCCTCCTCCTCCCGTTAGTTGTTCAATTGCACCACCATTCAAAACTGGATGTGGCAGGACTGCAGAGCTATGTTATGTTCCGTTGGTTGTGGGATCGTTTAGCTCTGTCTATAGCATGCTGCTTCCACTGTTTAGCATGCATGTAGTCCTGTGTTGTAGCTTCACCAGATTCGCACCTCATTTTCAGGTACACCTGGTGCTGCTCATGCATGCTCTCATTGAGCCAGGGTTGGTCACCTGGCTTGATGGTAATGGTAGAGTGAGGGATATGCCATGAGGTTACAGATTGTAGTAGAATACAGTTCTGCTGCTGATGGATGCCCAGGTTTGAGCTGCTAGATCTGTTCTGAATCTATCCCACTTGGCACAGTGGCAGTGCCACACAACACGATGGAGGCTGTCCTCAATATGAAGACGGGACTTTGGCCTAGAAATTCAGTAAGGCCCCGCCAGCTCGCTTGCACCCAAAAGTTAGCGCTGCGCGCGGAGCCATTTGCGACCGTCAGAAATTCAGTTTTTGCGCCCCAAGTCGGAACCGGGCGCTATTCCAGGGTGTGCCCGCCCCCGCTTGGGGCGCTGAAACTGAATTTCAGCGCTGTAGGTGCCGCTGCGCCACCCGCTGCGGAGCGGCAGGCTGCGGTACTGCAGGCCTCCTCCTTCTCTTAAGGGGGAGGTGCCTGCAACGGGGAGATCGCCGCTTGATAGTGCCGGCAAATGAGCCCGGCACCACGGAGAAGTGCCGGGCTCGCGGAAAGCAGCCGGCAATGCCGCGGGGGAGGGGGGGTGGAGGAGGCCGGGGAAGGAGGTGCGGGCAGGCGGCCGCCGAAAAAGCGGCCGGCCGCACCTCCGCCTTAACTAGCGCCACTAAGGCTGCAGGACGGCCACGGTTGCAGAACGTTGTTTGCGGCCGCTGCGGAAGAGGCGGCCGCAACTAAATATGGGGGTCGGGCCGGTATCGGGGCAGAACCGGGGCACTGCGCACACCGATGACGTCATCGGTGCCGGCGCAGCGCTACCGGCTACCGCCGCCATTACCGCTGCGCTGAATATCAGCGCAAACTCCTCTATTGGCGCAGAAGCCCTCTTTGGGCGGTAACTGGGCGCAAAGCTGGCGGGGCCTTACTGAATTTCTAGCCCAGTGTCTCTTACCAATACTGTCCTGGACAGATGCATCTGTGACAGGTAGATTGGTGAGGACAAGGTCAAGTAGGTTTTTCCCTCATGTTGGTTCTCTCACCAAGCCTAGTCTGGCAGCTATATCCTTCAGGACTCAGCCAGCTCGATCAGCAGTGGTGCTACCGAGCCATTCTTTGTGATGGACACTGAAGTCCCCCATCCAGAGACTTTCTGTACCCTTGCTACCCTTGGCACTGATTCACCCAAATCCGAAGTCAAGGTCGATGCCGGGTTGTTCGTCCGGTTTTATTCTTACACCTTTTTGTAGCAGTTTGATACAACTGAGTGCCGTGGTAGGCCATTTCAGCCATTCATTGCTGTGGATCTGGAGTCAGGATGGCAGGTTTCCTTCCCTAAAGGACATTAGTGAACCAGTTGGGTTTTTATGACAATCCGATTGCTTCACGGTCACCATTACTAAATTTTTGTTCCAGATTTATTTAATTAACTGAATTTAAATTCACGAACTGTCATGGTGGGATTGAAGTCGTGTCTATTTCAGATCATTAGTCCAGGCCTCTGGGTTACTAGGCCAGTAACAGAACCACTATGCCACTGTACCTTCCACATCACCTGCCTCTGCTCATGCCAGCCCATTTGCCGCTGAAAAACCCATTCACGCCTGTGTCATCTCCAGAATTGATTCTTCCAATTATTTCCTGACCATTCTCCACCCTTGTGGAGTTAATGCAGTTTTTACTTCTTACAATGCACCAGTGCATCAGAAATAAGTAGACTCTCAATTAATTATTGAGACAGTCACATTGTCTATATGTTTTTCCACCAAATATCACTTCTAGTTTACAGAAAATTGATCAAGATGTTGGAATGCATGAAATGAAACTATTAAAACGAGATGGTTGCAAAATTACTTCTGCATGAGAATGAAGACACAACATTACTGAAGCGCCTCAAATAGCTGAATATTAAAGATGCTCCTGTATGATAGTTGATCCCTATGACAGTGCTAACACTGAAACATTATAAAAAGCAGAAGGAAACCTTTATCTGTTGTAGAATCAAATTAACCTCAAGTTCAAATGACACTCCACAAGAAAAAATTGCAAATGTGGCACTAATGCACAATTTGGTTCCAGATATATAGTACAATTTGGATGGCATTGCTGAGTAAGTGCATGAATGTGATTAGAAATGGTTCAGAATACCAGCTAGTCACAGGTGAAGGAATAAAATCTACTGTCCCAATTCTTTCTTCTTGTTGATGAAGCTAATGTGGAGGGTATGAACCAAGGGACATTATCTAACATGGTTGGCCATATGGAAGCGCACAATGCATTCAGCATGACCCTGATGCTGGCAATGTATTTTTTTGTAATAATATAGACAGAGGCTGCAGTCCTATGTCTACATGCCAAGCTTGAGTTTGAAATACCCTGTCAAACACTTGCAGGTTTATTAGGGATTAAATTAACAAATACTCAATACAAAGATTACAAAAGATGCTTTGGCGCAGAATGCACTTTACATCCAGTTGAGCTCAATTCTCTCGACTTCTGATTTCTTCTAACTTATCGCTGTGATATCACCCTATTTATACTGCTTCTAGCTGCACTAATCCATAGGCATCTGCATTCCATATCCCTTTACACAAAATCTCAGTACCAACCAGTACCAGTCTATATCAAGATGTTCCAAGTCTACTAAGCATCTGTCACGCATGGATTTCCTTCTGATTTCTGTGATTTTAAGACAAACAGACTGGTGTTTAAGGTTAGCAAGGCATAGATGGTTAGTTACAGATAACTTAATCTCTAAATGCAAACAAATGTGTAACCCGGCCTAGAAAGCAGGCTGCTCTGACCTCAGTTGTACAGACATGCACTGTCAGCTACATTCACAGTCTTATAATTCTAAGCCTTTAACTACTGTATAGAGCTAATATAAAATGAACGCAACATAAATGGATTCTTTTCATACAAAATGGATTCCTTTACTATCTCTTGATCTTGATCACTAACACTGAGGTGATTTAAAACACAGCCTGTTAGAACCAACTCTACTCCTTTTGTTGAAAAGAATGAGACTAATGCTACAAAACAGGACTATTTTTTGTGTCAGCCCAGTAATGGATCTTTACCCTAAGTTCTCATGTCTTACATTTGTTAGCAATAAAATTTACACTAGGCTGACCATGCGTCCCCATTTAACTGGGAAAGTCCCCGGATTAGGGACTGTGTCCCCGGGCAAACAATATTCATCCCAGAAGTGTATCCCTGGGCAGTGAGTGTACCCCACCTGACCTGATATGTCAGCTTGTGTCTCTGGGGCTCTCTTCTCCCCTCATTGGCCCCTCCCCTCTAATCGTCGCTCTCCCACACCCCAGGGTCGGACACACAGCCGGTTGCGCCTCCCGCCCCTGCCGCCTTTCCCCGACCGGCACATTTTCTCTGAGCGCCAAATCGGCCCTCACAGCTGGCTGACTGCTTGCTAATGAGGCCCGGCCACCTGGAGGGTCCGTCACCCACCCGATTAGCACAGCAGGCACAATCGCCGCAGCAGCACCAGCGAGTCCTCGTGGTTGGTTTCTGATCCTTGTGTTGACCCCCAGAGCTCAAGTGTTAGAAATAAATTGACAGGTGACCACTCTGACCTGATCCACAATCAAACACAGCTCATCCACTATCTCTGCGGCCATCTCTTTTAGAACCCTAGGATGTAGGCCGTCAGGTCCAGGGGATTTGTCGGCTTTTAGTCCCATTCATTTCTCTAGTACTTTTTCTCTACTTATATTAATTACGTTAAGTTCCTCACCCTCATTAGACTCTTGGTTCCCCACCATTTTTGGTATGCTTTTTGTGTCTTCTACTGTGAAGACAGATACAAAATATTTGTTTAACGTTTCTGCCATTTCCTTATTCCCCATAATAATTTCTCCTGCCTCAGCCTCTAAGGGACCAACGTTTACTTTTTTAAAAATTCATTGATGGGATGTGGGCGTCGCTGGCTAGGCCTGCATTTAGTGCCCATCCCTAATTGCCCTTGAGAAGATGGTAGTGAGCCGCCTTCTTGAACCGCTGCAGTCCATATGGTGTAGGTACACCCACAATGCTGTTAGGAAGGGAGTTCCAGGATTTTGGCCCAGCAACAGTGAAGGAACGGCAATACAGGTCCAAGTCAGGATGGTGTGTGGCTTGGAGGGGAACTTGTAGGTGGTGATGTTCCCATGCGTCTGCTGCCCTTGTCCTTCTAAGTGGTAGAGGTCGCGAGTTTGGAAGGTGCTGTTGAAGGAGCTTTGGCAAGTTGCTGCAGTGCATCTTGTAGATGGTACACACTGCAGCCACAGTGCGCCGGTGGTGGAGGGAGTGAATGTTGAAGGTGGTGGATGGAGTGCCAATCAAGCGGGCTGCTTTATCCTGAATGGTGTCGAGCTTCTTGAGTGTTGTTGGAGCTGCACTCATCCAGGCAAGTGGAGAGTATTCCATCACACTCCTGACTTGTGCCTTGTAGATGGTGGAAAGGCTTTGGGGAGTCAGGAGGTGAGACACTCGCCGCAGAATTCCCAGCCTCTGGCCTGCTCTTGTAGCCACAGTATTTATATGGCTGGTCCAGTTCAGTTTCTGATCAATGGTAACCCCCTTCCTTTTTACATACTTGTAGCAGCTCTTACAATCTGTTTTATATTTCTTGCTAGTTTTCTCTCAATGTCTACTTTTTCCATCATCAATTTTTTGTTCATCCTTTGCTGGTTTCTGAAACTCTCCTAATCCTCAGGCTTACTACTATTCTTCATAACATTATGGCCTAGAAATTCATTGACGCCACTTTTGGGGCGCTAAAGTGGGGCGTCCAAAGTTTGCGGCCGCCGCCAAATCTAGGCCACTTCTCCGATATTCATTAGCTTCGCCCTACTAGTTCGGGCGAGCGCTAAAACTGCTGTTGGACGCCTCTCTTTGGGCGCTAAGCCGGAGGTGGTGATCGATAGCGCCGAGGCCGGGCGCAGCGCAGGTGCGGCCATCTCGTGACTGACAGCAGACACCCTGGCGCCGGCCAGCTCTTAAGGGGGAAGGGTCGACTGTGTCTGCTGCCACGCCCTGGATAGTGGAGCCCTCCAGCTAGGCCGGAACACTGCTGCTGGACCCAAATAGCGCCTGAAGACATGGAGAAGGCCCATGAACGTGCGCAGCGCTTCTCAGAGCATGATCTGAGTGTGCTGCTTGCTGCTGTGGAGAAGAGGCGCCATGTTTTGTACCTGGACAATGGCAAGAAGGCGACGGTCCGCGTCTACAGGAGAGCCTGGAGGCATGTCGCCAGCAAGCTGTCAGCCAACAGCGACGTCCGCAGGACCGGTGCCCAATGCCGCAAAAAGTTAAATGACCTCACACGCATTGTCAGGGTGAGTACCCTTTCCAATGACCTCCTCATCCTTGCATGTGCACCTCACATTATGGGCAAAGGGACCTGAAAGCTCGAATGGCCAGCCTTCATCCAGCAGCTATGGCACAGGCATGAGCATCAATTGCACATTCTGCACTGAACACACTGGCCAAGCTATTCCACCATGGGAGGCAGTGCACAGCAGATCATGGCGACACACTGGCCAGGCTATTCCACCATGGGAGGCAGTGCACAGCAGATCATGGCGACACACTGGCCAGGCTATTCCACCATGGGAGGCAGTGCACACAAGATCACGGCGACACACTGTACTTAGAGGCCGTCCTTTCTCTTGCAGGTCAAGCTGGCGAATAATCGCAAGAGCCGGACTGCGACCGGGGGAGGACGACCCCATATCCAGCCACTCACCGACCTGCAACATCGCGTGGAGCGCCTCATAGGTGACTGGGTGATTGGGCCCGTTGCATGTGGAGATGCCGACCCTGTTCTGGGAAGCAATGGTAAGGACATCACCTTTTGCACCTCTCTCGTCCCACTTGCGCATCAGATCTACATCCTTTGCCACTGTCCGACCAATGCGCTGAATGCCACCACTCATGCATCCCGCACTGACGCCCTCTCCTCACTCTAAAGCAACTCTTGTGCCTTCCTGCTTTCAGATGGTCAAGAGGAGGTCCCTCAGCTTGCCAGTGACAGACCCTCCAAGGAGGAGCAGGAGGAGGAGCAAGAGGAAGGCGGCCCATCAGGGGAACCCTCAGCCACGGCCACCCAGGCCAATGTAGGGGACACGTCTTCCCTGGAGGGCAGCGTGGCGGAAGTGTCAAAGGGGGGGGGGAGCTCCTGGGACCTGCGTGCTGCAGAAAGGCGGGAGGGGGGTGGAAGCTCGACGGCCTTCTCCCCAGAGGGGGGATGCGTCGGAGGGGAGTCCAATTGCTGGGCCCAGCGGCCTCCAGCAACGCAGGAAGGGTCGGCCAGCTCGGCGGCCTTCTCCCCAGAGGGAGAGTCCGGCCTCCAGTCAGGAGATGCTCTTCGCCGAGGAGATGGAACGCCTCGAAGACTTGTCCGCGGACTCGGAGCGCCGGCACACGGAGCTCATGGCGGCAGTGGCACGGTTGCCTGAGTCCATCGATTCCCTCTCTCGGAGTGTGGCCGAGTTCGGGCCCTTAGAGGCCACCAGTCGGGCGGAATACCGGGCAGATCTTTCAGCGACTGGCCAGGTGATTAGTGGTGCCGTCCAGTCACTGGCTGCTCTGCTGCGGTCAGTGAACAGGTCAACACGGGCACTCACTGCTGCCACACTCGCTGTGTCAGCCAGGCATCGCCAGGGCACCCGGCGCGCTGCAGCAGCACATCGGTCTGTCCCTCGGCAGATTGGTGCGCATGCTGCAGTGCTGGGCCGGGCGAGTGCCAGTGTCTCAGGCGACCAGCGAGCGCCTGCCATCCGCCAGCTTGCCGCCATTCCTACAGCCGCCACTGCCACTCCCCCAGTGGAGCTGCCAGGAGCTGCTGCAGCGACTGATGCTGGCCAGCCACAGCTGCAGCAATCAACAGCCGGCCGCTCGACGCCCAGACCTCGACTAGGCCGACCCCCAAGGGCATCTGCCGTCACGACATGTGCCCCTCAGGAGCCTGCCCCCAGCCTTGCAGCAGCCAATGGCCTTACTTTGAGGCGGAGTAGCAGGGCGGGCAGGGGCCACCCAAAGATGGCCAAGGCATCGCCCTAGCGGGCCAAATAGTCGAATGTGTGGCCATTTGTGTTTGTTTCTTGAGGCCGAGAATTGGATGTTTGTTTTTTGAAGGCCGATGATGTGATGTTTGTTTTGGACGAAGGCCGAGAATGACGGCCATTTTAGTTGCCCTATTTTGTTAATCCTCCCCAGGTTGTGGGAGTGAGTAATGTGTTTGAGTGTTTTTTGGGGGTTTCCTCTGTTTTTGGTTTTCATGTGGGAAGGGCCCAGAGTTTGTACAATAAAGCATTTTATTTATTCACATTGTCCATGTTTGATCTTTGAAGTGTTTGTTGCCTTAACTGGCTGAGGGCTTGCGGAGCGGCTGCAATCATGTTCTATCATTGGCACAAGCCATTCCCTGACAGGGGGCCTAGAAGTGACGTTCAATAAGCCGACGACGGGCGGCCCTTGGACCTTGTGCGTCCCTCCTGGGCTGGTACTCCTCGTCCTCGTCGTCCTCATGCTCCTCCTGCTCCTCCTCCTGAGGTGGTGGTCCAACGTGAGGTGGCAGTGCCTGAGTCCTGCGGATAGCCAGGTTGTGCAGCATGCAGCAAACGACGACGAATTGGGAGACTCGATCCTGCGAATACTGGAGGGCTCCCCCGGAGCGGTCGAGACAGCGGAACCGTTGCTTGAGCACGCCGATTGTTTGTTCTATGAGGCTCCTCGTCGCTTGATGGCTCTCGTTGTATGCCTCTTCAGCAGGGGTCGTGGGCGCGCGGAGCGGGGTCATGAGCCAGGTACACAAAGGATAGCCTTTGTCCCCGATAAGCCATCCTCTTGGGGGAGGCTGTGCCTGGAACATGTCAGCCACAGTTGTCTGTCGCAGGATAAAGGCATCGTGGCTGCTGCCTGGAAAGCGGGCATTGACAGCTAGGATGCGCTGCCTGTGGTCACACACCAGCTGTACATTGAGGGAATGGTAGCCCTTCCGGTTGCGGTAATCCTCGGCATGCTCAAGAGGTGCCCGCAAAGCCACATGCGTGCAGTCAATGGCGCCCTGCACCATGGGGAAGCCCGCTATTCTTGCAAACCCCACTGCACGCTGCTGCTGCTTGTCCAGGGTCATGGGGAAGGAGATGAATTGATGTCTCCTTCTGAAAAGGGCTTCGGTCACCTGGCGGATGCAGCAATGCACGGCGAACTGGGAGATGTTAGCGATGTCCCCAGTAGCGGATTGGAAGGAGCCGGAGGCATAGAAGTTGAGAGCCACCGTCACCTTCACTGCCACCGACAGAGACGTCCTGCGCATCAGCTGTGGCTGCAGATCTCTCTGAAGCAGCCGGCAGATGTCTGTAACCACCTCCCTTCGGAATCGCAGCCTCCTAACACACATCGCGGCAGACATGGTCAGATAGGAGGTCTGCTGGCGGTATACCCTGCGTGGGTAAGGCCTCAGTTGGCGACGCCTGTTGCCCCCTCTGCGTCTAGCCAGGGCTGCCACTCTCTCACGGCGTCTGTAAGCCCTTCTGGCATAAGGCTGAAATTCAGCGTTGCCACCCAATGCAGCCCCCATTATATGCTGGCAAACACTGAGCTCTGAATGAAGGCTAAGATAATTGGTAAGCTCTGGCCTGAGCCAAAAATACCTGTCCAAGTGTTGGTCCAAACCAGTAAACTCTCCTCCTTGGTCTCTGTCCAAAAAACCGTTGCACAAGAGTGAATGCTGCAAAATGGCTGGCCTTTATACTGCTGGGTAAGTGCCCTTTAATTAGCGCTCCCCCCGGCCCGGCTGGCCTGTGTACCGTTCCACTTCACAGTCGCTCGGGACGCCCGGCGCACAATGGGCCGGCGCGAGTGAAGTTCCGGTTTGGGGCGCACAAAGGGCGTTGCACTGTTAAATGACGTCATGATCTGCGCGCGCTAAGACTTTGCGCCGGCGCTAAATGTGTCCTGAAGTTGGGGAGAGGCCCGGGCGATAAGCGCCTAGCGCTCGAGATCTACTCCCCCTAAGGTGCTAACGGCTGGCGCGCCCAACTGAATTTCTAGGCCTATAAGTTTCTTCACAGAATCACAGAATCACAGAAACCCCACAGTGCAGATAGAGGCCATTTCGGCCCATCGAGCCTGCACCGACACATATCCCACCCGATCCCCGTAACCCCACGTATTTAATCCCCCTAACACTAAGGGTCAATTTATCATAGCCAATCATCCTAACCCGCACATCTTTGGACTGTGGGAAGAAACCGGAGCACCCGGAGGAAACCCACGCAAACACGGGGAGAATGTGCAAACTCCACACAGACAGTCACCCGAGACTGGATTCGAACTCGGGTCCCTGGCGCTGTGAGGCAACAGTGCTAACCACTATGCCACCATAGAAACAGAAGATAGGAGCACGAGTAGGCCATTCAGCCGCTCGAGCCTGTTCCGCCATTTAATGACATCATGGCTGATCATCCAAATTCAGTACCCTGTCCCTGCCTTCTCCCCATATCCCTTGATCCCTTTAGCCTTAAGAAATATATCGAACTCCTTCTTGAATATATTTAATGAATTGGCCTCCACTGCCTTCTGTGGTAGAGAATTCCACAGGTTCACCACTCTCTGGGTGAAGAAATTCCTCCTCATCTCAGTCCTAAATGGCTTACCCCTTATCCTTAGACTGTGACCCCTGGTTCTGGACTCCCCCACCATCGGGAACATCCTTCCTGCATCTAGTCTGTCTAGTCCTGTTAGAATTTTATAAGTTTCAATCTAATGCTATCCTTAACTTTTTTAGTTGCAACGGATGGATCACTTTTCCCATGGAGTTTTTGTTTCTCAATGGAATATATTTTTGTTGAGAATTATGAAATATTTCTTTAAATGCGAGCCACTGCTTATCTACCACCATACCTTTTAATCTATTTTTCCAATCTACCCCCTCTACCAACTCGCCCCTCATTGGCTTTATTTAAGTTTAAGACTCCAGTTTCGGACTTAGGCAAGTCACTCTCAAATGTAATGTGAAATTCTATCATTATGATCACTCTGGCACAGAGGATCCTTGATGATGAGATTGCTAATTAACCCTGTCTCATTACACAATACAAAATCTAACATAGCCTGTTCCCTGGTTGGTTCCATTACAGTACTTTGTTACAAGCTCCTACTATTTCTTGATTAATATTCTGTTCAACGGTATAACTACTGTGAGGGGGTCTATATACTACTCCTACCAGTGTTTTCTGCCCCTTGTTATTCCTTATCTCCACCCATACTGATTCTACTTCCTGATCTTCCGAGCCGAGATCCTTTCTCTCTACTGTCCTTATGTCATCCTTTATTATCAGGGCTACTCCCCCTTCCTTTTCCATTCTGCCGGTCTTTTCAAAATGTCAAGTACCCTGGAACATTTAGTTCTCAACCTTGGTCACCTTGCACCTGTTAGATCAAACCCATTTATCTCTATTTGTGCCACTAGTTCGTCTATCTTGTTACGAATGCTTTGTGCATTCAGATAAAGAGCCTTTAATTTAAATTTTTACCATTATTCGCTGCTTTGACCTTATTCTCTGCTGCACTGCTACCATTAAACTCTCTGGGGGAGAAATTCAGTATAGCCCCGTTTGGGGCACTAACTTCGCCGGGGCGCTAAAAGTAGCGCCCCGGAAAAATTAGCGTCCCCACACCGGAAATTGGTTAGTTGCGCCCCCAAAGGGGAAGGGCCTTGTGCAGCGCGATCTGGGGCCCAGCTGGGCCCCCGGGGATCGGGAGTGCAGGCAAAAGAGCCCGGCACCCAAGAGAAGTGCCGGGCTCTTGGAGCGCAGCCGGCACTCCGCGGGGGGCGGGGGTTCCGGAGGCCGGGGATGGGAGCGCAGGCAGGTGCTGGCAGGCGGCCAACAACAAAAATGGCCGCCCCGCACCTCGCCTTTAATTTGCGCCTCCCCGGCCGCAGGTAGGCCCCCCTGACCCTGTTGGACATAGCGTCCGGCGGTAAATCAGGGGGCGCTCCCAAAGATCGCGGCCGGGGTGTGAGCGGGGCGCTGCGCACACCGATGATGTCATCGCCAGCGGCGCAGCGCTAACGGTTAGCGCCACCACTAACCTCCCGCTGAATTTTGCGGGAGGCATGGGCAGTGCCGCGCCCGGGTGCTAGTTGGTTTGCGCCCCACTTAGCGCCCTCTTAAGGCGCTAACGGGTGGCGCAACCAACTGAATTTTTCCCCCTCTGTCCCTTCATGTCACACTCTGCTTAGTTTTACCCAAATCGCTACACTGCTCTATTGCCTTGACCTTTCTCTTTAGATTTCTAAATTTCCCCTTACCTGACCCCTCCCCTCCACCTTTTTTAGTTTAAAGCCCTATCTACAGCCCTAGTTATTCGATTCGCCAGGACACTGGTCCCAGCCTGGTTTAAGTGGAGCCTGCCCCGACGGAATAGCTCCCTTTCCCCAGCACTGGTGCCAGTGCTCCATGAATTGAAACCCCTTCTTCCCACACCACTCTTTGAGCCACGCATTTAACTCTCTGATCTGCTTGACCCTATGCCAATTTGAACGTAGCTCAGGTAGTAATCCAGAGATTATTACCCCAGAAGTTTTGCTTATTAATTTAGACCCTAGCTCCTCAAACTCTCTCAGCAGAACTTAATTCTTAGTTCTACCTATGTTGTTGGTTCCTACATGGACCACGACAACTGGATCCTTCCCCTCCCACTCCAAGTTCTTCTCCAACCGCGAGGAGGTATCCTTAACCCTGGAACCGGGCAGGCAACACAGCCTTCAGGACTCTCTTTCCCGGCTGCAGAGAACAGTAGCTATCCCCCTGACTATACTGTCCCCTACTACTACCACATTTCTTCCTTCTCCCCCCACTTGGATGGCCCCCTGTACCACGATGCCGTGGTCGGTTTGCCAACCCTCCCCTGCAGTCCTTTTCCTCATCCATACAGGTAGAAAGTAATTTGTATCTGTTGGACAAGGTCAAGGACTGAGGCTCCTCCATCACTAAATCCTGGGTCCCCCTATCTGCCTGACTCGCAGTCACACCTTCCTGTCCCTGACCACTGACAAACTCTAAAGTACTACTTAACGTAAAGGGTTAACGTAAAGGCTTACTACTATTCTTCGTAACATTATAAGCTTCTTCTTTCATAGAAACATAGAAGATAGGAGCAGGATTAGGCCATTCGGCCCCTCGAGCCTGTTCTGTCATTTAATGACATCATGGCTGATCATCTAAATTCAGTACCCTGTCCCTGCTTTCTCCCCATATCCCTTGATCCCTTTAGCCTTAAGAAATAAATCTAACTCCTTCTTGAATATATTTAATAAGTTGGCCTCAACTGCCTTCTGTGGTAGAGAATTCCACAGGTTCACCACTCTCTGGGTGAAGAAATTCCTCCTCATCTCAGTCCTAAATGGCTTCTCCCTTATCATTAGACTGTGACCTCTCGTTCTGGACTCCCCCGCCATCGGGAACATCCTTCCTGCATCTAGTCTGTCTAGTCCTGTTAGAATTTTATAAGTTTCAATGAGATCCCCTCTCATTCTTCTAAACTCTAGCGAATATAAGCCTAATCGACCCAATCTCTCTGCATACCTCATTCCTGCCATCCCAGGTATCAGTCTGGTGAATCTTCGCTGCACTCCCTCCATGGCAAGAACATCCTTCCTCAGAAACAAAAGTCAATTTTTCCCTCATCTAAACAAGTCTCAACCAGGTCTTGAAGTCCAAATGCTTTTAAAGAGGTTCTGAAATGCTTAAAACATTTTAAAATTGAAATTTCTCAATACAGTATTTGATTTTGCATGATCAACTGAAGTGAGTAGCTTTACACAAACATGCAACCATGCTGTTGAGGAGGGGGAGTGCGGGGAGGATTTGTAGGAGTTACATATGACTTTTTATTGACTTTTTAAAAAATATTAAGACATTTAGGAAGAGAATCAAAAAAGGGGAAAAACACAAACCATTTTATTTTGTCTGTTGTTCTATAGTCCTAACAAGTCCCAGGAATAATGTAAATATAGATTTCCTCTTAAACGTTTCGTGGAGTGTTAATAGAAACACGAGTTATGTAATGATGTATAAAAATTGCAGGAAGCTACTTTAGAAGAAACTACTATTTGTTTATTGAGAAAGACACGGAAAATACTTTAATTAAACTGATAATGTACAATTTTGATTAGGTATAAATATTTGAAATAGGAGATTAAAAATTGAGAGTGCAATGAAGTTTGTTTCCCACTATTTAATTGGGAAGTACCTAAAATAATTCAACACTTTTCGTGATAAGACCAGGGATTAATATTGTGGAGAATGTTTGAGAGAAAAATATTAAAAGCGAAATTCATAAATTTGCACCTTTACGTCAACATATTAGTAAACATTTCCAAGTCAGTCTGATTGGTTCTCCTGTCCAGGAAGAAAGGTGAATGTTCATTTCTGTTAAATCATAGTTTCTCCTGCTTTTTGTTTTTAATTCGGTAACGCAAATTGTGTATGTGTTTGTCTGAACTTGTGAATAAGTGCTGCATTTCTGACATGTTACATGGCGGGTGTGCTGGTTCAAGAAGATAACATTTAGTAATGGAGGTGATTGAAGTTGGAAATACGGATACCTGTTTTTGTTCAATTCTTTTTAATACTGTGAACTAAAGAACTACAGCACCTTATATTTGTTGGTTGTCTGGTTGCATTGTGATTAATATTTTAATTACTTATGTGGATGTACAGCACGTCAGCGCCATAGGAAAGCCGCTGCTCCTGCTGCTTGTGCAGCCACTGCTACAGTGACATGAGGGATGGGCTAATACGTTGAAAACTTTTAAATTAATACAAATTGCATGAATAGATAAGCCTCTTTCAGCTCACCTTGGGCTTTTGGATTGTTTGTCGATACATAACCGTGTAACTGAGTGACGTTTCTTAAGTGGTAATGCACTATTATGCAGCTCTTTTATATTCCAGTCATTTCTGACAGTAAATTTTTATTAAATAGAGTTTGTATATGATGAACTAAAAGCTTTTAATTAATTCTACCATAAACAAACTTGCAGAATGGGCATGTAAGTGACAAATGAATTTCAATACAGATAAGTGTGAGGTGGTGCATTTTGGTAGGAGGAATAAGGAGGTGACCTGCACCTTGGAAAATAAGAGTCTAAATGGGGTAGAGGTGCAAAGGGATCTCGGGGTATAAATTCAAAAATCATTAAAAGTAGCAATGCAGGTTAAAAAAGCCATAAAAGTGCAAATAAAGCACGGGCTCATTTCTAGAGGAATAGAATTCTAAAGCAGAGAAGTTATGTTAAACTTGTATTGAACCTTGTCATGATTTGAGACGGTGCGGTGGTAATATGGCATGACTGTATACTGTATATTCTTTTAAGTGGTTGCTGTTGCTGTCGTTGTAAAAGTTGTTGTTGTAAAAGTTATTGTTGTTTTAAAATTTGCTCACAGACGAAAAGGTCGTGCTTAAAGGAGTTTGTGACCCGTTCAGTACCAAAAAAAATTAGAGGGAACATTGCTGCACAGCATCTTCTACTCTCATACAGAAAGTTCTGCTCTAGCTCAGTTTAACAGTGGGAATATTCTGTACAGTACACGAGTTGACAGTGAGACGCACATCAATTGCACAATGCAGAGGTGCACCTTAACAGATGTCTTTTAGCCAAGGTGTATCGCAACTATACAGAAATAAAGATGTCCCTGCCTCATTACTACATTTACCCAACACAGATGGAATCGCAAGACTTCCACTTCTGAGGGGAGGTGTGGAGAGAGAAGGGAGAGGACGTCCCTTTAAGGGCATGTGCTTGGAAAATACTTCACTGTTGAAAGATGAATGTCCTCAACAGATAGCTTACCAACTCCCCGCCCCTCCAACCAAAGGTAGGATTCTTCAAATGTGGGCAAAATATTTTGGGGCAACGTGAGGGACATAATGGCTTTAAATATATTTACCAACCAATTTCTGATGTAATACAGGAAACTCTCATTTAAACGGCACCTAAATATCCAGAATTCTCTATTAACCGGCAAAATTCATACTCCGAAAACAACACCTCAATAACCGGAAATGTTGCCGAGTCCAAGTCCGAGTCTCCCGTGGTGGCCGAGTTAGTCAGCGGGGGTAGTTCTCCAAACTGCCACTACTCGGCTTCTTGGCGCTGTCGGAAGTCCGAATTTGCTGAAAGGCAGCCTTGCTACTCTGCCCAAGAAGTTATGCAACTCCATATTCTGCATTCCACCTTTCTACAAAAAAGGCAAGAGTCCACCAAGCAAGCAGACATCCGGGACATGTTTAAAAAAGCTTCCAAAAGAGTTGAAGCAGTGGAAGTGCCTGAAGAATCTGTTGAAATGCATGATCCTGATGACCCAGCTGGCATGGATCTTCCTGATGAACCAGCTGACTTGGAATAAGTGTACAGTCAACCACTGTACTGTATACAGTCGTTTACTGTATAAGTTTTGTTTTACTGTTAAGTAATTAAAGAGTTATGGATTACCCGCAACTGGCAGTACTGTACTTAATCAAGCATCTTCCACCATCCATTTAACACAACATTCTGTAGGTGAGTACCCAATTACTGTATACTGCATATTTCTTGATTTTTTTATTTTTATTTGTTAAAAATAGCCTCGGTGGATAACCCTCTCCGTCATCTGGAATTTTTAATCAACTGGCACCATCCCGGTCCCGTCGGTGCTGGATACCAGAGAGTTTCCTGTAGCTAGTTGTTTACAACACTCGTTTGGAGCCTATTTACTTGCAATTGGTAGGTAAAGTACGAGTTTCATAAATCAAATCACATCGAGCAGACAGGAATGTCAGAGCAGCTGAAGAAAAAACATGTTCAGCGCCTCCGAAATATTCCCATGAGGGCAACAACCGCTTGGCTTGGCATTTCTATCATCAGAGCACGTAGATTTCAAAGCTTCATTAATGGAAACATGTGCAAGTAAGATCAGAGTAAATGATTGCCCTAAGCATTATTCGCAGCACAATGCTTCCCTTACCATTAGTTAAAATCTAACCTGTGGAACTGTATTGTTTTTGTACACCAGCACGTATATACTCCACAACAGCACTGCCATAATTATTAACAAATCAGCACAGGAGAGAAAACCTTCATCTGTTGCAAAACGTACTAAGCAAAACAAAAGTAAGAGCACGTAACGCTTATGGGCAATCTTTGATGAGCAATAGGCTAGGATGTAAATGATTGGCCAAGTCCTCAGGAGCATGCAGACTGAGAAATGAGAAACACGAGACACCAAAGTTCTTTTCAAAATCTCTTAAAAGAGAAACCTTATATACAAAGGGAAGCAGGGAGCTATATACTCATACCAGTTAGGTGAATAGTGTTATCGGCAGCCTCAAAGATCAATAGCAAAGGAGGTGATATTCACAGAATCACAGAAACCCCACAGTGCAGATAGAGGCCACCTCGGCCCGTCGAGCCTGCACCGACACATATCCCACCCCGTATCAGAGATGGTATAATGAAAAAGTGGTGCTGTCCTGAATCTCCTGCAGCAGTGCTGTCTCCAGAAACAGCGAACACTTGTGTCAAGGTCATGATTTTTGGTTTTGGATGGCTGCGCACGTGAAGCTCCCAGACTTGCCCTGCTCTATCGCGGCAATGTAGTTTCATTCCCACTGGCTTGTACATCATTTCTGCAGCCACCAGGGAAGACACTGCTTCTAACTTCAACAGCAAATTTGCACAGATCTGCCTGTGTGCACGTACTTGTAATAACTTTATAAGTGTACATTTATAATAAGTTATTCAAACATGGATCCTGTGCTGTGGAATCTGCCCCACAATATAAAGAGGCTTGTTTCCACAGCATGAATTGCAGCCAGCATTGCTGACCCACTTCCTAAAACAGTTCTGAAATATATGAATTTACACTAATCAAACTAAGTCACAGATAAACAAGTTAAGCATGAATCATTTGCAGCTTCACAAACAAAACTATTTATCATATTGTTCACAACTTTTATTGTTGTGAGGTAGGTTCAGCTTACGATCATGCTTTTGCAACTAGGGATAGCAATGAAGGGGTGTCAGTCGGGGAAGCCATGGGGAGTGAAAGCTTTTGCATGCAGCACAAGGAGAAAGCTGTAGCCTGAATAGCTTTGTATGGGAGAAAAAGAGCTTTTAATTGAAGTGACCAGCATTATACTCCAGGGAACATGACCCTAGAACATATACGGTAAGGTATCTAGTCAGAAGTGATTCCAGCTCCTCGCTCCCTATGACTTCAACCATGGGGCTCGTTCCAACTCTCAGTCTTCCATGCATCCTAGAAACCCTATGTTTGTGCCTCTTAACTAGTACTTAATTTATCTCTTCTCTTACTCTTCAGTCTTCGTGTTATCCTACACTATGAGCCAAATTATCTCAATTTTTGAAAAAGAAGGAATTATTGACATCTTCCATCTCAACCACCAAGATTTAAGTAGTTAACCTGTGCTAATGAACATGACATTATGCAGCATTAAGAGCAAAGGACACAACACAGAGGCGAGTCTTGGAGTACCGCCCCACACCCTAACTGCCCCAAACACACCCTGAATTAAAATCAGGCTTTAAGTTTCCAAAATTAGAAAAAGTTTACTGGAGAGCTGTAAACAGATCAATAAATCAATTGGGCACCGAAGAGAAAATTGAATACAATTTCAGTAGTTCCACAGCACATAAATATGGGAGTAGATTTTCGTCTTCGCCACCTGGAGGTTGAGCATCGCCGAGGTGGATTGCGCAAAGGAAAATCTGGCCAGGAGGATTGCATGCCTTTAACTGAACCAGCCGGATTTTCCTTCTATTAATTTCAATGGAAGTAAAATCAGGCAGGTTGTTAGTGGCGGGCAAAGCTCCATGCCAGATTTTCCTTTCTGCACTCCACCCAGCAGGTAAAGACAAAAATCTAGTATTTTAGAAACAATCACCCTGTGCAGTACAAGTTGTTTAAATGCACTGTTTGATACATAGTATGCTAAATTTAGTTTGTAAAGTCATAAAAATACATTAAAAATTTTGCGTATAGTTTTGTCAATTGCATTTGAACTGCATACCTTATTCAATGCCTCTCTGGTGTTTGCAACAGTTCTTCTGCATTTCCACTGGAGATTTGCTCCAAAGTCATTAACGGAACAATAACTTCCATATACTCACAGATGGATTACCATCATCCACCTATGCTAAACCTATCTCAGAAAAGGACTACAAGGCACAACAGGACACAGAAACTATTTTTTCTTGTGGGGAATCCAGAAGAAGGGGGCATAAGCTTAAAATTAGAGCTAAGCCAGTGAGAAGTGAAATCAGGAAGCATGTTCTCACACAAAGGGCAGTGGAAATCTTAAATTCTCTCCCCCAAAAGGCTGTGGATGCTGGGTCAATGGAAATTTTCAAGACTGAGTATCAATAGATTTTTGAAAGGTAAGGGTATCTAGGGACATGGGGCAAAGGCGGATAAATGGAGTTGAGGTACAGATCAATCATGATCTAACTGAATGGCGGAATGGGCCCCGAGAGGTTGAATCGCCTACTCCTGTTCCTGTGACATTATATCTTTGGGCAATGGGGAACCAGCATGACCCACTGAATACGTACTACTGAGTGACCAGTCCACACTCAGCTACCAAGTGGCAGCAAAACAGCTGTTGCTGGATCTTCCACAAGGCCTTCAGTACAAGCTAGAGTGTCTTCAACTGCAGGCGAATGGACACTTCTGCCATATGAGACAGATACTCTTCTTCAAACACTCCCACCATTACTCAGAGCCTGTTTCTTGAGCCACTTGAAATGTAGATGCAAAAGAAGGAAGCATTTACATAGTGCCTTTCACATCCTCAGGCGGTCACAAAGCACTTCATAGCCAATTAATTATTTATGAAGCGCAGTCACCGTTGTTACGTGGGCAATTGCAGCAGCCAATTTGCACTAAGCAAGATCCCATCAACATAAGAAAAATGACCAAGTAAAGTGAGTTTGGTGGTTTTTGGTTGAGGGATAAATGTTGGCCAGGACATCAGGAAACTTCCCATCTCTTCGAAGAAATCCAAAACAGAAGTTCTGCAGTCAAGTTTTGTTTCTCCCTCTTTCACAGTATCAGTAAATCACCCAGTGGCCATTATTCACGCTTGTCATCAGGCTATTCAACTATGGAGCTGAGTCGTATCGTGCTAGTAACTAACATCCACACAAATGCAACTGCAGCAGGGACTGCTGGATAATGATCGAAGGTGCAAACCTTCTCTAACCCACAAGCACTGAAGCCAACTGCAGTGGCTCTACCACCAGCCAACACCCCTCACCCACCACATCAGCTAACATAGCACAGACTGGGAATTGTGCCTAGGACCTTCCTGGTCTATGTGATTTAAGTAGCGACTGGATAAACCCACCGAGTTATATGGGGAGTTTGGACAACTTGGGTAAGGCTGTAGAACAGTATTGCAGCATCTTTAGAAAACCTAATTGAATATTAAATAGTGCACCAGATTTAAAAGAAACGATAGCTCTCAAAGCATCATACATTTTCTTAGAAATCAGCCATCAGGCAGCTAGTTCGAGCTTGGCATCAATGGAGGTCCGCCTGTTAGTGTGCTTTCTCATTTGAGTGAAGGCAAGCAACACTGGTGGTAAGGGAAGCCCAGGAACAGAACAATTTACATTCTTTGTATTTCCATGCAATTCTTTTGTTGTTATACGTCATGTATGAATGTCAAGTCGTAGTAATATGGGCATGTTAACTGTAAATGTTTGCACTTCTGAAATGTTATAATCAGTGGTTATCTGCATACTAATCATTCCTATCTAGACAGCTGTTTCACAGCTGAGGACTTACGAGACGTTTTGACCAATAAACCTCCTGTCTGTCATAAGATAAATGCAACAGAGCATGAGCCAAAAAAAAACAAGCATATTCAGCTGCAGTTTGGTTGCAATAAAAAAATTCATACAGCACAAACCAAATTTTGTTTTCTGAAACAAAGGAAATTAAAAAAAATAAAATTCAACTTTTTTGCAGTTAGAAAATTAAAATTTCTTCTGCAGATTCACACACACAGGTACTTTTCCACTTAACTGTATTGCTGGTGATTAATTTAAGTAATTTGATCAAATCAACTGATAACTGGGAAGAATTACAAGTTATAGCCATTATATGAATTATATTGTAATCTCCCTGACTGAGGGAGTTGTCAGCTTGTTAATTTTTTTTATCAGCATTATAATGAAAACAAACAGCCCTCAAATTCTATTGAGGATAAATAATGAGAAATAAGGCCCAAAGACATCCTCTTTTGAGGTTATTTGTGAACTTTATACTAAATATTAGAATTCTACTTTCTCTCATACAAGTGGTCCAAGCTGTCCCAAGCAATCACCAATAACAAGGAATCAGATATTATTCACTCTAACGAGTAGGCCCTGATTTTAACTTTGGGCAGGTTTTCAGTGGGCGAGATGTTCCAGAAATGGGGCTTGGACTATTTTAACTCCCAGGCCTCATGGAAATCCCGCTGGGGAAAGGTGCACAGCCTGGACGATTTCCCCCCTGCCCCACCAAATAAAAAGGTAGGTGGGGAGATTATGTTCTTGGGGCACCTTGAGGGGGGTGGGGGGTCCAGGGCAGGGGAGGCCTACGCTTTGCTTTTGGGGCCCAGAGTTAGGGCTAATCCTTTTCCAACCCAGTTCAACCTGACAGGAACATTGCAGCCACTTCTCCACTCAGGCCTGAGTTAAAATTGCAGTTGGATCCTGATGACATCAACAAGACATATGTAAAGAAGGACTCTGCCAGTTTGGGGTAAGTGTTCTTGCCATCTGCTCAGGAGAACAGGCTAAAAGGGCAAGCAGTGAGATCCTGGCAGCTTTTTGGAGGGTAAGCAACCTGGATGATTTTAACTGGCTACCTTCTCGGTTTTCCGCCGGACAGGTAGGGTTAAAATCACTCCTAAAGAGTGCAACATCTGGTTATCTTTCTCGCATTGTCATGTCAGGATTGAATAACTTGAACCGCAGGATTAGATCTCAGTCTAAGCCATAAACATGTAATGAGCATTAAATTCATAGCACCTGGTAACAAACTGTCCTTTACAAGTTTATGGCCATTACTTCAAGAAATGATATGCCATTTACTTCTTGAATTAGTTATGCTATTCAGCACTGGACACATACAAAGAATTATTTCGGAATAAATTCTATGAAACCTGCATAGGTGACAGAGAACTTCATTGGTTGTGAAGTGCTTTAGGACGTCCTGAGGTGCTATATAAATCCAAGTACTTTCTTTTTCTTTTAGAACTCAAAGTATTACATTGTACACTCTGCATTTATTGTTCAAATGCATTTCTGAAAAAAGAATTCAAACTCTTTCTACTATTAAGGACGTCCCACAATAATTCTGATATTGTGATCTTTCATCTCCACATTAATTAATAATGTGGATCGATGATGTTTGCATCATCCATTTGCAAAGTAAATGGCCACCCTGTCGACCAAATCTCAGATTACGTTCCACAGCACGAATTATCCTGCACATACCAATCACCACATGAAGGTAGGATTATGGTAACCATCTGCTGCTATCCTACAATTACAGAAATAAACCCAACGCGCCTGGGATTGCTCAAGTGGCTACATGTTCCCCAACAGATGTTTTTTTTTAATTGATCCAGTCAAAATGATAACTTCAATTAAGGGTTTATCTCAAATAATGCTTGAAGTTTTGTTTGATGTGCAGTACAAAATACGTTTTAAAATTTGTTTTACACAACACCAGCAACTCAGTTAAGTTAAATATGTCATTGTTCCCAATCAGTAGGCCAGGAATTCATTCCAAGAGCTGCCTCTCATTTAAATTCAGCTGGCCCAATTTTCAACTCTCAAATACACATCAAATTAAACTGATGGGCAATAGCAACGCTTTCTTGGAAGGTAAGGAAATAGGGTGGGTAGAGAGCAGAAAATAAGTTTTATTTCAATTGTATGTACGTTTATTTTAAATTGCCAACAACAAAACTGCTATTTTAGATGTTCATTCTCAAGAAAGGCTGTGTCAAATACAGTAGGCCGGATTTTGCTGTTAAATGGTGAGGCTAACAATGCTCACCATTAATTATAATTATAAGAGATTAGCGGGTAAAGTTTAGGCACATGGGATTAGGGGAAAGGTACTGACTTGGAAAGAGAACTGGTTGGCAGACAGGAAGCAAAGAGTTGGAATAAACGGGTCTTTTTCCGAGTGCAGGCAGTGACTAGTGGGGTACTGCAGGGATCGGTCCTAGGACCCCAGCTATTCAAAATATATATTAATGATCTAAACGAGGGAACTAGATGTAATGGCCCAGAAATTCGGGTCGGGGGCTTCCCGCGGTTGCAAGCCCCCGACCTGCACTTACCTTGCGCGCCGGCCGTTGAGCTGTGGGCCCCCGTGGAACTCCGATCCTGGGCCTCCTCCAACTGCTGGCGCGCAGTGCGTGCGTATCCCAGGGGCGCAGTTAGTTCGATGCGTCCCCTGGGATCATGCGGGCCATGGGGAGCCAATCGGAACAGGGAATGCTTCATTCATAAGCCCCAAAACATCACTAAATCTTCAAATACATTTTTTTTAAAACATCACATTTTTAAAATATGAAATAACAATTTTAAACAATAATTTAAATTTTTGAAAAAAATAATTTTATTTTCTAACGGGGCTAAAAATAAACTTACCTTTCTTTAAAGTATTTAAAAATAATAAACCTGCAAAAAAAACGTAAGTTCGATGCGCACGCGCAGCCTCTCCTGCGCACGCGTTCGACTTCTGAACCCCTTCTTTCAGGGGAACGGAAGTGCCGGTTTCCCGCGCATGCACAGTGCATGCAGGAAACCGGCTCTTCCATTGGGCTTACGGGTGAGTACCCCGTGCGTACTCACCCGTGGAGACCCGAATTTCTGGGCAAATATCTACAAGTTTGCAGACGACACAAAGCTGGGTGGGCGTTTGTGCTGTGAGGAGGATGCCGAGAAACTCCAGTATGATTTGGACAGGTTGGGTGATTGGGCAGATGCAGTATAATGTGGATAAATGCGAGGTTATCCACTTTGGTAGCAAAAACAGGAAGGCAGATTATCTGAACGGCAACAGATTGGGAGAAGGGGAAGTGCAACGAGACCTGGGTGTCCTTGTGCACCAGTCGCTGAAGGTAAGCATGCAGGTGCAGCAGGCGGTTAAGAAGGCAAATGGTATGTTGGCCTTCGTAGCGAGAGGGTTCGAGTACAGGAACAAGGATGTCTTGCTGCAGTTGTACAGGGCCTTGGTGAGACCACATCTTGAGTATTGTGTGTAGTTTTGGTCACCTTATCTGAGGAAGGATGTTCTTGCCATGGAGGGAGTGCAGCGAATTCACCAGACTGATACCTGGGATGGCAGGAATGACGTATGAGGAGAGATTGGGTCGATTGGGCTTATACTCGCTGGAGTTTAGAAAAATGAGGACTGGACAGACTAGATGCAGGAAGGATGTTCCCGATGGCCGGGGAGTCCAGAACTAGGGGTCACAGTCTAAGGATAAGGGGTAAGCCATTTAGGACAGAGATGAGGAACAATTTCTTCACCCAGAGAGTGGTGAACCTGTGGAATTCTCTACCACAGAAGGCAGTTGAGGCCAATTCATTAAATATATTCAGGAAGGAGTTAGATATATTTCTTAGGGCTAAAGGGATCAAGGGATATGGGGAGAAGGCAGGGACAGGGTACTGAATTTGGATGATCAGCCATGATCTCATTGAATGGCGGAGCAGGCTCGATGGGCCGAATAGCCTACTCCTGCTCCAATCTTCTATGGTTCTATTATGTGCAAATCGGACAGAAAATTCCGGCGACCGTACATGTGCACTAAAATGTGGAAATCCAGAAGTTGCTGTTCGAGATGTGACGTTTGTTGAATCCGTGATTCTTAAAGTATGATGTTTTCCAATAACTAGACGGAGGCTGTAAATTAACAATCAACAGGTGTTTACTGGAGGAGGGTAGTCCAAAGACTAACAGTACAGAGGCATGCTGAAGGCTTATATACAGGTGTGGTCACTGCCGGTACTACAGTATACAGGAGCTGTAAAAGTAGTTCTCTCTTAAAGGTACATACACTACAATTCCTCCCCTTTTAGATTAACAGTACCCATAACATTCAAATAACAGTTAACACTTTAACATGCACATTAAACTGAAATAGTCCATTTATAGATTCAGTCTTTGGGGCGGCTTCCTGATCCTTTTTGGATAGCGCCTTTCCTGAGGTTCTTGTTCTTGGTGCGGAGGCGATTCTGACCCCCTTTCGTTGGTTAGTTCATCAGGTTCCACTGCTACTGTTTCTGAGGTAGATGCTACCGGTATGTCGGGTTCATCCCCAGGTACGCGAGACATGGGGTTGACTCGTTCCTGTGACGCTAGGATCTGGTCGACATGGCGTCTCACAATGGTCTCCCCGACATCCACTGTGTACGTCAATGGCCCCTGCCGTGTGCATATCGTTCCGGGTTGCCATTTCTCTGTTCGGTAGTCGCGGGCCAAGACTGGTTGTCCTACATTGAAGCTCCTTGTCGGCTTTTCATTGATGTGCTGGAATTGCTTATCCTCAACATTTCTTCGCACATTTGGTCTGAGCAAATCCAGACGAGATCTCAACCTTCGGTTAAAGAACATCATGGCCGGGGTCTGGTTGGTAACTGCATGTGTCGCATTTCTGTAGGCTAACAGGAAATTGTCCACCTTATGCTGTAGTGGAATTTCATCATCGCACATGGCCCTTATCGCCTTTTTAAAGGTTTGTACGAACCTCTCAGCCAATCCATTTGTGGCTGATGATACGGGGCGGATGTGTAATGCCTTACCCCATTCCTTCTCATAAATTTCCGAAACTCTTCGGACACAAACTGTGGTCCGTTATCAGAGCAAATCTGCTCTGGCAAGCCGTTCCTGGCAAATATGGTCCGTAGGACTGCAATCGTTTTCTCTGTAGTGGTTGAGGACATTTTGATCACCTCAGGCCATTTCGAGTGCGCATCCACTGCTATTAAGAACATTGAGTCCATGAATGGACCAGCAAAATCAATATGCACCCGTTGCCATGGAGAGGAGGGCCACTCCCATGGGTGTAGAGGGGCATGTGGTGGTGCATTTTGGACCTTCTGGCATCCTGAGCAGCTCTTTGTTAGGTCCTCGATTTGTTGATCGATCCCCGGCCACCACACATAAGCCCTAGCAAGGCATTTCATTTTCACCCCTCTCAGATGGCCTTCGTGAAGCTCATTGAGCACTCTCTCCCTTAACTTGGGTGGAATTACCACTCGGGATCCACACATCACTGTCCCCTGGCATACTGACAGCTGTTCTCTTCTGGATGAGAATGCTGGCAACAGTGAGTCGCCATGTGTTGGCCATCCCTTCACCGTCAAATCATATACCCGAGACAGTGTCGGATCATTGCGGATCTCCTTCTCTATATCCGCGTTAGTTACTGGCAATCGTTCAATTATCGACGAATAAAATATTCCGATAGGGTCCACTGCTGGTGCTTCCTCCACAGTAGGCAGTGGCAGGCGTGATAGCCCATCAGCGTTTCCATACTGTTTCGTGCCCTTATACTCTATTTCATATTGGTTCGCCCCTAGGAAAAGGGACCATCTTTGTAGCCGTTGTGCAGTCATCACCGGAACGCCCTTCTTTGGATTAAAGATGGAGACAAGTGGTTGGTGGTCAGTCAGCAAGGTTAACTTCTGCCCATGCAGATAGTGGTTGAATTATTTTACTCCCCATACTAGGCTGAGGGCCTCCCTGTCGATCTGGGCGTAGTTGCGCTCGGCTGAGGTTAGTGACCGAGACGCAAAGGCTCCTGGCCTCTCCAACCCGTCTGGGAATTTGTGCGACAGCACCGCTCCAATACCATAGGGTGATGCATCACATGCCAACCGAATTGGCAGTGCTGGGTTGAAATGGGCCAACACCTCTTTTGATGTGATCAATTCTTTGCACTTCTGGAAAGCTCGTTTACATTCGTCATTCCACTTCCATGGTACCCCCGTTTGCAGTAGGGTGTTCAGTGGGTGTAATACTGTAGACAAATTTGGTAAGAACTTATGGTAGTAGTTCACCAGCCCGAGGAACGACCTCAGTTGTGACACATTTTCCGGTGCTGGAGCCTTGACTACTGCCTCAATCTTTTCAGGGGACTTATGTAACCCCTCTTCATCAATAACCTGGCCACAATACGAGATCTGCTTCTGGAAAAACTCGCACTTGTGGCAATTAGCTCGTAGCCCATATTCCTTTAATCTAGTGAGCACCTTCTCCAGGTTGGCGAGGTGATCACTGTCATTTTTGCCCGTGACCAGGATGTCGTCCAAATAACACTGGGTCCCTGGAATCCCTTGCAGGACTTGCTATGTGTCCTTCTTTTCCACACTGTCTGCACACTTGGTCCTTGAACCAACAATCCTTCTGGTCGTGTGTTGTTCTGCCGCAGCGATAACACTTCCCTGCTCCATATGACATTTCATTGGTGCCATATTCTTGCGGTCTCCGTTGTATCTCTGCAGCGCCCCGTGCGGCTGCTTCGTGTGATACTGCCATGCTGAAAGCCTTGTCCAGCGTAAGATCCTTTTCTGATAGAAGCCGTTTCTGGGTTCCTTCACTTTGAAGCCCACACACAAACTTGTCCCTTAACGTATCTGCTTGTCCCAATCCAAACTGGCAGTGTTTCGATAGCTTGCGCAGTTCCGTTAAGTACTCAGCATTACTTTCGTCTTTATGCTGGTTCCTTTTGTGGAACTTAAATCTTTCTGCTATCAGCAGCGGTGTGGGGTTTAAGTGGTCCTGTAGGATTTCCACTATGCTTTCGAAATTCTTATCCACTGGCTTCTCTGGGGTTATTAGGTTTCGCAGTAAGCCATAAGTTTTTGCACCCATGGAATTCAACAAAACCAGTGCTTTCCTAGCATCTGGCACTTCATTCGCCTTGCAGTGCACCTCAATGCGTTCCACATATGTCGCCCAATCTTCGACTTCATTGTCGAACGCAGTGATACTGCCACTCTTCAGCATCCCTGGGTGTGATTAAACTGTCTAAAATGGCGTCTCCCGCGCTCTCCCTTCTTCTCCGCTGGCACAAAATGGCGTCTCCCGCGCTTTCCTTTCTTCCCGCGCTCGCCCTTCTTCTCCGCTGCGGCTTCTAAAATGGCGCCTCCCGCGCTCTCCCTTCTTCTCCGCGGCTCAATGGCATCTCCCGCGCTTCCTTTCTTTCCCCCGCGGACGCTGTTCAGCCCTTGAGCCCTGGCTGTGCTCTGCGCGTTCTCCTGTGTGCCTCTCTCGTTGCCGCCGCTCGGTCCTGAACCCGGCTGCTGCTTTACCCTCTCTCTCTTTTTGTTTTCCGTCGACGCCGCTCGGTTTTCAACCCCCGGCTGCGCCCTGTGCACTTCACCCTCTCTCTTACCCCGTCGACGCTGCTCGGCCTTTTCTGTGCCGTCGGTCGGCTCCAGCCGCCGCTGTCCAGGAAGGGTCTGCGCTGTACCTGTTGCCAGTCTGTTGCTGGATCGTCGTGGCTGGAGAACCAAGTCCAGCTCTCAACAGCCTCCCCTGCGATGTTCACTCTCTGCCGGATGACTGGGCGGTTGCTCGTGGTCGACGCCCGTGCTTCTGGTCTCGACTTTCTTCCACCGTCCTCCCGGAGCGAATCCTTGAAAGGAAATGCAGAGTTGCAGGTAGATTCGAATCGACCTCGTCGCCACTGTTGAATCCGTGATTCTTAAAGTATGATGTTTTCCAATAACTAGACGGAGGCTGTAAATTAACAATCAACAGGTGTTTACTGGAGGAGGGTAGTCTAAAGACTAACAGTACAGAGGCATGCTCAAGGCTTATATACAGGTGTGGTCACTGCCGGTACTACAGTATACAGGAGCTGTAAAAGTAGTTCTCTCTTAAAGGTACATACACTACAACGTTGCTCTGTAAGGTTCTCGAAAACGGCATCTCGCTGTCTGACTTATCATTTAAATGTATTGAATGGCATGATGTTGCTGTATGAGCTCATAGATACGGTCTAAAGTCACCATAAAAAGTTAGGTCTTGTCCATTCCAGTCTAAGTACCCTTTTAACAGCATGGTAAGTCTTAGCTACTGCCAATCATCCTCTCTGGCACTGAAAATTAACTTTTACAAGTATTGAGTCTCATTCCTTCAGCTTTTAATTATTGTGGAGATTTAAATTTAAAAAAAAACAAAGTCTCTTTTATCTCTCTTAATCCAATCTCTCTTTCCCTCTCTTTATTTTGCTTCCTTCACCTGATTTGACATTGGATTCACGATTCGATTGAAACTTGCTGGTTCAGACGGTATTGCTCATTAACAACTCTTCAATCTGATTGGATAAAGAGATACACAGTTGCTTGTCCTGTTCACACAGGTCCTAGATGCCCTGTAGAGGACACTATGCGATTTGGATACTCGGCTGACAGGAACTTCCAGTGCAAAAGTCCATAGAAAGTCTATGGGAAAGTGCAAGTGTAATGAACGGCTGGCACCGTTTGTTCGCCACTCACAGCAAAATCCAGCTCAATATGCTGACTGCCACACTAAGCACTGAACCAAGCTTGGAATGTAGTGGAGGGAACCGGTCATTTTGAGGGTGAGTTTTTGCTATATTTTTATTTTATAACAAAACCTCAACTGAAACAGTTTACAGATTCACAGGCATTTCAAAAGTGAAGCACATGATGTGTTAGTCTAAATTAAGCAATGACCTACTTGAATAAGAGTGATTTGAAACATTCTTTTAAATCAAAGGTTATCAAGTGAAAGTAAACGGTTGAGGAAATAACCACAAATTTAATGGAGATAAATTAATATTTATTTTGTGTTTGCAACTGAAGTGTGTATGTAATCCTGAACATTTTCTACTTCATCAAAATATTAAAGCTTTGGACCTCAAAACAAAACAGAAGACAATTTTCAAAAATAGCCCCAAAATGGAGAAAATTATGTGAATGCTCTTTTACTGGGCTCAGGTGGAGATTTTACATGAACTTTAAACAGTATTTACTCATGCCTTCCTCTCTGAAACACTGCATACACATCACAGTCCTTAAGCATGGGAAAAAGCTCTCAGGTTATTGGGTGATGTCCTGGAGGACTCCCAGGACCCTTGGAGTCATATCTGCCTTCAAATAAGATGGGGCAAAGGGAAAGATTTGGAAAAACATCATAAAGCTAAGGCAAGCTTGGCATCACCAAGAAAAGCTTGTATTATTTGCCTAGATTTGACCCTTTAGAAAAGCACTTTTTCCACTAGATGATTCTTAGAAAGGGATGCATGTGCATAAGCAATGCATGTTTTTCTAAGATTATACTGCAGGGCCTTTGGTGACACTAGGAATCTACACGGAACACAGCTCCATTTCTGGAGTGTATTCTACATCATAAACTGGGTTCTGCCTGATTATCTGGAATGCTATGATGACATCATGTCCTACATTTACATTAATGTTTCACCACATCAAAATATTTTCCCCTTCATTTTATTTTCCTGCCATCTGTGAATCTTACATTAATGCTGCAATACTGGAGGACACTGCTAAGAAATGTTTCATCACAGGTTATGCCCCAGCTGGAGTAGTGTTCAATTCTGGACACCACACTTTAGGAAGGATGTCAAAGCCTTCGAGAGGGTGCAGAGGAGATTTACTAGAATGTACCAGGGATGAGGGACTTCAGTTATGTGGAGAGATTGGGGAATCTGGAGCTGTTCTCCTTAGAGCAGAGAAGGTTAAGGGGAGTTTCAATAGAGGTTTCCAAAATCATCAAGAGTAAATAAGTAGAAACTGTTTCCAGTGCCAGAAGGGTTGGTAACCAGAGGATACAAATTTAAGATAATTGGCAAAAGAAACAGAGGCGAGATGAGGAGAATTCATTTTACGCAGTGAGTTGTTATGATCTGAAATGATGATCAGCCATGATCTCATTAAATGGCGGAACAGGCTCGAGGGGCCGAATGGCCTACTCCTGCTCCTATCTTCTATGTTTCTATGAAATGCACTGACTGAAAGGGTGGTAGAAGCAGATTCAAAAATAACTTTCAAAAGGGAATTGTTTAAATACCCGAAGGGAAAAATTGCAGGGCTATGGGGAAAGAGCAGGGCAGTGGGACTAATTGGATAACTCTTTCAAAGAGCCGGCACAGGTATGATGGATCGAATGGCCTCCTTCTGTGCTGTATCATTTTATGATTCTATGAGCAGAAGAAAGGTACTGCCAGTAATGGAGATCAACAGGTGAAGTCTACATTGTAGGGCCATTTATGCTTGAAGTAATGATAAATGCTGCAGACACACAGTGTCAAGCTTCAGGATTTTTTGACCGTTTTTTTCTACAGAAAGGTTTGAAAGTATAGGTTGTTTTTAATGCTTCTTTATTTTAGCAAAGTGTATTCCTATAAGGTTAAAAAATGACTCTAGCTGAAAAGTGGTTAATACGCTAAAAGGAAATTCTGTTCTTCAGCGGCTGAGCAATTAGTAATTCATTAGCTTGTCTGGGTAATTTTTAAAAAAACCTCAGACTCATTATTCTGAAAAACTCTGTGGTGATAGAGAGAGAAAAAGAGAGAGAGAGAAGGGGGAAGCCTCTGCAAGAGATAAGCTGATGAGGCAGAAAGGCCCTAGAAAATACAGGCTTTTGAAGCAGAAAGGCTGTGAGGGCAGTCAGGTTTGTTGAAGGAAAAGCTGTGATAGCTTTTGCTGAAGTGAAGATGTTATAAATGCTGGAAGATAGTTGGATGCCATTTTGTTTAAGTCAAGAAAGATGATCCATCAGTGTGGTTAAGTATGGTGTGTTCATTATTTTGCATCATTATGTGAAGATAAGTTGTACTGATTGAATTATGTCAATCAGACGATAATTGTGGGTCGGATAGTTCAACTGCTTAAAGGTTTGTATCAAGCCTCACCTCACCAAATGTTAACTCGGTCTGTCTTCAGATTGATTGAGGAAGTACACATGGACAGGACACAAATATCCAGTTTGGATCGCAAGGGGATACTATTATTATACCCCTGGGCCATGCCATTCTACAAGTAAATGTAAAGCAGTGCGAGTCAACTCCGATAAAACTAAAACGCTCAGAATGCTCACGAGAGTGATCAATGGTACTGAATCCGATAAGGTTTAGGCAGCAAACCACAATTTGCAACATGGAAAACAGGAACATCTAAAAATAAAGGCCACCTTCAACAAATGGTAAGCCCTTTTCAGGCTGGGCAACTTTTTAAACCAGTAGGACCTGCTTTATATCCGCATTATATACAGATATACAAAGCCACAAATTAATTTTGTTCTGTGTACTCCAAAAATGTTTTACATCAAGTAGAGCAACACAAATATTTATGACATATCCATCCTCTGCTGCCCTCACATGCTACAGCAAGCTGAGAGAGGAACTAGCCAGACATCAAACTGAAAAGTAAATTGATGTTCCTTTTGATGGACAAAGCAAAACTCAGCAGGGACTGTGCTCAAAGAACTAAAATGGCTCCCAACCAATCTGTGTTCTCTTTTTAAAGATTTATGCAACAGTCAATGTCAGCAAGGAGATGTGCTTCAACAGGATTCCTACGCCCGACAACAGCATAGCACGCTTGCTTCCAGTTAACGCAATGTTCATCGTCTGGACATGACAGAAGGCCCTTCAAAGTCGTACAAGAATCACTCTAATCTTGAAATCTGCTGAAGAGAAGCAGTGCGGTGCATGGTGGATGGGGATACTTTACAGTGACAGTATTTTCCTCTTATAATAAGCAGAGAGATTTATATTTTTAACCTGTTAATATGCTACATGTCGTATCCCAGTTTGCAAGTCTCATTTGGAAAACTGAAATAAAAAAATGAGCCACTGAAGCTAGTTTGCATTGATAACATTTCCCTGTCAAGACAAAATGGCAAATACTGTCAATTCAGATCTGTAAAAATAAACCCACAACAATGGTCCTGCACCACAGTTTAAAACACTTTCATAAAAATTACAAGCTGAATTTCTCCATTACTGCAGAATTTAATTGCCTCTCATCCAATTACAAAATGTGATGGAGCTGCAATTAGAATCTATCTTTAGATTTAAATTATCCTCTGCATTTTTATCTTTAGGGACAGAATGATTAAACAGAGTAATCCTTGAATAATAACTTGCACCTAATAGCAACAGAAAGGATTTATAGGCTTGTAGATGACTGAAGCTATAAAATTAACCACCTTTACTAATACATACAAAGGGTCTGTCAAACCTAATTTATTCTCAGTTAAACTTTTGAAGCTAAAGATGAGCTGTAATTATCACGAGGGTCACCATTGTCACGTCTGGGGAGGGACATTATTTTACCGAGCGTATCTGCTGGTACACTCGAATGCACAATCTGAAAAGTCATGAATTTCCGCACAAGAAAAAAATCATAACCATATTCCCACAATCTAACAAGTTTCCAGTTGAAATAATTAGCTCATAACCATTAGGCTCAGGAATGTGTACATTTAAACTACAGAAACAAACAACAGGTATAAATAACCATAGTGGCTTGAGCAGATCATTGACATAAACTCTACAATACTGCAATTCCAATTGCTGGTACACTGATGGACATGTTTTGTGAACACTCCTTTGCCTTTGAAATGCCACTTCCCCTTAAAGAGCTTCCACAAAAGTGCATAGATACAACAAAATTCATGTTGTTAAGCTAATCCTTATTTGAAATCAAATATACAAACATTAATGTACGTCATGCATCTAGTTCGCACCCATCACACTTGACGGTATCACAGAAAATATCTATCACAGGATCCATGACACTTGCTTGATAAACTCAACTACAGTACCATGTTCAGGAAAAAATTGCTGTTAAGTGAGCTATGCTGATAGCCTATATCACTCAACAACAACTTTAAAATCAAATATACAAACATAACTGTAAGTCATACATCTAATGCGCGCACATCACACTTGAAACAAAAGCAAAATATTGCGGATGCTCTAGATCAGAAATAAAAACAGAAAATGTTGGAAATACTCAGCAGGTCAGTCAACATCTGTGGAGAGAGAAACAGAGTTAACGGGCTGGATTTTGCTAGGGAAGGGGGAGGTCAGTGGGCGCGATCGGTGGCGGGTCAGGTGGGAAAGTGTTTTTTTCCCCCAGCAGGACAGGACCTCGCTGTGAACCCGCCGCCACGCGCCTATCCCAAATGTCGGGTCTGTCAGCGCTGAGCAGACCCGACACCCAGCGGCGGGGGAGGCAATTAAAATCATTAGTGGCTTGTTTGCAGCCACTTATCAATGTTTTTTTCCCAGCTTTTTGGATTTGACAGATCACCCACCAGTTTTCGGCTGTGCCTAGACCTCGTCTGTGAAGCTGAGACGGGAGGTCATTGGCCATTGAATCAGCTGATGAGTTGACAGCTTCAAATGTCAAGTCAAAGCTCCCAGCTGATTGAGACATGTTCCCTTAACCACTAGCTTCTGTAAACTGCATTTCCACTACAGATTCAGGATGCTGCAAGTCTTTACACAAGTCTCCATCCAGTCTGACCTCATTACCTCTCCCACCATTGACAGATCGCTTCTGTCATCTCTACTTCACCTGCCATGTATTCCATCAGCATCAGTGCACTTTATACTCTCTCACCTTGGTCCTCAGAATGCCACCACAATCAACCCGAACACCAGCATCACCAGGCACACCAGCAGCACCAACAACAACACCAACCTTCTCTGCAATCAACTGATGCCGCACAGACACAGGGCATCAGCACCCGACCACATTGCTGCCTGGGAGGCCAGGGATGACCTCACCATGGCCATATTTACTTCACTTGACGCTGTAAACCCTGGCTGCCACATGATGTGCCAGGATGGCACCACCCTACACCAACACCATAAAGCATCCCTGCAATGCCCAAGCCATTCCTTTCACGCTCGTCGTCACTGCGGGGGGTACCGTTATGTCTCACCATTCACTACAACTCACTAAGCTTCTTCCCAAAGGTGCACACAAATCTGTCCAAGAATACAATGTGTTGAAAATAAAGGTTTCAATGTATGACAGCACATTAACAGAAACTTTACATGAACATTGGATAAAACACCCAAGTGGCTACCCTTGTGTGTTGTTAGTTGGTATGATTGCATTAGGATGAGGGTGCATGTGAGGGGTGGCTAGTGAGATGGGGAAGTGATAATGTAGATAGAGAGGGATGGGTGGAGGTGCAAGGTACAGTAAGTTGGTGTGAGTAAGGATGTGCAGGAGTAGGGTAGGGAAGGCAGAGTGATGAGGATGTGATGAGTGGCACAGCAGGATGAGGTTGAGTGTGGCTTTGCAGTAACGTTTGTGATCTACTGTGATCATTGAAAGGTTTGCGGCACTGCACCCAGGTCCTCCTGACCACATCCCTGCGTGTGTCCTCCTCTGCAATGTGCAACCAGGCTGTGTTGATCTCCAAGGGAGGTCTTCTCTGCCTATGGGATGGGAAGAGGGCCTCCCTGTGTGCTGTGACTCCCTCCATAAGCATATGGAGGGAGTCATGGGAGAGCCTTGGTGCAGCACTGCACCTCTGTGCAGTGCTTGTCAGTGTTTGCAGCACCTCAATGCTGTAGAACACTGACAGCACAAATGTCAAATTAAAGTAGGCCATGGTCCCTTGAAGGAAACTGGCTGATGATGCATCATCAAATGACGTCACCAGACCCGCTTCTTCTGATTGGCCAGGAAACACGCTGGGCAGGATCAATCAAGATAAATTCATTCTACACAGCAGGCTGGAGCCAGCAGAGAGGCCGGGACCTGCCACCGACATTGCCCGCCACGGTTTGTAAAATCCAGCCAAACTTTCAGATCGATGACCTCTCATCCTTGAAAGTATTCTTTTGTGAAACTATAGCGCCTTTCACAAAAAGAAAATTCCCAAGGTGCTTCACTGAAGCATAATTGGATGAAAATGGATGCCATGCCAAATAAGGAGATATTCGGAGGGCTGACCAAAAGCTTGGTCCGAGGTAGATTTTAAGAATGGTCTTAAAAGGAGCAACGGGAGGTGAAAAGGCAGAGGGTTCTAGGGAAGGAATTCCTGTGAGTAGGTGCTACGCAGCTGAAGACATAGCCACCAATGGTGGAGCCAAGGGAAAGTAGATGCACAAGCGGTCTGAATAGGAGGAATTTAGATTTCTGGGGGAGGGGGGGCAGTGGGTTTGTAAGGCTAGAGGAGCTTATAGAGATAGCGGCAAGGCCATGGAATGATTTAAACACAAGGTTGAGAGTTTTAAATTGGAGGCGTTGGAGTGATGGGTGAGCGGGACTTGGTGCTCAGCTTGGGGTTCAATAAGATGCCGAGGTCGACCTGAGACAGTGGCCATGGACAAGGATGAAAACAGTGGCAAGAATACCGATGAACAAACAGCTATATCAAACAACCAGCAAACATGTTTTCAGCCACCAGCTTACTTTGTCAGCTAGCCGAGGGTATAATTGGTACTTTTATACTTGAAATCTGTTTTTCTGACGAGGGCTGCTCCTCTCTTAGAAACTGAGGGCTTGAATTTGTATTTCCTTTATGGTGGGCTTTCATGTTTATCTTCAAACCGTGATCTAATGTGATGAAACCCTATTTTTTGAAACCGCATTTTAATATACATAGGCCTAGAAATTCAGTATAGCCACTTTTGGGGCGGTAAAGTCGGGCGGCCGCTAAAGTTTGCGCCCGGTGCAAAGTCGAGCCCCCTTCGCCGATATTCAGTTGCATCGCCCTAAGAGGTTGCTGCTGCGCTAAAACAGGCGATGCACGACTATCATTAGGCGTTAAGCCGGCAGCCCGGGGCGCTAACACCGGAAGTTGGGCGCAGGGCAGGTGCGGCGAGCTGCTGATTGCCAGCAGACACTCTGGCTCCGGTGAGCTCTTAAAGGGGGAGGGTGGATTTGTTTTTTTGAAAGGCCGAGACTAGTGTATTTGTGTTTTTGGGGAGGGCTTCTCTCCATCAGTCTTCTTCTTCTCCTTCTCCTCCTCCTCCTCCTCCTCTTTCTCTCCCCTCCTTCCCTCCCTCCTCATCTTAAATCTACTCACAAAGAAGGAGTGTTGCAAAACGGCTGCCTTTTCTACTGCAGGAGTGCCCTTTAATTTGCGCTCCCCGCAGCCCGCATCGGCTGAGCACCGTTCGACTCAACAGTTGCTAGGGCCGCCAGGCGCACAATGGGGCGGCGCGAGTGAAGTTCCGGTTCCGGGCGCACAAAGGGCGTTGTACGACGAAATGACGTCATGATCTGCGCGCGCAGATGAGCGCGCGCAATGACTTTGCGCCGGCGCTAAATATCTACTGAAGTTGGGGCGAGGCGCAGATCGCGCTGCGCCCGGGCGCTAAGCGCCTAGCGCTCGAGATCTACTCCTCCTAAGGCGCTAACGGCTGGCGCAGCCAACTGAATTTCTAGGCCATAGATTTTAGTGCAGACTCCCCTGGTTTGGCAATTTTTCCTGTTTTGCCTTGCCACATCCCAATTTATTTTTTTTAACATTCTTTCCCATTTAACCACTTTTCACCTTTCTATCTCTTTTTAACCAATACACCCAAAGCTTACTTTCCCTTCCAAATAAGCCACTCTATACCCTTGCTTTACCCCCTCACATGCCATGTTACTTTAAACCCTCACTCACAGCTCCAGTAACCATTCGCAAGGATATTGGACCCAGCTGCACTCAGCTGTTGGCCATCTCCTGCCCCAGGAATCTGAACCCTTCTCTCCTACACTAGGTCTCCAGCCATGCATTTACCTCCTTAATCTGACTGTTGCTGTAATGACTGGCCAGTGGCACTGGTAATAATCCTGAGATTACTACATTTTAAGTCCTGTTTCTTAATCTACCTCTTAACTTCTGGAGCTCGCTTCATAGGACTTGAATCCTATTCTCCCAACATGAACTATGACTTCCAGCTGTACCCCATCCTTTACCAGGAACTTCTACACTTGCTCCATTATGCCCCTTCCTTTGACACTCGAGAGGCAATACACTATTCAGGACTAAGGTTTCCAGTGCAGAAGCAATTGTCTAATCTTCTCACTATCGAATCTCCCACTGCCACTGCGTTCCTGCACTTAACTCTCTCTCACCCCCAACGTAACCACTCGCTCCACAGTGCTGTGGCACTGTGCGCGATTCCCCTCCGAGTCCCACTTTCACGCGCATCATAGATATCTAGCAGTATACATACATCAGTCAGCTTCAGAACCCCAGGAGTTTGTGCACTGCCTCCACCTGAATCCTGTTTCCCCAACGACAGAAAGACACCCACTTTCCCTCCTCTGGTTCTCTCTAGCTGTAGCCCAATCATCTCTTGCAACTTGGGTTTTAGGAACCCTACATTCCTCCCCCCTCCCCCACCCCAACCCCCCTCCCCCACCCCAACTTAACTATGTGAGTTATAGCTGATTATTTTTGTGCTTGTGCTTCTTTTGAGTTTTTTGTGCCCATTCCCCCCCATAGAAGTGGAGCCTAATCACATGTGTAACCTCTGACCACCACCAACACCGCGTCGCCCCCCCCCCCCAAACTTGGTAATTGTACAATGGGGCCCAACTTTCTGTGGCAGCATTTTTCATAGGGGATGTTTATACAATACACTGTGGATGGCATGGTACAATCCTCCTATCATTTGGAGTATCCTCCGATCCCCAGGAACAATACCATGTGAAATATGCTTGCAATATCAAAAATCCCAATCATTTCAATTTTGACCATCTAGTTAAAATAAAAAGTTGGTTAAATTACTTTCCAAGTTTCGAACTCTCAAGCGTGACAAGTCAACCTGCTACAAAGAAACTCTAATTACCATATTTTTTCCAAAAAGTAGAGTGATCTGGAATAATAATTTCTGTTGCTCTATTCCAGATATATAAATATTCAATAATTAAACAGCTTTGCATTTCACCAACGTGAAAACATCAGTGATTCTCAACAAAGTACTTCAGTGAATTTTAATAACTTTTTTACCATAACATTGCTAGCAGCACCACTATTTCTGAATCCAGGGCTGAAATGGATTTGCCTGTTATTCTTGTGTAACACCACTGAAACCTGCACTTTCACATAAACATTCCTAAAGAAACTGAAAAAAAAGGATCCTGCTGATAAAGCTTTGAGTTAAAAAAGAACCGGTGAGGCACAGATTAAAGTAACCAAGCTCATTTAAGTTAAAAAATACAAATTAAAATAAATTATAACTATCAGGTAGCAGTGCATGTTATTGCTAAATACATAATTACACACACAATTACTGCATACTTAGTGTATCATCGGCATCTATGTAACCTACATCACTGTATCTGCACTCCTAACAAGCATATGCTGACTACAATGGTAATGACAAGAATTTTTTCACCAATTACAAATTAATCATTTGCAAATTCACCTCAAAACACTTTGATCATACCACTGACTCGCCACAATGGAGAGATTCTACCTTTTTATAGCAGTCACCACATCATTCCCCACATCATAATTTTTAGGAAAATGGAAAACAAACCCCTTCAATTTATGGATCCAGGAATTATTCCAACAGCCAAGTACACTGCAGAACACAATAAGCACGAGTAAAGATGATGTTATACCTAAAACTCTTTAAAAAAAAGCCAGTGATTTTCCGTTGCTGCTAAAATAGAGAAAGTCATTGTCTAATTGACCTCAAGAGAGGAATTAACCTCTGATAGAATCATAGAATCATACAGCGCAGGAGGAGGCCATTCGGCCCATCATGCCTGTGCCAGCTCTTTAAAAGAGCTATCCAATTGGCCTACTCCCCTGCTCTTTCCCCATAGCCCAGCAATTTTTTCTACTTCAAATGTTCCTCTTCAAGGCATGCCATCTCTCTCCCTGGCAACTGGCTTGAAGCTGAATCAGACCCTTTGCAACCTTGGTGTCATATTTAACTCCGAGATAGCCGCTCCCTCACCAAGATCGCCTATTTCCATCCCCGGAACATCGCCGATCCGTCCCTGCCTCAGCTCGTCTGCTGATGAAGCCCTCATCCTTTGTTACCTCTAGACTTGACTATTCCAACGTCCACCCTTGACTTCAGCTCATCCGAAACTCTGCTGCCCGTGTCCCAACTCGCACCAAGTCCCGCTCACCCATCACCCCTGTGTTCGCTGACCTACATTAGCTCAAGCAACACCTCAAATTTAAAATTCTCATCCATGTTTTCAAATCCCTTCACGGCCTCACCCCTCCTTATCTCTCTAACCTCCTCTAGCCCTACAACCCTTTGAGATCTGTGCGCACCTCCAATTCTGGCCTCTTGCACATCTCCGATTTTAATCGTTCCACCATTGGTGGCCGTGCCTTCAGCTGCTTTGGCCCTAACCTCTGGAATTCCCTCCCTAAACCTCTCCTCCTCTCTACCTCCTTTCAGACTATCCTTAAAACCTACCTCTTTGACCAAGCATTTGGTCATCTGTCCTAATATCTCCTTATGTGGCTCAGTGTCAAATTTTGTTTGATAATGCTCCTGTGATGTGCTTTGGGATGTTTTACTATGTTAAAGGTGCTATATAAATGCAAGTTGTTGTTGTATTGATCCAATTCCCTTTTAAAAGTTATTATTGAATCTGCTCCTACCATCTTTAGGTAGTGTATTACAGTGATGTCTTGATTGTGGTTTTAAAGGACAAACCAGCTTACAAACATTAGAGGCAGAATAGAACAACTATCCTTGTACAACAGCATATTTTCCCATTTACTGTGACCAATGCCACAGGAGATCTGCTCATGTAATCACTGATCACAGCACATTTTGTTCTATGTTTAAATAAGGAGTTCCAAAATACAGAAAACAATAAGTAAATTGACAACACCACATGTTGGCTTTAAGCTGCAGACTAGAAGCAAGTAATTTTCTGACACAATTTGGTTTTGGTCTGGAAATTAATTTCAGACATGTTAATATAATTAATATATTATTATATAGCAGAAATTCACCCCAGGGATTAGACAAAAATAAGACCCAATAGACAATGGTCAGAATCTTGCAATTGAAATGTGGCAATACACAGATCTGCAAAAGAATGTCCCATCAAAGACCTTTCAATGAGCAGGCCTACCCTATCTAAACTCATGTGTACCAATAGGTTGTCTTTTATCTAGGGTGTTTGCACAAAACAAAGGAATATCCCACTATTACAATGCAGTTCTAACCACTTGTACAGGGCAGCAACAAAATCAGATCTCATTCACAATATACAATGTCAAATACCAGACAGGTTAATTTCCCAGTTTGTTATTTTTTAACCAATTTGTTACTGCCTCTCAGTGATACTTTCAGCAAATCAAAGTCTTATCAGGACTTTTGAGACTTTTTTTGTTGCAACATATTTAATCCCGCCTACCCCTCACATACATTGCTCGCTCACAAACTGTTTTTTCTATGCCCTGAATAGGTAATATCTGCTGTGTTGACCTTCCATTCTCCACTCATTTCCAATTTGTGTCACCAAAAACCCATGGACCCAGATTGTTTAAACTGATGGAAGAATCCAAATGGATGGAGCTTCATGACCACTAAACAAATCACATTAAGCTTCACCAGAGTGCTGAAAACCACAGGCCACAAGCTATTCTCAGTTTTTAAAAAATAAAAACGGAGTCCAAATTTTGTTGCCTAGTATGGTTTTATCAATTAAACTGGGAACCTTACAATAGGATACTGATTCAAGCCGCTAGTTTAAAGAATCTGCCCAATTATTGATTGTGTTGATCAATATGTGCCGTGGGAAGGGGAGCAGGTGTTGAAAGAGTAGACCATGGAGTTGTGGAGGGAACAGTCCCTTCAGAATGCTGAAAGGGATGGGGAAGATGTGTTTGGTGATGGCATCGCACTGATGGCATACATGGAATATTCTTTGTTCCAGTCCTAATCCGGTCCCCTCTCTCACCTCTTTCTCTGGTACATTGATGACTGTATCAGTACAACTTCCTGCTCTCACTCTGAACTGGAAAATGTCATCAACTTTGTTTCCACCCCTCTCTCGCCTCCACGTAGTCCATTCTCTGACCCTTCCCTTCCCTTCCTCGACTTCTCTGTCTCCATTTCTGGGGATAGACTGTAAACCAATATCTACTATAAACGCCTCCCCCCTACCGACTCACACAGCTACCTTGATTACACTTCCTCCCACCCCACTTCCTGTAAGCGTTCTATTCCATTCTCCCAGTTTCTCCATGTCCGTTGCACCTGTTCTGACGATGACACCTTCCATACCAGTGCTTCCAATTGTCTTCTTTTTTCTTCAACCGAGGATTCCCCTCCACTGTGGTTGACAGGGCCCTCGACCGTGTCCATCCCATTTCCCGCAATTCTGCCCTCACCACTTCCCCTGCCTCCTCGAACCACAGTAGGGTCCCGTTTATCCTCACCTTCCAGCCCACCAGCCTTCACATTCAACGGATCATCCTCTGCCATTTCTGCCATCTCCAGCGCGATGCCACCACCAAAACCATCTTCCCCTCCCGTCCCCTTTCAGCATTTGAAGGGACTGCTCACTCTGCAACACCCTGGTCCACTCTTAAATCACCCTCAATAACCCCTCCCCTTCCCACGGCACCTTTCCGTGCAAGCACAGGAGATGCAACACCTGCCCTTTCACTACCTCCCTTCATACCGTCTAGGGCCCCAAACACGCCTTGCAGGTTAAACAGCGATTTACTTATACTTCTTTCAAGTTTGTATATTAATTTGCTGCTTATGATGCGGTCTCCTCTGAGGAGACCAAACACAGATTGGGTGATCGCCTTGCTGAACACCTCCATTCAGTCTGTAAGCTTGACTCCGAGCTTCCGGTCACTTACCAGTTTAATTCTCTATCCCACTCTGACCTCAGCCTCCTACACTGTTCCAAAGAAGCTCAATGGAAGCTCGAGGAACAGCACCTCATCTTTCGATTAGGTACTTTACAATCTCAACATTGATTTCAATAACTTCAGATCATAACCACTGCTCCCATTTTTTCAAGACAGCACGTGCTGGTAATAGTTCTGCTGTTAAGTAAGAGTTCTGCTGTTGCCATTTACAGCTCATCTAGACCCATCTTTTGTTTCTTAACAGAGTATAAACTACAGTCGGTGATGCAGTACAGGCTGCTAGATCACGAGTAAGGGACCAGCAGCCCATAGTTACAATCTATGTCAAATACTATTCCTCCTAGTACAGAATAACAGTTTTTAAAAAATGAATTTGCTTTCAAAATAACGGTGAGGCTAATTGCGTCACCATTATTTATGTGTGAATGTTACAGCAACTTCAGGCGAGGGGGTAAACGCGGATATCCAAAAGTTGCTGTCCCAGTTGCACCGCTGCATCTTTATCTTCACAAAAACGGCATCTCGCTGTCTGACTCGCCATTGAAATGCATTGAATGGCGCAAAGTTGCTGTATTTGCACGGTAGATATGAACTAAACTCGCCACAGAAGGTTAAGTCGTGTCCATTTCATTCTAAGTACCCTTTTAACGACGTGATAAGTGTTAATTACTGCCAATCAATCTCTCTGGCACTGAAAATTAACTATTACAAGTGTGGAGTCTCATTCCTTCAGGCATTAATTACTGTTTGAGATTTTTAAAATGTAAAAATTCAATTTATTTTTGTCACTGATTGCTCCATGGTTTGACTAACAGCCTTGTGCAGTGGAAGAGCCATAACTACACTTATCACTTCCCTGATTGCCTAGCTAAGACTGGAAGCAAACTGCACAGGGAACATTAGGCGTCAATATGACACTGAACGTTACTCATCATTTTTAAGCATGCAGAAATGTTATAACAGATACTCCTAGGTGTCTATTATTCTGTACTAGGAAGAATAAATAGTATTTGACATAGATTGTAACTATGGGCTGCTGGTCTCTTACTCGTGATCTAGCAGCCTGTACTGCATCACCAACTGTAGTTTATACTCTTTGTCAGCTGATAAATCCAGAGAAATTGAGGTTAAAAAACAATGCATTACAGTTATTTAAGCCTTGATTTAAAATCGGGGCGCAAGTGTGGTTTGGGGGGGTTTGGGGCAAGCAGCACAAGCTCCTATAAACAGCAATGACATAAATGAACAGATAATGTGTTGTGGTGATTTTGGTTGAGGGATAATAATTGGCCAGGATAATTTCCCTGCTCTTCTTCAAATAGCGCCATGAAATATTTTACGTCCACCTGAAAGGGCAAATGGTGCTTTGGTTTAACATCTGATCCGAAAGACGACACCCCCAACAGTGCAGCACTCCCTCAGTACTGCACTGAGAGTTTCAACCTAGATTATGTGCTCAAATCTCTGGAGTGGAGCTGGAACTTGAATTGACTCCAAAACATTTTGAGTAGCTTTATGGACAAAGTCATTCATAGTCTAAAGGGTTTCAGTTCTGTGTCAACAATTTTCACTAAAAAATGAATTGGTTGTGAGAATCCAAATGGATTGCAGTTAGAAAAAGGCAGCCAACTCTGTGAAAATAACTTGTAGCTGAATGCCATTTACAGGGAAACATTACTGCAATGGGATTACTTTCTATATATAGAAAAAACTATGATTTTGTGCTCAATGCAGTATGAGATGGTAGCATTGTGGAATTAAACACTTTGGCCCAGAACCTGTGCTCCCGATGACACCGCATGCTCAATGTACGCCGTCAAAAGCCTTCTGAAAGGCCCCGCAAGTTCTGGGTTTCTGCATGCAATGCGCATGCGTGAAAACCTAGAACTTGCGATCTGTCAAGGTACGCCTTGACAGATCTACTGAACTGAAAGTAACTGAAAGTAAAATCACACTTGCTGGCACAGAGGTGGGCTATTTAAGAACATAAGAAATAGGAGCAGGAGTAGGCCAATCGGCCCCTCGAGCCTGCTCCGCCATTCAATAAGATCATGGCTGATCTGATCCTAGCCGACAATCCACTATCACAGAACCATCTCCTGAATCTAACAGAATTAGACACACGAAATAGGAGCAGGATCAGGCTACACGGCCCCTGGGCCCGCTCCGCTACCCACAGGGCCATAACCGATCCGAACCTCGACTCATGTCCAAATTCCTGCCCGCTCCCCATAACCCTTAATTCCCTTTACTTCTAGGAAACTGTCTATTTCTGTTTTAAATTTATGTAATGATGTAGCTTCTACAGCTTTTTGGGGCAGCATATTCCATGGACCTACCACCCTCTGAGTGAAGTAGTTCCTCCTCATCTCAGTCTTGAAAGAGCAGCCCCTTATTCTAAGACTATGCCCCCTAGTTCTAGTTTCACCCATCATCGGGAACATCCTCCCCGCACCCACCCGATCCAACCCCTTCACAATCTTATATGTTTCAATAAGATCGCCTCTCATTCTTCTGAACTCCAATGAGTAGAGTCCCAATCTACTCAACCTCTCCTCATGTGTCCATCCCCTCATCCCCGGGATTAACCGAGTGAACCTTCTTTGTACTGACTCGAGGGTATGGACACCAAAACTGTACGCAATATTCCAGGTGCGGTCTCACCAATACCTCCCTATTTTTATATTCTATCCCCCTAGCAATGAAAGCCAACATTCCATTGGCCTTCTTAATCACTTGCTGCACCTGCATACTAACCTTTTGAGTTTCGTGCACCAGGACCCCCAGATCCCTTTGTACTTCAGTACTTTCCAGTTTCTTGCCATTAAGATAATAACTTGCTCTACGATTTTTCCTGCCAAAGTGCATAACCTCACACTTTCCAGTATTGTATTCCATCTGCCAAATCTCTGCCCACTTACTTAGCCTGTCTATGTCCCCTTGCAGGTTTTTTATGTCCTCCTCACTCACTACTTTCCCTCCCATCTTAGTATCATCTGCAAACTTTGATATGTTACACTCGGTCCCCTCCTCCAAATCGTTAATATAGATTGTAAAGAGTTGGGGACCCAGCACTGACCCCTGCGGAACACCACTAGTTACTGATTGCCAGTCTGAGAATGAACCATTTATCCCAACTCTCTGCCTTCTGTTAGATAGCCAATCCTCTATCCATGCCAGAATATTACCCCCAATCCCGTGATTTTTTATCTTAAGCAATAATCTTCTGTGTGGCACCTTGTCAAATGCCTTTTGGAAGTCTAAATACACTACGTCCACTGGTTCCCCTTTATCCACCCTATACGTTACTTCCTCAAAGAACTCCAGCAAATTTGTCAAACATGACTTCCCCTTCATAAAACCATGCTGACTTTGCCTATTAAATTATGATTATCCAAATGTCCTGTTACTGTCTCCTTAATAATGGACTCCAATATTTTACCTACCACAGATGTTAGGCTAACCGGTCTATAGTTTCCAGCCTTCTGTCTACTGCCCTTTTTAAATAAGGGTGTTACATTAGCAGTTTTCCAGTCTGCCGGGACCTTTGCTGAGTCCAGGGAGTTTTGGAAAATTATTACCAATGCATACACAATCCCTACCGCCACTTCCCTCAAGACCCTAGGATGTAAGCCATCAGGTCCAGGTGATTTATCCGCCTTGAGTCCCATTATTTTACCGAGTACCACTTCCTTAGTGATTTTGATTGTGTTTAGCTCCTCCCCCCCATAGCCCCCTGTTTGTCCAGTGTTGGGATATTCTTAGTGTCTTCTACTGTAAAGACTGATACAAAATATTCATTCAGTGTTTTTGCCATCTCCATATTTCCCACCATTAATTTCCCGGTCTCATCCTCTAAGGGACCAACATTTACTTTAGCCACCCTTTTTCTTTTTATATAACTATAAAAACTCTTACTATCTGTTTTTATATTTTTTGCTAATTTACTTTCATAATCTATCTTCCCTTTCTTAATCAATCTTTTTGTTATTGTTTGCTGTCTTTTAAAGTTTTCCCAATCCTCTATCCTCCCACTAGATTTGGCTACCTTATATGCCCTTGTTTTTAGTCGAATACTATCCTTAATTTCTTTACTTAGCCACGGATGGCTGTCTTTTCTTTTACACCCTTTTCTTCTCAGTGGAATATATATTTTTTGGAAGTTGTAAAATAACTCCTTAAATGTACACCACTGATCATGTATCGTCTTACCCTTTAATCTATTTTCCCAATCCACTCTACTCAATTCCGCTCTCATACCTTCATAGTCTCCTTTATTCAAGCTTAGCATGCTTGTTTGAGATCCAACCTTCTCACCCTCTAATTGAATATGGAATTCAACCATGTTATGGTCACTCATTCCAAGGGGATCCTTTACTAGGACATTTTTAATTAATCCTGTTTCGTTACACAGGACCAGATCTAAGGTTGCTTGCCCCCTGGTCGGTTCAGTTACATACTGCTCAAGAAACCCATCCCTAATACACTCAATGAACTCATCCTCAAGGCAGCCCTGCCCAATTTGATTTGTCCAATTAATATGATAGTTAAAATCCCCCATAATTATAGATGTTCCCTTATTACAAGCCTCAACTATTTCCTGATTGATACTCCGTCCAACAGAGTTGCCACTGTTCGGAGGCCTATAGACTACGCCCACTAGTGTTTTTTCCCCCTTATTATTCCTTACCTCCACCCAAACTGTTTCATTATCCTGATCTTTTGACCCAATATCATTTCTCTGTATTACAGTGATTCCTTCCTTTATTAACATAGCCACCCCACCTCCCCTTCCTTCCTGCCTGTCCTTCCTGATCGTTAAATAACCTGGTATGTTTAATTCCCAGGCATTGTCACCCTGCAGCCATGTTTCTGTAATGGCCACAAGATCATACCCATATGTAGTTATTTGTGCCATTAACTCGTCTATTTTGTTACGAATGCTACGTGCATTCAGATAGAGAACTTTCAAAGATGTTTTGTGACACTTAGTTCCTGCTTTTGCCCTTTTTATTACTTTACCTTTTACTCCATACCTTCTGCCCCTTCCTGACACGCTCTGGTTTTCAATTTCCCCACTGCTACCTAAGTCTATGGCCTTCTCTGTTGTCATTTTTATTATTTGCTCTCTAGGAACCTGCCCCCCACTAGTTAGTTTAAAGCCCTCTCTACAGCCCTAGTTATATGATCCGCCAGGACTCTAGTCCGACTACTGCCCAGCAAATGCCCACGAAACTCTTATGGCTGGTAAAAGCAGGTGTAGGGCCTGCTTTCACCAGTGTAAGGGTTAATATAAATCCTAAATTAAAAATAAAAAAATTAAAAATAATGCACAAACACTTAAAATTACTTTTTACAAATTTTCGCCCGGATTAAAATCTTTAAAATTATTTTTCAAAAATTAAATTTTTTATTGTATTTGATGTATTGAAGGGACTTCAAATTAAATTTGAAAATGAGAACATTTATCTTTATTAGAGTTGCCTAAATTCTTTAATTATTTGGAGATTCCATTGCTTGTCATTACGGGATTCCGTTCGGAAATGACTGCAATGGAATTCTCCTTTCTCATTGGAAGACCTGGCACATGTGAGCCCAGGGATACATCCAAATCGCCTGCATCCCTGGGATTTGTGGGCCTTTATGTAGGCGTACGCCTGGAGGCCCAGGACCCAAACCCTCAGTAGCCACGGAGCCAGGAGGTAAGTTTGGAAATATTTCACGGGTTGGAGGCGTACTCTGGAGGTACGCCTCCGACCACAAATTCAGGGCCAATGTATTTTGGCATGCCTGATGCTGACACCAGATGCCCCAGGTCAGATATAGCAAGGTTAACTGTAGGGCAAAGCTCGCTCTGTTCTGTCCTAATAATGGGCCAGATTTTGCTGTCAAAATAACAGTGAGGCCTACAGCGCTCGCTGTTATTTATGCACATATGGCACAGCAACTTTAGGTGAGGGGCAGATGAGAGGTTAAATGCGGAAAAGTTGCTGTCGAAGTTGCGCCACTCTGCTGTTAGCTTCACGAGAACAGCATCTCACTGTCTACTTCACCATTGAAATGCATTGCATGGCGTGAAGTTGCTGTATTTGCGCAGTAGATATAAGAACATAAGAAATAAGAGCAGGAGTAGATAATTCGGCCTTTTGAGCCTACTCTGCCATTCAATAAGATCATGGCTGATCCGCTACCTCAATTCCACCTTCCCGCACTATCCCCATATCCCTCGAGTCCCTTAATATCCAAAAACCTATCGATCTCTGTTATCAATATACTCAACAACTGAGCATCCACAGCTCCCTGGGGTAGAGAATTTCAAAGATTCCCAACCCTTTGAGTGAAGAGATTTCTCCTCATCTCAGTCCTAAATGGCCGACCCCTTATTCTGAGACTGTGACCCCTAGTTCTAAACTCCCCAGCCAGGGGAAACATGAACCTAGCATCTACCTTATAAAATTCTTAAGGGATTTGACACGTTTCAATGAGATCACCTCTCATTCTTCTAAACTCTATGAAATATTTATTTTTAATTTGTTTTTATGGGATGTGGGCATCGCTGGCAAGGCCAGCATTTATTGTCCATCCCTAATTGCCCATGAGAAGGTGGTGGTGAGCCGCCTTCTTGAACCGCTGCAGTCCGTGTGGTGATGGTACTCCGACAATGCTGTTAGGGAGTTCCAGGATTTTGACCCAGTGACGATGAAGGATCTGCGATATTCTTCCAAGTCAGGATGGTGTGTGATTTGGAGGGGAACTTGGAGGTGGTGGTGTTCCCGTGCACCTGCTGCCCTTGTCCTTCTAGGTGGATGAGGTTGCGGGTTTGGGGGGTGCTACCGAAGAAGCCTTGGCGAGTTGCTGCAGTGTATCTTGTAGGTGGTACACACTGCAACCACGGTACGCCGATGGTGGAGGGAGTGAATTTTTAAGGTGGTGGATGGGGTGCCAATCAAGCGGGCTGCTTTGGCCTGGATGGTGTCGAGCTTCTAGTGTTGTTGGAGCTGCACTCATCCAGGCTAGTGGAGAGTATTCCATCACACTCCTTACTTGTGCCTTGTAGATGGTGGAAAGGCTTTGGGGAGTCAGGAGGTGAGACACTCGCCGCAGAATACCTAGCCTCTGACCTGCTCTTGTTGCCACAGTATTTATATGGCTGGTCCAGTTAAGTTTCTGGTCAATGGTGACCCCAGGATGTTGATGGTGGGAGATTCGGCGATGGTAATGCCGTTGAATGTCAAGGGGAGGTGGTGAGACTCTCGCTTGTTGGAGATAGTCATTGCCTGGCACTTCTGTGGCGCGAATGTTACCTGCCACTTATCAGCCCAAGCCTGAATGTCGTACAGGTCTTATTGCATGCGGGCATGGAATGCTTCATTATCTGAGGAGTTGTGAATGGCGCTGAACACTGTGCAGTCATCAGCGAACATCCCCATTTCTGACCTTATCATAGAATCATAGAAAGTTACAGCACGGAAGGAGGCCATTTCGGCCCATGTAGTTAGGGTTCCTGCCACTACCACCCTTTCAGGCAGTGTGTTCCAGACCCCCACAACCCTCTGGGTGAAGAAATTTCCCCTCAAATCCCCTCTAAACCTTCCACCAATTACTTTAAATCTGTGCCCCCTAGTTTTTGACCCCTCTGCTAAGGGAAATAGGTCCTTTCTATCCACTTTATCTATGCCCCTCATAATTTTATACACCTCAATAAAGTCTCCCCTCAGCCTCCTCTGTTCCAAGGAAAACAGATCCAGCCTATCCAATCTTTCCTCATAGCTAAGATTCTCTACTCCTGGCAACATCCTTGTAAATCTCCTCTGTACCCTCTCTAGTGCAATCACATCTTTCCTGTAATGTGGTGACCAGAACTGTACGCAGTACTCTAGCTGAGGCCTAACTAGTGTTTTATACAGTTGAAGCATAACCCCCCTGTTCTTCTATTCTATGCCACGGCTAATAAAGGCAAGCATTCCGTATGCCTTCTTAACCACCTTATCTACCTGGCTTGCTACCTTCAGGGATCTGTGGACATGCACTCCAAGGTCCCTTTGTTCCTCTACATTATTCAGTGACCTACCATTTAATGTGTATTCCCTTTCCTTGTTAGCCCTCCCCAAATGCATTACCTTACACTTCGCCGGATTGAATTCCATTTGCCACTTTTCTGCCACCTGACCAGTTCATTGATATCTTCCTGCAGTCTACAGCTTCCTTCTTCAGTATCAACCACACAGCCAATTTTAGTATCATCTGCAAACTTCTTAATCATACCCCCTATATTCAAGTCTAGATCATTGATATATACCACAAAAAGCAAGGTACCTAGTACTGAGCCCTGCGGAACCCCACTGAAAACAGCCTTCCAGTCAGAAAAACACCCATCAACCATTACCCTCTGCTTCCTGTCTCCGAGCCAGTTTTGAATCCAACTTGACACTGCCCTGGATCCCATGGGCTTTTAACTTTGTGACCAGTCTGCCATGTGGAACCTTATCAAAAGCCTTGCTAGAAGTCCATATACACTACATCAAATGCACTACCCTCATCTAACCGCCTCAAAAAATTCAATCAAGTTTGTCAGACACAACCTTCCCTTAACAAATCCATGCTGACTATCCTTGATCAATCCGTGTCTTTCTAAATGAAGATTTATCCTGTCCTTCAGAATTCTTTCCAATAATTTTCCCACCACCAAGGTTAGGCTGACTGGCCTGTAATTACTCGGTCTATCCTTTTCTCCCTTTTTAAACAAGGGTACCACATTAGCAGTCCTCCAGTCCTCCGACACCATACCTGAAGCCAGAGAGGATTGAAAAATTATGTTGGAGGGAAGGTCATTGATGAAGCAGCTGAAGATGGTTGGGCCTAGGACACTGCCCTGAGGAACTCCTGCAGCGATGTTTGACCTTCAACCACCACAACCGTCTTCCTAGGGCCGAGTCCACTCAATCTCTCCTCATGGGATAAACCCCCCATTCCAGGAATCAGTCGAGTGAACTTTCGTTGCACTCCCTCTGAGGCAAGTAGATCCTTCCTTAGGTAAGGAGGCCAAAACTGCACACAGTACTCCAGGTGTGGTCTCACCAAGGCCGTATACAACTGTAGTAAGACTTCCTTACTCTTATACTCTAATCCCTTTGTAATAAAGGCTAACATGCCATTTGCTTTCCTAACTAAACTTGCCACAGAAAGTTAAGTCTTGTCCATTTCCGTCTAAGTACCCTTTTAATGAGGTGATAAGTCTTGTCCATTTCCGTCTAAGTACCCTTTTAATGAGGTGATAAGTGTTAATTACTGGCAAACAACCTCTTTGGCACTGAAAATGAACTATTGCATGTGTGGAGTCTCATTCCTTCAGGTACTAATTGCTGAATGAGATTTTATAAATGCAAAATATATATATTTTTTTTACTTTTCTGTCTCTTTTTCTCTCTCTCTCTTAATCCAATCTTTATTTCTCTTTTGGTACCTGATTTGACATTGAATTTACCCACTCTAATTTTACTGCCTTCTCATTCCTTGCACTGTTATTTTCCCAAGCCTTCAATCATAGAATCATAGAAGATAGGAGCAGGAGCAGGCCATTCGGCCCTTCGAGCCTGCTCCGCCATTCAATGAGATCATGGCTGATCATCCAAATTCAGTACCCTGTCCCTGCCTTCTCCCCATATCCCATGATCCCTTTAGCCTTAAGAAATATATCCAACTCCTTCTTGAATATATTTAATGAATTGGCCTCCACCGCCCTCTGTGGCAGAGAATTCCACAGGTTCACCACTCTCTGGGTGAAGAAATTCCTCCTCATTTCAGTCCTAAATGGCTTACTCCTTATCCTTAGACTGTGACCCCTGGTTCTGGACTCCCCGGCCATCAGAAACATCCTTCCTGCATCTAGTCTGTCCAGGCCTGACAGAATTTTATAGGTTTCAATGAGATCCCCTCTCAATCTTCTAAACTCCAGTGAGTATAAGCCCAATCGACACAATCTCTCCTCATACATCATTCCTGCCATCCCAGGTATCAGCCTGGTGAATCTTCGCTGCACTCCTTCCATGGCAAGAATGTCCTTCCTCAGGTAAGGCGACCAAAACTGCACACAATACTCAAGGTGTGGTCTCACCAAGGCCCTGTACAACTGTAGCAAGACATCCTTGTTCCTGTACTCAAACCCTCTTGCTACGAAGGCCAACATACCATTTGCCTTCTTAACCACCTGCTGCACCTGCATGCTTACCATCAGCGACTGGTGCACAAGAACACCCAGGTCTCTTTGCACTTCCCCGTCTCCCAATCTATTGCCATTCAAATAATAATCTGCCTTCCTGTTTTTGCCACTAAAGTGGATAACCTCACATTTATCCACATTATAGTGCATTTGCCATGTTTCTGCCCAATCACCCAACCTGTCCAAATCGTACTGGAGTTTCACGACATCCTCCTCACAGCTTACCCTCCCACCCAGCTTTGTCTCGTCTGCAAATTTGGAGAAATTACATCCAATTCCCTCGTCCAGATCATTAATATATATCGTGAACAGCTGGGGTCCTAGGACCGATCCTTGCGGTACCCCACTAGTCACTGCCTGCCACTCGGAAAACGACCCGTTTATTCCAACTCTTTGCTTTCTGTCCGCCAACCAGTTCTCTATCCAAGTCAATACCTTGCCCCCAATCCCATGTGCCTTAATTTTGCACGCTAATCTCTTATGTGGGACCTTATCAAAAGCCTTCTGAAAGTCCAAATACACCACATCCACTGGTTCTCCCTTATCTATTTTACCAGTTACATCCTCAAAAAATTCCAGTAGATTAGTCAAGCATGATTTACCTTTTGTAAATCCATGTTGACTTTGTCCGATCCTGTCGCTGCTTTCCAAGTGCTCTGCTATTACATCTTTTATAATGGACTCTAGCATTTTCCCCACTACCGATGTCAGGCTTACCGGTCTATAATTACCCGCTTTTTCTCTACCACCTTTTTTGAATAGTGGGGTAACATTAGCTACCCTCCAATCCATGGGTACTGTTCCAGAGTCTATCGAGTTCTGGAAGATGACCAGCAATGCATCTGCTATTTCGAGGGCCACTTCCTTAAGTACCCTGGGATGTAGATTGTCAGGCCCTGGGAATTTATCGGCCTTCAGTCCCATCAATTTTCCTAACACCATTTCCCTACAAATACTGATTTCTTTCAGTTCCACCCTTTCATCAGAACCTGTGTTCCCCGGCATCTCGGGGAGGTTATTTATGTCCTCCTTTGTGAAGACAGAACCAAAGTATGTATTTAGTTGGTCTGCCATTTCTTTGTTTCCCACTATAAATTCCCCTGATTCTGACTGCAAGGGACCTACGCTTGACTTCACCAATCTTTTTCTCTTCACATATCTATAAAAGCTTTTACAGTCAGTTTTTATGTTCCCTGCAAGCGTACTCTCATATTCTATTTTCCCTTTCTTAATTAATCCCTTTGTTGAATCCTAAACTGCTCCCAATTCTCAGGATTATTGCTTTTTCTGGCCAATTTATATGTCCTCTCCTTGGATCTTATGCTATCCCTAATTTCTCTTGATTGGTTAAGGAGATACACAGTTGCTTTCCCTGTTCACTCAGGTCCCTGATGCCCTGTTTCCTCTATGATGTTATCAGCTCGCACTTTCAGCAACCTGTCACGCAAAAAAATGTAAAAAGCTAATCTTGCAAGGGCAAGTCTAACTAATAGATGCCGTTAGATGCCCTGCTACAGCAAACAATGGCCCAATATATCTCTGCCCTGACCTCAGAACAGCAATCCCCACTGTACAAGTATGACAGTTTTCTATTTCCAACACCAGCCATCATGTGGCCTCTCAAAATGAGATTGTCAATTTGTGAGGAGAAAGACAAAGATTTCTGCTGATTGCTATTTATAATAACATCGCAAATGCATTCTTCATACAGGCATTTATGATTTTGCAATAGATAGCGAACAGCAAAATATTCCCACTTGGTGGCAATGTATGAAAATTAATTCTGTGTTGTTGATCCACCAAGTCAACAGGGAACTGGATGGAGATTGCCCAAATTATCTGGTGTTCAGCCCTTACAGTCAGCAGGCAGAAAATCATGGGAGTAACATTCAACTTTGGCAGGGTCACAAGGTGGGCGGTAGCAGAGCGGCTGCATGTTACATACTCTGCCTGATTTTCCTTTCCATTGACCCCAACAGACTGTAAAATCGTGCAGGGTGTATAACGCGTGGTTGAGCCACTAAAGTCTGCTTTGTGACCATGTCGAAGTTGAATTTTACCCCGATCTGTCTGGGCTGGATTCGAAGGGGTTATTTTTAAAGTTCAGTGATCCTCTCAATTTAAAAGGACGCACAGGTATTTTTCAAAAAGTGCAGAGTTCACTTTTGACCTTTGTGTTAATAGGGGTAATTTAAGTTTTTGACTTCAATGGTAAATAAAATCAGGTGGGGCATATAACTGAGGGGTGGTGGGGGGGCGCGATCCACTACCAACCATTTTACGACCGGCGATAAAAGTTAAAATGAACCTCAATATGTCTGTCAGGAAGTGGTGGCATAGTGGTTAGCACTGTTGCCTCACAGCGCCAGGGACCCGGGTTCAAATCCGGCCTCGGGTAACTGTCTGTGTGGAGTTTGCACATTCTCCCCGTGTTTGCGTGGGTTTCCTCCGGGTGCTCCGGTTTCCTCCCACAGTCCAAAGATGTGCGGGTTAGGTTGATTGGCCATGATTTAAAAAAAAAAAAAAAAATTGGCCCTTAGTGTTAGGGGGGATTAAATACGTGGGGTTGGTGGGATGGCTGTCGGTGTAGGGACCGGGTGCTAGGGTTTGGATGATCAGCCATGATCTCGTTGAAGGGCCGAATGGTCTACTCCTATCTTCTATGTCTATGAAATGCTTTTTATTGTCCTCTCCTTGCTCCCCTGTATTTCCCTTAGGCCGAGAAGCTCACAAAACAGTGAACTCGATCTAACGCCAGAAGGAAAGGGATCTTTAAGCATGCAAATGAATCTGATAGAGCTTTTGTCAGCCATGCAGAAAGCTTCAAAAAATCTAGTTTCCTCAATCAGTCGAACAACTCCAGCATACTGTCCCTGTGCTGTCTAACTGGACAAGCACTGCAGCTACACACAGAACTGTCAGCATTGCACAAACCTCGATACAAGCTATTTCAGTTCTCAGCCATACTCAAGGCATCCATTTGCAGCAAAGATCTAAACCCAGTAAAAAACAGCAAGATACTTTTGTCATATGGGCCACAGGCTGCACAGATGGTATTAATATATTTTTCCATCTCCTTTCTCCTCTATTTTTACCCTCTTTTCTTGTTATCTCTTTTACCATCACTTTTGTATGTTTGTCTCTCTGCACAGTTCCCTGGCTGTGGGATTTGCAAGTGTTTTGTTGGAAAGATTGTAAAGCCAATTTTGAGCAAAAGTACCAACCCAGGAGACGTTTAGAAAAAGTGTTTTGTCACCAACACAAATGGTACATGAGAAAACAGAGATGCAAATGAGTAGTTAGCTTCAGTCACATACCTGTTCTGCTCTGAAGATGAGATTTGGATAATTTTATCCCTGAGAATCAGTTAGTAACAAAGCAGCAAAAATAAATGTATACTGCGTGTTGTTGCACAGTCGTAATGCTGTTAGAATTTACAAAGAGAAGATTAAGTACTTCATCGATATTATATGACGGGCTACTGTCCTGAAATATTTATTTGTATTCAGCGGAAAATGTAAGCATCTACAAGGGAAAGTAATAATGGCAATATTTGCAGGATTGACGTTGAGTAGTAACAAGGTAGAATCACAAGTGCACCACATGGCTCAGCTTAATATGCTACAAAGGTCCATTTGACCACTTGATACCAAGAACTACCAGAGCATGTTTTCAATTGCAATAATAGTGAATGTAACAACTCTTGTAAAAGACATCCACTGTGTACCAGTGAGGAGGGAGAGCAAATGATACAGGCACATCATTTCTATGAGAAGACATCAAACAAAAAGTGACGCAATGCTTTCACAATGATGCTAAGAGGAAAATTGCCTAATTACAGTGCGACATGTTGGCAAATAGATGAAAGGTTCATCAAATACTTCCCGTTAAAGTCAGTACCTTTTTGACCAAGATAACCATTAAAAAAGTAAATGTTCAATTAAAGCCTACTGCTGTCATCTCTCCCCATCAACTGATCTGATATCTTTTCAAAAATCTGGTTCCCATTTTCTTACCACAAGGCCATAACATGATTTCCAGCCTTGTGAGGATTCTACTACAGGAAACTTTGTGCTATCCGGCACCGACGGGACCGAGCTGTTGCCGTCCCATCAAAACTGCCGGACAAACCAGCGCTAATGTTAAAACATATGGAGATTTTGAGCTCCGTATCTGGCAACAAACCCTGTTGCTTAGCAACAGCTTCTAAACAGTCGGCCGTACCTTGCAAGCGTCTCTGTAGCTTAGCAACAGCTTCAGCGAGACCTTGCAGAGCCTGACTGGTGAAAAAAAAGCAACAAAAAGAAAAAAAACCTAACGAAACGGCTCCTGATTTTTGCCGGTGGCTCGAGCATTCCGGACAGTTAACCTCCGGATAAACCAAAGTTTCCTGTACATGTGTATAAATTGGATGTAATGAGAAGTGCATACCAAAACAGAGTTCCACAGCACTAGGAAGACTGAGCTTTCATTCCAGTAATAACCAATACTACACCTATCCAATACTGAAAAATAAATTAAGCAGATCCATCATAGATGTGAAGAAATCCCCATGTTCGGCAGGTTTTCTGATCGTTATTTATCACACTGAGGGTGAGACTCGTCTTGGGCAGTGGCACAAAATGGTCGATAGCTTATCGGCAGCCCGTGTTATACTCCGCCCGATTTTCTTTTCCATCAACTTCAGTGGAAAGGAAATTCAGGCAAACTCGGGCTGCTGACGCACTAGTGACTGCTTTGCTCTACCGCCCAAGATAAATTTCACCCTCTCTCTCTGAAATATATTTATATACTAACTTTAGCGGAAAGGTACACGGTATAATACAGTATTTCCTGCTTTATACCTGTTCTGTTAAATTTAGTGAATGTGGAGGAATATAGCCCACAGTTAATAAATATTAAGCATTCAAAACTCGGTTTTAGTTTTGTAGAAACAAGTTGAGGTTCTTTTGGTGAACAATAGCTGTATTTAAACAAGCTAATCTGCGGTTTTAAGTTTTTGAAATGGATTAGTTATCGGCAAAGAGTAGAAAGGAAGTCTCTTTTCAAATCATGTTCATTGGTGTATGATACTTTAAATACTAAAATGCTTTAAGCTTTAGGTATTTTGTTCATCTTTTATATAATACTATACACGACAAAGGATTTAAAACATCATTTACTGGTATATTATTTGTGACTAACAGAATGACTCAAACTTACTGTCTCAATTAGTTGGAGAATTTCATTGGTCTTTAGCTGCCCCAGTAAACATTTCAAAATTTATAGATTTTCTGAACTCTTATTTCAACAATTATCTAATACTTCAAGCTCAAGTAAATCATGATAAAAGTAGATAGCTTTATCGAACACTGGAAAAACATACTACTTTCCGTAATAAGAAAAAAAGAACCATATAATGCAATTTGTTTTTGTTTAAAAAAAATTCTCATCACCTTCACACAAATTAAATTTGAAATTTAGCAGAATAAAAATTAATCACTAATTGCTAAAAGCATCATTCTCCCAAGAGGCCGGACGGATATTTCTAAAAATCCAATCAGACTGCAGGTGATGTGCAAATAGTTTACCTGTTCTGTACATTGTGGTTGGATATTCCACTTAAAAAATTAAATATTTTGGACTGATATTATTTGCAGAATGTTACAACACACACCTGAGTAGGGATGATCATTCCAGCCACCTTCCTCTGATCTTTAACAGCACGCACCACCATCACCAAGTTCCCCCACCATCAATATCTTGGGGACCTTAACTGGCCAGAGGCTTAACTGGACCAGCCATAACAACGGTATGGCTAAAAGAAAATGGCAAGGTAGGTGGAGTAGGGTGGGAGGAGGCTCGTGTGGAGCATAAACATCAACAGAGACTAGCTGGGTCGAATGGCCTGTTTCTGTGCTGTAACCATTCTAAGTGGCTCACCATCTGCAAGGCTCAAGTCAGGAGTGTGCTCAGATAATCACCATTTGCCCAAATGGTTATAGCCACATCAACAGTCAAAAGGCTCACTCTTGGTCCACTTGATTGGCACCCCGCCACTGTACTCAATATCCACCCCCTCCATCACCAACACATTGCAGCTGCAATACGTACTATATACAGAATCTATTGCAGAAACTCACCAAGCTTACTTTGACAGCCCTTCAATCTCTAATCTTAAGGACAATAGCAGCAATGCTGTCAGCACACCATCACTTCCAATTTCCCCTCCATGTTTTAACCATCCTGAATTGGACATATATCATGATTCCTTTACCATTCCTTCATCATCACCTGATCAAAACATTGGAATTCACAATCTATCATCAATGTGGGAGCCCCATCAGCACAAGGACTGGAGCAGTTCAGGGAGAAGGTCACCACTAGGGCAACTAGGGAGAGGCAATACATATGGCCTCCTCAGAGTTGCCCACACGCAGAAAACAATTAAAATAAAACATACAGAAAGTGTATGGAACTTAGTAAGCAGTACCTACGTGCATACCATCAGAGGAATTTGCTAAGACAATCTGAAAAAAGGATAGGATATTTTTAAACAGTCAGCGCAGTTTGTATGTAGTATAAATTGTGCTGTCAGCCCAAGCTTTTGATTCTGTGAATCATTTTATTTGAAAATAAATCTGAACAGCAGTTTTAGCCTTTAAAAAGTGTCTAACACATGATATTTTCCTTGGCTTGAATTAACAATAGATGCAGTGGGCATTCAATATATTCTCCAGTGAACAATAAAGGTTAATTGTTAGTCCAGGCTACACCACCTCAGTGCGACAGAGAATAAAGACACATGTTTCAGTTTGTTGCAGAGTCGGTCTGCTTACAGAAATTGTCATCTTGCTTGCGTGAGAAGAGGTGAGGGAGAAAAATAAGACAAACCCACAACAACAGACCAATATTTTGTATTCTCATATGGGGAAGAAGAAATCATTTCCATGAATATTTGAATGCTCTCAAGTTAGTGGATTCAAGACATGGTGAATTCCTTAAAGACGGGCAGATGATTAGCAAGGAAGAAGTGTCATTGGTATTTCAATGAAATCAATACTGGTTCGCATATTCGATTTCAGATGGTGGGAGAGATATGAACACTTGTAAATAGGAAAAAGAGGGGGTACTGACATTTGAAGCTGTAAATTTGTTTCATTTTTGGGAACCTAGTAACGGTTTTCAATTTCTAGTCAGAAGTCGTCGAATCACAGAATGATACAGCACGGAAGGAGGCTATTCGGCCAATCGTATTCAGCCCATCGTGCTTGTCATAGCTATCCAATTAGTCCCACTCCCCTGCCCTTTCCCCGTGTCCCTGCAAATTTTTCCCCTTCAGGTATTTATCCAATTCCCTTTTGAAAGATATTATTGATTCAGCTTCCACCACCCTTTCAGACAGTGCATTCCAGATCACAACAACTCGCTGCATAAAAAAATATTTCCTCATATCGCATCTGGTTCTTTTGCCAATTACCTTAAATCTGTGTCCTCTGGTTACTGACCCTTCTGCTACTGGAAACAGTTTCTCCTTAGTTACTCTATCAAAACCAGTCATGATTTTGAACACCTCTATCCAATCTCCATTTAATCTTCTCTGCTCTAAGGAGAACAACCCCAGCTTCTCCAATCTCTCCACGTAACTGAAGCCCTGCATCCCTGGTATCATTCTAGTAAATCTCTTCGGCACCCTCTCGAAGGCCTCGACAGCCTTCCAAAAGTGTGGTGCCCAGATTTTATCACAATATTTCAGCTGAGGCTTAATCAGTGTTTTATAAAGGGAACAGTAGCATTGTGGTTTTGTTATTGGACTAGTAACCCAGAGGCCTGGACTGATAATCCGGAGACATGAGTTCAAATCCCACCACGGCAGCTGTGGACTTTAAATTCAGTTATAAATAAATAAATCTGGAATTAAAAAGCTAGTATCAGTAATGGTAACAATGAAACTACTGGATTGTTGTAAAAATCCATCTGATTCACTAATGCCCTTTAGGGAAGGAAATCTGCCGTCCTTACCTGGTCTGGCCTGTATGTGACTCCAGACCCACAGCAATGTGGTTGACTTAACTGCCCTCTGAAATGACCTAGCAAACCACTCAGTTGTAACAAACCGCTACAAGAAGCAATAATAAGAATAAAACCAGACGGACCACCCGGCATCGACCTCGGCACCGGCTACGGACACGACAACGGCACACCCAGCCCAGTCGACCCTGTAAGGTCCTCCTCACCAACATCTGGGGACTTGTGCCAAAATTGGAAGAGCTGTTCCACAGACTAGTCAAGCAACAGCCTGACATAGTCATACTCACAGAATCATACCTTTCAGCCAATGTCCCAAACACCTTCACCACCATCCCTGGGTATGTCCTGTCCCACCGGCAGGACATTGAAACATAGAAACATAGAAGATAGGAGCAGGAGTAGGCCATTCGGCCCTTCGAGCCTGCTCCGCCATTCAATGAGATCATGGCTGATCATTCAAATTCAGTACCCTGTCCCTGCCTTCTCCCCATATCCCTTGATCCCTTTAGCCTTAAGAAATATATCCAACTCATTCTTGAATATATTTAATGAACTGGCCTCCACCGCCCTCTGTGGCAGAGAATTCCACAGGTTCACCACTCTCTGGGTGAAGAAATTCCTCCTCATTTCAGTCCTAAATGGCTTACCCCTTATCCTTAGACTATGACCCCTGGTTCTGGACTCCCCGACCATCGGGAACATCCTTCCAGCATCTAGTCTGTCCAGGCCTGACAGAATTTTATAGGTTTCGATGAGATAAGAACATAAGAACATAAGAAATAGGAGCAGGAGTAGGCCAATCGGCCCCTCGAGCCTGCTCCACCATTCAATAAGATCATGGCTGATCTGATCCTAACCTCAAATCTTCTATCACTCTGCATCCACCCGAACCCATGTGATCTCCCGGGAGAGGCGAAAAACCAGATAAAGACCCAATGGCCAATTTGGGAGAAAAAAATCTGGGAAATTCCTCTCCGACCCATCTAGGCGATCGAAATTCTTCCAGGAGATCACTCTGTCCCTATATTTTCTACAGTACTTACCTTCTGTAAAGGCGATCTCCACCCCAGCCAGGAACAGGAATAAAACCATCTCCTGAAATCTAACACAGAATTAGAACACAGTAGGAGCAGAACAAGGCTACATGGCCCCTGGGCCCACTCCACTACCCACAGGGCCATGACCATTCCGAACCTAGACTCATGTCCAGTTTCCTGCCCGCTCCCCGTAACCCTTAATTCCCTTTACTTCTAGGAAACTATCTATTTCTGTTTTAAATTTATTTAATGATGTAGCTTCCACAGCTTTCTGGGGCAGCAAATTCCACAAACCTACCACCCTCTGAGTGAAGAAGTTTCTCCTCATCTCAGTTTTGAATGAGCAGCCCCTTATTTTAAGATTATGCCCCCTAGTTCTAGTTTCACCCATCATTGGGAACATCCTCACCGCATCCACCCGATCAAGCCCCTTCACAATCTTATATGTTTCAATAAGATCGCCTCTCATTCTTCTGAACTCCAATGAGTAGAGTCCCAATCTACTCAACCTCTCCTCATATGACCACCCCCTCATCCCCGGGATTAACCGAGTGAACCTTCTTTGTACTGAATCGAGAGCAAGTATGTCTTTTCTTAAGTATGGACACCAAAACTGTATGCAGTATTCCAGGTGCGGTCTCACCAATACCTTGTACAACTGCAGCAACACCTCCCTGTTTTTATATTCCAACCCCCTAGCAATAAAAGCCAACATTTCATTGGCCTTCTTAATCACTTGCTGCACCTGCATACTAACTTTTTGAGTTTCGTGCACCAGGACCCCCAGATCCCTTTGTACTACAGTACTTTCCAGTTTCTTGCCATTAAGATAATAACTTGCTCTATGATTTTTCCTGTCAAAGTGCATAACCTCACACTTTCCAGTATTGTATTCCATCTGCCAAATCTCTGCCCACTTACTTAGCCTGTCTATGTCCCTTTGCAGGTTTTTTATGTCCTCCTCACTCACTACTTTCCGTCCCATCTTTGTATCATCTGCAAACTTTGATATGTTACACTCGGTCCCCTCCTCCAAATCGTTAATATAGATTGTAAAGAGTTGGGGACCCAGCACTGACCCCTGCGGAACACCACTAGTTACTGGTTGCCAATCTGAGAACGAACCATTTATCCCAACTCTCTGCTTTCTGTTAGAGAGCCAATCCTCCACCCACGCCAGAATATTACCCCCAATCCCGTGATTTTTTATCTTGAGCAATAATCTTTTGTGTGGCACCTTGTCAAATGCCTTTTGGAAGTCTAAATACACTACGTCCACTGGTTCCCCTTTATCCACCCTGTATGTTACTTCCTAAAAAAACTCAAGCAAATTTGTCAAACATGACTTCCCCTTCATGAAACCATGCTGAGTTTGTCCTATTAAATTATGTTTATCCAAATGTTCCGTTACTGTCTCCTTAATAATGGACTCTAACATTTTACCAACCACAGATGTTAGGCTAACAGGTCTATAGTTTCCAGCCTTCTGCCTACTACCCTTTTTAAATAAGGGTGTTACATTAGCAGTTTTCCAATCTGCCGGGACCTTTTCTGAGTCCAGTGAGTTTTGGAAAATTATTACCAATGCATCCACAATCCCTACCGCTACTTCCCTCAAGACCCTAGGATGCAAGCCATCAGGTCCAGGGGATTTATCCGCCTTGAGTCCCATTATTTTACCAAGTACCACTTCCTTAGTGATTTTAATCGTATTTAGTTCCTCCCCCCCTAGAGCCCCCTGTTTGTCCAGTGTTGGGATATTCTTAGTGTCCTCTACTGTAAAGACTGATACAAAATAATTGTTCAGTGTTTTTGCCATCTCCATGTTTCCCACCATTAATTTCCCGGTCTCATCCTCTAAGGGACCAACATTTACTTTAGCCACCCTTTTTCTTTTTATATAACTATAGAAACTTTTGCTGTCTGTTTTTATATTTTTTGCTAATTTATTTTCAGAATCTATCTTCCCTTTCTTAATCAATCTTTTAGTTATTTTTTGCTGTCTTTTAAAGACTTCCCAATCTTCCATCCTCCCACTAGATTTGGCTACCTTATATGCCCTTGTTTTTAGTCGGATACTATCCTTAATTACTTTACTTAGCCACGGATGGCTATCTTTTCTTTTACACCCTTTTTTCCTCAGTGGAATATATTTTTTTTGGAAGTTGTAAAATAACTCCTTAAATGTACACCACTGGTCATGTACCGTCTTACCCTTTAATCTATTTTCCCAGTCCACTCTAATTAATTCCGCTCTCATACCTTCATAGTCTCCTTTATTCAAGCTCAGCACGCTTGTTTGAGATCCAACCTTCTCACCCTCTAATTGAATATGGAACTCAACCATGTTATGGTCACTCATTCCAAGGGGATCCTTTACTAGGACATTTTTAATTAATCCTGTCTCATTACACAGGACCAAATCTAAGGTTGCTTGCCCCCTGGTCGGTTCAGTTACATACTGCTCAAGAAACCCATCCCTAATACACTCAATGAACTCATCCTCAAGGCAGCCCTGCCCAATTTGATTTGTCCAGTTAATATGATAATTAAAATCCCCCATAATTATAGCTGTTCCCTTATTACAAGCCTCAACTATTTCCTGATTAATACTCCGTCCAACAGAGTTGCAACTGTTCGGAGGCCTATAGACTACACCCACTAGTGTTTTTTTCCCCTTATTATTCCTTATCTCCACCCAAACTGTTTCACTATCCTGCTCCTTTGACCCAATATCATTTCTCTGTATTATAGTGATTCCTTCCTTTATTAACATAGCCACCCCACCTCCTCTCCCTTCCTGCCTGTCCTTCCTGATTGTTAAATAACCTGGTATGTTTAATTCCCAGTCATGGTCACCCTGCAGCCATGTTTCTGTAATGGCCACAAGATCATACCCATATGTCATTATTTGTGCCGTTAACTCATTCATTTTGTTACGAATGCTACGTGCATTCAGATAAAGAACTTTCAAATATGTTTTGTAACACTTAGTTCTTGTTTTTTCCCTTTTTAGTGCTTTACTTTTTACTCCATACCTTCTGTCCCTTCCTGACACATTCTGTTTTTTAATTCCCCCACTGCTACCTAAGTCTATGAGCTTCTCTGTTGTCATTTCTATTATTTGCTCTCTAGAAACCTCCCCCCCCACTAATTAGTTTAAAGCCCTCTCTACAGCCCTAGTTATATGATTCGCCAGGACTCTAGTCCCAGCACTGGCCAAGTGGAGTCCGTCCCAACAGGACAGCTCCCTCCTGTCCCAGTACTGGTGCCAGTGTCCCAAGAAGCAAAACCCATTTCTCCCACACCAGTCTTTGAGCCACGCATTTAACTCTTTAATTTTATTTATCCTAGCCAAATTCGCTCGTGGCTCAGGTAATAACCCAGAGATTATTACCCTTGAGGTTCTGTTTTTTAATTTGACCCCTGGCTGCTCATACTCCTTTAACAGAACCGTCTTCCTTGTCCTATCTACGTCGTTTGTACCAACATGGACCACGACAACTGGATCCTCCCCCTCCCACTCCAAGTTTCTTTCCAGCCCAGAAGAGATGTCCTTAACCCTGGCACCAGGCAGGCAACACAGCCTTCGGGACTCCCGCTCTTGACTGCAGAGAACCCTATCTATCCCCCTAATGATACTATCCCCTACCACTACAACATTTCTTTTTACTCCCTCCACTTGAATGGCCCCCTGTACCACAGTGCTGTGGCCAGGTTGCTCATCCTCCCTGCAGTCCCCGCTCCCGCCCTCACAGGGAGTAAGAACCTCGATCCTGCTGGACAAGAACAAGGGCTGCGTCTCCTTCAACACTACATCCTGGATCCCTGTACCTTCCTCACTCGTAGTCACACCGTCCTGTCCCTGACCACGGACTACATCTGCAGTAATTAACTTCATAGGTGTGCCATCTCCTGAAACATAGAGTCCAGGAACTTCTCCCCCTCCCTGATGTGTCGCAGTGTCCGAAGCTCGGTCTCAAGCTCCATAACATGGAACTTGAGTTCCTCTAGCAGCAAACACTTGTCGCAGATGTAATCACCGTAAGCCTCAATGGGGTTCACCGGCTCCCACATTTCGCAACAGTAACACATCACCTGCTCCATTCTATATAATTAATTTAATTTCTTATTATTAATTATGAAGACCCTGCCCGGATATATATAATATCACACCACTATTCAATAGGACTTACCAACTTAAAGGTATGAAAGAGAAGAGAAGGAAGAAAACCAACCAACCAGCTGATCACCAACCTCCTCCTTGAATACTGTCTGTGGAGCCTGTTTGGTTGACTCGTCTCACTGCTCCGCCTCCGCAGTGCTGTCTAAGCCTGGGAGTGGGGAACAAAACAGAGCAAAAAACACACCCTCACCTCCCACTTATCCGAACTCTCCCACTTAGCAAAACTCCAACAGCACTCAATGCACAAAGCACTCCCCTCTCAATCTTCTAAACTCCAGTGAGTATAAGCCCAATCGACACAATCTCTCCTCATACGTCATTCCTGCCATCCCAGGTATCAGCCTGGTGAATCTTCGCTGCACTCCTTCCATGGCAAGAACGTCCTTCCTCAGATAAGGCGACCAAAACTGCACACAATACTCAAGGTGTGGTCTCACCAAGGCCCTGCACAACTGTAGCAAGACATCCTTGTTCCTGTACTCGAACCCTCTTGCTACAGGGGTGGCGGCACAGTGGGATACAGTACTCAACATTGACTCTGGACCCCGTGATGTCTCACAGCATCAGGTCAAGCATGGGCAAGGAACCCTCCTGCTGATTACCACCTACAACCCTCCCTCAAGCTGATGAATCAGTACTTGTCCATGTTGAACACCACTTGGAAGAAGCACTGAGGGTAGCAGGGGCACAGAATGTACTCTGGGTGGGGGACTTCAATGTCTACTGACCGAGTCCTGAAGGACATAGCTGCCAGGCTGGGCCTGCGGCAGGTGGTGAGAGAACCAACAAGAGGGAAAAACCTACTTGACCTCATCCTCACCAATCTACCTGTCGCAGATGCACCTGTCCATGACAGTATTGGTAGCAGTGACCACCGCACACACCTTGTGGAGACGAAGTCCCGTCTTCACACTGAGGACACCCTCCATCCTGTTGTGTGCCACTACCACTGTGCTAAATGGGATAGATTCAGAACAGATCTAGCAGCTCAAAACTGGGCATCCATGAGGCATTGTGGGCCATCAGCAGCAGCAGAATTGTAGTCCACCACAATCTGTAACCTCATGGCCCGGCATAGCCCTCACTCTACCATTACCATCAAGCCAGGGGACCAACCTTGGTTCAATGAGGAGTGTAGAAGAGCATGCCAGGAGCAGCACCAGGCGTACCTAAAAATGAGGTGCCAACTTGGGGAAGCTGCAACACAGGACTACATGCATGCTAAACAATGGAAGCAGCATGCTACAGACAGAGCTAAACGATCCCACAACCAAAAGATCAGATTAAAGCTCTGCAGTCCTGCCACATCCAGTCGTGAATGGTGATGGACAATTAAACAACTGACAGGAGGAGGAGGCCCCATGAACATCCCCATCCTCAATGATGGTGGAGTCCAGCACGCCAGTGCAAAAGACAAGGCTGAAGTGTTTGCAACTGTCTTCAGCCAGAAGTGCTGATTGGATGATCCATCTCGGCCTCCTCCTGAGGTCCCCACCATAACTTCAGCCAATTTGATTCACTCTACGTGATATCAAGAAATGGCTGAGCATACTGGACACAGGAAAGGCTATGAGCCCCGACAACATCCCGGTTGTCGTGCTGAAGACTTGTGCTCCAGAACTAACCGCGCCTCTAGCCAAGTTGTTCCAGTACAGCTACAACACCGGCATCTACCCAACAATGTGGAAAACTGCCCAGGTTTGTCCTGTCCACAAAAAGCAGGACAAATCCAATCCAGCTAATTACCGCTCCATCAGTCTACTCTCAATCACCAGCAAAGTAATAGAAGGTGTTGGCAACAGTGCTATCAAGTGGCACTTACTCATTAATAACCTGCTCACCGATGCTCAGGACCACTCGGCTCCAGACCTCATTGCAGCCTTGGTCCAAACATGGACAAAAGAGCTGAATTCGAGAGGTGAGGTGAGAGTGACTGCCCTCGACATCAAGACAGCATTTGACCGAGTGTGGCATCAAGGAGCCATTGTAAAATTGAAGTCAATGGGAATCAGGGGAAACACTCTCCACTGGCTGGAGTCATAACTAGCACAAAGGAAGATGGTTGTAGTTGTTGGAGGACAATCATCTCAGCCCCAGGACTTCGCTGCACGAGTTCCTCAGGGCAGTGTCCTAGGCCCAACCATGTTCAGCTGCTTCATCAATGACCTTCCCTCCATCATAAGTTCAGAAGTGGGGATGTTCACTGATGATTGCACAGTGTTCAGTTCCATTCACAATTCCTCAGACAATGAAGCAATCTATGCCCGCATGCAGCAAGACCTGGACGACATTCAGGCTTGGGCTGATAAGTGGCAAGTAACATTCACGCCACACAAGTGCCAGGCAATGACTATCTCCAACAACAGAGCATCTAACCACCGCCCCTTGACATTCAATGACATTACCATCGCCAAATCCCCCAACATAAACATCGTGGGGGTCACCATTGACCAGAAACTTAACTGGACCAACCACATAAGTACTGTGGCTACAAGAGCAGGTCAGAGGCTGGGTAATCTGTGGTGTGCGTCTCACCTCCTGACTCCCCAAAGCCTTTCCACCATCTACGAGGCACAAGTCAGGAGTGTGAGGGAATACTCTCCACTTGCCTGGATGAGTGCAGCTCTAACAACATTCAAGAAGCTCGACACCATCCAGGACAAAGCAGCCCACTTGATTGGCACCCCATCCACCACCTTAAACATTCACTTCCTCCACCACCGGCGTACCGTGGCTGCAGTGTGTACCATCTACAAGATGCACTGCAGCAACTTGCCAAGGCTTCTTCGGCAGCACCTCCCAAACCCACGACCTCTACCACCTAGAAGGACAAGGGCAGCAGGCGCATGGGAACACCACCACCTGCAAGCTCCCCTCGAAGTCACACACCATCCTGAATTGGAAATATATTGCCGTTCCTTCATAGTCGCTGGGTCAAAATCCGAGCACTCCCTCCCTAACAGCACTGTGGGAGTACCTTCACGACATGGACTGCAGCGGTTCAAGAAGGCGACTCATCACCACCTTCTCAAGGGCAACTAGGGATGGGCAATAAATGCTGGCCTTTCCAGTGACTCCCACATCCCAGGAACGAGTAAATATAAAATAAAGGTTTAGCTTAACTTCCTTGCCTGTGTATTCTATGCCTCTATTAATAAAGCCAAGGATCCCAGAGGCTTTTTTAATAGCCTTCTCAACTTCTCAAAGATTTGTGTACATACACCTCCAGGTCTTTCTGTTCCAGCATCCCCTTTAGAATTTTACCATTTAGTTTATATTGCCTATCCTCATTCTTCCTACCAAAATCTATCACTTCACACTTCTCTGCATTAAATTTAATCTGCCAGATGTCTGCCCATTTCACCAACCTGTCTATGTCCCCCTGTCTGCCTTTCTCTTTCTGTTTTTCCTCACTGCCTCTGTCTCAGAGGTTTTGGACATTAGAATCTCTGTTTCACAAGTGTTTGTGATTAGCATTGACCTTTTCTGCCAGCTAAACACAGGTGGAGGTAAAGCTTTTGAAATTTGCCCCCTTGTTTTCAAAAGTATTTGAAGACAGTCACTGGGCAGAAGGTGCTGGGTACTAAAGAAAACAATGCCATCAATAGAACTGACTGATGCATCTGAGGATATTAGGTACACTGCACAGGCTCGGACTGCACAATGCAAGTTATGAAATATAAATATTTTGTTTCAACCGTTATTTTGAACATTTGAGAAAAAAAGTGGCCAAAAATAATTTCAGAATAAATTTTGAGCAATTTGTGGGAACCCATTGGCCAGGCTGCACAGTCACAGGCTGAGGCACACTCACTAGGAAACCACAGCTACTGTCACACAATGTGCCACCTGCGTCATTTAAAATACCTATAGCAAAAGTACCAACAGGAGTAACGGGTAATGCAGCTACCCCCTGTATTTAGAATGAGTTAAAATTCTCACCCTTGTGTTCAAATCCCTCCATGGCCTCGCTCCTCCCTATCCCTGTAACCCCCTCCAGTCCTACACCCCACCAAAATCTCGGCGCTCCTCCAAATCTGACCACTTGCGCATACCCAATTTTAATCGCTCCAACATTGGCGGCTGTGCCTTCAGCTGCCTAGGTCCTAAATTTTGGAATTCTCTCCTTAAACCTCACCGCCTCTCTATCTCTCTCTCATCCTGTAAGTGTCACCTGTGGCTCAGTTGGGACCTATCTTACCTCACCAGAGACTTAAGCACAAAATCCAGGCAGACACTCCCAGCGAATATAAGTCTAATCGACCCAATCTTTCTTCATATATCATTCCTGCCATCCCAGGTATCAGTCTGGTGAATCTTCGCTGCACTCCCTCCATGGCAAGAACATCCTTCCTCAGATAAGGCGACCAAATCTGCACACAATACTCAAGGTGTGGTCTCACCAAGGCCCTGTATAGCTGCAGCAAGACATCCTTGCTCCTGTACTCGAATCCTCTTGCTATGAAGGCCAGCAAACCATTTGCCTTCTTAACCGCCTGCTGCACCTGCATGCTTACCTTCAGTGACTGGTGCACAAGGACACCCAGGTCTCGTTGCACTTCCCCTTTTCCCAATCTATTGCCATTCAGATAATAATCTGCCTTCCTGTTTTTGCCACCAAAGTGGATAACCTCGCATTTATCCACATTATACTGCATCTGCCCAATCGCCCAACCTGTCCAAATCGTACTGGAGTTTCTCTGCATCCTCCTCACAGCACACACGCCCACCCAGCTTTGTGTCGTCTGCAAACTTGGAGATATTACATCTAGTTCCCTCGTCTAGATCATTAATATATATTGTGAATAACTGGGGTCCTAGCACCGATCTCTGCGGTACCTCACTAGTCACTGCCTTCCACTCGGAAAAAGACCCGTTTATTCCAACTCTTTGCTTCCTGTCTGCCAACCAGTTTTCTATCCAAGTCAGTACCTTACCCCCAATCCCATGTGCTTTAAATTTGCAAGATAGTCTCTTATGCGGGACCTTATCTAAAGCCTTCTGAGAGTCCAAGTACACCACATCCACTGGTTCTCCCTTACCTATTCTACCAGTTACATCCTCAAAAAATTCCAGTAGATTAGTCAAGCACGATTTACCTTTTGTAAATCCATGTTGACTTTGTCCGATCCTGTCACTGTTTTCCAAGTGCTCTGCTATTACATCTTTTATAATGGACTCTAGCATTTTTCCCACTACCGATGTCAGGCTATAATTCCCCGTTTTTTTCTCTACCATCTTTTTTAAACAGTGGGGTAACATTTGCTACCCTCCAATCCATGGGAACTGTTCCAGAGTCTATAGAATTTTGGAAGATGACCAGCAGTGCATCTACTATTTCTAGGGCCACTTCCTTAAGTACCCTAGGATGTAGATTATCAGGCCCTGGGGATATATCGGCCTTCAATCTCGTCAATTTCCCCAACACCATTTCCCTACAAATACTGATTTCATTCAGTTCCTCCCTCTCATTAGACCCTATCTTCCCCGACATCTCTGGAAGTTTATTTATGTCTTCCTTTGTGAAGACAGAACCAAAGTATGTATTTAATTGGTTTGCCATGTCTTTGTTCCCCATTATAAATTCCCCTGATTCTGCCTGCAAGGGACCTACGCTTGACTTTACTAATCTTTTTCTCTTCACATATCTATAGAAGCTTTTACAGTCAGTTTTTATGTTCCCTGCCAGCTTACTCTCATACTCTATTTCCCCCCTCTTAATTAATCCCTTTGTCCTCCTTTGTTGAATCCTAAACTGCTCCCAATCCTCAGGTTTGCTGCTTTTTCTGGCCAATTTATATGTCCTCTCCTTGGATCTTACGCTATCCCTAATTTCCCTTGTTAGCCAATGTTGAGTCACCTTTTGTGTTTTATTTTTATGCCAAACAGGGATGAACAAATTCTGTAGTTCATCCATGCAATCTTTAAATGTTTGCCATTGCCTATTCACTGTCAACCCTTTAAGTAACATTCCCCAATCCATCCTAGCCAACTAATGCCATCATAGTTTCCATTATTTAAATTCAGTACCCAAGTCTCTGAATCAACTACTTCACTCTCCATCTTAATGAAGAATTCGATCATATTATGATCGCTTCTCCCCAACAAGATTGCTAATTAATCCTTTCTCATTACATAATACCCAGTCTAAGATGGCCTGATCTCTAGTTGGTTCCTCGACATACTGGTCCAGGAAACCATCCCGTATACACTCTAGGAATTCCGCTTTCACAGTATTGTTACTAATTTGGTGAGACCAATCTATATGTAGATTAAAGTCACCCATGATAACTGCGGTGCCCTTATTGCACGCATCTCTAATTTCCCGTTTAATGCCATCCCCAACCTCAGCATTACTGTTTGGGGGTCTGTATACAACTCCCACTAACGTTTTCTGCCCCTTGGTATTTCTCAGTTCTAGCCATACAGATTCCACATCATCAGAGCTAATATCCTTCCTTACTATTGTGTTAATCTCCTCTTTAACCAGCAATGCTACCCCACCGCCTTTTCCTTTGTGCCTGTCCTTCCTGAATATTGAATACCCCTGGATGTTGAATTCCCAGCCTTGGTCACCCTGGAGCCATGTCTCCGTAATCCCAATTAGATCATATCCGTTTACATCTATTTGCGCAGCTAATTCATCCACCTTATTATGAATGCTCCTTGCATTAAGACACAAAGCCTTCAGGCTTGTTTTTTTAACACTCTTAGACCTTTTAGAATTATTGTTTACTGCGGCCATGTTTGATTTACACCCTTGATTTCTCTGACTTCCACTTTTGCTTTTCTCCTTCCTGTCTTTTGCTTCTATCCTTGCTTCCCTTTCCTCTGTCTCCTTGCACAGGTCCCCAACCCCCTGCCATTTTAGCTTAAACCCTCCCCAACAGCACTAGCAAACACTCCCCCAGGACATCGGTCCCCGTCCTGCCCAGTTTGTACTGGTCCCACCTCCCCCAGAACCGGTTCCAATGTCGCAGGAATTTGAATCCCTCCCCCTTGCACCATTCTTCTAGCCACGTATTCATCTGAAATATCCTTCTATTTCTACTCTGACTAGCACATGGCATTGGTAGCAATCCTGAGATTACTACCTTTGAGGTCCTATTTTTAAATTTACCTCCTAACTCCTTATATTCAGCTTTTAGGACCTCATCCCATTTTTTACCTATATCATTGGTACCTATATGCACCACCACAACTGGCTGTTCACCCTCCCCCTCCAGAATGCCCTGCAGCCGCTCCGAGACATCCTTGACCTTTGCACCAGGGAGGCAACATGCCATCCTGGAGTCTCGTTTGCAGCCGCAGAAACGTCTATCTATTGCCCTTACAATAGAATCCCCTATCACTATAGCTCTCTCGCTCTTTTTCCTCCCGTCCTGTGCAACAGAACCACCCATGGTGCCAGGAAGTTGGTTGCTGCTGCCTTCCCCCGATAAGCCATCCTCCCCAACAATATCCAAAGCGGTATATCTGTTTGAGAGGGGGATGGCCACAGGGGACCCCTGCACTACCTGCCTGCGCCTACTTCTCTGCCTGGCGGTCACCCATTCCCTTCCTGCCTGTGCAGCCTTTACCTGCGGTGTGACCAACTCTTTAAACGTGATATCCACGATGTCCTCAGCATCGCGAATGCTCCAGTATGTATCCATTCGCAGCTCCAGCGCCGCAATGCAGCCTGTCAGTAGCTGCATACACTTCCCGCACACATGGTCGTCAGGGACACAGGAAGTGTCCCTGATTTCCCACATAGTGCAGGAGGAGCATGCCACGGGGCCGAGCTGTGCTGCCATGACTTACCCTTTAATTAATTTAAATTAAATCAATACCACCAATTATTCTATAATTAAATGATATACTCAAGGGCCCTTGTTTCCTAGCACTCCCCGCTACACAACAGGGACCTTAGAAACTATAACCACAAAATTAAGACTTTCTAAACTTTATAAACTATGGCCTAGAAATTCAGTGGGCTTTGCGCCCAGTTACCGCCCAAAGAGGGCTTCTGCGCCAGTCTACAAACTTCGGGCGAACTTCATTGACGCGCTAATTGCGGCGGTAGCCGTTAGCGCTGCGCCGCCACCGATGACGTCATCGGTGTGCGCAGCGCCCCGGTACCGCCCCGACACCGGCCCGACCCCCATCTTCAGTAGCGGCCGCCTCTTCCGTGGCGGCCGCTAATAACATTCGGAGACCGGGTCCGTACAGCAGCCTTAGTGGGGCGCTTTAATGTGGAGGTGCGGCCGGCCGCTTTTTCGGCGGCCGCCTGCCCGCACCTCCTTCCCTGGCCTCCTCCACCCCCCCCCCGCGGCATTGCCGGCTGGTTTCCGGGAGCCCGGCACTTCTCCGTTGTGCCGGGCTCTTTTGCCGGCACTCGCGATCGGGGCTCCGGCTGCTGCAGGCACCTTCCCCTTAAGAGAGGGAGGAAGGCCTGCAGTACCGCAGCCTGCCGCTCCGCTGCGGGTGGCGCTGCGGCCACTAGCGCGCCGATATTCAGTTTCAGCGCCCCAAGCGGGGGCGGCCACACCCTTGAACAGCGGCCGTCCTCGACTTTGGGCGCTGAAACTGAATATCGGCTGGGTGCGAGTGGCTCCGCGCCCAGCGGTAAATTCTGGCCGCCAGCGAGCTGGCGGGGCTATAGCTAATTTCTAGGCCTATGAACCTTAACTGTCAAACTATAGAGTATAAATACTCACCCAATCAGGTGCTTCCTCCTGCCCGCATCACGTTTTGAATCGTGATGTGGCTCTGGAACGCCACCGCTGGTCTGCGAGATTGGTAAGCCTCTGTAAAAAAGCCCGCGAAAGTGAGTTTAAATACCCACCGAGTCTCTGCTCTCACCGCTCCCGACAATGCCCTATGAAAAAAAGCCCGCGAAAGTGAGTTTAAATACTCACTGAGTCTCCGCTCTCGACAATGGCCTGTGAAAAAAAGCCCGCGAAAGTGACTTTAAATACTCACTGAGTCTCCGCTCTCACCGTTCCCGACAATCTTTCGGATGAGACGTTAAACCGAGGCCCCATCTGCCCTCTCAGGTGGACCTAAAAGATCCCACGGCACTATTTGAAGAGGAGCAGGGCAGTTACCCCTGGTGTCCCGGCCAACATTTATCCCTCAACCAACAGCACCAAAACAGATTATCTGGTCATGATCACATTGCTGTTTGTGGGAGCTTGCTGCGTGCAAATTGGCTGCCATGTTTCCTACATTACAACAGAGATTACACTTCAAAAGGTTATTAGCTGTAAAGTGCTTAAAACATCCTGAGGTCATGGAAGCCACTTTCTTTCCTTTCTTTCTTAAAACCTTTGACCAAGCTTTTGGTCACCTGTCCTAATATATCCTTATGTGGCTCGGTGTCAAATTTTGTTTGATAATACTCCTGTGAAGCATCTTGGGATGTTTTACTACGTTAAAGGCGCTATATGAATGCAAGTTGTTGTTGAGTTTTTAACAAATGCGGCCCTAGGTATCGAATTTAATATGTAACACATATTCATGAGTCACTGTTGTCGAGTCCATACGGCTGTTGTGCGGCAAGTTTGCCGCTGCCCTGGGGACAGAGTTTTACCACAGCTGCTTCCAAATTCTTCATGTACATCAAACCCACTATACTAAACATTGGGGACGTATCAAGACTTGAAAGGAGAGAGTAAAGCCTGGATATTGGGGAGAGAGAGTGAAATCCAGTCAATGATGGATGGGATTAGTGCATTAATTTTACTCATTTAAGAGAGAAACTCAGTCATTTATTTTGGTTTAAAAATGACACAGATTTTTGATTCCTGTCAATCTTACAAATAAATACAGCTTCACTTTTTTTAAAAATGGTTTAGTATTTGTGCCACTATAATTGATCATAAAAGACACCCCTTACATTTCCCACCCATAATGACAGACCTCGAAGTTCAATTTGATTTAATTAATTAACATGGAAATGTTTAGGAAGATGCAGCCAGACATTTGCTTATTACAATAATAAAAAAGTTCCTCCCACAATTTTACTGAAAAACAAAATTCTAACTTAGAGCTGCATACAGATAATAAGTTACTATTGTTTTTTCTGCTGCTTCTATCGTTATAAAGCAGGGTATCCTCCAATTTGCTGTTCCTAATGCCATGGGAGATCTACTAGTGTATTAATATGCAGCTTTTGTAAGAAACCCATTGGAGGAGTGATGGCACCATGAACTTAATCTAAGTGGAGGAAGCTGTGCCAACAAATGGTCAAATTCAATGAAGAATGATATAACTAATGTTTTGACCTTAAAGTACTGATCAATATAAGGAGGGAAATGATAATTCTGTTCAATCCAAAGCCCTAAACCCAACTGTGCAGACTACTGGTCATTTGTTTTTAGATGTCTCCTCCAAACATGCAAAAAGCTCAGTTTAAATCTTGCCACAGAAACACACGTAGAATAGTCAAACATCAGTCATCATTTGGAGGCAGAGTGTGACATCGGCAATTTGGAACAGCAGGGTGCCGCAAACCAGATTTTAAAACTGAGACTATGCACAATTGGGCTAAAATTTAAGGAATAAAAAATTCTGCTTTCATTTTTGTTTCATTCGAATTGATTTTCCATGGCACTGCTCACGGGGAGCCAAGACAAATTGTAGTATTCAGTTCAAGCAGGGTTAGCGGACAAGGGGAAAGCTGGAGCAGGTGGGGGCAGACAGGAAAGAGAAGAGAGGCGGGATAGGGTAGAGGAGTGGGTGGGAAGGGGACAAAAAGGGAGGGGAGGGGACAGAGGATAGAGAAGGGATAGAGGATAGGGATGGAGCATTGGGTGGAGAGAGGGAGAAAGAAGTGAGAGGGAGAGAGAGGTGAGAGATAGATGAAAGACCGAGTGGAGATGAGCAGAAGGGGAGGCTTGAAGAGGGAAACTAGGGGAGTGGGTGAAGGTGTGTGGGGAGGAAGGAAACAGGGTCAGAGGATGTGGTTGAAGGGCATGGGGAATGGAGATGGGGAGAGGGAGGGGGTAGGGCAACAGGAGGGATTGGAAGAATGGGGATGAGGAGAGGAAAGTGGGTAGGAGGGAGATGGGGAAGGCAATAGAGCAGATGGACAGAGAGGAGATGTGGGAAGGAAACAGGGATAGAGGTAACGGGGGGGGGGAGGGAATATCAGGCCATAATAAACAGAGCTGGGGAGTGTGCGCAAGGATCAGACGAATGGGCCTAAAACGTGCTTAGCTGATGGGGAGGGCGGCTGTGGCTGATACAGAAGCAGATGCAGGACCAAAAATACGCACACTGGTATGAAATACACTCAGCAGGGTGCGGCATTGAGGCCTGAAACATGAAAATTGGGCAAGAGTGGGTAGAGGACGCTCAAGGCTCACCAATAAGGAGTCAAGCCAGTGCAGAAATTCTACAGCCATAGAGGTGAGGCAGAGAGAGAGGGGGAGGGGTTCGAAGATCATGGTTACTGAAGAGCCGAGAGACAGGTCCAGCAAAGTGCAGTTGAAAACCAACGGATGTGGGGAGGAGGGGGAGCATGCTGTTATTTGATACTCAGAAGGTGGCATTGGGGAAGGAACGACAGGTGCGGGGGAAAGACACTGCCAGAATGGCAGATGGGGGTGGGAGATTGTCAGGGATTTAGCAGCAAAATGTAAGAGAGAGTAAGAGAGAGCCGACTGCCTTCAGGTTTCTTGCAGCGGATGGCTCAGAGTAGGGGGCGAGGCCAGAGGCAGAAGCTCAATCCAAGGATAGATGGAGGAAAAATGCCCAAAAGGGAAGCTCCAGGTTACCAATGTGGGGAACATTTTTACAAAATTTATATAAATTAAAAATTTCCTTCTTACCTTTATTTTGCTTTACCAACATGGCTGACACCACTGGAGCCTCAGACCCTGAGGCTACTCTGCAATGACACTCAGTGGCCAGAGCCTTCCAATGCATGCAGACTCATCAACTCGGAATATAAAATAGCAGCTAATGGGGGCGATTTTTGTCTCGATACTGCCAGTTTACACCTAAAGATGGGGCAGCATCGAGATCAAAACTGCATGGAGGATTGACCCATCGACTTCCTAGTGGGACAGGACAAGTCAGGAGGCAGCCATTTCCAGCGGTATTTATAAGGGATTCTCATTTGCTCTCAGCAAGTGTGCTGGAAAGGTTTGGGAGACATTTTGCTTCTATTACATTGTAGATTTTTTGCTACTTAGACTATTTTAAAATGCTTGAAGTGACTGTAGAAAGTTATGATCTCTTAAGGCACTCAGACAATGCACTTCTTTCTTTGGCAATTGCACTCTGGGTGCAGCACGTGGAGGAGGAGCAGCCACAGGAGAAGGAGCAAAGGGGACTGTCACAGAGTTACATCATCTCCTGCAACAAGATCTACGACCAGCTGTCATAGGCAGCACGGTACTGCCTGTTTTAGTCAAGGTCACTGCAGCCCTGAACTTCTTTGCCTCTGGCTCTTTCCAGGCTGTATCAGGGGCTATCAGCAAAACTGGCAGTCTGACTGATGCCATGTCTGCTAGTCATGCTCATCACATCCTCCATGGACAACCGGAAGCAGTAGGATAGGGCTCCGAGGTTCACACAGATTGCAGGCTTCTCCCAAATCCAGGGCCCCATTGACTGCACTCATATTGACCTGCCTTTATGAATCCCAAGGGCTTCCATTCCACTACTATGCAAATGGTGTCTGCTCACCAGCAGCACATCATGCAGGTCTGTGCCTCCTTTGCCAGCAGCTCCCATGACGCTTTTATCTTGTGTGCCAGCGTGATGTGAAGAGGATCTTCAACATGATGAGGGAGATCGACACTGAAATGGAGGATGGTGAGGAAGCCGGAGGGTCCTAACCCCTGCCTGCATCTAGAGCTCTTCAGCAGCAGCTCACTGAAGAGCACTTCAACTGAATATTCCCTGCTCCCCTGCATTAACAGTCATGTCCAACATCACCCTAGTCCTTCCAGCCTCGAATAAGCTGCATGTGCCTAAACACCAACATTGATATTCATGTCAACTAACATTGCAGGGTCACCAGCTACTTGAGGAACACTCTGCACACAAAGGTTACTTATTGGCTTACACAATGTCTACACACTAATTATCACCCTGGTGTGTGCCCATACTGCCTGTGTTAATTGCTCTCTTATCGACTCTTGTGCTCTTACAAAGTTCTCTCCCAGTGGCTTCAGGATGTGAGGGGGAAGGTTGCTGTCGCTCAGTCAAGGGCTCCTGAGATAATTGCGGTTGTTGACATCTCGGAGCTTGGGCCTGAGCGAGCCCAGCTCTAGACTGCAGCATCTCGGTGGCTGCTGTGGCAGTCTGATCCAGCTGGCTTTCTGGCAGCAGGGCAGGCGTTGGTTGAGAGGGTCGCAAGGGTCCAGATGCATTGTCGCTCTGTGAGAGAGCAACGCGTTCCATTCTCTCTGTGTGACTGCCCCTACTATCAGGCTGTGGAGCAGCACTCCCACTGATCTGTGGGAGAGCAAACTGTAGGATATCCATTAAGTGATTGAAACCCCTATCTATTTGATCTCCCAGGCTGACCAAGACGGAGGAGATGGTGGAGCCGAGTGGCTGAATGGCCCCAGAATAAGCTTTTCTGAGAGATGCTATTGCACCACAGACTCCTGCAAGGAGGGTCCAGCTTCATCATCCACGAAGGTAACTGCATGCTCCATTGTTGACGGCAGAGTGACCATTCCATGCACGAGAACCCCACAAAAGTTGGCAGTGGACTTCTCCACACGCTCCGACATGTTTCAGAAGCTCCCTGACAAGACAGTCCAGTGCATTCAGTAATTACTGGTGCTCGAAAGCATCTTTCTTTTAAAAGTTGTTCCCCTAAAGTCTGCATCTCTGTTCTCTTTAGCAGAGCTAGATCAAGAGCTTGCCATCCAGTGGGCTGTTTCCTAGGCTATCCTTTCCACCTGCACCTGCTCACTTGTGCTCAGTGAATCACCCAACGCATTAGACCATAACTCGTTCACTATACCACGTGGGGTGCCAATTTCTGTGCTGGTCCTTGTAAGGGTGAGGGGCGAGTGATGGTGCATCTGCAGGAGGGTTCTTCCCATCAGTCTGTGCACATGCAGGGCCCCGAGTTGTCTGAGGAGGGAGGGATAAAGGCTAGCATGTAATGGTAAGGGGAAGCAGTAACAGATGAGTGGCAGCACAATACAGCACCAGGTTGTCATGGTGTGCGAGTTGGTGAGAGAAAATGAATTAAGTAAAAAGAGAAAAGGAAGGGATGATGTCCAAACAACCTGCTATGCATGGCTTCCAGACTGACCCTCTCTAATTCTGCGTTACCCGCTATCTGCAAATGATGTCAATAAATGCTTCCTCCACTGGTGTCAGAGTTTAGAGTATACCAGGACCTCCTCCTGTTCTTGAAGTCTCCCTTTGGCTGTGTGCCAGCTTCTTCTTTAAGAGTAGCAGTGGGTTCGTGTATGCCCTGTTGAAGGGTTTTGAAGATGTATGAGGCTATTTTGCACAGTGCACACGATGAGAAGAAGCAGCAGCAAGTGTGCCCAAGAGAGAGAAGTAGGTGTGGGGGCAGCAACAGAAGTGTTCCATTGTGATTGGAGGAGAGGCATGGGAAGTGGGAAGGGTAAGATTGATAGTGCAGGGGCTAAAGTCGGGTGATCCAGGGTTGTACAGAGAGCAAGAGATTTGTGAAAGGGTGTCTTACCATGGCTGTTCTGGTGAGGTCATGAAATACCTTCCTGCATTGCAGCCAGGTCCTTGGAACAATGCTGCTGGCATTGAACTGCTCAGCCACCTCTCCATTCCTGTTGACTAATTTGATGGAATACCAGTCTCCCATTGGAGGAGAAGCGGACATCCTTCTTGTTGCTCATTTGTTCTACAAGCATATCCGTGGCTACATCGGAGAAGGGGCTGGGTCCTGGATGACGGCGTGCTTCAATAACTCGCTCTCCACCACTGAAAAGTGCATCTCCCCTTTAAGTTGGTGCAGGCTGCCTTTAAGTAGCAACTGCCCTGCTCATCCTCCCAAATGACAAGCTGCCTATAAGGAACACAATTAACACCAGCAGCTCGCCTATTTAAGGTTAATGAGGTCGAACCATGAAAATTGATCAGGACCCCCACTGACTGAATCAGGCGGGCAGAGTGGAACAGATGACCCGCCCACCGCTTATACGCCAAACATGAAAATCACCCCCAGTGTGCCGGCAGCTAGGGCTACAGTTAGGGAATTACAAATATCAGCTAAAGCTTTAAGAGGCTTAACAGGTATTGCAATGCCAAAATGCCACAGACAGTTGAAGTTAGAGTTTTCAATGCATTTTGAAATGGAATGTTGTGACCCATCTACCATTTTTAATATTATTAATAATATATTATTGATGAATATTTAACTGAATAAATAAATAGCTTGGTAAAATGTGCGAGGCCCCTTGGGGAGGAGCGATCATAATATGATAGAATTCTTCATTAAGATGGAGAGTGAAGTAGTTAACTCAGAGACTAGGGTCCTGAACTTAAATAAAGGACACTACGATGGTATGAGACGTGAATTGGCTAGGATGGATTGGGGAACGTTACTTAAAGGGTTGACGGTGGATAGGCAATGGCAAACATTTAAAGATCACATGGATGAACTACAGAACTTGTTCATCACTGTCTGGCATAAAAATAAAACAAAAAAGGTGGCGCAACCGTAGCTAACAAGGAAAATTAGGGATAGCATAAGATCCAAGGAGAGGACATATAAATTGGCCAGAAAAAGCAGCAAACCTGAGGATTGGGAGCAGTTTATGATTCAGTAAAGGAGGACAAAAGGATTAATTAAGAGGGGGAAATTAGAGTATGAGAGTAAGCTTGCTGGGAACATAAAAACCGACTGTAAAAGCTTCTAAAGATATGTGAAGAGAAAAAGATTGGGGAAGTCAGGCGTAGGTCCCTTGCAGTCAGAATCAGGGGAATGTATAATGGGGAACAAAGACATGGCAGACCAATTAAATACATACTTTGGTTCTGTCTTCACAAAGGAGGACACAAGTAAACTCCCAGAGATGTTGGGGAACATAGGGTCTAATGAGGGAGGAACTGAATGAAATCAGTATTTGTAGGGAAATGGTGCGTTAGGGAAATTGATGGGATTGAAGGCCGATAAATCCCCAGGGCCTGATAATCTACATCCTAGGGTACGTAAGGAAGTGGCCCTGGAAATAGTAGATGCATTGCTGGTCATCTTCCAAAATTCTATAGACTCTGGCACAGTTCCCATGGATTGGAGGGTAGCTAATGTAACCCCACTATTCAAAAAAGGTGGTAGAGAGAAAATGGGGAATTATAGACCGGTAAGCCTGACATCGGTAGTGGGGAAAATGCTAGAGTCCATTATAAAAGATGTAATCTTAGAGCACTTGGAAAACAGTGACAGGATCGGACAAAGTCAACATGGATTTACAAAAGGTAAATCGTGCTTGACTAATCTACTGGAATTTTTTGAGGATGTAACTGGTAGAATAGATAAGGGAGAACCAGTGGATGTGGTGTATTTGGACTTTCAGAAGGCTTTCGATGAGGTCCCACATAAGAGATTAGCGTGTAACGTTAAAGCACATGGGATTGGGGGTAAGGTACTGACTTGGATAGAAAACTGGTTGGCAGAGAGGAAGCAAAGAGTTGAAATAAACAGGTCTTTTTCTGAGTGGCAGGCAGTGACTAGTGGGGTACCACAGGGATCGGTGCTAGGACCCCAGCTATTCACAATATATATTAATGATCTAGACGAGGGAACTAGATGTAATATCTCCAAGTTTGCAGACGACACAAAGCTGGGTGGGCGTGTGTGCTGTGAAGAGGATGCCGAGAAAGTCCAGTATGATTTGGACAGGTTGGGTGATTGGGCAGATGCAGTGTAATGTGGATAAATGCGAGGTTATCCACTTTGCTGGCAAAAACAGAAAGGCAGATTATTATCTGAATGACAATAGATTGGGAGAAGGGGAAGTGCAACGAGACCTGGGTGTCCTTGTGCACCAGTCGCTGAAGGTAAGCATGGAGGTGCAGCAGGCGGTTAAGGCGGCAAATGATATGTTGGCCTTTATAGCAAGAGGATTCTCGAGTACAGGAGCAAGGATGTCTTGCTGCAGTTGTACAGGGCCTTGGTGAGACCACACCTTGAGTGTTGTGTGCAGTTTTGGTCGCCTTATCTGAGGAAGGATGTTCTTACCATGGAGGGAGCGTAGCGAAGATTCACCAGACTGATACCTGGGATGGCAGGAATGACGTATGAGGAGAGATTGGGTCGATTGGGCTTATATTCGCTGGAGTTTCGAAAAATGAGAGGGGATCTCATTGAAACTTATAACATTCTAACAGGACTAGACAGACTAGATGCAGGAAGGATGTTCCTGATGGCGGGGGAGTCCAGAACCAGGGGTCACAGTCTAAAGATAAGGGGTAAGCCATTTAGGACAGAGATGAGGAGGAATTTCTTCACCCAGAGAGTGGTGAACCTGTGGAATTCTCTACCACAGAAGGCAGTTGAGGCCAATTCATTAAATATATTCAAGAAGGAGTTAGATATATTTCTTAAGGCTAAAGGGATCAAGGGATATGGGGAGAAAGCAGGGACAGGGTACTGAATTTGGATGATCAGCCATGATCTCATTGAATGGCGGAGCAGGCTCGAGGGGCTGAATGGCCTACTTCTGCTCCTATCTTCTATGTTTCTATGTAAAATAATGTTCTTAAAACACTGCAGTCTGGGCAAATAATCTGTTCAACTGACCCTCAGCAATTTGCCAATGACTGAATTTAAGGCAAACTTGGCAGGAATTCTCACAGAATCTTGGGTTGGAAGGTAGTGCACAAAGTATAGAGTAGCATTAACAATGTCACTTAAAATGAAATTGCAAAGAAAGTTTCCTTTAATGGTCTATTCACAATTTATCACTATATTTTCCACTGCATTTATTTTCTCTCAGATTTGGCGACACTTAATCCAAATAGGATATTTAATACTGCAAATACTTTCAATGGCTCCGACATTCTCTATGAAGATAAAATATCTTAAATGCCTTTTTTTCCCCCCCACTCACTGTTTCAACATTCCTAAAGTTAATTATGGACGTAATAGTTTTTTTGTGTCCTTAGAGAATGATGCTACAGAAGGATTGTGGTCACCTCTCCAAGTTTTTGAATACAAAGCAAGTACATGAAAAGTACTTAGCGAGGACTCAGTAGAATAAATTACATTTCATTATATTACAATAGACTAGAATCATTTTGAAAAATATAATCATTGTTATTCCATGTTTGATGTTAAAATGGCTTAAATTGCACATTGAATTCAATCTTGGCTGTGTCATACTTACAGTGAAGGATCTTGGACCAGGTCTTTAAGGTTTATCCCACTTCTATCTTCGGCAAGGTTTCTGAAGCAGCTATCACTCACTGTAAAAGATGAATAGAAAATCACAGTGATATTTCCAAATATTGCCTTCGGACCAAGAATCTTTCTCTTCCTCTTTTCTGTCAACTTTTTCCTTCCCCTCCCCTGAACGCATTGATTCCTCCTGGGGTACAATCTCCTCACCTCCAGTTGACCTCCAGTACCTTACCCAAATCACCAGTCTTCATATGTGAGCTTGGACGGTGAGTTTCAGCAGGGTATTCAACCTCAAGAAGCAATACAGTCAAGACCATGTATATGTATATTCCGTTCCAGTTTTAGGGATAGGGACTCAGCGGTGCTGAAAAAGAACTATTGTGGTCCTACCACCTACCCCGTTTCAACCTTTGCATTAGCAACTCACTAGCTTAACCAGATAAGCTACCATGGAAATCCTTCAAAATGAATGTAAGCCAACTGAAAACCAATTATATTTCAACTGAAAAATAAAACTGCACTGAGAAGAACTCTTTTAAAAGATGTTAGAAAGATTAACAAAAACATTCTGATGCTTTTCAAATCTATTTAAGTTGATGCAGATGCATTTCAGTGACATCTGTATACAATAATTGATGTAAGAAAACTACTAGGCACTTGGTCTAAGCGTTAAACAAAGCTTTAATCAACTGTTTTACAACATGGAGGTCTAGTTGTGTCCTTCACTAGTTCCTGTTAAGAATGTCCTGCGCAAGCTGGGCCCGTGCCCGAGTATTTATACTCTCCCTGGACAGCGCCACCCGCAGGCCGCTCAGTTGATTCATGTCAATAATTGTGTTTGGAGTTTTCAAACCAACAACAGGTTTGCCAAATATACTTTGATGGTGATAGTGTCCTTTAAGAATGAAGTGTGCACTACATTTAAATAAAACTTGCTTGGAGGAGTTAGCAGCAGTAGAGATAGTCATAAACCCAGAGTGATTTCACCATTGAGTCATTTCACTAGGGTATGTTAATTGTGATCCTCTGTTCTGTCAAACCTGGTAACTTCTCTGAACCAATTCCCCAGTGATCGAGAAGTTCAAAATCTGTTTTGGTATTGACAAAACTTGCAAAATAATTAAGTTTTATACACAATCTGGAATATTACTAAGCGGCACATATACAAGAATCAAAAAAAGTGCGTCTCATATCTATAAGAGAGCAAGAGAATTGACTTTGTAACATTTTTTTAAAAACGCACTGAAAATTACACGGCAGTGATTTCTGGGATGATAGCTAGAACTTCATTTATTTTTGCCCTTTCTGCATCACAAACAAGTCCTATGACCAATGTGAAAGAAGGATACACCTCAATTGCAAGTAACATTTGGGCCTTCACGAAACAAGGCTTCATCTTTTGCAAACACTCCCAAGACTACAAGCATCAATAAATGATTTCTTCCTCTTTTATTCAAGTCAGACAATAGCCATCATATAAGGGTCCAGGGAAGAGTCGGGTAGAGGAGGAGTGATTCCCCCCGTGAACAATGGCCAATATATGTTCAACTTGAACTTCAACCGAAGAATGAGGGAGTTCATATGAAAGGTTCATGGATTTCTTTTTCACCGTCATTCAACTGCCTCTGCTGATTCGCCCTCTTCCCCTTGCCCACCATTCCAGAGTTCTCCCCAAAGCTGCACCCGCTCCAGCCCCACATCCCATCTCTCTCTAATTTCTCCTCCATCGCCTCGCATCCTCTCCAACCTTATCTCATCCGTGAGACTCACCTCCTGCTTCTTCAACCCATGTCCCACTGAACTATGAACCACCCAAATTCCCTTCCCACCCGCCATGCAAGCTGACTTTGTAAATGGTTCAGCCTTCCTTTCAAAACCATCATCGTCCCCTTGCCAAAAAACACCCTGTCGCACCCTGTCATTGCAAATGACCGATCCATCTCCAACCTCACTTTCCTCTCCTAAGTTCTTGAACACGTTTTGGCCTCCCAAATCCATGCCCATTTCTCCTGCAACTCGCTGTTTGGATCTCTACAACTTAATATAAGTTAAAAAAAGAGAAAATAATAAGACTTAATATAGTTAAATCTTCAGGACCTGATGGTTTCCACCCCAAGGTGTTAAAATAGGTGAGGAAATTGCAGATGCGACATTGCAAAGCTCTCTAGATTCAGCAATTGTATCTTTGGATGGGAAAATAGCAAATGTCACTCCATTATTTAAGAAGGACAGCAAGAGAGAAAGCAGGTAAATACAGACCTTGCAGTTTAACATCAATTGTGGGGAAGTTACTGGAATCTATCAGAGAAGAAGTGACTGAACACTTGGACATGTATGAGCAAATCAAAGCTAGTCAGCATGGATTTATGAAGAGTAAGTCATGGCTGACTAATCTAATTGAATTTTTTGGGAAGGCCACTAGCATGATGGATAAGGGAGTGTCTATGGATGCTTCCTATATGGACTTCCAGAAGGCATTTGTTCTGCACACGAGATTATCAAAAATGAAAGCACATGGAAATAGAGATACCCATGTGACATGGGTTGCTAATTGGTTGGGAGATAGGAAACGGAGAGTAGGGAATAAAGGGAACGTTATCTGATTGGTTGGGTGTGACAAGTGGTGTTCCCCAGGGATCTGGCGCTTCAGCTTTTTATTATATATATTAATGACTTGGATGAAGGAATAAAGAGTTGTAACATAGAAACATAGAAGATAGGAGCAGGAGTAGGCCATTCGGCCCTTCGAGCCTGCTCCGCCATTCAATGAGATCATGGCTGATCATCCAAATTCAGTACCCTGTCCCTGCCTTCTCCCCATATCCCTTGATCCCTTTAGCCGTAAGAAATATATCCAACTCATTCTTGAATATATTTAATGAACTGGCCTCCACCGCCCTCTGTGGCAGAGAATTCCACAGGTTCACCACTCTCTGGGTGAAGAAATTCCTCCTCATTTCAGTCCTAAATGGCTTACCCCTTATCCTTAGACTATGACCCCTGGTTCTGGACTCCCCGGCCATCAGAAACATCCTTCCTGCATCTAGTCTGTCCAGGCCTGACAGAATTTTATAGGTTTCGATGAGATCCCCTCTCAATCTTCTAAACTCCAGTGAGTATAAGCCCAATCGACACAATCTCTCCTCATACGTCATTCCTGCCATCCCAGGTATCAACCTGGTGAATCTTCGCTGCACTCCTTCCATGGCAAGAACGTCCTTCCTCAGGTAAGGCGACCAAAACTGCACACAATATTCAATGTGAGGTTATCCACTTTAGAGCCGAGAAAGACAAATTGAAATATTTTCTTAATGCTGTGGAGCAACAAAGGGATTTAGGTGCCATGTATACAAATCATTGAAAGCTAGTGCACAAGTATGAAAAGCAATCATAAAGGCTAATAGAAGTTTGGCCTTTATCTCAAAGGGGTTGGAATGAAAAGTGAGGAAATAATGCTTCAGTTGTACAGAGTCTTTGTTAGACCCATCTGGGGTACTGCATTTAGCTTTGGGCACCGCACCTCAGGAAAGATATATATTGGCCCAGTAATTCGGGTCCCAACGTGTGAGTAAGCACCGTGTACTCATGCGTGGGCCCAATGGAAGTGCCGGTTTTCAGCATGCACAGTGCATGCGCGGAAAACCGGCATTTCCTTTCCTCTGAACCAAGGGGTTCAGAGGTGGAACGCGTGCGCGCTGAAATTCCTTTTTTTTTTACAGGGTTGCCCGTGCGATAAGGCCTCCAGTTTTTACGTGAGAAAAAAGCAGACGTAAGTACTTCGTTTTAAAAGGTAAGTGGTCTATCAATTAAAGTTAGAAAACATTTTCAACAGGTTTATTATTTTTAAAGACTTTACAGTAAGGTAAGTGTATTTTTAGACCTGATTTGTTAAAAAATTATTTTTTTCAAAAATTTGAATAATTGTTTAAATTAGTTTTTCACAGTTATTAATAGTTCATTTAATTAGTGGGATTTTTAAAAACTTTTATTTGAAGTTTAAGTACTGTTTTGGGCACCCGGAGTTTTCGTGAGTTTGACAGTTCTTACTATCAAACTCATGAATGAACTTTTGCAACCTCCGATTGGTTGCCCAGTGCTCACGTGATCCCAGCCAGCTCATCGAACTAACTACGCCGCTGGATCATGCAAGCACAGCGCGCCGGGAGCTGAACCGGGCCACAGAGAGGAAATGCACGCAGGGCCAGGCTTCAACTGTCGGCGCGCTAGGTAAGTGTAGGTCGGGGGCTTGCACCAGCGGGAAGCCCCCGACACCAATTTCTGGGCCATTGTTCTTGGAGGGGGTAAAACGCAGAATGATACACCAGAAGAATACCAGGACGGTTAAATTATGAGGATAGGTTCCATAAACTTGGCTTGTATTCCCTTGAGTTTGGAAGATTGAGGGGTGATCTAATCGAGATGTTTAAAATAATAAAGGGATTCGATATGGTATCCAGAACAAGGGGGAATAATCTTAAAATTAGAGCTAGGACGTTTAGGCGTGAAATCAGAAAGCATTTTTCAAACAAAGGGTAGTGGAAACCTGGCGCTCTCTCCCCCAAAAGACTGTGGATGTTCGGCCAAATAAAATTTTCAAGACTGTGATCGTTAAGTAAAGATATCAAGGGAAATGCAGCAAAGGCGAGTAAATGGAGTTGTGGCACAGACCAGCTAACCGAACGGTACAGGCTCAAGAGACTGAATGGCCTACTCCTGTTCCTACGGCCATATTTCTTCCCCCACCACAGCACCAAAATGGCCTGAACCAAAGTCACGAATCACATACAGTTTGTGAATGTGACTATTGTGCATTATCCCTGCTTGGTCCTCAAGCAGCGTTTGACATGGTCGACAACACCACCCTCCTCCACGCCTTTCCTCCACTGTCTAATTTGGTGGGACTGCCTTTACTTGGTTCCAAACTTACCTATCCAATTGTAGCCAGAGTATCTCCAACAATGGCTTCTCTTTGTGTCCCCGCACCTAGAGTCCCCACAAGGATCTAGCCTTGGCCCCCCCCTCTTCCTCAGGTACATGATGCCCCTTGGCGACACCATTCGCAGAAATGGGGTCAGCTTCCACATCTATACTGATACCACCCAGCCCACCACCTCGCTTGAATTCGCTGTTGCCTCTGTGCTGTCAAGCTGCTTGTCCGGCATCCAGTCTTGGATGAACTGCAATTTCCACCAGCTAAACATTGGGAAGGCCTCACCACAAAATGTGTAATCGTGCCACTAACAACACCTCCCTTTCCGGCCAGAATCTCAGGCTGATCCAAAACTGTTCGCAACCTCGGTGTCCTACTCAACTCACGAGCTGAGCTTCCTACCCCATATCCTCTTCAACACCTACTTCCACCTCTGTAACATTGCCCATCTCCGTCCCTACCTCAGCTCATCTGCTGCTAAAACCCTCATATCCATGCTTTTTTCACTCGACTATTCCAATACTTTCCTGGATGGCCTCCTATCCTCTGCAAATTTCAGCCCTTGTAGAATTCTGCTGCCTTTATCCTATCTCACTCCAAATCTCACTTGACTGTTACCCCTGTGCTCACCAATCTACATTGACTCCCTGTCCCCTAATGCCTCAAATTTAAAATTCTCATCCTTGCATTTAAATCTCTCCAGGTCCTTGCCCCTCACTATCTCTGTAATCTTCTCCAGCACTACATCACTCGCGCTCCCCCCCCCCCCACAAAGCTCTTCTGTATCATTCCTCCCTTCACCCCAACATTGGCAGCAACGCTTCCAGCCACTGAGGTCCCACATTCTGGAATTCCTACCACAAACCCCTCTGACTGCTCACCTCTCCCCCACTTTAAAACCTATCTTTGACCAAGCTTTTGGTCACCTCATCTAATATTTCTTTCTTTGACTCAGTGTCCATTTTCTTATTCTGCCTCTATGAAGTTCCTTTGGGATGTTTGTCTACATTAGTGGCAGTTGTTACACTGGTTGAAGTTATTAATTATTCACCTGGCTGCCATTTTCATCTTGTTTTACCATGTGTTGTACCGTAAACTTGTAAGATTGGATTAGTTACTCTACTGCAATAAAAATAATTGAACCAAATTTTGAGTCTCCAGCCATATTATTATTATGTATGATTAGGGAATGAAATTCGTGCTTTTGAACGGCATTGTACAGCTGTTGCCACATATTTAACAGGATACTGTACAAACCGTTCCTGAACTGTGTATGTGCTCAGTGCTTTCATGCATTTAACACTCACATGTACACAAATAAATATTAAGAAAGTTAAAATAGTGAACACAACAAAAACTTTATACATGAAGGGGCACTTGAAAGAAAAACAATTCCATTTATACCATATTTTTAAATTAAAGATGGATGCCTGCAGTGCGCTTCAGGCCATCTTTTAATATATTCAAACTACGCTAGAAGGCAAATATTGGATTCGGGTAATATAGTCGACAAAATTCATTTCATGGTCGCAGTTCAACGTCAAACTTTTCTGCTGGTAGATGGACAGCTGGTCTGAAATCTCCGGAGGATGCTCTGTATTAAGATTGTACTTAACTTTTTTTTTAGTAACTCTAAGCATTTCTCTTCTAGGTCATTAATGTCCCAGTGGAACCCTTCTGTATTTAACTATGCAGCCTTAATTTTGTATTTTCACAATTGGGTCTTATTCAAAAAAAACTGCAGCATTTGGCTTCTTAAATTTTTGAATTTCTTTCATATGAAACACTGGTTAACTATCATCCTCACTTTATCCTATCCACCTTAATTGGCTTGCCCAGGGCAGGGCAAATATTTCCAAGTTGAGAAGTTAATTTTGTCCTTTCAAGTTCATCAGTCTTTAGAGGACTGTTGCACTCAAATACTTCTGATGATATTCTGTCTATTCTGCCTATTTTATAGTGGTGTTACACTATCCATTTCAGATCAACATGAAGTTACCTCTGATGCACATCGACACAAGGGTGCCACTGTAATTCGGGAATCCAGAGGCGATCTGACTCTCGAGTGTAATGCAGCCAAGTGGTGATATCAGCTCGAGTAAGCAGTCTAGCATCTTCTGGGTTTCACACTGAGCGTATTATAACTCAAACCCAGTGCTAAACCCCATTTAAAAATGTACAGAATGCTCCAAATGGTAAATGTGACCCACTCTCACACATCTCCAGTTAGAGTTGCACTGGCAGAAACATGAGGGCTGCTTCCCTAATAACAACAGAAAACGCTGGAAAAACTCAGCAGGCCAGGCAACATCCGTGGAGAGAGAAATAGAGTCAACGTTTCAGGTCAAAAAGACTGAAAAGGCACAGGAAATGAAACAGATTAAAAGGCCAGGCTGGGAGAGAACAAAAGAGAAGTGAAGAGACATTAAGAGGTATTCAAAACGAGACGAGATGGTGATAGGACTAGTGGAGACAAAAGACGGCTCTAGATTAGGTGTGAAATCCCTGCCTGTCCTTTCATGGGGCATGGCATGGGAAGTACAAAGGGAGAAAATAAATGCATTATGAAAATAGTCTTTGAGCCAAAGTACTACATTTTGCATTTGCCTTTTAAGAGGGCTGACAACAGAAATACATAAAATAGTAATAGATAACTGAAGGGAGTTCCAGTGGAATGATACAGGGGAAATCACAAAAGTCACAGCAAAGCTCAAACTTGAACGTTATCTGAACCCCAAGATTGCTTTACAACCTTGCAATTCCAATGCACAACTGAAAGCAAATTATTACCAATAATACACTGAGCATGTTGACAAGATAGTAGATGTCAATCATGGCAACCAATGTGAATCATGTAATAAGTACTACAGGGTTAAGTACATTATTCTCCGCAGTAGTTTCTACACTGAACAGTCTAGCTACAATATAGTGTGAAATGGCTGAATGGGCTGTACCAATGTTAAAACTGAAATGATCCTTGATGTTGTACGGTAATACTCCAGTACCACCAACGCAGCCTGTCATGATTTGTACTGGGTGATGTGGGCCAGGTTTGTTTGCAAGTTGAATTATTACTATGCTTTTGGCACCAAAGTGGAGTAATTGATTATTTACAGACCCCCCCCCCCCCCCCAACACACAATTGAAGAGCAAAAGGCCATCACTGCACAGCAAAGCATCAATCTAGGAATAAAAAGAAACAATGGCCCGGAACTTGCGGCCAGTGGCGAAGCAAAGGTGTTTGCTGCTGGCCCCGAAGTAAGCTTTGCACAAGATCTCGCAATCTCTGTGTTGAGAAGTTTGGGTTTTCCGATGTGTAATTCAAATCAACGGAGTATAGTGGGGATCCCCTAGTGCGAGCTGCTGTGACATCAACACAGCCAATCAAAATGCAGAATTCTCACAGACAGTGAACAAGGAAGTGAGTAAGCTCTTAAAATTTTAACTTTTAAAAATGTTTGAGAGAGCAAAACACAGATTGTGGCTCTCACATGGGGAAAAGGCAAATCTGAAATAAAGATGAACAAACTTTTTTTTAAAGTTTCTTAAAAATTTAAATTTTTATTAAAATACATAAATTTCACACAGCACAAAATTCTAATTAGTTTTTCAGGGCCATAACTTTGTTTAGCTGTTAAAACCCCAGATACACCTAATCCCTTTGGATCTAACTTTTAATGGGCTATTTAACAGCGGTATTACTGCAGAAGAGCTGCAGTTTTCATCAGTTTCCATGATTTGAGAGATTTCACTGATTGCCGGCTCTGTGGGGGGTGCGGGGGGGGCGGTGCACAGCGCAGCCTGTGGAGGAGCAGTGAATGATTGGCTGCAACTTCAGGATTTCTGCCAAATCCCGAAGTTGCGGTCAGTTTCAAAGGCGGAATGAAGGCAAACGCTGCCAGTTCGCCATCATCCGGACCACAAATTCCGGGCTTATATTTAGTTTCAGGCAAAGGTTGATACATGGCAGGGAGATGGCTTACATTATAACAGGGCACCTTCATTGGCTGCAATACCCTTTGGGATGTCCCGAGGTCTTGAAAGGCGCTATATAAATGCAAGTCAGTCTTTCTTTCTTCAGCGCAGTACTGAGGGAGTGCTTCACTGTCAGAGGTATTGGGCTGGATTTTCATTGGGCCGTGGAATCGGGATTGGAGGCGTGTGGGGGTTTAAAATCCCGAAATCGGGGATCCCGACCCCATGCCAGTTTCAAAGGAGGCGGGTACCCGCCCCGCACTGGAACCCGCCTCCCCGAGGCGGGAAGGGGATTAGTGCCAATTAACTGCCTAACAGGTAGTTAACAGGCAGTTTTTAATAATTATTATTAATAATAATAATAATAATAATAATTCAACTTTATTGTCATTGCACAAGTACATGAACAACGAAATGTGATCTTGCAAGCTCCCATGACTGGGAGAAGCAAAGCCGCTGCGTCGGTGCGCGCCGCCATTCCATTTCCACCATTCCTCCTGTCCGACAATCTTCAGCCCAACGCCCGGGCCTGCTCACCAGCCGCTCCTCCTTCCGTGACCTTCTCATCAACCGCCCCTCCTCGGGGCTCCTTCCGTGACCTTCTGCACCTGGTTTTCCCTGATGGTCACCCCTCCAGGTACTAACCAGGCCTGGCTCTGCTTAGCTTCTAAGCCTAGCCTAATCCCTATTTTCATTGTTGAAATGTGGGATTCCCGAAGGCTCCAAACCACGCCAAGTTAGCGAGGCGGGCCGTCGGGATGAAGGGCTTGGAGGGGTCGAGTTGTCCGGTGTTCAGGTGAGTGATGGGTGCATGAGTGCAGAGGTAAGTGTTTGGTCTGTGTAAAGTGTTTAAAGAAGTTCTACTAACCTTTACAGCCTTCAGGTCTCGGGAGTCCCTCATCTCATTGGCACAGAAAGCAGAATGGCCGCCAGCTGTCAAAATCTGCAGCCTCTGCTTTCTGTTCCGGGGAGATCTCTAAATCATCCCGAGAGGAAGGAATTAACCTGGAGTACAGATTGTCAGTGTTTGACAGATGAAATTTCAATCTGTGACATCACCTGTTGCAGGGTGGCCCTTAATTGGCCTGCTGAGCCCACTGGGCGGGCTCAACAAGGTCAATCCAGCCTAAATCGCGTGGGTTGGCTAGAACTCAATGGAGGCAGGACTACAACCCCGAAAGTTGTAGTCCCGCCTCTTACCCGCCTCCTCAATGAAAATCCTGCCCATTGTCTTTCAGATGAGACGTTAAACAAAGGTCCCATAAAGGTGGATGTAAAAGATCCCATGGCACTATTCTAAGAAGAGTAGGGGAATTCTCCCCGGTGTCCTGGCCAATATCTATCCCTGAAACCAACATCACTAAAAAACAGATCATCACATTGCTGTTTGTGGGAACTTATACATTTTTAGGAGTCAAGAGGGGCAGATTATTTTAATGAAATTAATTCAGTTTTTGTTCTTAGCTTTCAGGGATATAATAATCATTTTAAACCATAGCAGTACAATCAATTCTGCTTTGTGGGGCTCAAGCCTAGGGTAGTCTGTGACAGGCAAGGTGTGATACCCTGGAGATTGAAAACTCCCATTACTGCACCACCTACAGATATAACTGGTACTACAAGCAGTATAATGTCTTTGCTCCAAGGGGCAAAGTGACCATGAAAGCTTTCAATGAAAAGCATGACTCACACATCAACTTTAATATTTAAAAATGGTAGAACTGAATAGTTTCAAAGCACAAGTGACTTGGCTCCTTAGAAAGCATTCAGCGATCACAAAGAATTATTTATTCCTTCAGTTCTAGTAATTTGTAGGGAAGAGAGGAAATAAATAAACTGGGAGAAAAGTGCTGTCAAACATAACATTGTAATTGCAGTTTCTGCCTGCTGTGGTGACCCATGGGTAACACATTTTCTGAAATACTTCAATTTAAAAGAGAATGTTAAAAATACAGGCAAATAGCACCGTTCTCAACCTATAACATTCAACAGTAGACAAGTGAGCACAACAATGCTTCCAGTTAAAATGCTACATGTACTTGCTTTAAAAAAAACAATTTGCAAAGGCTTAAGCCTCATAGTAGGAATGTAGTTAATTAAGTTTCCTTCTTTAGGAAGGACTTGAAGGCTTTGGAGAGGGTACAGAAGAGATTTAGTAGAAAGGTTCCAGGGATGAGGGATTAGTTACAGGAAACTTTGGTTTATCCGGAGGTTGTATGTCTGGAAACCTCGATCTAACGGCAGAAATCAGCAGCCGTTTTGGTTAGGTTTTTTTTCTTCTCCTAGCATTTTTTTTTAACAGTCAGGCTCTGGAAAGCGTCTCTGTAGCTTAGCAACAGCTTCAGAGACGCTTCCAAGGTACGGGCCGAGTGTTTACAAGCTGTTGCTAAGCAACAGTGTTTGTTGTCAGATACGGAGATGAAAACCTCCGTATCCTTCAACATTAGTGCTGGTCTATCTGGAAGTTTTGATAGATCGGCAGCAGCTCGGTCCCGTTGGTGCCGGATATCGCGAAGTTTCCTGTATGTAGATAGACTGGAGAAGCTGGGGTTGTTCTTCTTATAGCAGAGAAGGCTAAGAGGAGATTTGATAGAGGAGTTTAACATCATGAAGGGTTTAGATAGAGTAAATAAAGATAAACTGTTCCCAATGGCTGAAGGGTTAATAACCAGAGGGCATAGATTTAAGGTGATTGGCAAAAGAACCAGAGGTGACACAAGGAAAAACTTTTTTTCGCAACGAATAGTTAGGATTGGAATGCACTGCCTGATAGGGTGGTGGATACAGATTCAACAGTAGCCTTCAAAAGGGAATTAGACAAATACTTGAAGGAGAAAAAATTGCAGTATATGGGGAAAGAGCGGGGGAGTGGGACTAATTGGCTTGCTCTTCGAAAGAGCCGGCACAGTCTCAATGGGTCAAATGGTTTCCTTCTGTGCTGATGATTCTCAACTGAAGTTTTTCATGTAAACAGATAAAATGTCATATGATTTATATCCTTTGGCAAAGAAAAAAATCACATTTATATAGCAACCTTCGTGCTCTCAGGGTCAATTAATTACTTTTTAAGGTCATTTTTGTTACATAGAATGGTTACAGCACAGAAGGAGGCCATTCGGCCCGTCGAGCCTGTGCCGGCTCTCTATAGGAGGACTTCAGCTAGTCCCACTCCCCCGCCCTTGCCCCGTAGCCCTGCAAATTTTTATCCTTCAGGTACTTAGTCAATTCCCTTTTGAAAGTCATGATTGAGTCTGCCTCCATCACTCTTTCAGACAGTGCATTCCAGGTCATAACCACTTGCTGTGTAAAAAAGTTTTTCCTCATGTCGTCTTTGGTTCTTTTGCCAATCACCTTGGTTCTCGACCCTTCCGCCAACGGAAACAGTTTCTCTATCTACTTTGTCCAGACCCCTCATGATTTTGAGCACCTCTGTCAAATCTCCTCTCAATCTTCTCTGCTCTAAGGAGAACAACCCCAGCTTCTCCAGTCTATCCACAGAGCTGAAGTCCCTCATCCCTGGAATCATTCTCGTAAATCTTCTCTGCACCGGCTCTAAGGCCTTCACATCCTTGCGTTGCCCAGAATTGGACACAATACTCCACTTGAGGCCGAACCAGTGTTTTACACAGACAAACGGGGCAGCCAATTTATACAAAGCAAGGTCCTGCAAACAGCAAATAAGATGAATAAACAGTACATTTGTTTTTGATGGTGATGGTTGAAGGAGAAATGTTGGCTAGAACACCAGGATAACTTCCTGTTCTTCTTCAAATAATGCCAGGTGACCTTTAGCATCCACCTGAACAGGCAGATGGGACCTCAGCTTTATATTTCATCTGAAAGACAGAATCTCCAACAAAGCAGCACTTGCTTAGTATACATAGAGATGTCAACAGCAATTTGCATCTACATAGCACTATTAATGTAGAAAAATGTCCCAGAGCACGTCAAAGAGACATCAAAAATTAATTGACTCTGAGACAAAGAAGGAAAGGTGACCAACATGTTGGACAGTAAAGGTAGATTTTCAATTTCAATTTCAATTTTATTTGTCACATAACCAAATACAACAAGTGAAATCCAGTCAGTGAAATGCTTTTTTCTTAACGATTTGAAAGAGGGTCTTAAAGGAGGAGATGGAAGTGGAAGCATGGAGTAGCTTAGGGATGGAATTCCAGCACGTAGGACTTGTGTGGCTGAAGGCACAGACGCCAATGGTGGGAAAATTATAGGGGGATGCAGAAGAGGCTAGAGTCACAGAAAGATAAAGTCGTGGATAATGGTTTCAATGGCAGGTGGGCTGAAGTGGGGTGGAGGCAGGCAATGTTACAGATGTGGAAGTAAGCAATCTTTGTGATGGAGACATTATGTGGTCGAAAGCTCAGCTCGAGGTCGCATTGGACACCAACACTGCCAACAGTCTGGTTGAGTCTGAGATGGTGGTTGGAGAGGGGGGTGGAGTTGATGGCAAGGGTGTGATGGGAGGCTAAAGATGATGGGTTTCGTCTTCCCAATGTTTGCCTGGAGGAAATTGCAGCTCATCCAAGACTGGATGACATCATACAGGAAGGTGAAGGGTCAAGAGAGATGGCAGAGAGGTAGAGCTGAGTGTTGTCAGTGTACATGTGGAAGTGATGTTGCCTAGGGGCAGCTCAGCAATTGCCTCCCGAAACCTCTTCACCTCTCTACCTGACTCTCCTCCTTTAAGTCGTTCGTTAAATCCTATTAAATCCTATCTCTTGTCTTAAAATCTCTATGTGACTCGGTGTTCAAATTCTGTCTTATAATGCTCCTGTGAAGCATCTTGGGATGCTTTTACTACTTTAAAGACGCTATATAAATGCAAGGTGTTGTTGTATATGAGGAAGACAAGGGGCCAAGGATAGCTCCTTGGTGGGTTCCCGACATGTTAGTGTGGGGGTGGGAAGAGATGCCATTGTACGAGATGCTCTAGATTTGATTGGTAGCTCAAATAGCCAATCCCCAGACATGGACAGCTGGAAGAGGAACGCGGTCATGCCTTTGGCTGCCTGTGCATCTAAGAAATAAGTCAACGAAGAAGCACGTAGTCAAGGACAGTCTTCATGATCTGGTAAGCGAACCAGATCTAAAAAGAGAACACTCTTCTTAAGTGCAGGGCCGAACAGTTTCAGAGTGTCATCTCGTCACAGCAGGGACAGCGTAATGCACTTTGTGATTTTCAATGTTGCAAGTAGTGTTACAAAAAATAGTTTAAGAAAAATATGATTTACCGTAAAATGTTACCCCGTCTGAGCACTCACTATAAAATAAATCAGCCTGTGGATTTATAATCAGCCTTTTATCACTCAAATATTTATCACACTTCTTTTCAGAAGATCAGGCGAGGCACATGCAGTATCATAAATCAAGAGGTTTCAGTGATACGGCACCAGATCGCGCCATCATAGTGCTAGATATTGGACAGTAAATGTAGACTTCTGATGTTAAGGGATGTGAGATCAGCTTACAGGAGAGACTGCTGAAGCTGAACCAGAAAGAATATCTAGTGCAGATCCGAAATTTGAAGAAGCAAAAATTTAACATACTCAGTTACTCTAAAATGACTGGGTTATAAGTATTGACCACAACACAACCTGCAGACATCTGTAGAGAAAAGGAATCACATGTATACATCCCCGAGTCTCTCAATATAAACATAAAAATTGAAGAAGCTGGAATGTCAACCACTCTGAATACCATCACTTTTTCAGTTCAAGAACAAATACAGCTTTGAGCAGATACATTCACATGAGCTCAAAATTAATTTTACACCAAATAGGTTCCAGAGTAAACCATTTTATCCATCAATCTGTTTGTACCTTACCGCCTTGCTTCTTTAAAACTGGAGACAGTTAGAGAAGATTACACAACGTGGCCAAGATCTGTATTTTTAAAAAAAGGTTTCAACTTGGAAACAAAAATGATATGCAGCAATCAGATTTGTGCAATTTTTAATCTACTTGTAATTATAATAGTCGCTGAATTTTGGAAGAGGTTAAGAAAACAAACAGCAATGTGGCTTTAGAGACTTATCAGTTATTAATCTTACATACACGTCTGAATGGTTAAAGAAATTGCGGTGTGTGCATAACTACATTAGTCATGGGTAATGAGCTTGATAGGTGTGAGGGAGCCTTTTCTCTACAAATATGGAATTAGTTTAAAAAATAAGATTGGAAACATGAAACAATAAATGTGAATTTAACATAGTTTGGATGGTATCAACCGAAAGTCCATTAGCAAGGTTGTTTTATTTATTTTGCTCTTCCATAGAGACAGCCAAATACTAATAGAATAGCTTTTTAAAAATTGTAATGAAATAATTGAATGGTGCAGGCATCAATACAATTGTAATCTGAATTATGGCAATGATTTACAGTAGGTCTAATTACAAGTGAAAAGGTTATGCAAGGCCTCAGTGAGTGGATGTTAAGATAAAACTGAAGTACAACTGTACAAAGGTATTGATGAAAGTGAAAACAAACATAAACCAGAAGCAGATTCATGTCAAATTGGAAAACAGCAGCAAATTTATATGCCCAGGAAGTAATATAAATGACAAAAGAAATATGACAAACGAGACAGATGGAACACTCCATGATCCAGGAAAAGTTATCGGAACACTGTAAAAGGATCAGAAGCAGAAGAGAATGATCACTTCTATCGTAAGTGCATCTTCCTAAAGCAACAGCAATTCAATGAACCCAAAACATGAAGTAAGAATAATGATGCCTGAATAAATATCTGAAATGTAATGTCTCAGATATATTTTTAGAATAACAGGTTAGAATAAAGAGAGGAAAGTCTCACATTTATATAGGGCCTGATCACATCTCTCAGAAATGTGCCCAAGTGTTTCACATGCAGTGAATTAGTTAGAAGTTGATATGGCAGCAAGCAGCCCTGTGCTTATCTACGTCTGTAACCATGCATTCTCCCTCTGCCACTAAATCTCTGCATACAGATCCAAAGCAGCCATGCTTTCACTCCAGTGAAATTCCCTGTTGTTCTAAGAGGTTCTACATCTTTCAAAAAAACGGCAAATTCGTTACTTTTTTGTTTTTAAACATACTGTACCAAGAAGTATTTTTCAAATAGAATTTCATGTGCCTCCTACATTTTAGTATGTTGTGGATGACTTTTCATTCCCTCTAATATTATTTGCAGGGAAGAAGAGTTGTGCAAGTTAACTTTTGAAGAGACAACTGCATGTAATAATTGTGATCAGGCAATAGAACAGAGATGACTGCCCACTGATACTGCCAACAGCTGTAGGCTTCCCCTGCAAATCCTACTACAGCAACAAATATATTTTATTTCAAAATTGAATCGGAGACAAATTGGAGTTCAATAAGTGAGTCAGCAGATTGCATGTGGTGATAGAGGACCCTAGTGGAATACTGAGGGAGTGTTGCATCGTAGGAGGTGCTATCCTTCGGATGACAGGTTAAATCTCGCTGCTGGTTTAAGTGGTCATTAAAGATCTCATGGATCTATTTTTAAAAAGACCGAAGAGGTTTTCTGATATCCTGACCAACATAACACTCTCAACCAACACCACCAAAACCAGGTTAACTGGCCAGTAGTCTAAATTTGTTTATTGGACTTTGCTGTGTGCAGAATGGCTACTGTACATCTAAGTAATTCATTGCTGAGATGAAGAGAAACCTAATGTCAGTTAACTGGGAGAGGAGGTGGGTGAGGATGACTGCAGCACACAAAGAAAATAGGATACTTAAAAAAAAATCCTGAAAGGCTATAAAGGTTTATATATCCTATGAGGAGGGAGAGGGTGTATAATTAGAGAAAGTCACAATGGTTCTTTAGAGAATTAGTTCAGCAACTTGTACTGAAAAATAAGTATTTAATGGCTTATAAAATGACTAATAGTCTTTCAGACAGGAAAAGGTATAAAAAGCAGGTAGCGTTAACAAAAGGAAATAATAAGCATGCTAAAATGAATCTAGAAAGGAGGACAGCTGAAAATAGGCAAAATAATGGTAAAGTAGTTGTGTATATTAGGAGGCAGAGGTCAGTTAGAGGACAAACAGCACCTTTGGATGATGACGGTCAAAATTATAGATGATGACAAGGGCATGGTAGAGGAGAGTTGAACAGACACTTCATCTCTGTTCTTAACTGCAAAAAGGTTGGATCATATATAATAGAAAAAAAACTAAAACTAAAACCTAAATGGGTTGCTTGCACGTCTCAAGGGAAATGGTGTAAGTTAAATTAAAAGGGCTCAAGGTAGAAAAAGTACCATGGCTAGATTTAATTTAACCTAGGGTTCTGAAGGAAATGGCAGAGGTCGTGAGATATACTCTAGTAAATGGTCCGGAATTTGCAGTGGGCAATAACTGCGAACGAACAGCGTTCCCTTCAGATTCAACCAGTGTTGGAAAACTCCGGCCAAAGCAAACATGGTCCTGGGCTGTATTACCTGGACTGTTCACTGCAAAACTCGAGCCATGATAACAGGGTTACATATAGCTTTGATCTGGTATATTGTGTACCATTTTGGTTCCCCCATATCAACAAACAACATTATGACTGAGAGAAGGCACAGAGAAGGGCAATGAGGATGATCCTTGGCCTAAATGCATAGAACTATGAAGATATACTTTGTGCCTTGAGATTGGATTCCTTGAGAGGAGTAGAATTAGAGGAGATCTGATTCAGGTATTTAGGACATACAAGTAGATAGATTGTTTGAGGTAACGGGCCTCATGGAGGGCCCCATTGAGGTAGAACTAGAAACCCACCTAATTAAATCAAGAAAGCTGGGAGAGTTTGGATGTGCTGATTTTTATTTTTCTCAATCCAGAGGTTGCAGTGAGGACCAGCTCCTTACAGTCCTTCAAGATAACATTAGACACATTACTGAAAAACTGAACTGTGTGATCATGACAGAAGGAAGGCAATATTCCAAGTATTAACCAATGTGTTTTGGGTTGCCTAGAGCTTTCTGAATTAGCTATGGGTCTGTTGTGTTTTTTCTGCACAACAGCTACTTGCAATTATATGGCGCCTTTGAACGCCTCAGGACACTATACAGAGGCATAATCAGACAAAAATCGATGCTGAGCCAAAGAAAGAAATATTAGGGGGGCAACTAAAAGCTTGGTCAAAGAGGTGGATTTTAAAGAGGGTCTTAAAGGAGGAGAGGGAGATGGAGACACAGAAAGGTTTAGGGAGGGAATAGCGTAGGTCCCTTGCAGTCAGAATCAGGGGAATTTATAATGGGGAACAAAGAAATGGCTGACCAATTAAATACATACTTTGGTTCTGTCTTCACAAAGGAGGACACAAATAACCTCCCAGAGATGTCGGGAACATAGGGTCTAATGAGAGGGATGAACTGAATGAAATCAGTATTTGTAGGGAAATGGTGTTAGGGAAATTGACAGGATTGAAGGCCGATAAATCCCCAGGGCCTGATAATCTACATCCTAGGGTACTTAAGGAAGTGGCCCTAGAAATAGTAGATGCATTGCTGGTCATCTTCCAAATTCTATAGACTCTGGAACAGTTCCCATGGATTGGAGGGTAGCTAATGTTACCCCACTATTCAAAAAAGGTGGTAGAGAGAAAACAGGGAATTATAGACTGGTAAGCCTGACATCGGTAGTGGGGAAAATGCTAGAGTCCATTATAAAAGGTGCAATAGCAGAGCACTTGGAAAACAGTGACAGGATCGGACAAAGTCAACATGGATTTACAAAAGGTAAATCGTGCTTGACTAATCTACTGGAATTTTTTGAGGATGTAACTGGTAGAATAGATAAGGGAGAACCAGTGGATGTGGTGTATTTGGACTTTCAGAAGGCTTTCGATAAGGTCCCGCATAAGAGATTAGCGTGTAAAGTTAAAGCACATGGGAGTGGGGGCAAGGTACTGACTTGGATAGAGAACTGGTTGGCAGAAAGGAAGCAAAGAGTTGGAATAAACGGGTCTTTTTCCGAGTGGCAGGCAGTGACTAGTGGGGTACCGCAGGGATCAGTGCTAGGGCCTCAGCTATTCACAATATATATTAATGATCTAGACGAGGGGACTAGATGTAATATCTCCAAGTTTGCAGACGACACAAAGCTGGGTGGGCATGTGTGCTGTGAGGAGGATGCCGAGAAACTCCAGTATGATTTGGACAAGTTGGGTGATTGGGCAGATGCATGGCAGATGCAGTATAATGTGGATAAATGCGAGGTTATCCACTTTGGTGGCAAAAACAGGAAGGCAGATTATTATCTGAACGGCAATAGATTGGGAGAAGGGGAAGTGCAACGAGACCTGGGTGTCCTTGTGCACCAGTCGCTGAAGGTAATCATGCAGGTGCAGCAGGCGGTTAAGAAGGCAAATGGTATGTTGGCCTTCATAGCGAGAAGATTCGAGTACAGGAGCAAGGATGTCTTGCTGCAGTTGTACAGGGCCTCGGTGAAACCACACCTTGAGTATTGTGTGCAGTTTTGGTCGTCTTATCTGAGGATGTTCTTGCCATGGAGGGAGTGCAGCGAAGGTTCACCAGACTGATACCTGGGATGGCAGGAATGATGTATGAGGAGGGATTGGGTCGATTAGGGGGCCTATATTCGCTGGAGTTTAGAAGAATGAGAGGGGATCTCATTGAAACTTATAAAATTCTAACAGGACTAGACAGACTAGATGCAGGAAGGATGTTCCCGATGGCGGGGGAGTCCAGAACCAGGGGTCACAGTCTAAAGATAAGGGGTAAGCCATTTAAGACAGAGGTGAGGAGGAATTTCTTCACCCAGAGAGTGTGAACCTGTGGGATTCTCTACCACACAAGGCAGTTGAGGCCAATTCATTAAATATATTCAAGAAGGAGTTAGATATATTCCTTAAGGCTAAAGGGATCAAGGGATATGGGGAGAAAGCAGGGACAGGGTACTGAATTCGGATGATCAGCCATGATCTCATTAAATGGCGGAGCTGGCTCGAGGGGCCGAATGGCCTACTCCTGCTCCTATCTTCTGTTTCTATGTTTCTAATAGTTGGGCTCATCTCAATGTACCTACCCAGGAGGAAGGGTAGGTACATTCGGATGAGTCCAACAAGAACTGGGGCAAGCACATATGGTACTGATAGCCTTTTATCGTCCTAAGTATATAACATAGTCTAGAAATTCGATTAAGCCTGGAAACACGCGGTGCCACCGCAGGCCAGGGTTAACAGCCATCCGCAAAAAGAGCGCAGGCAGCATGGTTATTTTAGTGCTTCCTGCTAATTTACATGAGTGGAACGCAGAATCTCTTGTGCAATGTGCCCATTCCAGCGGTAACATCAGCAGGAGGCAGAAGGTTGTGTCCAAAGGATCGGTGCGACGTTCTCAGGCTGTTTGGGATAATTTGGTGATGGTTTCTGGGTTTTGCTGGGTCAGGAGGTCCCAAGTCCGCTGATGGCCCTTATAGGTTTGGAGCATTGTCCGTTGTGGCACATCAGGAGGTATTTGTTTGTCCACGGCTCCCCTCTTACTTCCTTGAACATTTGTCTGAGTCTTGTGCGGGGTCCACAAATGGGTACCAGACTGCCTGGTACAGGAAACTTTGGTTTATCCGGAGGTTGTACGTCCGGAAACCTCGATCTCCCGGCAGAAATCAGGAGCCATTTTGTTAGGTTTTTTTTCTTCTCGTGGGTTTTTTTTCTTCTCGTGGCTTTGTTTTCAACAGTCGGGCTCTGGAAAGTCTCTCTGAAGCTGTTGCTAAGCTACAGAGACGCTTCCAAGGTACGGGCCAACTGTTTACAAGCTGTTGCTAAGCAACAGTGTTTGTTGTCAGATATGGAGATGAAAACCTCCGTATGCTTCAACATTAACTTTGTATGCCTGGCAGTTTTGATAGATCGGCAACAGCTCAGTCCCGTCGGTGCCGGATATAACAAAGTTTCCTGTACTTCCACTTTCGCTGGCTGCCATAGGTCCACAGATGTTTCACCCAGATGTTTGCTGAGTGGAGGTTTATGATGCACCATGGTGCTGGAGGGGGAGGGGGATGAGGATGTACCGTCTTGCAGCTAGCAGTGACAGTGCACTCGCCTGCATATCACATAGGGGATTCACTACCTGGTGAGCGGGTCTTAAAGCACAGGCACAGATCTGGAGGAACTGTGACTGGAAACACCTTGTGGCATAGATGTCATTAAACCATTGCATGAGAAATCAATTGAAATAAATTAAAATAAAAGGGAAACATGAACCTCTTAGTCACCAGTTTACTGATGTAAATCATGCAGAAGGGAGTTCAATTAAACTTTTAACAACAGACTTCTGAGGAACTCTTGGTGAGAATATGGTGTTAAGCCTTTTAAAAACAGACTTCCAAACTTTGCATATTATTTTATCAGTTCCTGAACTAGAAAACCCAATGTATCAAACTTAAGGAAATGCAGCTTTGATTTTATTACAACTGTATTACAGTTATAGTTTATTTTTAAAGTATTTACCTCCTGTAATGTTTGACTAACCAAGGGGGAGATTTGATGCATCTCATTGGAAGCCGTTTTCACTCCAATTACATAGCCTGAACTTTCCATAGTTACCAGTTATCTCAGCAACTGTTTACTGTATGGTTTATAGCTCAGCGTCGCTTTCTCCCTGCTCTACGCGCCGTCAATTACTGCACGCACGGGCGTGCTTTGGAGAGGCCGGTAAGCGGAGCGGCGAGTTCCAAAATCAATGAGCGCACATCAATTTGGCATTGCACGCCAATTGACATCATACTACTGGTAATTAAAATACTTGCAGCGAACGCAGGCAATGGCAGTGCTGCCGACCTGCCCAATATGGCGGCCGCCGTGTTTCGCGGCGGAAGCGAGGCAGCATCATTTTTTCTACAAAACCAGCCTTAACCTGATTTGTTCACCTGTAACCCTAGATCCCTTTGCTCCTCTACCCCATTCAGTTTCTTATTTTCTAAGGTGCAGGTGACGTTTCTATTTTTCCTACCAAAGTGTCCCGATGATCGGACCACTGCCAGCGTTAAAGCATCGAATTTCTAGACCCGTGACTTTACAAGATAACTACTATTTACTTCAGCAGGACTATTTTTTCCAACTTCACATGAAGCACCTTGGATAAAGGCAAATAGTGACAAGATAACTACCAAATCCCCCTAAAGTAAATGAATTAGCATTTTGTCAAATTTGAATATATAACAATCAAGTCTTCCAAGTGAACTAATTTTGCTTTTTAAAAAGGCACCCATCAAGATGTATTTTTGGAGACCAGAACTGTGCACGGTACTGCAAATGCAGCCTGATCAGAGTCCTATACAAGTTTAGAATAACTTCACTACAGGAAACTTTGGTTTATCCGGAAGTTAACTGTCCGGAATGCTCGATGCACCGGCAAAAATCAGGAGCCGTTTCATTAGGTTTTTTTTCTTTTCGTTGCTTTTTTTTCCACCAGTCAGGCTCTGCAAGGTCTCGCTGAAGCTGTTGCTAAGCTACAGAGACGCTTGCAAGGTACGGCCGACTGTTTAGAAGCTGTTGCTACGGGGTTTGTTGCCAGATACGGAGCTCAAAGCTCCGTATGTTTTAACATTAGCGCTGGTTTGTCCGGCAGTTTTGATGAGACGGCAACAGCTCAGTCCCGTCGGTGCCGGATAGCACAAAGTTTCCTGTACTTTTGAATTCTATACCCCTAGAAATAAATCCCAGTACTTTGTTAGCATTTTTTGCCGACCTGCGGTGCTGCTTTTAATGATTTGTTCACCTGTAACCCTAGATCCCTTTGCTCCTCTACCCCATTCAGTTTCTTATTTTCTAAGGTGCAGGTGACGTTTCTATTTTTCCTACCAAAGTGTCCCGATGATCGGACCACTGCGACTTTCTCAGGGCCTACCGCTGGGCGGCCAAAGCACCTGCCCGTTTCAGCTGGTAGGCCCCTATTAATGTGCAACAATCAGGGCCCTGTGACATATATAGGACTCTGATTGCCATTTTCGGTCGGAGCATGCGCCGTGAACGCTCCGACCAGTTTCACTGTCTTGCGAGCCAAACAGGTCCTGAAAAGGTTACGTTTTAAATTATTTTTGTGGGGCCAGGAGGAGCAGGAGTGTCCACAGCTCGCCGGTCAGATTCAAATGAGATCCAGGCCGCAAAATCATGGTGGTCTGTTCTCCCCCAGATCGAGCAGCCAACCAGAAGAGTGTGGGTCGGACCCCCAAAAGTCAAAATCTACCCCAATGTATTTTCCTTTAAAATTCTGAGACAAATTGGAGGTTCCCACATCAGTCGGCAAGGTGAGATCAACTGCGATGATGATGTGAGGGAAATCTGCACCTGCTCACCTGGGTAAACAAACTCACAGGAAGTATATAAATTCAAATACAAAAAACTGTGGTGGAAAGATGGGAAAGGAAGGCAAAACGTTTCTACATGTCGGAACTGGGTGATCTTTGGGAGAAAAGATGAATGCTATACCTGAATATTAAATGGGAATGGTAGTCTCTTCTTCTTCTTAGGCAGTCCCTCGGAACCGAGGATGACTTGCTTCCACATTAAAAATGAGTTCGCAGGTGACTGATTAGTCCAATGCGGGACCTAGTCTCTGTCACAGGTGGGGCAGACGGTGGTTGAAGGGGCGGGTGGGTGGGGTGCTTGGGTTGAAGTGCGCTCCTTGCGCTGCCTGCGCTTGGCTTCCGCTTGCTCACGGCGAAGAGACTCGAGGTGTTTGGCGCCTTCCCGGATGCTTCTCCTCCACTTTGTGCGGTCTTGGGCCAGGGATTCCCAGGTGTCGGTGGGGATGTTACACTTTTTCAAGGAGGCTTTGAGGGTGTCCTTGAAGCGTTTCCTCTGCCCACCTGGGGCTCTCTTGCCGTGCCGGAGCTCCGAGTAGAGCGCTTGTTTTGGGAGTCTCGTATCGGGCATGCGGACAATGTGACCCGTCCATTGGAGCTGATTGAGCGTGGTCAAAGCTTCGATGCTGGGGATGTTGGCCTGAGCAAGAACACTGATGTTGGTGCGCCCATCCTGCCAATGGATTTGCAGGATCTTGCGGAGGCAGCGTTGGTGGTAGTAAGCCAAGGCACACAATTTTTTGCGATTACCCAAACCCAGGATTCACTACAATAACAAGTCCAGTAATATTCAATCTCTTAGGATCGTACGTGCAGAAGGGGCACTTTGAAGTACTAAAGGGATACTGTTATCTGTGCAACATACCCCCAACATAAATCAATGCCTGCAATTAACTCATCTCACCCAGAGCAACAGTAAGGCACTGCAATTAGCCTCAATGTACTTCCTGCTCTGTATTAAAAATCACATCATAAGTACAATCACTGCTTCCAGCTCCGTTTATTATTTGAAGCTAGGTCCAACCCTGCCACACTCCAAGCCAAGCTGCCTAGAAGAAAATTATGTTGTAAAATCTGCATAATATCTGGTACAGATGCTCACAAATACTGAATATAGTTTTCAGACTGTAATGTGATCTATTTAGACTATAAAAGCTATAAATTGCAAATATCTAGTTAATTAACTTTGGTAACTGTGACGTGCAATTGGTTTAGGAGGATAACAGATTCTCTCACACATTCAGAACCCAATACACTACAGTTTAACTTATCATCCAAAATATAGTCAGCTTTTGTATCTTCTAAAGCATCAAAATACTGTACTTTGTAATACAGTGCAGAAGGAGGCTATTCAGCCCATCACGCCTTCAACTGGAGCTATCTACTCTTGTGTGTTTTCTCTGTATCCTTTTATATTCTTTCTTATTGAGCTCCATTTTAAATGATATCTGTCTCCATGTTCACTTGTGATGAAGCTCTTTGTACTGGCCGCGCTAGACGTGCTCCTATCTAGTTATCCAGCAAGTTAAACACTTATTCAAAATAATTCTTTGTGAAGCCGTTTGCTGTTTTGAAGCTTTACTTGAACAAATTTGTGAAACTGTAAACAAAGATAAAGTATGTTTTGTACATAAACTGAGTACTATACATTCGATATTACATAAGATATAAACATATTTACAACAGTAGAATAGACTAATTGTATAACTAACTAACATTTGGTCTAACTTCTGTAACTATCAAATATTAACCTTATATAAACATATTATTGTCAAAATACTACTCTGACAACGTTGCTATTATGCTAACAAACAAAGATACTCACAGATATTGCGCTTGGCCTAACATATGAAATCAGATTACATTGGATTGTGAATCCCTTATGGAATCCTCCATTACTGCCAGGTTCTTCCTGGAATTCTACTTCCTGGGTTACACAGGAAGAAAGGTACGAAGGTCAAATGACCTCTCACAGGAAGAAAGGAACAAAGGTCAAATGACCTCACATAGGAAGAAAGGAATAAAGGTCAAATGACCTCTTGTTTCATACAAACACACTGCTAACACAATAACCACCACCAGAGGGTGCTACTGCATGTAAAAATGTCCAGAATGTCCACATAATGTCCAGAACACTCTTCATGTTGCCATAACCCTCTGTGCACCAAACATTTCTACTGAAGCCTCCCTTCATTATTTGATATTTCAGTGACCATTAATTAAACATTTTCAAAAGTTATTTTGCATCAATCACCATATTCTTTCATCAGGTGGGGAAATACAGCTAGTTGGAATGCAAACAGATTATTTTTGCTGCTTATGTCTCTTTTTGTTCCACTAAGAATTTAAGTGTAATGAAATTACGAGACATCCCACTTAAGGGCCAGTTTGATCTCAAACCAAATGATAGTCTGTGCTTGCATTCAGGCCCAAGCTCATTGAATAAGAACATAAGACATAAGAACATAAGATGTAGGAGCAGGAGTAGATCATTTGGCCCCTAGAGCCTGCTCCACCATTCAATAAGATCATGGCTGATCTGATTTTAGCCTCAAATCAACTTGCCCGCCTGCTCCCTATAACCCTGGAATGCCTTACCTTTGAAAAATATGTAGATTTCCACCTTAAATATATTCAATGACCCAGCCTCCACAGCTCTCTGGGGAAGAGAATTCCAAAGATTCACGACCCTCAAAGAAGAAATTCCTCCTCATTTCCGATTTTAAAGGGTGCCCCCTTATTCTGAAATTATGCCCCCTAGTTCTAGATTCTCCCACGAGGGGAAACATCCTCTCTGCATTTACCCTGTCAAGCCCCTTCAGAATCTTATATGTTTCAATAAGATCCCCTCTCATTCTTCTAAACTCCAATGAGTATAGGCCCAACCTGCTCAACCTGTCTTCATAAGCCAACCCCTTCATCTTCGGAATCAACCTCGTGAACCTTCTCTGAACTGCCTCCAATGCAAGTATATCCTTCCTTAAATAAGGAGACCAAAACTGTACGCAGTACTCCAGGTGTGGTCTCACCAACGCCCTGTACAGTTGTAACGGGACTTCCCTACTTTTATACTCCATTCCCTTTGCAATAAAGGGCAACACTCCATTTGTCTTCCTAATTATTTGCTGTACCTGCATGCTAACTTTTTGTGATTCGTTTACAAGGACCCCCAGATCCCTCTGTACCTCAGCATTTTATAATCTCTCTCCATTTAAATAATAATTTGCATTTTTATATTTCTTACCAAACGAGATAACCTCACATTTTCCCACATTGTACTCCATCTGCCAGATTTTTGCCCACTCACTTAGCCTATCTATATCCCTTTGGAGATTCTTTGCGTCCTCCACACAATTTGCTTTCCCACCTATCTTTGTATCATCAGCAAGTTTGGCTACATTACACTCAGTCCCTTCATCCAAGTCATTAATATAGATTGTAAATAGTTGAGGCCCCAGCACCGATCCCTGCGGCACCCCACTAGTTACAGTTTGCCAACCTGGAAATGACCCATTTATCCCGACTCTCTGTTTTCTGTTAGTTAGCCACTCCTCTATCCATGCTAATATATTACCCCCCAACCCTGTGAGCTCTTATCTTGTGCAGTAACCTTTTATGTGGCATGTTATTGAATACCTTCTGGAAATCCAAAGACACGACATCTACTGGTTTCCCTTTATTCACCCTACTCGTTACATCCTCAAATAACTCCAGCAAATTTGTCAAACATGATTTCCCTTTCATAAAACCATGCTGACTCTGCTTGACTATATTATGATTTTCTAAATGTCCTGCTATCACTTCCTTAATGATGGACTCCAGCATTTTCCTAATGACAGATGTTAGGCTAACTGGTCGATAGTTGCCTGCTTTCTGTCTCCCTCCTTTCTTAAATAGGGGCGTTACATATGCAGCACTCTTCCACTGAGGTTGTTGGGCCACCTGGAAAATAAGTTTGTGGATAGATTACACAGTTCTGAAGTTATTACAGTCACAAAAGAAATGGAAGAATGTCAGCAGCTAAGAGAAGAGGCACTCACTTGTTCAGTGACTGCACTTAGTGAGTGTTAAGTGACATCACTGGAAGACGCCCAAAAGTCAGCAATGTGCTCTCACTGTGAATGAACTGCGAGTTGTTCATTAAAAAAAAATTAAATAATTTCTGCGCAAATGCAATTTCTTAGTCAGTATCATTTCAAGTTTATCTTGAGCGCTATTAAAACTCCGGATCAAAATACCCGGAAGGATTGAGGCGTTTGCCTGCAGGCCTCTGCAAAAAAACAATTTGTGGCCAAGAGCCAGTATCACTCTCTAGGCTCCAATTAGTTTATACACCTGGTTAAAATGGAAACCCATACTAGCAGTTGCAACAGATTAAAAAAAGACAAAGCAAGTAAAAAGATAGTTAATTAAAAAACTGTAAACAGACTCTGATTTACATTAAGACCCCTGTAAATGTGGTGGTAAGCTAAGTGGTGCCTGTATAATTTGCATATAACCAGATTCCTCTTTAAAGTAAAAAAAATACAGGAGACTCCAAGTACTTGTATCTTGTAGAAAGCTGTTTTATAAATCAATTAAAACTGGCATTAATCATTTTGCATTCTGCAGCTAGACATTGCATGACAATTTACTCAGAAGGCTGCAAACATAACACTCCCACAGCAAAATTGTAATGCCAACTTCAACAATTTCATCCCTGAATACTCTGAAATTCCGTAACAATGTATACCGGGTATCTGCAATGCTTCACATAGACACAGTGAAATACCGAATCCAAGAACACAGGAAAGCATTTGTCTGCCATCTGCAAATCAAGTCATTGCTTTAGCAACACTAATTACATTTTATTCAGGCAAAGCTGGCAGAACAAATATAAATCTTTGGTTTGCTCTGAAAACGCCCCCTTGCTCTCCAGTCGATTTACAACTGGCATGTGGCAAAGCTGTTATTTTACACCCTCAAGAAAGTGGCATAATTCCCATCTCCCACCTGAATTTTCAAAGACTCATTATACTCATTTAAGTACGGTTCACTTCACAACACAGAACAGGGAGCACTTCATCGAATTGAAGCATGCTGTTCAGAAATATGGTGTAAAACACTATGATACAAAGGAACCCTGTACCTCAGAGATAAAAACAAGATGCCATGGCATTGCCACTATCTTAGTTGAAAATATATTTCTTACAATTTATTGAAACAAATACTCCATGTTTTAGAAGAACATATTCACCATTGATTTATTTGAGCCATCAATTTTGCTCTGTAAAAGTGAGAGCCAAAAGTATTCAGATAATATCTTCCTTTTGGACTCGAACGTGCAATAATTTGCATGTTTTAGATTGAACCGCTCCTAGCTGGGCTTGTAACACTTTATATCCAGAACCCTAGTGCTTCAAAGTAAAATTCTTAGCTGTGAGGGTTGCTGTCCCACTTTGCAATTGCATGTAAATCTCAGCTAATGTAACTGGAAGACAGATTGACAAAACTAACAGCCATGTGTGTCTGAAAGGTTAAAGCCATTTTTAATAATAATGGCCTAGAATAGCCAAGATTTTAAACCTGCCTTTTTGCTTAAGTAATTAGCATAGTTGAAACCTTAACCGCAACCTAGTCTTTTCCCTTCCCTTCTTCGTTTTGGTCAGCCCAATAAAAGAGGCTTCTCAAACTTCACCTGCCAGTTTACATGAAGGGCTATACCTAACACGTCAACCTTTTCTACATCATCGCCCATATGGCAACGTGTTTGAAGCGTTTCGAAGTACAATCACAATTAAACCTTTTCCCAGCTTGGCTGCATTTCCTTTTGGATCATTTTCTTGTGTTGGGCTCTCCAATCATGTCTTTTGTGCGTGGTTTGTGTAAAACATGTCTTTTGTTTACTTAAGCATGCTCAACTGCTTATCAGTGACATATCCACGCCCAACAAACCTGATGCCAAAATTCTGCAGCCTTAGCAGTGCTGTAGTTAGTGCCAGGACATACGTTGTTTTGGTTTGTAAAGACACTTATGCACTGGGCAGCTACTGGTGGTTGAGGTGCCAATCATTCCAGCAGCCATATTCATGCTTGGAGACAGAGCTGGGTAAATCGTAATCGGAGTGGATCGCAAGCAGAGTGCAAGAATTTGGTGATTGTCGGAATTTGGTAGAGAGTAGGAAGGAGGTTTCTCATGTTTAACTCAAAAGGAGGACTCTAAGTTAAGTATCTAGAGATCTAACAGATAGTTTCTTTGTGTTTAGTATCTCTGTGGTTCTTGTTAAACTTGAGTAAATTCTTGTCTTTTTTTCTCTGTTAGGTCAGTGGGTTAAACTAAAATTTAGTTAGCAGTCTATTAAACAGAGGCATGGCAGGGCACCTCAGTCTCGTCAAATGCACATCCTGTACCATGTGGGAAGTCCAGGATACTTCTCGTGTCCTGGACATAGCAACATAAGAAATAGGAGCAGGAGTAGGCCATTGTGCCCCTCGAGCCTGCTGCGCTATTCAATCAGATCATGGCTGATCTTCTACCTCAACGCCACTTTCCTGCACTATCCCCATATCCCTTGATTCCCTTAATATCTCAAAATCTATCGAGCTCTGTCTTGAATATACTCAACGACTGAGCCTCCACAGCTCTCTGGGGTAGAGAATTCCAAAGATTCACCACCCTCTGAATGAAGAAATTTCTCCTCATCTCAGTCCTAAATGGCCGACCCCTTATTCTGGGACTGTGACCCTTGGTTCTAGACTCCCCAGCCAGGGGAAACATCCTCCCTGCATCTACCCTGTCAAGCCCTGTAAGAATTTTATGTTTCAATGAGATCACCTCTCATTCTTCTAAACTCTAGAGAATAGAGGCCTAGTCTACTCAATCTTTCCTCATAGGAAAATCCCCTCATCCCAGGAACCAGTCTGGTGAACCTTCATTGCACTCCCTCTATGACAATATATCCTTCCTTAGGTAAGGAGACCAAAACTGTACACAATACTCCAGATGTGGTCTCACCAGGGCCCTATATAATTGCAGTAAGATGTCTTTACTCTTATACTCAAATCCTCTTGTAATAAAGGCCAACATATCATTTGCTTTCTTAATTGCTTACTGTACCTGCATATTAACTTTCAGTGATTCATGTACAAGGACACCCAGGTCCCTCTGAACACCAGAGTCACGTAATATACTTGTAAATATGGTGACAAATTGGTGAGGCTCCTGGTGACTATTTGCCAAAGCCATCCATTTGAACCCATGGATAATTTGATTTTAATCGCTCCACCATTGGTGGCCGCGCCTTCAGCTGCCAAGGCCCTGCCCTCTGGAATTCCCTCCCTTAATGTCTCTACTACATAAATCCTACCTCTTTGTTGAAGCTTTTGGTCATCTGCCCTAATATCTCCTTATGTGGCTCAGTGTCAAATGTTGTTTTATAATGCTCCTGTGAAGTGGCTTGGGACATTTTAGTATGTTAAAGGCGTTATATAAATACAAGTTGTTGTTGAGCTAGTTGGACAGCAGGAATACTTCTCACCAAGACCTCCTAGACCTTCTGAACATTGAGCAAAGCAATGGAAAAACATAGAAGAAAAAAAGACTCATCTACTGGCAACAGTGGAATCTCTCCTTCAGACTGGACAGTGGTTTTGAGAAAACTGGCGTACAACAAAAATGACAAAACTGAAGAGCATATGAGGCAAAACAGGACATGGCTTTGTTTTGGCAAGAATTGATCGAAGATAAAGTCATGATTGCAGTGTCAGAGGAGAAGACTGCCTGCAGTGGATGACAAAGTAGAGTGCGCCAGGATAGGAACTGATGTGCCGTAAAAGATATTGGCCGTAGCTGATAAACTAGATGTTTTAGAAATCCCTATAGGAGGAACAATTTTCATTTAAGAGGTCTACCAGAGAGGATAGAAGGAAAAAATACACTATCCTATTTTCAGGATATTCTGCCTGGGATCATTCAAATCATTAAAGTTGCAAATTGGGCAGGCACCTCGCTTGCTGCAGCTGCAGCAAACTCCACAGGGAAGATCACATGCCACCATCTTCAAAAAGCTCAGCTTTTCAGGATAAACTGCAGAGCCTGAGGCATTAGAAGGACCTTAGAGGGGAGATATATTAGTGAGCTATGTTACGTTAGTTTGACATGTGCACAGTTAGTCAGGTTAGCATATATGCTCCTCAATACTCGTCAGGCACAATTTGTTGGAGAACAGTTGGAGAGTTACCTGAACTTCCAGTGATTACAGGTGGGTGTTTTAATTTGGTCTCAGGTCAGGTGTTAAAACCTTTCAAAAAGAAGTGCAAGAACTCTGGGAGCCTAGAAAGGCCTTTGGGTATTGGGCAGCAAGATGGACTTGATAGACACCTGACAACACAGGAACATGTGTGTTATTCTCTCAGTCATTAAAATTAACTAGAAATTATCAATTTTACAGGCTTCTGTACAAATCAGCATCTCAAGAAGCAGCCCCCGAGTAGGACTGTTTTATGCAAATCTTAAGATTTCAAAGTTTTCCAATCAATTAGAATGGCCCATATAGCTGGCAGAGGTAGAAAGAGCAATGGTGGGGGGACATGTAAGAGAGTAAGCCACTGGGTTTGAATGAATTATACTCAAAATATTCCTGCCCAAATTGGCACCACTACTGCTGAATGCCTTCCAATAGGTGTAGCAAGACACCAAACACTCCAACATTCTTTGCTGATCTTATTTCAGTGTTGGCAAAGACAGGACCCCATCAACTGCAGCAGCGACAAGCTCATTTTCCTGTTGTGTTGGCTGCAAAGCATTGTTGAGGATACTTGAACCGTATTATACATTGTGATCAGGTAGGATTTGTGAAAGACTGACACTCCATGGAAATTTGCAGAAATTTTCAAACTACTTGCATAATAAGTACCTCACCATAGACCTTTTGTTGGCTGCTGAGAAGGCTTTTGATAGAGGAAAGACCTACACTCTCAGCAAATTTGGCTTCAGCTACACTTTCACCGATGGTTACTAATTCTGTACTTGGTTCATTTAGCTTCAGTTCCATCAAACAGTATAATTTCCCCTTTGTTTGAATTGGCTAGGGACATAAGGCAAGGATATCTGCTTTCCTGTAATGATGTGCAGCAGCCTTGGAATCTAAGTGCAAAGAATATAAAATGTCTTTATATGCAGACAACCCTCAGCCCTTCCTCCCACATTTGACTACATTAATTAAGGATTATGGCCTGATTTTAGGATACAATGGGGTCGATTTTCCCGCAGGTGCGGGGAATTGTCGGGTTCCCCGAATGTCGGGGTTCCCACACGAATCTAAATGGGTCTGCCACATCGATGCAATTTTCCCTCAATTGGCCAATTCATTTCCAGCGTGTGGGAACCCTTGCTAATTGACTATTTCCAGTCAGAAAGACCCACAGTATGATGTCATCATTCGTGGTGCTTTCAAGGTCCACAGCAAGCACTGCATCCTCTGAAGGCTTCCAAACGAACCATACAGGATGGCAGATGAGCCTGCAGCAGCTGTGGCCAGTGCCAGACCCCGAGCTGCCTCCAAATTCGACGAGGCTTCACTGCAGGCATTATTGGATGGGGTTAGGGCCCACAGGGAGGTCCTCTTCCCTAGGTCAGGGAGGAAGAGGCCTCCCACTGAGACCAAGGCTGCATGGATGCAGGTGTCAGCAGATGGCAACTCGCTGGGAGTCACCAGAAGAACCTTGGCATTACATCTTTAACTCCTTCCTTTACTCCCCCACAGTACCATCCAGAGCCACCGTCTCCACTGTGGAGGAGGAAGAGGCTGAGCAGCCAGACTCCTCAGAGGAAGCTCCAACCTCTGAGGGCGCAGCGTCAGTAGAAGTAAGCGCACCCAGCACCAGCGCAGACACTCACACCTTGGGGGGACCTTCGGGACATAGAGTAGTGTTGTCACTCGGTGTTTCACAGCTCACAAGTGAGCATCAGCAGATTGTGGAGACAGGGACAGCAGTGGAGAGTCCTCGTCGGAGGGCGCAGGACTCTGCCAGCTCAGTTCAGCTGCATGTCGACCCTCTGCCTCTGGGTCCATCCGCAAGAGAAGAGGTGATGGATCTCCATGCACAGATGCAGGAGTCTCTGGCAGGTTTTGTCTCCAGGGTCGCTGCGAGTGTGGAGCGAATGGAGGAGTCCATAGCGAGGATGAGCTGAGCCTTTGCGTAGTCATTGGCGCATGAACGCATCACCATGGAAAGGTTGGCACCCTCCATGGAGGAGATAAGTCGCCAGGGTATGGAAAACATTGTGAGTGTTCATAGTAGAATGACATCTCTTGAGGAGCGATGGGCATCCATTGAACAGAGAAACCAGACCTTCATGGAAGTCCTTCCGAGTAGAACTGCCAGTGCAGATACAGGTCCCCATGGCCCCCTGATGTGCAGCACGGTGCTCTCAAGCCACATCCAAGCGCTGGCCCCTTCTGGCCTGTGCAGCTTCAGGTGAGTGAGCAGCAGCCTGGTGCTCCTGGTGCTCATCCTGCTGTTCCTGGTTCTGCTGCTGATGCCTCTGCTGCTGGAGATCCTCTAATGGCATGAAGGGAAGGGAAAAAAGGCCTTCCATACTTCTGGTAGATGCCTCCGTTGAGGAAGCGCTGAGTGAGGGTGCCAAGAGGTGCTTCCCAGGAGCTCACATTGGAGAAGTGTGTGAGGCTCCAACCTTCCACAGCTGTGCCTAAGCCTGGAACAAGTTGCCCCAAGCCTGAAACAACAAGGTCCTGCAACCTACAAATGTTGTCTGATTAAATCTCTTCTTTCCTGATTGACCTGCAGCTGATAGTAAGCAAGCGATATTGTTCACGCCAGGTTTCATCAGCGGGGTTCCCACCAGGCGTGTTTAACGTGGGGAAAGTCTGAAAATAGCAAGGGCCCCTTAAAATGGCATTATAGATGCCAATTACTGGTGATTAGGCTGCCTAAAGACCAGTCCCACCTGCTGCGGGTGGGACTGATTCGGGTCGGTTGAAACGCCGGGGTGAAAGTCGGACAGGGCGGGGAATCAGGCGGGGGGGGGGGGGCGGGTGGCAACCCCCTATTTTTGCGATTTCCCCCCCCACACGCCTGAAACCCCGCCTGACGGCGCGAGGAAAATCGGCCCCAATGTTTTTAAGATGTTCTGAGTGTTACATCTGACAAGTACTTTTGCTGTGCTTCAACTTATTTTTTGTCAGAGGACATTTTTTGTAACTGGGGCGCAAATCATGAATGATGGTTGAATGAGTGGAAACTTTAATTTTTAGACTTAAAGAGAAGTTTATGATGCGAGTTCAGTGCTTTCCTTGGACCCCAATTGTTTATGCTGAATTACACCCATTTTACAGTTAGCCATATTCAAATGAGATTCGCAGGAAATTTGAGCGTAACTTGACACTGGAAGTAGGGGTGCAGGAATCAGCGCATTTTCGGGTCTAACTTCCGAGTTGCGTGCATGGATGAAATTTCAGGCCTTGTTTTAGAGTAAATTCTGAGCTTTATAATTTGACATGATCTGAGTAAAATAGACCTGTTAATATTTCATTCTCTCTCTAGTTTATGTTTTAGGAATAATCATGTTCAGTTTCTCTAACATACAAAAGGCAATGATGTGGTGGGCAATATGCATTACATACTACAACTGAGGAAACAAACTCCATCCCACTATCGCATACACCTTGCATACAGCAATTACACTACAAGATTTATAATTATGTAGGAATTGTAGGAAAATGAAGAGAAAACCCACAAATAGAAACAATTGAATCCGGATTTACTGTTTATATCTGGGGTTTTATATGTCATGCTGTTTGGCTCTAAAGTTGTACCAGATAAACCAACTCAATAAATGATGAAACTGCAACAGGAATTGGTTAATACGACTATAAGTACTGCAAAAATTTAGTACAAACCCTTAACACACCTGGGAGGAGCTCAAAGACATAACACCTACTCATGACATAATTTAACTACATCTATAACACAGCAGTTGGCATCTTTTTTTTTTTAAGTTCAGAATCAGTAACGTTACATTCTTAATATATACATCAATAGAATCTAAAACACACCATAGCAATGTGAGCTGGGTTGATTCAAACAGTATGATGGTAAAGTCAAATTTTCAAGGCAGCAGCATGTATTTGGCAGAGTTCAAACAGGTACTTGTATATTTTCAAATATCTAACTTAAACTTTCAAATACAATTCACTTTTCTATGTAGGAGATTAGCTGGACTGCAGAAGAATTCAGTTGGTTTTGATTTCATTCCATCAAGTTGTTTTTCATGGTCCTCCTGAATGGCAATCTTCTTCCTTATTCTTCTCTGGTCGCTTCTCAAAATGCGTATTATATTCTAAGCATCTAATATATTTCCTTCTTCAAAAAATTTCTGATTTGATTAGACAATGTTCAGTACTAAATATCTCAAACTACTACAATTGAACCAACTCCAGGCAATCTGAACAATCACAACAAGCAATGCATTGTCAGTAATATTAAAAGATATGATCAGGTAGAACAAACATGTCCAAGAAACTGTAGCTGCCAATTTCACTTCATCCACATGAGCTTTTCACCCATGCCTTTTTATAATGAAAACATTAGTTTTTATAGCATAATTTTACTGATTAGTTTCAAATATTTTAACCAAACTATGTGAACAACCACAAGACCAGAAAAAACAAATCCTTTTTGTTCTGGACAAACGGAGAATGGAAATTGTAGTCAACACATTCACTAACATATCTAATCTTTTTGCATGTACATCTTCAAGTTATCAAACATATGTTCAAGAAAACAAAACCCTTCTGTTTTCATTACCGTTCTTGCTGATCACTCCGATTAGTACAATTTAAGTGCCATCTGCACTATGGCACCAATATGAGTTTAATTAATTTGAAACAATCAACCTAGAATTTAAACTTATCTAATGAGAATTTACTAGCAAATAGAGGCTGGAAGAAAAAAATGAATGAGAATAGATTAAAAAAACAGAAAAATGCATAGGCGCAGCAAAGGAAATAAAGTTGAAAATGCTGGAAATACATGCTATTTTATGATCTTTGCTTTTCCCTCATCTATCCTGAACTATACACTTTTATTGATCAAACACTGAACTGGACAAAGACAAGTGTCCCAGTGATAACTCCACTTCCCACATTACACATGAAGGGTAAGGCACTGTCATAATGTAATACAATAACTTACATTTCTATAGTGCTCCCACATGCAGATACACATCTCAACCTCCTGTTACAAGGTAGCAGACTTGCCTTTTTATGTTAATATTAATTTTGACATTTTACTTGCCTTCGCCTTGGAAGGGGTACAGTATAGATTCACCAGAATAATACCAGGGTTTAATAAGTTAAATTATGAGGACAGGTTGCATAAACGTGGCTTGTATTCCCTTGAGTTTAGAAGGTTGAGGGGCGACCTAATCTAGGTCTTTAAAATGATAAAGTGATTCAATAGGGTAGATACAGAGAAATGATTTCCTCTGGTGGGGGAATCCACAACTTTAAAAGTGAAGTTAGACCATTTAAGAGTGAAATCAGGAAGCACCTTTTCAGAAATCTGGGACTTTCGCCCCCAAAAGGCTGTGGATGCTGGGTCAATTGAAATTTGCAAGACTGAGACCGACAGATTTTTGTTAGATAATGATATCAACGGATATTGAGCAAAGACAGGTAAGTGGAGTTGAGGTACAGCTCAGCCATAATCTAACTGTACGGCAGTACAGGCTCAAGGGACTCATGGCCTACTCCTGTTCCAATGTTTCTGATGTAGCAGAAATCAAGTAGAAAGAGGAAAAGGGAAATGAGTGATTAGATCATGAAAGTGCCCAAGAGAACAGTCTCAAAGAGGATTCTAAAGGCAGGGAAAGGGGTAAAAAGACAAAAATTATGTCAATATACTCCCCCCCCCCCCCCCCCGAGTTAGGTCATGGATGGGAAAACAACAAACATTTGGAGGACAGTGTTTAAGGTATAGGTGGCAAAAGGATGGGGTCCAAAGATGGTGTGGATGGGATGGGGTGAAGAGATTGTTTGAAAGATTAATTGCCAGGAAGTATTTCAGATTGGGAGAACACTAGGAAAAGAGAATCACAAAGTTTGGTTAAAGGCTAAAGTGCAGCTGCAACTGAGTGCCACACAGTGGATGCAGTGAAGAATGGTTCAGTTGAGATTAGAGAGGGAGGCCATAAACCTGTCCAGGAAAGAGGAGAGCCTGGGTTGGTGGAGGGAGAGGAGTTTGGTCGGGGAGTATTGGCCAGTGGGACCAGGAAGCAAGGGGACCGGAGGAAATTTGCAGGAAGGGTTAAGGGTAGGGGAGGGGTGCTCACAGAAAATGGATAAAAAGGCAAAGGGGCTCAGGAATGAGGCAGCAGCCATTTTGCATGTGTAACGTTACATGAATGAGACTTCCTCAAGTACAGTAGCTTAGATGTGTCCTCATTGTGTCATTACTGTACACGTTCCTTTGTGATCAAGCTTCTAAAATGTCGAAGTACAAAAGACAAGTCATTATATTGTGTACAACACAACATATTACTTTCTAGGTTAGAAAAGGTACAACCGATCTAAACTACATTCAAGTCAATTGAAATGATAGAGACGCGAGCAGTATACTGCAGCAATTAGATTTTAGAATCCACAGTACTATATCTACAGCCGACACCTGTTCCATTTTTAATATTAGAATTCAATTCCCATGGGTGAAATAGAAAATAACATACTGAGCTTTACATTTTGTGTCCTTGTATCAGAAAATGGTAAAGCAGTAATGTGTTACAAAATCCAAAAACAAGCCTCTGATTCAGTTGTTATTGTTGCTAATTCAGAGTCTGTTAATTCCAACGCACTGTAATTTCCAGTCCTACAGTCCATCATTCTGCTTACTGTATTTCAGAATAATTCAAAGGAGTCAGTATGACCCAGCTAACATGAGTGGGAAATTCCACAAAATCTCAGGAATCAGAATTTCACTCTCTAGTCTCATGAACAACATTTTTTATCACTGTTCCAGAAATATCAATGGCAAAAGGTTTACTATTAGCTACATCTGTGCAAATGTCATCTACAATATTTAACTTAAATAACTCTTACAGCACGAAGGTGCTCAGACAACCACAAGGAGTACCAGGCAATACATTTTCTGCACCTACAAGAACCAATGTTTGTGTCTCAGGCCAAGTATAATGTGGTTAAAACTGGTCATCAAGAATAAACCATACCTTAAAAATGAAATTAGCATAAAATATAGCCCTCTGCAGGAGATAGGATGGAATGTAGAAATCTATTCAAGAGATTCAATTATGTTAAAACTTTAAGGGTGAAAATCAGTCAAATGAACTCCAATACTGGATTACTATCTGATTACTGCAATTTAACACTCTCTTCTTTGTCCCAGTACTGGTCAATAATGCAAAATGAGCTGGGATCTCAGAATATCTCTGCTTCTTTTGTATGATGAGCTGAAGCAGAACTTACGATCCTCCTACTACTTAATTAAGTGTTGCATCTAGTGCGTGACCATCACACTTCAGGGTGTCACAAGCACAAAGTCTGCAGCATACTTTAAAGTTACACATAGGCAGAGTCAACGGCACACTCGTTTCATTGACTCACATATAATCATAATAAAAGTGCAAATCAATTGTGCCGAAATATAGTGAACACCTGAAATATTATTGAACAGGAAAGAAACCTACTGATGAATATGCAGCAAGCAGGTACCATAAAACCATACAGGCTTACAGCACAGTTGATCATGTTCGTGCTGGCTCTTAGCTACAGCAATGCAAAACTAATCCCATTCCCATGGTCTTTCCGTATTCCATATCTTCCTCTATTTCAAATGATTATTCACTGTTCCTTTACAAGATAAAAGAAAGAACTCCATTTGATCAGTATTGCTCTGACTGGCAAAATATTTTCTTCACTTGTGTTACCCAATTTGTTTCTAAAATCAACACAAATATTACTATTTTCATTAAATTGACTGCAGAATTGCTACAGTGTAATTACTTGTACAAAGAGGAACCCTCATATTACGTTATTAAGATTTAGCCATAAATTTCTTTTGTGTTCTGCTCCAAAAAACACACCCAATATCAGGCAACACAGCACTACCCAGGGGTCAAGCAGGAACACTGCTTACTGTATTTAGCTTACTGGATAAAATATGAGCTCTCTCCGGATCTCCCAGACTTCAGAAAGCTGTGGAATAAATAATCTATCAGACGAGTGGTGTTGGACAAAATCCACAGAATGAGTTTATTAAAATGAACAGATGAGCAGTACCAGGAGACAAAGCAGCAGCTTGCATTATTTTTACATCAGTTTTAAATAGCACTTCCTTCTCAAGTACAAAAATAACAGCAGACTCACAACACTTTGCTAATTCTACTGATAATACTAAACCTGGACTAGCATCTGTACAGGAAATCATGGCTATTCATTTTGGCCCATGGAGCTCCGTGAGGACACGCCACATCAACTGCAGTAGAACGATACAGAGCAGAACTGACAAACTGGGGACATGGCCTGGGATATACCTCTCGTACCCTTTGAAGACTGGACTGCAGTGGAACAAAAGGGCATCTTCTGTAGTTGAAGCCAGTTTATCAAATTAACTCCACAGTTTCCTGAACTCAACCCCCCTCCCCCACCCAGTTGCGCATTACCATGCAGTTTATTTTAATTTGATGAATCTCAGAAAACGCCAGCAGGCCATGTTAAGTGATTGCTACTTGCGCCTCAACCAGTACATATTTGCTCAGCAATAATGCCTCTAAAGTAACACTGTGCATCTTCTCTAGCCGTGGAAAAACAAGCTACCAATAACCAAATTTGAAATGACCTGTCACATCTTATCAACATATTAAAAATACAGAAACATCATTCAAATTTTGGCAGTTCCTCTATTCATACAACTGGATTGTGCATTTCAGCCTGTGTGTGTGCAGATATGCAGACGTCTTGTACTATGCCTTACTGAGTAGCACCAAATTGTCAAGTGATCTTTCAATTGCATCAGCTTGTTCATTAACGCAAGGAACACAAAAAAATGTGGATGGCTTCATATGACTAAAAAAGTGTTGCACTTAACACTGCAATCAAATTAACTGCTGCGACATCTGACTTTTTAAAAAGATCGTGCTCACAGCAGATCTGTTATGTCTCACTCATTTTAAGTGCAATTCACACATTTTGGTTTAAAATCATTGCCTATTTTGATCAGTCTCAACATTAAAAATAGATACAGCTTGCTACGTTTTGACAGGTTTGAAATCTGTCTCATTCTTTTTGAACATGAATTCCACTCATAACATTTGTTTGCTGTTGACAAATTTGCTCGCCATATACTCTGCATTAAGAAAAAAGCGCTTTAAAGTTAAATAAATATTTAAATGTAAATGGCATAAAAGTAATGATCGGTTTACCAAGCTGCCGTAATCAAAAAGACAGTTGATACCAAGCTATTATTCAGAGGCACTTATACATTATACTTGTAAGAACCCAGTTTTTCCTGGGCCTCCGAAACTGCTGTTGCTGCTCGGAGATCCCGAATGGCTTGTAAACCTGCTGAGCCAATTTATCTGCAGTGTGTTAAGGCAAAGCAGCATCATGATGCAAGCTCGCTCACACATGGAAACAGCTCAGTGTCAAATTTCCAGGCAGACCTGCATGCTACATACACACATTTGTGGGGGGGGGGGGGGTGGTATTTTAACTGCCAGCAGGAAACCATTGGTTTCAGTTTGTTTCCCACCAGCTGTGGCGATTTTAACCGCTGAGCCTCATTAACATGCCGCCGGTCCACTTCCCACCAGGAAAGGATGGGAGGTGGGCGGGAAACGGCTGTCTGAAACCAGAATATTGGGTGGCCTTTGGCCGCCCGCCGGCACTCAGCTAAGTGGGGATCCTGTGGTGGAGTGGGGGTTGGGATGGGGGTAGTGACCCTGGGCAGGGGAGGCTTCACCTTTCCTTGGTGGGCCCAGAGGAGCACTTTACTTTGTGGAGCCCGCAGGAACTAAAGTAAAAAATTTACCTGGAGGGCCTCTTCGGCTTCCCGATCCTCTTCATGCTGGCATTTGCCCGTCAGGAAAGCTGCGGCAGCTTCCAGGTTCAGGCTTAAGTTTAACTTGCTGCCGGGGCCTGACGACATCATCGAACCACAATTAGCATTTGTCAATTAGGACCCCGCTGGCTTTGGGCAGGCAGGTTTGACGCCTGTCTAGAAGCATCCGTTAAAATCTGAATCTGCGGGTGGCTTTCTGGCAGGTACATCATCTGAGGCATTTTAGCCTGCCAGCTGCCTGGCTTCTGCCGTGAGGGTAGAGTTAAAATATCCACCCACACCCAACACCCAGATACGATGCTCAAAATCAGCAGAATTGACCTGAATCATGTGTGCAACTGCCAGGTTTCATCTCTGCAGCTGGTCTACATGGAGGCCAGCTCCATTTTATTGCAAAGAACATAGGAAAGTGGTGCACACCGCTATCCCAAAACCTGGAGCTGAAATCTAGGGAAAAGTCTCCCAAGATTATCTCTCCAGCTGATCAAATTCAAACAGGAATCTAATTATCCCAACACAATCACTAGTGGTGTGCATTATTTAGAATCTACTGTCACTTGGACCATAGCCACTCGATCTCCGCACAGACATTCAACAAATATTTGATTGTGACTGTAGTTTTTATACTTTGGGTACCTTTTCAATCAGTGCAAGGCTACAGTGAAGAACTAGTTGTTTCAAAACCCCAAGTGGCCTCAAAGCTTGTAGGCTAAAGAAAAGGAATGAATATAATACTCTTGCTCCATGTTCTGCCAACCTGTAATCGCCAGTTGTGCACTGTGCACTGACCTTCCCATTACTTTTATCCCCATCAAAGCAAGCAGTCGAGTCAGAAAAAAAAATTATACTTTCATCCCAGAAGTACAAAAGGTCTTCCACATAAGAGTGTCTTCTCAGAAACAAACCTGAACTGAATGCTCAACGGAGCCTTATACCAAACTGTTTCTTTCCTCCCCCATTCCGAGTCTAGGCAACGCAATCCTACTTGTGCTTGTATTTATTTGCCGGTTTCTCAGGTTTGAATTTTGTAGGACTTGAGTTTTGGAATAGCTTGTTTTATCATCGTTGCTTCATTTAGCAATGCTAAATCTGAACACCAAGATCAGTTCATTTCACCAGTTTGAGATTTATGCAAATTAGCGTGAACAGGGATTTAAACTTTATCCGTGGTCCAAGGCTCTATGATATGCACCTATGCTGACCACAAAGAGAAAAGGCTTGGATACCTCTGCTATATATTCAGAGTGATGCTTGTTGTATTTGGCGATCTAACTATATTTCATAATATAGAGTAACAAGGCTGCTCCCAGCTACCACTCTGTCTCTTTTTGCTACACGACAGGAAAAAGTAGAGAACCATATCTGTGATTTTCCATGTCATGTAACTTAATAACCTCACATCTCTGGAAGATGTCCTTTGTGATGTTTTTCTCAACAGCAGACTTCACAGACTATATCTACTCCACTACAAAAATAATTAAAGCGCTATAAATAAGAAAACACAATATCCAATGCCAGACGAGTAAGTAAACTCAAGTGGGGTCTATTACCTGGTGCAATAATATGAGGGGATATCTGGAATTCAAGGGAAAGTTCTGAAAAAAATTAATGCTGTGAGGATAAAATATTGACGGGCTAAAATGGGACAGAATAATATGAGAGAGGGGGGGAAAACAGTCATACTGATTCAAAAAGCATATAAAACAAGTTTGCAGAATTGGAAACATTACAGTTGAAGGAAAGTGCAATGCGATTGGAACAAAATAGCCCATTGACAAAGATCAAAATGCCAGGTATGAATTCCATAGATTGGACATGCACACAACTAAGCAAGTGGAGGTACAGCAATATGGGTAAGAGAGAGGTCATCATAGCTACCGAAAGAAATGATTGCCTTGGCTGGTGCAGCCGAGTCAGTGCAGATTGAGGTCATGGACAGTAGAGGAAGGATGTTATTACAGACCTGCTCGTTTGAATAGGATGTGTGTTAAGATAGGGAGAATGCTCATTTTATATGGACTTCTGCTTTGGCAATATTTCCCATCTCCATCCCTATCTCATCCCCAGTGCCTCCAAAAACTCTTATCCACCCTTCGGCCATCTCGAGTCTTGGTTTCTCCAATGTCCTCCTTGCTTGCTTCCTAATCGTCACTCTCCATAAACTCCAACTCTTCCACTAACATTCTGATCCGTACTAAATCCTTCTCGCCTATCAAGCCTTTCTTTGCCAACTTACAGTGGCTTCCTGTCCTCCAGCACATCCAATTTAAAATCCTTGGCCTCATGAACAAATTCCTGATAACCTCAACCCACCTTGGCTTGGCAACCTCATCTAGCCTTGCCTCTCCTACAATGCCCTCCGACTCTGGCCTGCTGCACATCTCCCTTCCCTCTGCACCATCATTGTTGGCAAAGCCTTCAGCATTCTGAGCTTTAAGCTGTGGCACTCCCTCCCCAAACCCAGCGGCCTCTCTACCTTTCCTTCGGCTTTTAAAATTACTCTTAAAACCTCTCTCTTGGACCGAGTTTTTGGCTACTTCTACTAACTTTCCAACAATAGTTTGGCATTGGCTTCTTTCTTCCTCTGTGATGCACCTTGGATGCTCTCTTATGTTAAAAGTGCTATATAAATGTAAACTGTTGTTGCCTTAATTTAAATGATCCTAAAGGCTCAAAATTAACACTGCAGAGCTCCTGCTGTAAAAAAAACACATATGAACTGGTCCAATAACTCATTAGAAACAAAAGAAAATTAGTTAAAACACCTGATACATGGAGGCATTGAGTTTCGGCAGTCTAGTTCCCAGTGGGCAAGGTGTCACAGCATAAAATCTGCTGCAAATCTGATACCAATTGCCACCAAATTGGCAATCTCACCCAGAGAGGTCACAGCACAGCTGATCTTGGGAATGGAAAAATATCACAATCATGGAGCGGACAGCACTTTGCTTTGCATATAGCTGCTATACTTAACCAGAGAGTGCTTGATGCTGACACTGGCTGCGCAAAAATTATTATATTTCCTAGCACTGATATCCCTCATGCCAATAAGCACATAATTCACAAAAGCAATGTTTCTTAAATGCAAGTATGCATCTGTTGGTGGAAAGAGACTGCACAGAAGCTTTCCCAACATGAGAGCATTGTGCTGGACATACGTATTTGAATATATTCCCTAAACCTTTAGAACATTTTCACCTTTGAGAATCCATTGCCAAATTTACTAATCTGGACTGGTAAAACAGTATTTGTTTCAAGCACTGTCTCCATTGCTTCTGGGTTTTTTAATGCTCAGTAACGCTCTTTAATAATCTCCTGTTCTTGGTCGAATGTAGTAATCCTACTTTCATACCATAATTAAACAAATCTTTATAGGAAATGTAAATGGATTTCCTGACTAAAATTGAATGAAAATATTTTTCTGACTAGAACATTAGTCCTTTATTCTCTGCATCATTTCAGCCAAAATGTCAACATGAGAAACAAGAATGCAACAAACAGGGACATTAATTTACCAACATGACCAAACTATTTTCTATTTTTATGGAGAAACTGCCATGTTTTATATTCATCCCCAAGGGCATGTGCACATTTATGTCTACAGTTGGGTCACAGGCAAACTAATTGATACTGACAGTGAATTGAATAATGCTTGTCCCAATGGTTAACTATCACAAATCATCCAGTATGCTATAGAGACTGCAATCTCAGTTATTCTCCTCGCCACATCTTCTGATTCATGTTCATTTGAGTTATTTAGTACATGAGGAGTTCACCCCAAGTCAAGATGGCCACCGTGACAGAAACAAACATTACACAACACCTGAGGTACACATGATCAATATGTAGCAGAGAGAGATAGGATTAGGGATTGAAGAAAACATTTGTACAGTTACACATTTTTTTTCTTCTAAACAGCAGTGCTGAAAATGTTTCTACTGAAGCATCCCTGATAGCTCAGTAATTAAATATACCACACAGTCTTGTGCTGAGCTATAGAGAAAACTAAGGTCCCGGGTTTGATGCCTGGTTTGCGATTAATTGTGCCAATTTCAGCCAGAAAAAAGGGAATGGGGAAATAAAATGAATCAGACCATATTCCTGCTACTGATTGCTGTTCAGTCAGCTTGCTAGGAAATGTATGTGTGGACACTGGGTGAGGAGAGGATTCGGCTGAACTCTGATGGCCCCTAAGCTGAAAGGACTGGCAACACATAGTGCCACGTGGCTGCTTTAGACAGATGCCCGTAGCTTGGGAAACAGCTGAGTGGCGGGTGAGGGGTAAAAAGGGTTTCTGCTGTAATATTTTGCATCTTAAGATACGATGAACTGTTGTATCTGAATCATGCCATTTTGTAACATCTTCTCTGAAGGGCTCTTAAATCAACGGATCTTAAACATTCGCAAAAAAAAATAAACAATGAACCAGATCTAACCTTTCGGAACACACTACAGTACTGAAAATATGCAATGAAATGACTTATTGAAAGAACTGGTTTATAATCATATGGATCAGCAGCTTGGCATCTTCGTGCAAGTAATAAATAGAAGAGGCATCAGATTCAGAAAACATCTTTATAAATTGCACTAAATGAGGGAGAGTATAGAATAGACAATACATATTACTGACATAATTTGGCTAAACATGGGCTCATTAATCTAGGCATTATACTTTAAAGTGGCAGAAGTATAAACTACTTATATTAGTCACACCAGACCACGTAAAACTACTTTTTGACAAAAAAAGTTTGAAAATAAGTTCACATTTAGTTATACAGGAAACTTTCGATTAATCGGCCCCTAAATAACCGGAACGCTCTATCCACCGGCAAAATTCAGGAGTCGGTTCAGGTAACTTTTTTTTACTTTTAGTTACTTTTTTAAATTGATTTGTTGCTGTGCAAGGGTGTAGCTGAAGCTGTTGCTGGGTTTGTTGCTTTATACGGAGCTCCGTATCGTTTACTATAGCATTCGGTTATCCGGAATTGTTGATGAACCGGCACCACATCGGTCCCGTCCGTGCCGGATACCAGAAAGTTTCCTGTACCCCGCTAGAGGACAAGAGTGCAGACTTCTTACATCCCCCACAACATATGCTCCAACTGAGAAAATACAGTCAAGGGAAGCATGGCTTTCAGAATGTCAAGCAGTAAGTGGAGCTCCAACACACTGCTGCTTTAAGGAGAGAATGATTCTGGCATCATGCATGCAATGTCCTACACAGCAAGCTCTCATCTCAAACAAGCCACTGAAGGGAGAAAAAAAAGCATTTGAATGTTGGGCCACTTCCTTCCAATCTGTTTGCAGCTAAGTGGAAGAAGGTTGGGTACTTATTGTCTTGACTGTGAAACAGCCCAATAGAGTAGTATAAAAATATTTATTTTTAAAAAAATCCAAGATTGAGCAGCAAAGAGAAAAAAAAAGTTTAAAAAAGAACGATAGGTACGAAACAAAACCTTGACAAAATCTGGCTCTTTCTTTGAAATATTTCTGTGTGCAATTTAAAAAAGGATTTCCAGGACACAATCACTGAAGTACTGGTTCACTAATGTCCTTTAGGGAAGGAAATCTGCCGTCCTTACCTGGTCTGGCCCATATGTGACTCCAGACCCACAGCAATGTGGTTGACTCTTAACTGCTCTCTGAAATGGCCTAGCAAGCCACTCAGTTGTAACAAACGGCTACAAGAAACAATAATAAGAATAAAACTGGACAGACCACCCGGCATCGACCTCAGCACCAGCTACGGACACGACAATGGCACACCCAGCCCAGTTGACCCTGCAAAGTCCTCTTCACCAACATCTGGGGATTTGTGCCAAAATTGGGAGAGCTGTTCCACAGACTAGTCAAGCAACAGCCTGACATAGTCATACTCACAGAATCATACCTTTCAGCCAATGTCCCAAACTCCTCCATCACCACCGGCAGGACAGACCCACCAGGGGTGGTGGCACAATGCTATACAGCCGGGAAGGCGTGGCCCTGGGAGTCCTCAACATTGATTCCGGACCCCATGAAGTCTCATGGCTTCAGGTCAAGCATGGGCAAGGAAACCTCCTGCTGATTACCACCTACCGCCCTCCCTCAGCTGATGAATCAGTACTCCTCCATGTTGAACACCACTTGGAAGAAGCACGGAGAGTAGCAAGGGCACAGAATGTAATCTGGGTGGGGGACTCAATGTCCATCACCAAGAGTGGCTTGGTAGCACCACTACTGACCAAGCTGGCTGAGTCCTGACGGACATAGCTGCCAGTCTGGGCCTGCGACAGGTGGTGAGAGAACCAACACGAGGGAAAAACCTATTTGACCTCATCCTCACCAATCTACCTGTCGCAGATGCATCTGTCCATGACCACATTGTTAGCAGTGACCACCGCACAGTGATTGCGGAGACGAAGTCCCATCTCCACAATGAGGACACCCTCCATCGTGTTGTGTGCCACTACCACCGTGCTAAACGGGACAGATTCAGAACAGATCTAGCAGCTCAAAACTGGGCATCCATGAGGCGCTGTGGGCCATCAGCAGCAGCAGAATTGTATTCCACCACAATCTGTAACCTCATGGCCCAGTATATCCCTCACTCTACCATTACCATCAAGCCAGGGGACTAACCCTGGTTCAATGAGGAGTGTAGAAGAGCATGCCAGGAGCAGCACCAGGTGTACCTAAAAAAAGAGGTGCCAACCTGGGGAAGCTGCAACATAGGACTACATGCATGCTAAAATGCAGAAGCAGCATGCTATAGACAGGACTAAGCGATCCCACAATCAACGGATCAGATCAAAGCTCTGCAGTCCTGCCACATCCAGTCGTGAATGGTGGTGGACCATTAACCAACTAACGAGAGGAGGAGGCTCCATGAATATCTCCATCCTCAATGATGGCGGAGCCCAGCACATGAGTGCAAAAGACAAGGCTGAAACATTTGCAACCATCTTCAGCCAGCAGTGGATGATCCATAACGGCCTCCTCCCGAGGTCTCCACCATCACAGAAGCCAGGCTTCAGCAAATTCGATTCACTCCACGTGACAGCAAGAAATGGCTGAGCGCACTGGATGCAGCAAAGGCTATGGGCCCCGACAACATCCCGGCTATCGTGCTGAAGACTTGTGCTCCAGAACTAGCTGCGCCTCTAGCCAAGTTCTTCCAGTACCGCTACAAAACTGGCATCTATCCAACAATGTGGAAAACTGCCCAGCTATGTCCTGTCCACAAAAAGCAGGACAAATCCAATCCGGTCAATTATTGCCCCATCAGTCTACTCTCAATCATCAGCAAAGTGATGGAAGGTGTCGTCAACAGTGCTATCAAGCGTCACTTACTCACCAATAACCTGCTCACTGATGCCCAGTTTGGGATCTGCCAAGACCACTCGGGAGCTGAATTCCAGAGGCGAGGTGAGAGTGACTGCCCTTGACACCAAGGCAGCATTTGACCGTGTGGCGCATCAAGGAGCCCTAGTAAAACTGCAGTCAATGGGAATCGGGGGGGGGGAAACTCTCCATTGGCTGGAGTCATACCTAGCACAAAGGAAGATGGTTGTGGTGGTTGGAGGTCAATCATCTCAGCCCTAGGATATTGCTGCAGGAGTTCCTCAGAGCAGTGTCCTCGGCCCAACCATCTTCAGCTGCTTCATCAATGACCTTCCCTCCAACATAAGGTCAGGAATGGGGATGTTCGCTGATGACTGTACAGTGTTGAGTGCCATTTGCAGCTCCTCAGATAATGAAGCAGTCTATGCCCGCATGCAACAAGACCTGGACGACATTCAGGCTTGGGCTGATAAGTGGCAGGTAACATTCACGCCATGGAAGTGACAAGCAATGATTATCTCCAACAAGCCAGAGTCTAACCACTGCCCCTTGACATTCAATGGCATTACCATTGCCAAATCCCCCACCATCAACATCCGGGGGGTCACCATTGACCAGAAACTTAACTGGACCAGCCACATAAATACTGTGGCAACAAGAGCAGGTCAGAGGCTAGGTATTCTGTGGCGAGTGTCTCACCTCCTGACTCCCCAAAGCATTTCCACCATCTACAAGGCTCAAGTAAGGAGTGTGATGGAATACTCTCCACTTTCCTGCATGAGTGCAGCTCCAACAACACTCAAGAAGCTCGACACCATCCAAGACAAAGCAGCCCGCTTGATTGGCAACCCATCCACCACCTTAAACATTCACTTCCTCCACCATTGGCGTATCGTGGCTGCTGTGTGTACCATCTACAAGATGCACTGCAGCAACTCGCCAAGGCCTCTTCAGCAGCACCTCCCAAATTTGCAACCTCTGCCACCTAGAAGGACAAGAGCAGCAGGTGCATGGGAACACCTCCACCTCCAAGTTCCCCTCCAAGTCACACACCATCCTGACTTGGAAATATATCGCCATTCCTTAGTCGTCGCTGGGTCAAAATCCTGGAACTCCCTCCCTAACAGCGCTGTAGGAGTACCTTCACCACATGGACTACAGCGGTTCAAGAAGGTGGCTCACCACCACCTTCTCAAGGGCAACTAGGGATGGGCAATAAATGCTGGCCTTGCCAGCAATGCCCACATCCTGTGAATGAATTAAAAAAACTTTTTAGGTTATGATTTTTTGCTTAAATTCTGCTTTGAAACAATTCAAACTTTGCAGAAAATAAGTTGCAATTTTTCAAAAACAATGCTGACTGATTTTGAATTTTTACAGGTCTCTCAGTGGTAAAAGGGCTCAAATGTTTCTTTGGTGTTTTAAATGAACCCTTAAGAATGACAAAGTTTGGGTTAAGATGATCACTGTATTTTATTCAGATTATAGTTTCACTGTAAACACAGCAAATATAACTGACTCTCTAAGTTGCAGTTGTCAAACCTGTTCATTAAATTTTGTGCCCACAATAAGCACATATCCATAATCCAGTTTTTTTTTTCTACGACACTTAACCACTAGCTTGTTTTTGTATATACATTACATTTGTCAGTAAAGAGAAACTGCAATAAAATGCTGGGGGCAACCTGAACATTGGATATTACAGTAGACTGTGATTTCTTTCCCTCCACTGTCAGCTGTTTTATTTTTTTTTTAATTTCTCACACAAGATGTCAACTCACAAACCTATTTCCAGGATTCTGCCAGTTTTAACTGGTTGTTAGTGAGTGAGCAACAGTCAGGTCATAGGAAGACTAATCCTGCAGTTTTCCCTCCTACCATGTACAGAAGAATCTGCTCTTTGTTCAGCAGCTCTTCCCCCAGCCCAATCTTGCCTGAATGCATAGCCAAGAAAAACAAACTTGTAGGCAAAATGACCTATGAATTTCCTGAAATGTGTCTTCAAAATGGAGTCAGTAGTCAGACTGAACTATGGGAAACCAAAAGGCTAATGCTAATTAAAACATTGAATACTCTATGTCACCACCTAATACAGTATGTCTGGGTTGTTAACTTGAGGTCATCAGGGGTACCAACATAGTTTTTTGAGGTGATAAACACCAAGGTGTTTAGGTTTAAAATAAACATAATTCTGAAGTTAATAAACAACAGTTAGTGCATGACTTGTTGTCTGACCGCCTTTGATGATTTGTCTAGAAAGGGTTAATTCATTCATTTGGCAACGTGTGTGCTTCCTAAGTGGAGGTTGGTAGGCTAAATGTGAATACAATCCAAACTGGCTCATGTAAGACAATTCAACAAGCCAAATCTAGCAGCAATCACTCCTAGGTGTGTGATGAAATATTTCCATTCATCACTGCCTGTGACTGAGATCGGTTTCAGTGTCATTTCCCTTCCCCCAGACCTCATTGTATTGTGTACTGGAATGTGCTGTATTGTATACTGGAATGTGCTGGAATGTGCTGTGTGTAGGGCTCCGCCCATACCTGGCCCCGTTTGTAAGCTAGCTTCAGTCTAGCCCCAATCTCCAGAAGGACGACATCTCTCTCGCTTACGTGTTTCGTTCTAAGTTAATAAAAGCCTTGTTTTGTTCTGCTACCTTCGAGTCTCGGAATTATTGAGGCACATCAATTTTATTAACTTATTTTTTCAACACTATGGATCAACTCCTGAAACCCGAACGTTTGGATTTGGATCAACATGCTCCGGACGCATCAGCACGCTTCGGACACTGGTTTGAGTGTATGGAATTCTTCCTGGACAATTCCGCAGCCGTCAAAGACGCTACGGACGCTGCAAGGATGAGACTCGGAATTCTGCGGAATTGGGTAAGCCACCGGGTTTACCCCCTCATCCAAGACGCCGAGACGTACCTGGCCGCCTGCGACATCTTAAAGGCGCATTACCAGCAGCCTACGAATGAGGTGTATGCTAGGCACCTGCTCGCCACCCGCGCACAGCGACCTGGGGAATCGGTGGAGGAGTTCCTAAGCACCCTGAAAATGCTTGGCAAAGACTGCAAGTGCCAAGATGTAAAAGCCGCGGTGTACACTGACGAGCTTGTTCGCGATGCCTTCATCACAGGCCTCAGCTCCACTTACATCCGGCAAAGACTGCTGGAAAAAACGGGGTTGGACCTGAAACAGGCTGCGGACACCGCGCGATCCCTGGATGTGGCCCAGAGAAACTCGGACGCCTACTCTTCAGCCCGCGCCGTCCACGCCGCCACGTGTGCACCGAGGGCACCGCCATCTTGGAAGGCATCTTCCCCGCCCGACAGCCCGACACCGGCTGGGCCCCGCTCTCCCCCCAGAAGCCCTACGACAGCCGCGACGCATCAGGGACCCAACTGCTACTTCTGCGGGCAGCCAAAGCACACCAGAAACCTGTGCCCGGCGAAAGGCACCACCTGCTTTAAGTGCGGTAAGAAGGGGCACTTCGGGAAGGTGTGCAGAGGGAACCCCGCCGGAAAACCAACCGCCGGAAAACCCGCCACCGCCGCGTGTGCGCCGTGGGAGCGGCCATCTTGGACGCCATCTTGCCCGACCTCGTGGGGTCCGCCATCTTGTGAGCAGACAGCGTGGACGCCATCTTGTATCGATCAGGGCCCTACAGTGGCATCGGTCACAGTGGACCAGACCAGGCCGCACCCGCTATCCAGATCAATGGTGGACATCGAGGTAAACGGGTGCCGGGTTAAATGCTTAATTGACAGTGGAAGCACGGAGAGCTTTATCCACCCAGAACTGGCACAACAACTCTCCCTAAAGGTGGTCCCTACTCAGGGTACCATCTCTATGGCTGACAAAACCCAGACATCGACCATTCTGGGTTACTGCACGGTACAATTGTGCGTTAACGGAACTGTATATGATAATTTTAAAGTATTAATCATGAAGAACCTATGTGCGAGCGTGATCTTGGGCCTGGATTTCCAGTGCAACCACCAAAGCATCACGCTCAAGTACGGTGGGTCCCAGCCGCCCCTCACAGTGTGCGGTCTGGCGACCCTGAAGGTAAAGCCGCCTTCGCTATTCGCGAACCTTACCCCTAACTGCCGGCCAATAGCGACCAAAAGCAGGAGGTACAGCTGGGAGGACAGGCGGTTTATCGCGACCGAGGTAGACAGGCTCCTGAAAGAGCGCATTATTGAACGCAGCAACAGCCCGTGGCGCGCCCAAGTGGTAGTGGTAAGGGGTAGCGAGAAGAAACGGATGGTGATCGACTATAGTCAAACGATCAACAGGTACACCCTACTAGACGCCTACCCGCTACCCCGCATATCAGAAATGGTGAACCAAATCGCCCAATACCGGGTGTTCTCCACCATCGACCTCAAGTCAGCGTACCACCAGCTCCCTATCAGACCAGAGGACCGCCCGTACACCGCCTTCGAGGCGAACGGACGCCTCTACCAATTCCTCAGAGTCCCCTTTGGGGTGACGAATGGGGTCTCGGTCTTCCAGAGGGAGATGGACCGCATGGTCGATGACCACCACTTGCAGGCAACCTTCCCCTACCTCGACAACGTCACCATCTGCGGTCACAACCAGCAGGATCACGACTCGAACCTCGAGAGGTTCCTGAAAACCGCACACAAACTCAACCTCACCTACAACGAGGACAAGTGCGTTTACAACACCACGCGCCTCTGCATACTAGGCAGCGTGGTGGAGAATGGGGAAATCGGACCAGACCCCGACCGATTGCACCCCCTACGGGAGCTGCCCCTGCCCAACACTCCCAAAGCCCTGAAAAGATGCCTGGGGTTATTTTCTTATTATTCCCAATGGGTCCCCAACTACTCCGACAAAGCCCGCCCCCTCTTGAAAGCATCCTCTTTCCCGCTCTCTGCTGAGGCCCACGCCGCCTTCAAAAACATTAAGCAGGATATTGAGCGGGCCACGCTACAGGCAGTGGACGAGAACACTCCATTTCAAGTGGAAAGTGATGCGTCTGACTTCGCCTTGGCGGCCACCCTCAACCAGGCGGGGCGGCCCGTAGCTTTCTTCTCGAGGACCCTCCAAGGGCCCGAGATCAGACACTCCTCCGTGGAAAAGGAGGCCCAAGCCATCGTGGAGGCAGTGCGCCACTGGCACCACTACCTAGCCGGCAAACGCTTCACCCTACTTACCGACCAGCGGTCGGTAGCGTTTATGTTCAATAATAAACAGAGGGGGAAGATTAAAAATGATAAGATTCTTCGGTGGCGGATCGAGCTCTCCACCTTCGAGTACGACATCATTTACCGGCCAGGGGCCCTTAACGAATCCCCTGACGCCCTCTCACGAGGGATGTGTGCCAGCGCCACCGGGGATCGGCTACAGACCCTCCACAATGACCTCTGCCACCCAGGGGCCACGCGGCTGTTCCACTTCATAAAGTCCCGTGACTTACCCTACTCGATTGAGGAAGTTCGGTCCCTGACCAGGAACTGCCGCACTTGCGCTGAGTGCAAGCCTCGGTTCTACCGCCCAGATAGAGCCCACTTAATCAAAGCTACACGGCCCTTTGAGTGGCTCAGCTTAGATTTCAAGGGCCCCCTCCCGTCCGTCGACCGCAATGTTTACTTCCTGAACATTGTGGACGAATACTCCCGGTTCCCATTCGCCTTCCCCTGCCCAGACATGACCAGCGCCACGGTCATTAAATGCCTCAACAGCCTGTTCTGCCTGTTCGGTATGCCGAGCTACATCCATACGGATAGGGGGGCGTCCTTCATGAGTGAAGAGCTACGCCAGTACATGCTGTCCAGGGGGATCGCCACGAGCCGTACCACCAGCTACAACCCCCGGGGTAACGGCCAAGTGGAGCGAGAGAACGGGACAGTATGGAAAGCAGTCACTCTAGCTCTAAGGACCAAGGGCCTCCCTATCTCCCGCTGGCAGGAAGTCCTCTCGGATGTGCTCCATTCGATACGGTCGCTATTGTGTACGGCCACTAATACCACGCCTCATGAACGAATGTTTGTCTTTCCCCGGAAATCCACCTCAGGCGTATCCATGCCGTCATGGCTCTCCACCCCAGGTCCGGTACTCGTGCGAAGGCATGTGAGGGGCCACAAGACGGACCCTCTCGTGGAGCCAGTACACCTACTCCACGCCAACCCCCAATACGCATATGTCCGGCACGCCGACGGAAGGGAGGACACCGTGTCCATAAAAGACGTCGCCCCAGCCGGCATCGACAACAACCACGGCAATAGCGGCAACGACGATCACAGCAACTCTTACCCACCCACTACTCTTTCATCACCCCCGGAAGAACACCGACCAACGGCACCCCCACCAACTACCCCTTCAACAACCCTGGCGGCACCCCCGGCAGAGACCCAGGAGGCTACCGGGGACACCCAGCCGACACCCGCGGCACCGCAACAGCCACGTCGGTCGCAGAGGACTATCAAACCCCCGAACAGACTAAATCTATAGAAGGGGTGAATGTGATGAAATATTTCCATTCATCACTGCCTGTGACTGAGATCGGTTTCAGTGTCATTTCCCTTCCCCCAGACCTCATTGTATTGTGTACTGGAATGTGCTGTATTGTATACTGGAATGTGCTGGAATGTGCTGTGTGTAGGGCTCCGCCTATACCTGGCCCCGTTTGTAAGCTAGCTTCAGTCTAGCCCCAATCTCCAGAAGGACGACATCTCTCTCGCTTACGTGTTTCGTTCTAAGTTAATAAAAGCCTTGTTTTGTTCTGCTACCTTCGAGTCTCGGAATTATTGAGGCACATCAAGGTGTACACTAGGCAGTAAACCCACACGGTTCTTTGACTAGGAGTTAAGGTGTAGGGGTTAAGGATTCATCTCGTGCCTTGATAAATATGCTTGAAAGGATATAATTCCCAGTGTTATTACAAACTCTCCCTGCAGCAAATATCAGCTTTTAGCCCAAGTTCTGCCACTCCATTATTCTAGGTCACGTGTTTTCTTTTATTCAGAAACTAAAGTGAAAGGCCAAGGCCCAATGGAAAGGGCACCAACCTAGTTGAACAGAGTAAAAGGGACTCGTTCAGGAAGTACTGATCAAGTGATGCAAATTTTTGCATTTTAAAACTCTGCAGATTGTGGGAGGAAGAAAGGACTGAGTAAAGTAAATATTCAAAACTTTGGGTCTTGGAAAAGCGTGCATCAGAGTAAATGAGTTTTGAATTCCACACAGTGGAGAGGCATGGAGACGTGAGAGCGTATGACATAGTACATTGCTGCTTGTGAAGAAGAAAGGAAAGTTCAGAAAAGCAAACCACAGTATCAACACCAATGTGCTGTGTTGTACATTAGAAGTGATCTGTTGTTAGTACCTGTACTAGGGCCTCAGCTATTCACAGTATTTATTAACGACTTAGATGATGGAAAGATGATAGAAAGTCATATATTCAAATGTGCCAATGACACAAAGATAGATGGCATTGTAGGCAGTGTAGATGAAAGCATAAAATTACAAAGGGATATCGACAGATTAAGTGAATGGGCAAAACTGTGGCAAATGGATTTCAATGTAGGCAAATGTGAGGTCATCCACTTTGGACCTAAGGATAGAACAGGGTACTTTCTAAATGGTGAAAAGTTAAAAATAGTGGAGGTCCAAAGAGACTTGGGGCCCAGGTACATAGATTATTAAAATGTCATGAACAGATACAGAAAATAATTAAAATAACTAATGGAATGCTGGCCTTCATATCTAGAGGACTAGAATACAAGGGGGTAGAAGTTATGCTGCAGTTGTACAAAACCCTAGTTAGACCATACCTGGAGTACTGTAAGCAGTTCTGGGCACCACACCTTAGGAAGGATATACTGGCTTTGGAGCGAGTGCAGCATAGGTTTACCAGAATGATACCTGGACTTCAAGGGTTAAATTATGAGGAGCGATTATACAAATTAGGGTTGTATTCCCTAGAATTTAGACAGTTACGGGGTAATCTGAGCAAAGTTTTCAAGATATTAAGGGGAACAGATAGAGTAGATAGAGAGAAACTATTTCTGCTGGTTGGGGATTCTAGGACTGGGGGGCATAGCCTAAAAATTAGAGCAAGGCCTTTCAGGAGTGAAATTAGGAAACACTTCAACACACAAAGATTCAAGATTCAAGATATTTTATTTGCCATATGTAACTAGTACAATGGAATGCTTACTCCCCAATCACTCCCACAATAAAGCTGTGGGAGCTCACAGAGATACGTCAGCTATTCTCCAGCGCCGTGTTCTGAAAAAGTCAATTTAATGGCATCTAATGGCAGTGGGAACGCGATGTCCTTCAGCCGCTCCGTCCACCCCGTCACCGCGGCCTCCTCCTCACTGTCGCCGGCTCCACGATGTGGTGGCCTGCTTCTCCTGCTCATGGTCCGGCCTCTGGCCGCCATGCCCGGCTCCCCCTCCTCCCAGTCGGACTGCGAGCTTCCCGCCGAGGAGCTGCCGGCCGACGTGCTGTAACGGGTCGTCGTCGCTGCTGCTGCTGCTGCGCTGCCTCCGCCCGACTCGCCGAACACATCGTCGGAGATGTATAAGCTCCGGTAGTGGGAGCGGGCCGCCCGGAGCAGAGAGAGCGCTTACCTCCAGGATGCCTCGGTCGCCATCTTGACTATCTGGAGCCTTTTCCTGGAACTCTCTTCCGCAAATGGCAATTGATGCTGGATCAATTGTTAATTTTAAATCAGAGATTGATAGCTTTTTGTTAACTAAAGATATTGAGGAATATGGGCCAAAGGCGGGTATATGGAGTTAGATCGCAGATAAGCCATGATCTCACTGAATGGTGCAACAGGCTCAAGGGGCTCAATGGCCGACTCCTGTTCCTATGTTCCATAAGGTAATCATTATACTAGGCCTCAAAATATATAAATCACCAATTAATACAGTTTTCTGAGGTTATAGTTTACAAATATTTTTTCAGAGAACAAGCAAAATTGTTGCCGTACTATTGTTTTGCAAACACATCCGGAAAATCAAGTCGATTTCACTGAGTTGTACGCCCAAAACTTGAAATCAACAGAAACATAACAATTAAAAGTAAAATCCCCCAAAAACTAAAATAAGAATCATAAATGACCTAACTAGCCTACTCTTATGGCAATTATTGAAGAGGAAATTGGTCTACTACAGTAATTTTCTAATGGCATCACATTTTCTTCTACTAACCTAACTTCTCATTATGGCTAGGTTCTCTGCCACTGGCATCAACAGCCAGTAAATGTGATACTGTAGATGGAATATAAAATACTCTGCAGCTGTTGGGCTGTGTCCCAACACCGAATCTTTGAGGCTCACATCTTCCATTCCCGGACTGCTAGTTTACCATCTCCGCTCAACCAACCAGGAGGGGTTCCAAGTCGATGGTTGGCACATCTCAACTAGACTTACTGTATGCCCTCCTTAAAGCTGCTTATAGGGCAATACTGGCAGGCAATAAGAGGTGGTTACTTGCCCAGTCTCAGCCAGGGAATAGTGCTTGGGGAGGCATGGCCCAAGAAGGGACAAATAAAAAAAAGTGGCCTGTATTGTTGAAATATTGCAATAGCTCAAACACTATGAAAGAGCCAGCATAGACCCAATGGGCCAAATTACCTCCTTCTGTGCTGTAAACCTTTATGGTTCTACAAATAAAAGATCTTCTTTAGCACAAACACATTTGCCTCAATGTTTCTAAAATAAAACAAGAACATTTTGGATTTTGCAGCATTATAAAAACATGTAATATTTTAGAGTTAACACCTTTTAGAAGTTCTCCTTGTAACCAAATAACACGTTGAATACAAAGAAATAAAAATTGAGAGGCTTCAGATCAAAGCCAACATTGTTATTTTGTTATACATATTCATTTTACAGAATGATGAATGACCTATCAACCACTATTAGATTCTTTAACTTGATATGATCTAACAAAAAGAAAAGCATTTCAACATTAAGGCGGACATAGAGTGCAACACAAATTATTGTTTCCTTAAACTTAGCACAGCAGAAAGTCTGGATCAGAATCCAAGTCCTGAATGCAAACAAGACAAAACACTAACAATTTCTGTGACTGTATTGACACCATGCGGATCACATATTATAAATGGAAACAAGACCAATACTTAAATATTCTAATCATTCTCGGCTGCGGACAAGATACAATACAGAATACACAAAGGAGCTGCAAACCTTCCCTATTTTGTACAATTGTTACTCGATGACGTATGAAGTGAAACACAGCAATTAATTGCAAATTAAAACAAAAATTTGTTTAGTGAAATGAAAAGATGAACTTAAATCTAAATGCAAGTCTGGAAGATATTACACTGGAAAGAATGAGTTACTGTGTTTTAGAAGTAACTTCAATTTTCAGAGTAACTTAAAATTAAGAGTACTATAGGCACAAATGAATTTGGTCGTTCTCATGGAAAAATGGGCCACAACCATTTTACAGTACTTTCATAATCAAGTTAAGTACTTTTTACCAGTGTATGCTATGATAGGAAAATAACAGATGTTTAAGTGTTTCACAAAAACAATGACACATTTTTGAAGCGCTGCTGCAGTTAAGTGAAACTAAATTATCCTAATACCTAAAAGTGATGGGAAACTCCATAAATATTGGAAACATGTCACTTGTTTGTGTTAGACTTTGACAAATAATATAAACCTACATTCCTTGTAGGAACAAAGCGTAATAACATATAGGGGGAGAAATTCAGTATTGCCCCGTTTGGGGCGTAAGTATCGACCGGGCGTGAAATTTTGCGCCCGGCGCAAATTTTCGCCACCTACTGGTAAAATTGTCCTGCTTCGCCCCAGGAGATGCTTGGAGCGCTAAAACAGGCACTGCACGACTGTCTTAAGGCGCTAAGCCGGAGAAGCGAGGCGCTACCACCGAGGGCGGGCGCAGCGCAGGTGCGGCCAGTTAGCGATTGCACGCAGACACGCTGGCGCCGGTCAGCTCTTAAAGAGGAGGTTCTATCTTGGATTGCAGCCACACCTGAGCATCGGAGCCCTGAATCTCGGCCTGGACAGACCTGCTGCCACATTCTTACGCTAGGACCATGGAGAGGGCCAGGGAGTGAGCGCAGCAGTTCAGCGAGGGGGCCTTGCAGGTTCTGGTTGGTGCGGTGGAGCGCAGGCGATCTATCCTGTTCCCGGACAGTGGCAGGAGGCCGCTGCCCAACGACTATCGAAAAGCTTGGAGGGAGGTGGCTCACAGAGTGACCTCCAGCAGCATGGTGCCTACGACCCCTGTGCAACGCAGGAAGAAGTTCAACGACCTCACTCGGGTCGTCAGGGTGAGTATCCTTTTCAGAATCCTCTTCATCCCTGCATGTCGACCTCACTTTATGGCCAAAGGGTCCTGAAAGCCCCAATGCCCAGCCCTCATCCAGCACCTATGGGCCTTTCATGAAACTCACACGCACATTCAGCACTTTACACACTGTAAGGGCTATTCCACCATGGGAGGCAGTGCAGCCAAGATCAGGGCTTCACACTGTAAGGGCTATTCCACCATGGGAGGCAGTGCAGCTAAGATCAGGGCTTCACACTGTAAGGGCTATTCCACCATGGGAGGCAGTGCAGCCAAGATCAGGGCTTCACACTGTACTCAGAGCCCGTCCTTTCTCTTGCAGGGCAAGCTGGCGCATAACAGGAGGCAGCAGCAACGGACCGGGGGAGGCCGGCCGCACCTTCAAGCCCTCACCGATCTGGAGCAGCGAGTCCAGTGGATTATGGCAGGCCGGATGATTGGTCCCGTCGCCACTGGAAATGCCGACCCCATTCTGGACAGCAATGGTAAGGTCATCACCTTTTTGACCTCTCTCCTTCCACTTGTGCCTCGCACCAGCATCCTTTGCCACTATCGAACCAATACAGTACATTGCAGCACTCATGCCTCCCTCGCTGCCACCCTGTCCTCCCGCTAAAGCCACTCTTGTACCTCCCTGCTTTCAGATGCTGATTCACCAGGTGAGGAGGCAGGCCCTCAAGTTGCCACTGTGAGTGACTCTGAAGGCGCCGAGGAGGAGGAAGCCGGACCATCAGTGCCACCCTCAGCCGAGGCAGCCCATGGCCATAATGGGGACACGTCTTCCCTGGAGGGGAGCAGGGGGGAATGGTCTGAGGAGGGTGAAGCTCCAGGACCCAGCGGGCTGCAGCAATGTGGGGGGGTAGGGAAGCTTGGCGGCCTGCTCCCCGGAGGGAGAGTCTGGCCTCGAGTCCTGCTACAGTGAGCGCAGAAGAGGTGCGACTCCTCGCTGAAATGAGCGCCCAGGCGGAGCACAGGCACACTGAGCTCATGGCTGTAGTGGCAAGGATGCCCGAATCCATTGAGTCACTGGCAAGGAGTGTCCAGGACTTCGGCGCAGCACAGGCAAGGAGTGTCCAGGACGTCGGCGCAGCACAGGCAAGGAGTCTCCAGGACTTCGGCGCAGCACAGGCAGCTGCCACGCAAGTGCTTAGTGCTGCAATGCAGTCAGTGGCTGGTCTCATGCAGATGCAGATTGAGGCCACACGAGCACTGACTGCTGCCACCCTCGCTGGATCGGGCACGAATCGCCGGGGCCCTCGCCGCGCCGCAGCAGGCCAGCAGTCTGTGCTTCAGCAGATTGCTCCGCATGCTGCAGTGCTGCCCCGTGGGAGTGCCAGTGTGTCGTCCGACCAGGGAGTTGCTGTCCTCTGTCAAGATGACAGCATTCATAGTAACATAGAGATAGGAACAGGAGTAGGCCATTCGGCCCTTCGAGCCTGCTCCGCCATTCAATGAGATCATGGCTGATCCTCGTCTGAGATCATAGCTGATCTTACCAGTTCAGTACCCCGTCCCCGCCTTTTCTCCGTAACCCTTAATCCCCTTAGCCTTCAGAAATATATCCAATTCTCTCTTGAAAATATTTATTGAATTAGCCTTCACAGCCCTCTGTGGCAGGGAATTCCACAGGCTCACCACTCTTTGAGTGAAGAAATTCTTCCTCATCTCTGTTTTAAATGATTTGCCCGCTATTTTTAGACTGTGGCCCCTGGTTCTGTGCTCCCTGGCCATTGGAAACATTCTCTCTGAATTCAGCCTGTCCAGGCCTGCCATAATTTTATATGTTTCGATGAGATCCCCTCTCAATCTTCTAAACTCCAGTGAGTACAAGCCCAAACTATTTAATCTCTCTTCGTAGGTCATTCCCGCCATTCCAGGTATCAGCCTGGTGAATCGCCGTTGCACTCTTTCCATGGCAAGAACATCCTTCCGCAGATGGGGCGACCAAAACTGTACACAATACTCCAGATGCGGTCTCACCAGCACCTTGTACAGCTGTAGTAAGGTATCCCTATTCCTATACTCGAACCCCCTTGATATGAAGGCCAACATACCATTTGCCTTCTTAATCGCCTGTTGCACCTGCATGCTCTCCTTCAGTGACTGGTGCACAAGAACACCCAGGTCCCTCTGCACTTCCCCATCTCCCAATCTATTGCCATTTAGATAATAATCTACCCTCCTGTTTTTACCCCCAAAGTGGATAACCTCGCATTTATCCACATTATAGTGCATCTGCCACGTATCCGCCCATTCCCCCAACCTGTCCAAATCGCACTGTAGCCTCCTGACATCCTCATCAGAGCCCACCCCTCCTCCTAGTTTAGTGTCGTCAGCGAATTTGGAAATATTGCATCCAATTCCCTGATCCAGATCATTTATATATATTGTGAACAGCTGGGGTCCCAGGACAGATCCTTGCGGCACCCCGCTGGTCACTGCCTGCCACTCTGAAAACGAGCCGTTTATTCCAACTCTCTGTTTTCTATCCGCCAGCCAGTTCTCTATCCACGTTAATACTTTGCCCCCAATCCCATGAGCCTTAATTTTGCATGACAATCTTTTGTGTGGAACCTTATCGAAGGCTTTCTGGAAGTCAAGGTACACCACATCCACTGGCTCTCCCCCATCTATTTTACCAGTTACTTCCTCAAAAAATTCCAGCAGATTAGTCAAACACGATTTACCCTTTGTAAATCCATGTTGACTCTGTCCGATCCTTTCCCCATTTGTCAAGTGCTCCGCTATTTTATCCTTAATAATGGACTCTAGCATTTTGCCCACAACCGATGTAAGGCTTACTGGTCTATAATTCCCTGCTTTCTCTCTACCCCCCTTTTTAAATATTGGGGTAACATTAGCTACCCTCCAATCCACGGGTACTGTTCCCGAGTCAATGGAGTTCCGGAAGATGATCCTTAGAGCATCTGCTATCTCCAGGGCCACCTCCTTAAGTACCCTAGGATGTAGTTTATCAGGCCCCGGGGATTTGTCGGCCTTCAGTCCCCTCAACTTACCCAACACCATATCCCTAGAGATACTAATTTCTGTCAGCTCCTCCCTCTCATTAGTCCCTATGTTTGCCGATATTCCTGGGAGGTTATTTGTGTCCTCCTTTGTGAATACAGAACCAAAGTATGAGTTTAATTGGTCTGCCATTTCCTTATTCTCCATTATATATTCTCCCGAATCGGACTGCAGGGGACCGACTTGGGATTTTACCAGTCTTTTCCTCCTGATATACCGATAAAAGCTTTTGCAGTCTGTCTTTATTTTTGCTGCAAGTTTACTTTCGTATTCTATTTTCCCCTTCCTGATTAATCCCTTTGTCCTCTTCTGCTGTATCCTGTACTGCCCCCAATCTTCCGGTCTGGTGCTTTTTTTTGCCAGTTGATATGCCCTTTTTTTTGATTTTATGCTGTCCCTAATTTCCCTCGTTATCCACGGTTGAGTCACCTTTTTAGGTTTATTTTTATGCCAAACCGGTATAAACATGTTCTGGAATTCTTCCATTCTATCTTTGAATGCTTGCCATTGTCTATCCACTGTCAATCCCCCCAGAAACACCACCCAATCAATCTTACCCAATTCCCGTCTCATACCCTCGTAATTCCCTTTATTTAAGTTCTGGACCTTAGTCTCTGATTCAATTTCCTCACTCTCCATCTCGACTGAGAGCTCGATCATATTATGATCGCTCTGACCCAAGGGGCCTCGTACAAGAAGATTGGTGATAAGTCCCTTCTCATTGCACAATACCCAGTCTAAAATGGCCTGATCTCGAGTCGGCTCCTCGACATATTGGTCCAGATAACCGTCCCGAAAACATTCCAGGAATTCCTCCTCCTCAGAATTTTTACTAATTTGGGTAGTCCAATCAATATGTAAATTAAAGTCACCCATGATGACAGCTGTGCTCTTATCGCACGCTTCTCTAATTTCCCTTTTTATGCCTTCCCTCACCTCCATATTACTATTTGGAGGCCTATATATCACACCCACTAACGTTTTTCTCCCCTTGCTATTTCTCATTTCTACCCATACAGATTCCGTTTCATCCGAGTTAATATCCTTCCTTTCCATTGCATTAATCCCCTCCTTTACCAGCAATGCTACCCCACCTCCCCTACCTTTTTGCCGATCCTTCCTAAATATTGTATATCCCTGGATGTTAAGTTCCCAGCCTTGCCCACCCTGCAGCCACGTTTCTGTAATCCCAATCAAATCATACTTGTTTACCTCTATTTCCACAACTAATTCATCCACCTTGTTCCTAATGCTTCTAGCATTAAGATACAAAGCCTTCAGGCTTGCTTTTTTCACACTCTCATTATGAATTAGTTTGGCCCTTTGTGTTTCTCTCCTTTGCTTATTGCTTCTCACCTTTCTACCATCTATTTCTGACTTCATATGACTTCCCTCTTTTCCACTACCTAGGTTCCCATCCCCCTGCCAAATTAGTTTAAATCCTCCCGAACCGTCCTGCTGCCAACACTGTCACTTCTCCACTGCAGCTGCCACCACCTGTAGGACAGACTACTGCCACTCATGCAGAGTTGGAGCAGTCAGCAGCCGGGCCCTCCAGGCCCAGAGCTGGTCCAGGCCGTCCCTCAAGGGCATCTGCAGGCTCAGTTTCTGACACTCAGCAGCCTTCCCCCAGCCTTGCTGCAGCCACTGGGGTCCCATTGAGGAGCTGCTGCAGGGTGGGAAGGAGCAAATCTCGCAAGCGAAGCAGATCACCCTCGAAGGGCAAAAAGTAGGTGTGGCAAAATGCTGTTAAATGTTTTATTGAAGGCCGAGGATCGTGGTCATTTTTTGTTTACTCTTTTGTTCATTGTCTCCAGGTTGTGAGAGACAGTTATGTGACTGACTGCTTTTTTGGGGGGTTCTCTCTATTACTTTGTCATGCGGGAAGGGCACACAGTTTGTTAAATAAAGAAGTGTCTTTATTCAGAATGTGCATGTTTGCTCTTTGAACTATTTGTTGCCTTGACCGGCTTAGGGGTTGCGGCACGGTTCCATTCATGTTCTTTCAATGGCAGAAGCCATTCCCTCAGAGGGGGCCTAGAACCGACTTGCTATAAGCCGCTGACGGACGGCCCTTGCACTTTGTGCCTCCCTCCCGTCTTGGTGCTCCTCCTCCTCTGCTGGTGCTCCAATGTCTGGTGGCAGTGGCTGAGTCCTGAGGATTGCCAGGTTATGCAGCATGCAGCAAACAACGAAATGGGAGTCTCGCTCAGGTGAGTACTGAAGGGCTCCTCCGGAATGGTCCAGACAGCGGAACCGTTGCTTGAGCACACCGATTGTGTGCTCAATTATGTTCCTGGTCGCTTGATGGCTCTCATTGTATCGTTCTTCAGCAGAGGTGCTGGGCGAACAGAGCGGGGTCATCAGCCAGGTGCACAGAGGATAGCCCTTGTCCCCGAGAAGCCAGCCTCCTGGGTGAGCCGGGGCCTCAAAAAGGTCAGCCACAGAAGTCTGGCGCAGGATGAAGGCGTCATGGCTGCTGCCTGGAAAGTGGGCATTGACAGCGACTATCAGGTGTCTGTGGTCACAGACCAACTGGACGTTCAACGAATGGAACCCCTTCCAGTTGCGGTAATTCTCGGCATTCTCTTGCGGCACCCGCAAAGCCACATGCGTGTAGTCAATCGCACCCTGGACCATGGGGAAGCCTGCTATTCTTGCAAATCCCATTGCGCGCTCTTGCTGCTTATCCGGGGTCATGGGGAAGGAAATGTACTGATGTCTCCTTTTAAAGAGGGCATTCGTGACTTGACGGATGCAGCAATGCACCCCGAACTGGGAGGTATTGGCAATGTCCCCAGTAGCGGATTGAAAGGAGCCGGTGGCATAGAAGTTGAGAGCCACTGTTACCTTCACTGCCACCGACAGAGACGTCCTGCTCCTCAGTTGAGGCTGCAGATCTGGCTGAAGCAGGTGGCAGAGCTCAGTGATCACCTCCTTGCTGAATCGCAGCCTCCGAAAGCACTGCTCCTCAGACATGTTGAGGTATGAGAACTGTTGGCGGAAAACCCTGGGACGGTAAGGTCTCATGTTCCGACGCCTGTTGGCCCTCCTCCGTCTGACCATAATTGCCACTCTCTCTCGGCGTCTCTGTGCCCTCTCAATGTAATGGAGAAGCCCAACGTTCCCACCCATTGCAGCCCCCATAGTATGTGGCCACTCAAGGTTATGCCGGTGAAAAAGCAAAGCAACTACAAAGTTCTGGTCAGAAGCCAAAAGTACCTCTGTGAGCGCTGATTCAATGCAGAAAGCTCTCTCCCTTTGTCTCTCTGCAAATCTCTCTCTCTCTCACAGAAGGAGTGGTCCAAAAATGGCTACCACAAAGAAGCCAGGAAGAGTCCCCTTTAAATAGCGCCCCCCCAGCCCCACAGCGACTAGGAAGCGTTCCAGTCAACCAGTCGCTGGGAGCGACAGGTGGAAAGGAGGGGGGGCGTCACTGAATTTCCGGTTCGGGGCGCCCCAAGGGCGTTGCACCATGAAATGACGTCAGGATCTGCGCACGCAGCTGAGCGGGCGTTGCGGTTTAGCACCGCCTCTAAATGTCCGCTCAATTTCGCGAGAGGCGCAGGTCTCGCCGCGCCCGGGCGCTAGCTGGCTCGTGCCCCACTTATCGCCCTCTTAAGGCGCTAACGGGTGGCGCAATCAACTGAATTTCTCCCCCATAGTGTTATTTTATTCCATGATCATCTACTGGTGGAAAATATATCACAACAGCACAGTTCATGTGATGTTGTAGATCGCTATCAGATGTATTACTTGTGCCATTCCGCCTCAACTGGACTCAATGTACCCATTACAATGGGAACAAGGAACAAATTAGAAAACCAACATTTGCAGCACATCTATGTTGGGGTACAAATTCAAACTCTTGTTGATGTGTGCAATAAACCATTGGAGGTTTGCTCTTGTGGTTTAATATGTTATCAGAGCCTCTCTATTTAAGTGGTGCTGTTTAACTCTGTGCCAGCCATCTTAAGTTTATTGCCTAAACTTATGTTGTTTGGGCGACTTATTAGCACAAGTATTATTTGCTGTATGGGCAACTAAAGACAGACAAATGAGGTGTTTTCAATAACTATGCAACAGTTTGCTCTCAATAACTTTTAAGTATTAGAATTTGTAAGATAAAGTTACAAAGGTTTCACAGTAGCACTGTTTGTAGAACAGCTGTGGTGTCTCGGGCAATAAAACAACACCATGGATACACTTTCACAATGGTATTTTCTACGTTCGACGTGCACTTGGTCATTAGGTGTCGCATTACTATTATTCTCCTTCACACTTCAAATATGGGAAGAAAGGACAATATCAATTAAAAAAATTACAAAACAGGAAATACATAAATCCATCAGGGAAAAACAAACTATAATGGAGAAATAATCACACTTGAGTGCCACATAAAAGCCATCACTCAACCATCATAAGCACCGCACATTATATTTGCAAATCCTCATGTAATGATAAAGCTAAATTTCCACAACAGTACTGATTAACCAAAAAGGTCTATCTTGTGCTAGCTACTCTCTTATGTAGCCTTTTCAATGTCCGCAAAACAGGACTTTTTACAACCTCCAATACACTAGTCAAATCACCTTGCAACTTTGTATAATTCACAACTCCACAAAGTAGGGTTTCAAATTCTTTAACCCTCATGCTACTACTCACTTCTATGTACACAACAATTTGGTGCAGTCTTCGCGATCTACTGTCGGAAAACTTCCTCGTGAAAGAATGCATGTCAATGAATGGATAGCATTCCCAGTGTCGCAAACAGATCACTTCCACTAAATATGGGATCCAAGGATTAGCCCACTTCAATAGCATTCCCTGATACACACTTGTGCCGTTACAGAAGAGCAGAAAAACTCAAAACCTGCAAGAATGGAACAGGGAGTCAGATACGTTGGAAGATTCAAGTAAGGGCCACTTGAAGTGGCAATTTAACCCAAAGTAAAAAGGTGCAAGGCTTATCCATATTAAAAATGATACAATTACATTTTATAAATCCAACTTAAAGTGAACAGGAAAAATGCAGTGACAGCAGATTATTTTAATTATGCGTATTCTTAATAGAGAAACTTGTACGGTTGATTTTTTATTAAGCTAAAACCATGTTACACAAGAAACTGCAATAAGTTTAGTTTCATTTAAATAAAGCATATTTAATGTTAAAATGTTCATAGCACAATCAATACAAATCATTCAGGAAAATCTAAGAAAATATAGGTAAAAAAAAACATAATTCGCTCCTCTAGTCTTCCCAAAATTGTGCATTTTCACTGACTCAGAGGACAGCTAAGTGATTGGATCCCAGACCTCCATCAATACTGGCAATGAGATGGTGATTGTCCCATTGAGTTTGGATGCCTCCACGTGAGCAGCTCGCCTTCCTAAAGCTACAGAGCTGAGAAAAGAAACCTCACCACATGGGGAAATCACAGGCAGAAACCACATCCTCCCATTCAACAGCACTGGCACTCCAATAAAAGGTCAAAATATTGATTAACGGTGGAATCTAGCTGTACAATGGAGTTTCATTGGGCTAAACTGAATCAATGAAGATGTCAGAGTTGCTCATGAAGCTCTCCTCAGGGAAACTAATTTTAATGCAAAAAATTACTACCTTTCATTGGTTTTAATCTAGAAAAATGTGCACTTATTTTTTGCCAGATTTCAAAAGTTTCCCTGTTAAGAACAAACATAATTAAAATAATTTCTTGTCACTATTTTTCTTATTTGCTTTAAGTTGTATTTATAAAATTTAACTATTATTTAATATGAATAAGTCTTGCACCTTTTTTACTTTGGGTTGAATTGGCACTTCAAATGACCCTTACTTGAATCTTCTAAAGTAATTTATTTTTTTGCAGTACATTGAAAAACCCCTCGAGGAAAAATGACAGAAAATTGAACCTTAAATAAATTACATTCAATACTTTATTTTCTCTTATTATGTTGTTACAGTAGTTTATTAAGAAAAACTTTATTATTCTAGCTTTTACATGCTGGTCATCAAGATGTTTGCAAAAAACACAATAGATTATCTAGGTTCATTAAAAAAATACACACAGGCATCGTGACACAATTTTGTATTTTCAGTTGCAGATGAATAGGTTCGTTTTTTATAAAATCCAGGGAATGTCTGCCCTAATGGCAATTTGACAGATGGCATGCTTTGTATTTTTAAACAGAAGTCACCCTGCTTGGTTGATACAGTTTTGGCTGAAAGAGAGTTCTCAGTAGGTTAATGCTTTCACTGCGTAGCTACACTCACTGAGAACCTATCCAGCAGCACAAGTCCACAAGTCGACTTGCTCGGGCGGGGTGATGAGGGGATGTTGGATCCATGGTGGGAATTAGGATTCTGTTATACTGCACTACCAGTCTGAAGATTGGTAGCTGGAGAGTGCAAAGTGCAACGGGAAAGACTACAACTGTACTGTGGGCTACGACTTGTACTCTGCCCACCAAGAGGGAACTCCCCAGCAGGTTTTTTATGACAATGCAGGTAACAGCATTCACTCTCTCACAACAACATTAGAAAGACTCAATACTAAGTTTCTGAAGTGCCTCGGGTGGCCAACGGTCTAGTTGAGCACTTGTTAAACAGGAGTTCATATCTGACCAGAGTTATGCTTGCCCCAGTGCCAAGCCAAATCATTGCAGGACTCCCGAGTTATTACAAAAGAATTAGATAGAATATACAGCACAGAAACAGGTCATTTGGCCCAACTAATCTGTGCTGGTGTTTGTACTTCGCAAGAGTCTCCACCCATTCCATCTACCTCATCTCAGCCTTTCAGCACATCTTTTTATTCCCTTTTCTCTCCTGTACTCATCTAGTTTCCTTTTGAAACCATCTAAGCTATTTGCCTCAACCACTTCCTGTGGTAGTGAGTTCCACATTCTAACTACTCTCTGAGTAAAGACATTTCTCCTCATTTCCCCATTGGATTATTAGTAACTATCTTGTATTTATGGCCCCTAGTTTTGGATTCTCCTACAAGTGGAAACACTAGGGGGAATTTTAACCCATCCGCCCCCCACCCCCCCGCCCCGCCAAAAAAAATGGGTGGTTTTGGGTCAGGTAGGAAGTAAAAATGTAAGAAAATCTCAAACTTGAACCCAATCCACCTGAAACCCATCCACTTCCGGTTTTAACGGCAGTTGGACTGGGGGCGGGCAACCAACCCGCTCCCAAGAGGCGGGTTGCTCATTTAGACATTTTTGTTTCAGTTTTAACACTGACCGGGTTTCCTGGGCCTCGGGAAATCTTTGTAAATCTTTTTTGCATGTTCTCCAGTGCTTCTATGTCCTATTTATAGCATGGAGACCAAAACTGTGCACAGTACTCTAAGTGTGGCCTGATCAGGGTCCTATACAGGTTTAACGTAACTTTACTACTTTTGAATTCTGTACTCCTAAAAATAAATCCCAGTGCTTTGATAGTATATTTAATTGCTTTGCCGACCTGCGGTGCTGCTTTTAATGATTTGTATACCTAGATCCCTTTGGCTTCTCTACCCCATTAAGTTTCTTATTTTCTAAGATGCAGGTGACGTTTCTATTTTTCCTACCATAGAAACATAGAAGATAGGAGCAGGAGTAGGCCATTCAGCCCTTCGAGCCTGCTCCGCCATTCAATGAGATCATGGCTGATCATCCAAATTCAGTACCCTGTCCCTGCCTTCTCCCCATATCCCTTGATCCCTTTAGCCTCAAGAAATATATCCAACTCTTTCTTGAATATATTTAATGAACTGGCCTCCACCGCCCTCTGTGGCAGAGAATTCCACAGATTCACCACTCTCTGGGTGAAGAAATTCCTCCTCATTTCAGAGTCCTAAATGGCTTACCCCTTATCCTTAGACTATGACCCCTGGTTCTGGACTCCCCGGCCATCAGAAATATCCTTTCTGCATCTAGTCTGTCCAGACCTGACAGAATTTTATAGGTTGCGATGAGATCCCCTCTCAATCTTCTAAACTCTAGTGAGTATAAGCCCAATTGACACAATCTCTCCTCGTACGTCATTCCTGCCATCCCAGGTATCAGCCTGGTGAATCTTCGCTGCACTCCCTCCATGGCAAGAACGTCCTTCCTCAGGTAAGGTGACCAAAACTGCACACAATACTCAAGGTGCGGTCTCACCAAGGCCCTGTACAACTGCAGCAAGACATCCTTCTTCTTGTACTCGAACCCTCTTGCTAGAAGGCCAACATACCATTTCCCTTCTTAACCGCCTGCTGCACCTGCATGCTTACCTTCAGCGACTGGTGCACAAGAACACCCAGGTCTCTTTGCACTTCCCCTTCTCCCAATCTATTGCCATTCAAATAATAATCTGCCTTCCTGTTTTTGCCACCAAAGTGGATAACCTCACATTTATCCACATTATAGTGCATTTGCCATGTTTCTGCCCAATCACCCAACCTGTCCAAATCGTACTGGAGTTTCACGACATCCTCCTCACAGCTTACCCTCCCACCCAGCTTTGTGTCATCTGCAAATTTGGAGATATTATATCCAATTCCCTCGTCCAGATCATTAATATATATTGTGAACAGCTGAGGTCCTAGGACCGATCCTTGCGGTACCCCACTAGTCACTGCCTGCCACTCGAAAAACGACCCGTTTATTCCAACTCTTTGCTTTCTGTCCGCCAACCAGTTCTCTATCCAAGTCAATACCTTGCCCCCAATCCCATGTGCCTTAATTTTGCACGCTAACCTCTTATGCGGGACCTTATCGAAAGCCTTCTGAAAGTCCAAATACACCACATCCACTGGTTCTCCCTTATCTATTTTACCAGTTACATCCTCAAAAAATTCCAGTAGATTAGTCAAGCATGATTTACCTTTTGTAAATCCATGTTGACTTTGTCCGATCCTGTCACTGCTTTCCAAGTGCTCTGCTATTACATCTTTTATAATGGACTCTAGCATTTTCCCCACTACCGATGTCAGGCTTACCGGTCTATAATTCCCCGCTTTTTCTCTGCCACCTTTTTTGAATCGTGGGGTAACATTAGCTACCCTCCAATCCATGGGGACTGTTCCAGAGTCTAGTGAGTTCTGGAAGATGACCAGCAACGCATCTACTATTTCTAGGGCCACTTCCTTAAGTACTCTGGGATGTAGATTATCAGGCCCTGGGGATTTATCGGCCTTCAGTCCCATCACTTTTCCTAACACCATTTCCCTACAAATACTGATTTCTTTCAGTTCCACCCTTTCATCAGAACCAAAATATGTATTTAGTTGGTCTGCCATTTCTTTGCTCCCCATTATAAATTCCCCCGATTCTGACTGCAAGGGACCTACGCTTGACTTCACCAATCTTTTTCTCTTTACATATCTATAAAAGCTTTTACAGTCAGTTTTTATGTTCCCTGCTAGCTTACTCTCATATTCTATTTTCCCTTTCTTAATTAATCCCTTTGTCCTCCTTTGTTGAATCCTAAACTGCTCCCAATCCTCAGGATTATTGCTTTTTCTGGCCAATTTGTATGTCCTCTCCTTGGATCTTATGCTATCCCTAATTTCCCTTGTTAGCCACGGTTGAGTCACCCTTTTAAAAAAAAATTTATGCCAAACTGGGATGAACAACTTCTGTAGTTCATCCATTCGGTCTTTGAATGTTTGCCATTGCCTATCCACCGTCAACCCTTTGAGTGACATTCCCCAATCAATCCTACCCAACTCGCTCCTCAGACTATCGTAGTTTCCTTTATTTAAATTGAGGACCCTAGTTTCTGAGTCAACTACTTCATTCTCCATCTTAATGAAGAATTCGATCATATTATGATCGCTCCGACCCAAGGGGCTTCGTACAACAAGATTGCTAATTAATCCTTTCTCGTTACATAATACCCAGTCTAAGATGGCCTGATCTCTGGTTGGTTCCTCGACATATTGGTCCAAGAAACCATCCCGTAAACACTCCAGGAATTCCTCCTCCACAGTATTGTTACTAATTTGGTTAGCCCAATCTATATGTAGATTAAAGTCACCCATGATGACTGCTGTGCCCTTATTGCACGCTTCTTTAATTTCCCTTTTAATGCCATCCCCAACCTCCGCCTTACTCTTTGGAGGTCTATATACCACTCCCACTCATGTTTTTTTCCCCTTAGTATTACTTAATTCTACCCATACAGATTCCACATCATCAGAGCTAATAGCCTTCATTACAATTGTGTTAATCCCTTCTTTAACCAGTAATGCTACCCCTCCTCCCTTTCCTTTTGGCCTATCTTTCCTGAATATCGAATACCCCTGGATGTTGAGTTCCCAGTCTTGGCCATCCTTGAGCCACGTTTCCATAATCCCAACCAAATCATATTCGTTTACCTCTATTTGCGCAGCCAATTCATCCACCTTATTACAAATGCTCCTCGCATTAAGACACAAAGCCTTCAGGCTTGTTTTTTTAATGCTCTTAGACCTATTAGAATTATTATTTACTGTGGCCACGTTTGATTTAAACCGTTGATTTCTCTGACTGCCACTTTTGTTTTTCTCCTTCCTATCTTTTGCTTTTATACTTGTTTCCCTTTCCTCTGTCTCCCTGCTCAGGTTCCCAACCCCCTTCCATTTTAGTTTAAACCCTCCCCAACAGCACTAGCAAACACTCCCCCTAGGACATCGGTTCCAGCCCTGCCCAGGTGCAGACCGTCCGGTTTGAACTGGTCCCACCTCTCCCAGAACCAGTTCCAATGTCCCAGGAACTTGAATCCCTCCCCCTGGCACCATTCCTCTAGCCTCGTATTCATCTGAAGTATCTATTCATCTGAAGTATCCTTCTATTTCTACTCTGACTAGCACGTGGCACTGGTAGCAATCCTGAGATTACTACCTTTGAGGTCCAAAGTGCCTCACTTCACATTTATCTATGTTAAAGTTCATTTGCCACTTAACTGCCCAGTCTGCAAATTTTCTAATGTCTTCTTGTATTATGTTGCATTCTTCCTCAATGTTAGCTACACCCTTTGGCATCATCTGCAAATTTTGATATTCAGTTACTTGTTCCTAAGTCCAAATCATTAATGTAAATTATGAACAACAGTTGTCCTAGCACTGATTCTTGTGGAACACCACTTTCTACCTTCTCCAATCTGAATAACTACCCTTTACCCCATCTCTCTGCTTTCTATTTTTTAGCCAATTTGCGATCCATTCAGCTATTTGTCCCCTAACTCCACATGCCCTAACCTTTGTCATGAATCTACCGTGTAGTACCTTATCAAAGGCCTTTTGAAAATCCAAGTACTGTATATGACATCTACTACATTGCCCTTGGCTACTCTTTCGGTTATCTCTTCAAAGAATTCTATCAGGTTAGTTATGCATGACTTAGCCTTTCGGAATCCATACTGACTATTTTTTATTCTATTTTCTGTCTCTAGATGCTCTTCTATCACTTATTTTAGTATAGATTCCAATATCTTTCCCATCACAGACGTTAAATTGACTGGTCTATAGTTCCCAGGTTTTGTTCATAGAATCATAGAATGGTTACAGCACGGAAGGCGGCCATTCGGCGCATCAAGCCCGTGCTGGCTCTCTACATAAGCACTTCAGCTAGTCCCATTCCCCCGCCCTTTCCCCGTAGCCCTGCAAATTTCTTTCCTTTTGATACTTATCCAATTCCCTTTTGAAAGCCGTGATTGAATCTGCCTTGACCACCCTTTCAGTGTTCTATCTCCATTTTTGTACATAGGAACATTAGCTGTCCGCCAGTCCTCTGGCACTATCCCCTCTTCTATGGAACTTTTGTATAAACTAGTGCCTCTGCTATCTGCTCCCTAGTTTCTTTGAGTATGAGTGGGCACACACCATCCGGACCTGGGGTATTATCCTCATTTAGTTTTGCTAGTTTGTCAATTATTTTCTCCCCTTCTATCCCAACTGTATTATATTCTTTTTCAGCTTATACATAGATACATAGAAGATAGGAGCAGGAGTAGGCCATTCGGCCCTTCGTGCCTGCTCCGCCATTCGATGAGATCATGGCTGATCCTTTAATTCAGTATCCCGTCCCCGCCTTCTCTCCGTAACCCTTAACCCCTTTTGCCCGTAGAAATACATCTAATTCCCTCTTAAATATATTTAATGAGCTGGCGTACACTGCCCTCTGTGGCAATGAGTTCCACAGGTTCACCACTCTCTGAGTGAAGAAATTCCCCCTCATCTCTGTCCTAAATGGTTTAGCCCTTATCCTTAAATTATGTCCTCTAGTTCTGTTCTCACCCGCCAAGGGAAACATTCCTTCTGCATCCAGTCTGTCTAGACCTGTCAGAATTTTATACACTTCTATGAGGTCCCCTCTCAATCTTCTAAACTCCAGTGTGTACATCCCTAAACTACATAGTCTCTCCTCATAGGTCATTCCCGCCATTCCTGGTATCAGCCTGGTGAATCGCCGCTGCACCCCCTCCATGGCAAGAACATCCTTCCTCAGATGAGGCGACCAAAACTGTACACAGTACTCGAGGTGTGGTCTCACCAGTGCCCTGTACAGCTGCAGCAAGGTATCCCTGTTCCTGTATTCTAACCCTTTTGCTATGAAGGCCAGCATACCGTTTGCCTTCTTGACCGCCTGTTGCACCTGCATGCTCGCCTTCAGTGACTGGTGTACAAGAACACCCAGGTCTCTCTGTACTTCCCCCTCTCCCAATCTATTGCCATTTAAATAATAATTTGCCCTCCCGTTCCTGCACCCAAGGTGGATAACTTCGCACTTGTCCACATTATAGTGCATCTGCCATTTATCCGCCCAATCGCCCAGTCTGTCCAAATCGCTCTGGAGCTTCCTGGTCTCTTCCTCTGAGCCCACCCCCCCTCCTAGTTTAGTGTCGTCTGCAAATTTGGAAATGCTGCATCCGACTCCCTGATCCAGGTCATTAATGTAAATTGTGAACAGCTGGGGGCCCAGGACAGATCCCTGTGGTACCCCACTTGTTACTGCCTGCCATTCAGAAAATGAGCCGTTTATCCTCTAGTGAAATGTCTATTTTGTTATCTTCTTTAGTAAAAACTGAGGCGAAGCAGTTATTCAATACGTCTGTCATTTCTCTGTCATTACCTGTGAGATTATCTTGCTCATCCTTTAGTGGCCCTATTCATACGTAAATTTCCCTTTTGTTATCTATGTGTCTATAGAACACTTCTTTCTTTTTATATTCCTTGATAATTTGATTTTGTCATTTCTCTTTGCCTTCCTGATACGGCTACTTTTGCATCAGAGTACACCCAGAACCACTTAATATCTATGCAAACCTAGTTACAGCCTTGGTTGTCCTGAGTTCATTGATACAATTAGCTTCAGGTATTATATTGTATAATACTGAATATAAGGCAGATCCCACATTATTGCACATGCCAACAGAATGCCTAAAATGGAAACCATCTTATCTTTACACTTTGGCCCCTTGTGCTATAACAGTAGTTGGGGCTGGTTTTGGGTATTAATCCAGCACCAAAATGGCAGTAGAATGACAGCAATAAGTCAATTCAGCATGTAGTCCGAATGTCCGCCTCAAGGACAGTTTATGCAATTGTAACAAAACTTATTCTGCAAAACAGTCAACTTTTTAAACAGATCTCAATTTAAAATCTAACCTGCTGTTTTGAGAAAGAGTTCTTTAAAATAAGTACCCACTGCCATAAATTACAAAGTAGCTATCCTGACTTCCATGAATTAAGGCATCACTGAGGTTGATCCGGTCCTCACCCAATGGGCCATGTTCTAGCAGGAGTCACTGGAGGCTGGATCGAAAGCATGACTTCTGGTTGATATTTCACTCCTTAAACATAGGTGCTGAGGCCTATTGTAGCACTGCCAAGACTACCTAACTCAACATGTCAATAGCTCTATTGATACCATTCTACACAAAGGAAGTCAGTTAAACTCTAAGTCCTCCGTTCTCCTTATTTTAGCTATACAGTCAATTTTGTAAACCCAAGTTCAGCATATTTGAGAGGCATATGTGACTCACTGGCCTGAAATGTAATTTCCTTTTCATATTACTGCATGCAGTATATTGACAAATATAAATAAGAACATTTGAATTGCTATTCATACTTCACTGATGAATAAAAGAAATGGGAATATAAACAACACCGAAGAGTTGGCAGACATGAATGTACTGTATTTTCATAAAGTTGCCTCTATTACAATAAGTTATTCAATGAATTATAGCAATTATCAATTTAGTATTCTAAAAATAACAACCAGCAATGAGCCACTATAGTAATTATAATGAGAAGCTCCTGACTATAATTTGTTAGGGGGAAAATGTTGGATGAAAAGTGGATTTTAAGTTATAATACAGTGAGCTCCACCATTACGAAAAGGAACTAGTCTGGGCTGCATTTAACAAAAGCTTTCTAGCTTGCTTAGCGGCTCAACTTGAAGACCAATTTATAGTGCAATATACAATTGACTGACTCATGACACTGGTTACTTGCTGTGTTTTTTTTTAAAGCAAAATCAATTTTAATCTTGCATTCGCAATTGCTTTTGTTTTGGTCACTGGTTAGATGCCACTCAAGTTGCTGTGTCCAGTTCTGTCCTCTTGCAAATGATCTTGCCACTCTAGTTGTACCCATGCTTTGCCACTCTCTCTTCATTACTAAAGACAACCCATGGTCTTGCCAGTGAACTGATGTTTCCTGTCAGCTAATATCAGGAGTGTACTTTCAATCTTTTTAAAATCACTTCATTCCACTGGACTCAAAATACATTTGGTGCACAAAATTACCTTTTAATTCTAAATTATAAAATGGAGAATCAGTTTGTTTCCCCAAAGTGCTGCTGCATTTCAAGATATAGCAATAAATATATGTTTCATGTTTGTTCTGCTGTACTATTGAACTGTCAAAATATCTGTAGAAGCATTTATGAATCGTGTTTTCCTCTTTGATAAACACTACAAGAGCAGTACTGCAGATTTTTGTTTGCATATTAATGTTGCACAACACAATGTATATCCTGCAGCACAACATTCATTCAACATTGCAGGATTGCAAACGTGCAAGGCTGATTTATCCTCAAGCAGATTCCAGCTTTTTGTGACTAAACACAATGCACCATCTGTAATTCATAGAGACATACTCTGTTCTCCCTGCATAAATGTGACACATTTTCATCACTCTATACTCAAGATATCAGAAATAGGGACATCAAACCTTCAACCATAACTTTGAAAATGCTGTACAGTCAGGGAGCTTGCACTAAGAATCCCTTACTTCCTGTTTAAAAAATAATTTTGTGAATCACTTTGCAATCTGTGCCATATATGCTTCAGTTCTGAGGTTACCCCATTACTTCCATGTCTTATCCATCACCTTACATGGAACCTGACAGCACTGCCCTTTTAAATTGGAAGTTCTTCAATTAACTTTATGAATAACCAAACAAAAAGCTGAGGTTGCAAAAAGAGGACAGTACTGTAATTTGATTTCATCTGTTGCATGATGATGTAATCTGTAAAGGCATCAAAATAATTTCACACAAATACAGGCATTATCACTGGTAATGAAAATATTGAGGCAATGTATTCTAAAAGCAAGGTGGTAAACCTGCTGTATGCCTCAGAGATATGGACCATGTACAGCAGGCACCTCAAAGCACTGGAGAGGTCCCACCAACGCTGCCTCCGCAAGGTCCTGCAAATCCATTGGCAGGAAAGGCACACCAACGTCAGTGTTCTTGCTCAGGCCAACATCCCCAGCATCGAAGCTCTGACCACGTTCAATCAGCTCCGATGGACGGGTCACATTGTCTGCATGCCCGATACGAAACTCCCAAAACAAGCACTCTACTCGGAGCTCCGGCACGGCAAGAGAGCCCCAGGTGGGCAGAGGAAACGCTTCAAGGACACCCTCAAAGCCTCCTTGAAAAAGTGCAACATCCCCACTGACACCTGGGAATCCCTGGCCCAAGACCGCACAAAGTGGAGGAGAAGCATCCAGGAAGGCGCCGAACACCTCGAGTCTCTTCGCCGGGAGCAAGCGGAAGCCAAGAGCAGGCAGCGCAAGGAGCGCACGTCAACCCAAGCACCCCACTCACCCGCCCCTTCAACCACCGTCTGCCCCACCTGTAACAGAGACTGTAGGTCCCGCATTGGACTCATCAGTCACCTGCGAACTCATTTTTAATGTGGAAGCAAGTCATCCTCGGTTCTGAGGGACTGCCTAAGAAGAAGAAGAAGGTAAACCTGAGTTTTCTTGGCATTAAGCACAGTAAATTTTAGCTCTGGTTTAGGGTGGCAGAAAAGAAAGTAATTTCACACATTATAAATGTACCTGGCTAGCAATATTACATTAAGCAAAATTTAGTGTACTAAGCGGGTTAAAATTATAGTTGGTAAAAGTGCACCTGCTTCAATGGCTCAGGAAAAAAAATCAGGCATTCTGATACTGCCTGCTTCCCCCCTGCTGCTACCCCCCTCACCAAACCGTAACGGGACTGTAGGCCACCAGCACTTTCACTATCACCCCTCAGAGGGAGAGGAGGAGGGAGAGGGGGAGATGGGGAGAGAGAGGGCTAGGAGTACAGGAAGGGAAGAGAGAGAGAAAACAGAGAGGCAAGAGAAAGTAAGCAAAAAAGAAAGAGAAAGGAGGAAGAGCCAGTGTGCTCAATCCACCTTTGGAGATTTAAAAAGTACATATACGAAAGACAGAAATATTCACTTCAGGTCACAATGGGTACTATTGTTACACCCCAAGGTAACATTATACAAGCAGATGTAGGACACAGAGTTAACTGTTGCAAAATTAAGACATGCAGACTGATGCCACTATACCCTTGAACACATCTACGGCAGGTCCAAATTTATAACAATTAACAAAAAACATTGGCAATTTTGCCAGGTATGATACATGGTTATCTAGACAATCGCACAACATTTGTGAGACAGATTTTAAAATGAGCTCTTCAAGGGAACTTCATAAATGCTAAGTGTTTTTTTAAACAACGGTACAATCCCACTGTACACGACACAGTGGTGCTTCAATATTGAGTGTGTGTGACAGGGCATATGCTTATAGTTGTAGTTTGTCATACTCTGCCACTGAGCCTTAGCTGCCAAGCAGAGAACAGGAACTTGCCAACAGCGAGGGAGGGTAAAATCAGCTTTCCTTACCCCAATAACTGAGTACAGAGATTAGCAAAGACCCAGAAGAAGGGTTTCTGCCTATCCGCTCTTCCAGGGTGTAGTCATGTGTGGCTCGGAGTTGCAAACAGAGGGAAAAATGGGAAGAAAATACCTAAATTTAAAAGCTCACAGAAAATAACTGCATTGAAATTACCTGAAATATTTCCTGTACTTATAACTGAACTGACTACAGGAAATTTCCACCATTTTGCTACTATCAGCAGCTTCCTTAACATTGTAAAATTCACTGCAACGCTGCTTCCTGTTGATTCATACTTGTTGTGTATGTCCCTTTAAGGGAATAACTGGTCTCAGACTGCAGTACCGGCAGTGACCATCCCTGTATAAAAGGCCCTGGCAGGCTTCTGTAGTTTCAGTTTCCAGATTGTCTCCATTCAGTAAAGACTTGTTAAACCAACTCCTGCATTCCATATCTCCATTAACACACGGATTTAATACTGGCGACGAGTAAGAAACGAACTTACCTGCAACTCGGCAGCACCTCAGACGACGTTATTGAAGGTCGAAGCCAGAAAAGAAAAAAAAAAATAATCCAAAGAAACTTGAGCAACGGGCGTCGACCGTGGGCAACCGCCCTCCAAATCATTGGATTGAAAACTTGCAGGAGAGACTGTCGAGAGCCAGGCTTGGTTCCCCAGTCTGTGGTTTCCCAGCTAATCGGGCTGGTGGCAGGTAGTGCACTGATCCTTCCTGGGCTGCGGCGGGCCAGAGCTCAATCGGGTGGCTCTGCAACGGGGCCGGGCAGCGAGTCGGGAAGCAAAGAGAGAGAGAGAGGGTGGAGCACACAGGGCGCGGCCGGTGCTTCGCAGCCGGGCAGCGTTCGGACCTAAGAAGAGGGAGGGAAGTGTCCCAGAGGGTCCGCTCCACAACGGGAATGGTTAAAAATAAAAATACCGCGGAGAGCGGCGTTGACAGCAGCGGCGGGAAAGCGCGGGAGGCGCCATCTTAACTCGGCGGGGAAGAAGGAAAAGCGCGGGAGGCGCCATTTTGATCCAGCGGGGACGAAGGAAAAGCGCGGGAGACGCCATCTTAGGTTTTCAAGATGCCAAAGACTGGCGCTATCACTGCCTTCGATAATGCAATAGAAGACTGGACCATGTATGTGGAAAGAGTCGAGGTATATTGCGAGGCAAACGAAATAGCCGAGGAGAAGAAGGCATCGGTATTGCTAAATTTAATGGGCGCAAGAACGTACGGCCTATTGCGGGACCTGATTACTCCAGCCAAACCGAAGGCGAAGAGTTTTAACGAAATTGTTGCTATCCTACAGGAACACCTAAATCCTACACCGCTGCTGATAGCAGAAAGATTTAAATTCCACAGGAGAAATCAGCATAAAAATGAGAGCAATGCTGATTACCTTACGGAACTACGCAAGCTATCAAAGCACTGCTAGTTCGGAGCAGGACTGGCAGGTACCTTACGGGACAAATTTGTCTGTGGACTCCTGAGTGAAGGAACCCAGAAGAGGTTACTCTCAGAGAAAGCGCTGACGCTAGATAAGGCTTTCAGCGTGGCAGTATCGTACGAAGCAGCAGCAAGGGGAGCTGCGGGAATACAACAAAAGCCACAGGAATACGGCACCCACGAAATGACACGGGGATTTGCAAAATGTTATCGCTGCGGCAGAACAAACCATGACCAGAAGGACTGCTGGTCCAAGGACAAAATATGCAGGCAATGCGGAAAGATGGGACACATTGCACGAGTTTGCAGGTCTGAGAAGAAGACCAACGACAATAAAAAGGCTACTAAGGAACCGTACAGGAAAGTACAAAAGATGACGGACAGTAGTTCCGAAGACCAGATGAACGATAGTGAATCCGGGAATAAGAGACTAAGCTGTCTCAAACTTCACAACGTAATCGCAAAAGAGAATCACCAAACCATTTGGGTCACCCTCACGATAGCAGGGTCTCAAGTCAAAATGGAATTGGATACAGGATCAGCTCTAACCGTCATGAATCGACAAGACTACGAGCGGCTATTCTCACACATACCCTTGAGAGAGACATCCATTGTCTTGAGGACGTATATGGGGCAAAAAATATACCCCAGAGGAAAAATAAGGGTGCCTGTCGAATACAACGGCAAGAAAATACGGAAATTGTATCTCTACATTCTGCAAGATGGTGGACCACCGTTATTGGGACGTGAATGGATCAGAAAGATAAGTTTAGACTGGCACTCCATTCAGGCACTGACGGTGGCTGGTAAAAAGGATGACGACGTCACTCCTGGACGATTGTCAACAATCTTAGCTGACGCCAAAGAGGTATTTCAACAAGAACTGGGCACTCTTAAAGGCGTAACCGCCTCGATAAAAATAGAGGAGAATGCAATTCCCAAGTTTTTCAAAGCAAGACCGGTACCATATGCAATTCGCCCAGCTGTCGAGGCAGAGCTGGAGAATCTGGAGAATGCAGGCGTGTTATCTAAGGTAGACTGGAGCGAGTGGGCGACACCCATCATTCCTGTCATGAAGAAAACGTTAAACAATAAGTCTGAGGAGCCAAGGAAGGTTCGCATCTGTGGGGTCTTCAAGGTGACAGTGAACCCAGTCCTTCACACAGTACAATATCCTCTTCCAAGGATAGAAGATATCTTTGCCTCACTATCCGGAGGGAAGCGTTTTACAAAAATTGACCTAGCGCAAGCATATTTGCAGATGGAGGTTGAAGAATCCTCTAGGAAGTATCTCACGATAAACACTCACAAAGGTCTTTACCAGTATAATCGACTGGTATTCGGAGTAGCATCAGCTCCGGCGATATGTCAAAGAACGATGGAACAAGTCCTGCAAGGGATTCCGAGGACTCAGTGTTACTTGGACGACATCCTAGTGACAGGTGAAGATGACAGTGAACACCTTGCCAACCTAGAGCAGGTGCTCACTAGACTACGTGAACATGGGCTACGAGCCAATCGCCCCAAGTGCGAATTTTTAAAGAAACAGATATCGTATTGTGGCCACGTGATTGATGAAGAGGGGTTGCATAAGTCCCCTGACAAAATTGAAGCGGTAGTTAAGGCTCCAGCACCTGAAAATGTGTCACAACTGAGGTCATTCCTCGGATTGGTGAATTACTACCATAAGTTTTTGCCGAATTTGTCCACAATTCTGCATCCACTGAACGCCCTACTATGAACGGGAGTAGCATGGAAATGGAGCAATGAATGTAAGCAGGCCTTTCAGAAGAGTAAGGACCTAATCACTTCAAGAGAAGTATTGGCTCACTACAACCCATCACTACCGATAAGACTGGCGTGTGATGCGTCTCCCTACTGCATTGGGGCGGTACTGTCACATAAATTCCTTGATGGTTCTGAGAGGCCGATAGCTTTTGCGTCACGCTCGTTAACTTCAGCCGAGCGTAACTACGCCCAGATTGACAGAGAGGCCCTCAGCCTGGTGTGGGGGGTGAAGAAGTTCAATCACTACCTGCACGGTCAGAAATTTACTCTACTAACTGATCATCAACCTCTCGTCTCCATTTTCAACCCTCAGAAGGGCGTACCGATAATGACGGCACAACGGCTACAGAGGTGGTCCCTTTTCCTAGGGGCACACCAATATGACATTGAGTACAAAGGAACTAAACAGCATGGGAATGCTGATGGATTGTCGCGCCTACTGTTGCCGACGGTGGAAGAAGAACTGGCAGTGGATCCAGTGGAGTTATTCCACTCGACTATTGTCGAATGTCTCCCTGTGACGAATGCAAACATAGAAAAGGAAACACAAAATGACCCGACACTCTCCTGGGTCTATGATTTAACGGTGAAGGGATGGCCAGCACATGGCGAACCACTGCTGCCAGCATTCTCGCCGAGAAGAGAACAGCTGTCAGTGTGCAGAGGAACCTTGATGTGTGGATCCAGAGTAGTAATTCCACCCAAATTGAAGGATAGAGTGCTCAATGAGCTTCATGAGGGTCATCTGGGAGGGGTAAAAATGAAGAACTTAGCCAGAGCATTTGTGTGGTGGCCGGGAATCGATAGAGAAATCGAAGAGATGACCAAGAGCTGTACAGGATGCCAGAAGGTCCAAAACGCCCCACCACAAGCCCCTCTACATCCATGGGAGTGGCCCTCATCTCCATGGCAAAGGGTGCACATTGATTTTGCTGGTCCCTTTATGGACTCGATGTTTTTAATTGCGGTGGATGCACATTCAAAGTGGCCAGAGGTAATAAAAATGTCCTCAACCACCACAGAAAAAACTATCACAGTCTTACGAACCATATTCGCCAGGAATGGGCTGCCTGAACAGATTTGCTCTGACAATGGACCACAGTTTGTGTCTGAAGAGTTCCGGAGGTTCTTAAAGAACAATGGTGTTAAGCATTACACATCCGCCCCATATCATCCAGCCACTAATGGATTGGCCGAGAGGTTTGTTCAAACATTCAAGAAGGCTATCAAGGCAATGTGTAATGAAGATATACCCCTACAACACAAGGTGGATAACTTCTTGTTTGCCTACCGGAATGCGACACATGCGGTTACCAACCAAACTCCAGCCATGATGTTCTTCAATCAAAGACTATGATGCCGCTTGGATTTGGTTAAGCCAAACGTCAGAAGAGATGTGGAGAACAGGCAGTTTCAGAATATGAATGAAAGGCCGACCAGGAGTTTTAAGATAGGTCAACCAGTTTTGGCCCGGGACTACCGCACAGAGAAATGGCAGCCAGGAACAATCTGTACACGGCAAGGACCTCTAATGTGTACCGTGGACGTTGGAGAAAGCATTGTAAGATGCCATGCTGACCAGATTCTAGAGTCACTGGAAAACCTCAACTCCACACCACGATCTGATACACCTAGCGATGAAACCGAAGTACCAATTGCATCTACCGCAGAATCGGTGATATTGGAAGCAGACGAACCAAACAACGACATTGATCCCGACTCAACCTTGCCAGAAGAACCTGATATCCCAAAGAGGCGTTATCCAGACAGAATCAGGAAGCCTCCTCAAAGACTGAACTTATAATTGCTTAACTTCAACTAATGTATCTAGCAACTGTAATTGTAATTGTAATTAGTTATTATTTAGTTGTTAAATGAATGTTATGTACTGTTTATCTAAAAGGGGAGGAATTGTTGTGTATGTCCCTTTAAGGGAATAACTGGTCTCAGACTGCAGTACCGGCAGTGACCATCCCTGTATAAAACGCCCTGGCAGGCTTCTGTAGTTTCAGTTTCCAGATTGTCTCCATTCAGTAAAGACTTGTTCAACCAACTCCTGCATTCCATGTCTCCATTAACACACGGATTTAATAATACTAATCCTGGTAGAAGTAAAAGGGACCAGTTCTTATCTTTACTGAATTTATTTTCTGAAGTTTTGCTAACTTGTTCTGTTTCACCATAAAATCACAAGTTAGGGTTTTTAAGAATCCATTCCACAACCAACATCACAGAAACCAGACATTCGATTTTAAAAGTGACATGCCACGGTCAAAACATCACAGGTCCCATGCTGCACCAGTTCAGACAGATGATTTGTTGATTTGATTTTTTTGAAAAGTACAGCAAACGCCATTCAAATCCCATTTCATTTGAGCGAAATGTCACTGGCTTGAAAGCTGTGGCAGCTTCAGTCAGAAGACTGTTGGCATGGATTGAGGTTGTACCAATTTCTCACAAGCAGGTTTGTTTTGTGGGAGATCCTGGATTTGGTGGGGGAGGGGGATTAAAATAAAAAAAGCCAGTTTCCTTTCCTGGTAGCTATGCACCAATGTCTGCTGGAAGGTGAGGTAATGATCTGGTTCAGTTGCAATGCCACCTTGGTCAATCAGCCGGTCAACACTCACCATGAGGCTCACATGCAAATAATGACCAGAGGGTACCCCAGCAAGGAGTCAACACCTTCAGGAGAAGAGGAGTGAGAAACAAGGCCTCCCATCGACATGGGGGCCAGATTCTACCAAAGATGGGTGTTTCTTGAAATTTTGTCAACAAATTGAATGAACTTACAAATCCTACCAAACATATAATTGGACAATAAATGGGTCACAAAGCCTCAGAGTAAAAATTGAGTATCCTCCACCCCACCAAACAGCTGCCTCTTCAGGAAGGATACACTGTCCTAAAGATATAGTTTGTTACATTCAAGAATAATATAAAAGGATTGGGGAAAAGAATATCTATTGGAGGAGCAGGTAGCCAAAATCAATCCATTCTGAGAAACCTCAAAAGGCAAACAAAAATGTCTTTGATACTATAAAGCAAAAATGATAACTCACGCACTGACGTGCTATAATTTATCACAGGGACAATGCTCCTCTCAAGTAAATCTACCATTTCCCACTGGAACAGAGAGGCAGGAACACCAAGACAGATTTTAATTTTCAACACAACAAAGTAATGATTAGAAATAACAACAGAAAATGCTGGAAAAACTCAGCAGGCCAGGCAACATCCGTGGAAAGAGAAACAGAGTGAACGTTTCGGGTCGAAACCCTTCTTGATTAGACTTCCCTACACCTGATACGTTTATGGTGATAGCAGTGCCAAGGCAGTTCATCTCCTGTTTGGACATTTATATTCATGATTTTCTAGGAAACCCTGAAAAGTGAAGATCAACTACTGGATATCACAACCAAAAGGATTTTCAAACAACGCCCACTCCTTCTTTCAACGAATGACCTCCATGGCATGCCAAAGATCAATTAAAAATAATATACAGCAGTGTCGCACAGCCTTGCCAAACACTGAAGCTCAACATTTACCTCATTTGCAACAGATGGGAAACAAGGATTATAATTTCCACTTGAATTTAGATGATATGCCACAATTATGATCATGTGACCTTTGATGAGAAGGTCACATGCCTGGTCAGGTGGACATAAAAGATCCTATGGCGCCATTCGAGTCATGGCAAGGAGTTTTCCCAGTGTCCTAGCCAATATTTGCCTTTCAACGAACATCACCAAAAACAGATGAACTGATCATTCATCTCACTGCCGTTTGTTGGATCTTACTGTGTGCAAAACAGCTGCTATATTTGCTATAAGTCACAGCAGTCCAAGTTAAAGCCCTGTTGCAAGAATTTGAGAGAAATGATGAAAGGCTACATGAATGCAAGTCAAGTTTTTCTAAGACAGGAGCACACATGACGAAGTACATATTGTCAACAGACAAAACCAAGATAACGGCTCAGAATTTGCTGGGAAGAGAACAGCAAATTCACGGTGCACGCCATTATGATGTGTAAAAAAAAACAGCAATTTGTGACGAGGGAGAAATATGGCACGAGTTGAGAATTGTCACAAATTGTTGGATGATTTGTGTTGTTAGCCTCACAAATACAGGATCTTGCCGTCCATCTCCCCATAAGTGTCAAGAAATTGCTGGATTTGCACCGTAAATACAAATTAAACTCGCCACAGAAAGTGAGGGCTGCTATTTCACGGTGTAAGAACCCCGTTAATGGGGTAATTTATGGTCCTGACAGACCACTCAATCTCTCTGACCCGGAAAGGGAACAATTGAAATTGTGGAGTCTCAATCCTGCAGGTAGTAAATTGTTCCTTGGAGGTTTAAAAAAAAAGTTAAAAAAACTTACTTTTCCTTTCTGTCTCTTTTTCTATCTCTCTTAATCCAATCTTTCTTTCCCTTTCTTTCTCTTTCTGTATCTAATTTGACTCTAATTCACCTATTTCCTTCTCCATTGTTCCTCTGTTTCTTTTTCAATCCTTCAAGCCATTGGTTAATTCCCTCCCGTTGTTCACCAAGGTCCCAGATGCCCTGCACTTCCAGCAATTTGCGGTGCAAAAATAACTGGAGCTGAAGGGTGAGGAAAAAAAATCCACCTGACGGCGATCACCGCGAGGTGCCCCGCTCCAGCAAATTCTGGGCCATCCTGAGCTCCACTGAGATCTCATGGACGCTTTCTAAGGGTAATAAATCCCTCATTAAAACTTTAACACACAAAGCATCTCAACCCTCACCCATCAGAAATGAGAAAGATTTGAGGTAGACATTAAACTTCATTTGGTAAAGTATGAGATCTAGTTTTAATCTAAAATATTTTCCAAAATTATGAGTGAGATTCTAGTTCCAGTTCTCGCATGAAATATTTTTTCACTTTTAATTAACTAATATGGAAACTTTCATTTGCCTTCCTAATTGCTACATGGTACTCCCAAGACCTTTTTCAATTAATACTCTGCACAAATGCTGCAGGTTGGGATTATGACCATTGCAAACACACTCTCCGCTAATTAAAACAGGTGGATTTTGACAACTTTAATTACAATGGTTGGCCTCTCAAATGGGAAAGCTATCTCCTAACTAATTCTGAGGCATTACATACAGTTTCATAGCACTCCTCTCCCCACATCATTTCCAGTGTTCTTTATATTTTCCATGGGTGTTTACAGTGCAGAAGGAAGTCATTTGGCCCACCTCAAGTCCCTCCTTATAACTATAATAATTTCCCATCTCTAGTGTAGTTCTGGTGTATCTACACTGTACTCTATGGCACTAATGTCCTATCTATAATGGGGTACTCAAAACTGCACACAATACTTTAACTGTGGCCCAATCAATATTTTGTACAAATTCATTACTTTTGTAATCTATGCCTCTATTTATAAAACCTAAAATACTGTTTGTTTTTTATGGCTTTATCTAACTGCACTCACATTTTCAGGGAATTGCATATTTGAACTCCCAAGTCGCTCTGTTCCTCCATACCCTTTAGCACCTTTCCATTAAGTGTATACTACTGCCCTTGCTTTTCCTTCCAAAATGTGTAACTGATACTGCATCGGTCACCTGTCTGTCCATTCCCCTAACCTGTCATGTCTTCCAGAAGTCTTTTACAGTCCTGCTAGCTGTTTACTAAATGGCCTACTTTCAGGTCATCAGCTAATTTCAAGATTGTGCTCCAGATGCCCTAGTCTAAATCATCTATATATACTGACAACAAAAGTTAACTCCTCACTCAGCAGTGATCCTGGAGGTACATTACTTCCAACTCATCTCTAATCCAAGCAACACGCATTTACCCGAACTCTGTTTCTAGTCCGTCAACCAACTTTCTATCAATACTGGTAGATATCCTTTTATATCATACAACTGAATTTCTAGCGAGCCTCTTGTGCAACACCTGATCAAACACCTTCTTATAATCCATATACACTATAACCACTGTGTTCCCTTTATCTATCCAATCAGTCATTTCTTCAAAAAAAAACTTATATTTCTCAAACATGACTTGCCTTTAACAATCTGTTCTGGCTGATCTTAATTCAAACACAACTCAACTTTGAGAAGTTCTCAGATGTGAGAAAAAATCATTTTTGCAAATGATTTGCAAAAATCAATAAATCATTCATAAGGCTACTTGTTTCACGAGCAAAATTGTAGAGTGTCATCCACAAAACACCTGAAAAAGTTCCAGCATCCCATGTAATAAAAACAAAATTGAACATAAGTCAGTCACCATAAGCCAGTGGTCCTGGTAATTTGTTTGTGTCACCACTAAGAATTCTGAATACGATTCTCAACACTTGATGAGATTGATCAGGAGTTACTTGAAGAGAATGCTATCACTGCAATAATCTTGTATGAGAATTAAGCTATGAAAAATAAAAATTGAACTGTGGACAAGGAAAAAAAATCAGCATGATCCTATTAGAAGCACAGAAGACAGGAGCAGGAGTAGGCCATTCGGCCCCTCGAGCCTGCTCTGCCATTCAATGCGATCATGGCTGATCATCCAAATTCAGTACCCGGTCCCTGCTTTCTCCCCATACCCCTTGATCCCTTTAGCCTTAAGAAATATATCCAACTCCTTCTTCAATATATTTAATGTATTGGCCTCTACTGCCTTCTGTGGTAGGGAATTCCACAGGATCACCACTCTCTGGGTGAAGAAATTCCTCCTCATTACTGTCCTAAATGGCCTACCCCTTATCCTTAGACTGTGACCCCTGGTTCTGGACTCCCCGACCATCGGGAACAGCCTTCCTGTATCTAGTCTGTCCAGTCCTGTCAGAATTTTATAAGTTACAATGAGATCCCCTCTCATTCTTCTAAACTCCAGTGAGTACAAGCCCAATCAACCCAATCTCTACTCATATGTCATTCCTGCCATCCCAGGTATCAGCCTGGTGAACCTTCGCTGAACTCCTTCCATAGCAAGAACATCCTTCCTCAGATAAGGCGACCAAAACTGCACACAATACTCAAGATGTGGTCTCACCAAGGCCCTGTACAACTGCAGCAAGACATCCTTGTTCCTGTACTCAAACCCTCTCGCTACAAAGGCCTTCTTAACCGCCTGCGGCACGTGCATGCTTACCTTCAGCAACTGGTGCACGAGGACGCCCAGGTCTCGTTGCACTTCCCCTTCTCCCAATCTATTGCCATTCAGATAATAATCTGCCTTCCTGGTTTTGCCACCAAAGTGGATAACCTCACATTTATCCACGTTATATTGCATCTGCCATGCTTCTGCCCAATCACCCAACCTGTCCAAATCATCCTGGAGTTTCTCGGCATCCTCCTCACCGCACACACGCCCACCCAGCTTTGTGTCGTCTGCAAATTTGGAGATATTACATCTAGTTCCTTTGTCTAGATCATTAATATATATTGTGAATAGCTGGGGTCCAAGTACCGATCCCTGTGGTACCCCACTAGTCACTGCCTGCCACAAAGACCCGTTTATTCCAACGCTTTGCTTTCTGTCTGCCAACCAGTTCTCTATCCAAGTCAATACCTTGCCCCCAATCCCATGTGCCTTAACTTTACACGCTAATCTCTTATGCAGGACCTTATCGAAAGCCTTCTGAAAGTCCAAATACACCACATCCACTGGTTCTCCCTTATCTATTTTACCAGTTACATCCTCAAACTATTCCAGTAGATTAGTCAAGCATGATTTACCTTTCGTAAATCCATGTTGACTTTGTCCGATCCTGTCACTGTTCTCCAAGTGCTCTGCTATTACATCTTTTATAATGGACTCTAGCATTTTCCCCACTACCGATGTCAGGCTTACCAGTCTGTAATTCCCCGTTTTCTCTCTACCACCTTTTTTGAATAGTGGGGTAACATTAGCTACCCTCCAATCCATGGGTACTGTTCCAGATTCCATCGAATGTTGGAAGATGATCAGCAATACATCTACTATTTCTAGGGCCACTTCCTTACGTACCCTAGGATGTAGATTATTAGGCCCTGGGGATTTATCGGCCTTCAATCCCATCAATTTCCCTAACACCATTTCCCTACAAATACTGATTTCATTCAGTTCCTCCCTTTCATTAGACCCTATGTTCCCTGACATCTCTGGGAGGTTATTTGTGTCCTCCTTTGTGAAGACAGAACCAAAATATGTATTTAATTGGTCTGCCATTTCTTTGTTCCCCATTATAAATTCCTCTGATTCTGACTGCAAGGGACCTACGCTTGACTTCACCAATCTTTTTCTCTTCACATATCTATAAAAGCTTTTACAGTCAGTTTTTATGTTCCCTGAAAGCTTACTCTCAAATTCTATTTTCCCCTTCTTAATTAATCCCTTTGTCCTCCTTTGTTGAATCCTAAACTGCTCCCAATCCTCAGGATTATTACTTTTTCTGGTCCTCTCCTTGGATCTTATGCTATCCCTAATTTCCCTTGTTAGCCACGGTTGAGTCACCTTTTTTGTTTTATTTTTATGCCAAACTGGGATGAACAAATTCTGTAGTTCATCCATGCGGTCTTTGAATGTTTGCCATTGCCTATCCACCGTCAACCCTTTGAGTGACATTCCCCAATCAATCCTACCCAACTCGCGCCTCAGACCATCGTAGTTTCCTTTATTTAAATTCAGGACCCTAGTCTCTGAGTCAACTACTTCATTCTCCATCTTAATGAAGAATTCGATCATATTATGATCGCTCTGACCCAAGGGGCCTCGTACAACAAGATTGCTAATTAATCCTTTCTCGTTACATAATACCCAGTCTAAGATGGCCTGATCTCTGGTTGGTTCCTCGACATATTGGTCCAGGAAACCATCCCGTAAACACTCCAGGAATTCCTCCTCCACAGTATTATTACTAATTTGGTTAGCCCAATCTATATGTCGATTAAAGTCACCCATGATGGCTGCTGTGCCCTTATTGCACGCTTCTTTAGTTTCCCTTTTAATGCCATCCCCAACCTCCGCATTACTGTTTGGAGGTCTATATACCACTCCCACTAACGCTTTCTGCCCCTTGGTATTTCTCAGTTCTACCCATACAGATTCCACATCATCAGAGCTAATATCCTTCCTTACTATTGTGTTAATCTCCTCTTTAACCAGCAATGCTACCCCACCTCCTTTTCCTTTTTGCCTATCTTTCCTGAATATTGAATACCCCTGTATGTTGAGTTCCCAGCCTTCGCCACCCTGGAGCCATGTTTCCGTAATCCCAATCAAATCATATTCGTTTACCTCTATCTGCGCAGCTAATTCATCCACCTTATTACGAATGCTACTCGCATTAAGACACAAAGCCTTCAGGCTTGTTTTTTTAACACTATTAGACCTATTAGAATTATTAATTACTGTGGCCATGTTTGATTTAAACCGTTGCTTTCTCTGACTGCCACTTTTGTTTTTCTCCTTCCTATCTTTTGCTTTTATCCTTGTTTCCCTTCCCTCTGTCTCCCTGCTCAGGTTCCCAACCCCCTGCCATTTTAGTTTAAACCCTCCCCCAGAGCACTAGCAAACACTCCCCCTAGGACATCGGTCCCGGCCCTGCCCAGGTGCAAACCGTCCGGTTTGAACTGGTCCCACCTCCCCCAGAACCAGTTCCAATGTCCCAGGGATTTGAATCCCTCCCCCTCGCACCATTCCTCTAGCCACGTATTCATCTGAAATATCCTTCTATTTCTACACTGACTAGCACGTGGCACTGGTAGCAATCCTGAGATTACTACCTTTGAGGTCCTATTTTTTAATTTACCTCCTAACTCCCTATATTCAGCTTTTAGGACCTCATCCCGTTTTTTTACCTATATCGTTGGTACCTATATGCACCACGACAACTGGCTGTTCACCCTCCGCTTCCAAAATGTTCTGCAGCTGCTCTGAGGCATCCTTGACCCTTGCACCAGGGACGCAACACACCATCCTGGAGTCTCGTTTGCGGCCGCAGAAACGCCTATCTATTCCCCTTACAATAGAATCCCCTATTACTGTAGCTCTACCCCTCTTTTTCCTCCCGTCCTGTGCAGCAGAGCCACCCCTGGTGCCAGGAAGTTGGCTGCTGCTGCCTTCCTCTGATAAGCCATCCCCCCCAACAGTACTCAAAGTGGTTTATCTGTTTGAGAGGGGGATGTCCACAGGGGACCCCTGCACTAACTGCCGGCGTCTAGTACTCTGTCTGTTGGTCACCCCTTCCCTTTCTGCCTGTCCAACCTTTGCCTGCGGTGTGACCAACTGATTAAACGTGCTATTCATGACGTCCTCAGCCTTACGAATGGTCCAGTATGCATCCAATCGCAGCTCCAGCGCCGCAGTGCGGTCTGCCAGTAGGTGCAGCTGGATACACTTCCTGCACACATAAACATAGAAACATAGAAGATAGGAGCAGGAGTAGGCCATTCGGCCCCTCAAGCCTGCTCCGCCATTCAATGCGATCATGGCTGATCATCCAAATTCAGTACCCGGTCCCTGCTTTCTCCCCATACCCCTTGATCTCTTTAGCCTTAAGAAATATATCCAACTCCTTCTTGAATATATTTAATGTATTGGCCTCTACTGCCTTCTGTGGTAGGGAATTCCACAGGTTCACCACTCTCTGGGTGAAGAAATTCCTCCTCTTTTCTGTCCTAAATGGCCTAGCCCTTACCCTTAGACTGTGGCCCCTGGTTCTGGACTCCCCGACCATCGGGAACATCCTTCCTGCATCTAGTCTGTCCAGTCCTGTCAGAATTTTATAAGTTTCAATGAGATCCCCTCTCATTCTTCTAAACTCCAGCGAGTACAAGCCCAATCGACCCAATCTCTCCTCATACGTCATTCCTGCCCTCCCAGGTATCAGCCTGGTGAATCTTCACTGAACTCCTTCCATGGCAAGAACATCCTTCCTTAGAGAAGCTGACCAAAACTGCACACAATACTCAAGATGTGGTCTCACCAAGGCCCTGTATAACTGCAGCAAGACATCCTTGTTCCTGTACTCAAACCCTCTCGCTACGAAGGCCAACATGCCATTTGCCTTCTTAATCGCCTGCTGCACCTGCATGCTTACCTTCAGCGACTGGTGCACAAGGACGCCCAGGTCTCGTTGCACTTCCCCTTCTCCCAATCTATTGCCATTCAGATAATAATCTGCCTTCCTGTTTTTGCCACCAAAGTGGATAACCTCGCATTTATCCATGTTATATTGCATCTGCCATGCTTTTGCCCAATCACCCAACCTGCCCAAATCATCCTGGAGTTTCTTGGCATCCTCCTCACAGCACACACGCCCATAGTTGTCAGGGGCACAGGAAGTGTCTCTGCGTTCCCACATATCGCAGGAGGAGCATACCACGTGGCCGGACTGTCCTGCCATGACTTACCCTTTAATTAACTGAAATTAAATTCAATCAAATCAAATCAATCCCAATTAAATTCAATCAAATCAATGGTATATTTAAGGGCCCTGGTTTACCAACAGTCCCCGCTACACCACAGAGACCTTAGAAACTATAAACCAGAGTTAAAGTTTAAAAAGTGAGAAATACTCACCAACCAATCACTTACCTGCTTTCTGGTGACGTCACACTTCGATTACTTTTTACTTCTCTCCCTCCCTCTGAGCTCGGAGATTGGAGATTGGCAAGCACTGAGGCCTACCTGGTCCTGGTGCTCGGTTTTTATACTGCCGCCGCTCCCGTTCCTCACAGGTCCGTTCAGCTGCTCTGAGGCCTACCTGGTCCTGGGGCTCGGTTTTTGTACTGCCACCGCCCCCGCTCCTCACAGGTCCGTTCAGCTGCTCTGAGGCCTACCTGGTCCTGGGGCTCGGTTTTTGTACTGCCGCCGCTCCCGCTCCTCACAGGTCCGTTCAGCCGCTCTGAGGCCTACCTGGTCCTGGGGCTCGGTTTTTGTACTGCCGCCGCCCCCGCTCCTCACAGGTCCGTTCAGCTGCTCTGAGGCCTACCTGGTCCTGGGGCTCGGTTTTTGTACTGCCGCCGCTCCCGCTCCTCACAGGTCCGTTCAGCCGCTCTGAGGCCTACCTGGTCCTGGGGCTCGGTTTTTATACTGCCGCCGCTCCCGCTCCTCACAGGTCCGTTCAGCCACTCTGAGGCCTACCTGGTCCTGGGGCTCGGTTTTTATACTGCCGCCGCTCCCGCTCGTCACAGGTCCGTTCAGCCGCATTTAACACTTAAAATGTTCATTAAAATGTTTATAGACAAGGAAATTGCAAAATGACAAGTATGGAACATGTTGTGAAACAGAGAAAACATTTAGTGTACTTGAACTGATAATCACAATGAAATTTCAAACAACATAAGCATGGAATGAGAAAAGGCAGTTCAATCCTTCACAGCTACTCCTTCAACAGCCCACCTACAATTTACCGAGTCACCCATTTAATCTCAATTCCCAGGGTTCAGCATCATTATCAAACTATTTCTCTCGGTTTGTGAAGCCAACAACCTCCTTGCGTACTCAAGCTATGATCAGTGGCTGAGGCCAAAACCTAATTATTAAAAATGCATAATATGCTCCATGCAGGGCTCACTGCAAAACAACATGCAATTTGGGCTGCTCTATCATGTAAGTATAACTTAGGAAGAAGAATTCAGTTTGCTTAATCCCCTTCCTCCAAACCCCAGCTGCCAAACAATTAGATTTCTGGTTCTCATCAAATAACTTACAACATTTTCACAAGTTCGGTCTGATCAACATGAGGCAAAATTTGAAGTCTATGAACTAGATTTAAACTACACATCAGCAGACCTAAAGGGGAAAATATTGTCACACTAAGAGCTTTGGTTTTCAAAAAGATGTACACACAGCTTACTATGTCTGCATTTTTCAGTTTTAGTGAGAAATGTGAAAATTTACAGGACTTGCATTCCTAACATTTCTCCATTCACATACTTTCGTGCTTATCTATACATAAAATAGACAATGCAAAACTCCCAGTCAGGTCTAGGTGTCCTGAAATGTAATAAATTAATTTTAAAAATACATCTGTTCCATAGCAAACAATTTTTTTTTTTTAATACTCAAGTGATGGTTGATACACAGTATCATAAACAAGCAGGACACTGGATCATTCAATACTGCAATTTTCATCTTTGCTGGGAGATGCCGGTATGGGGGAAGGAAACAGGTGACACCAGAAAACAGAAATAATATCACCCTTCTTGTGTCCTTATTCTTTCTGTCTCAGTAAGTCACACTCGCTTTCTGAACTTGCCTACACCAACACACTACCAGTCATCTATTGTACAAAGTCATTATAATACCCCATTAGATCTCTTTATTCTGACACTATGTTAAATCAGAGCATTTCTTCTATGTTAATACAGTACTGTGACTAACCGAGTTAACACCACCTTTCACTATTACTAATCTATTAAGATCACTGATCATACACAGATGAAACCAGATAAACTGTGGAGGTTTTTAATGATGACATCATGTGTCCCCCTGAGACATGTTAACACTGGTAGATAGAACTACACAGGCAAGGTGGGTGGTATGTCGAGCTGAATCAAACTGTTGCATACAATAGGTCAATGCCATTTCTAAAAAATGTGATCAATGCCGGGAGTACTCCAGGAAATTCATAGTAGACTTCACAATAAATACACTCTTGTCTTGAAACAATACAAGATGGCAAATTTCCATACTCCTTAACCACTTAAATATCTATTTCAGTGATACATGTTAGTTTTTCTTGAAATTAAATTCCAATCAAGATATTGAATTGAGAACCAACTTTATTTTATATCTATATATGCAGAGTCATGGAAGGGTATTGTAATGATAGTCCAGAGCTGTGGTTTAGTTCTCTGCCTTCACTTACCTTTTTGGGGATGGAGATGGGGATCAAGATGGATGAGGATGAGAGGCATAGAGTGATGGAAACTTTGCAAAATCTTTCCTTGAAAGATTAAATAGAATAGGTGGGGGGGTCACAAGAGAGTATACTATACATGGTTTGTGAAGTGAAGAAGCTTTATGAGTTTGAAGACCTCTTTTGGTCCTGGCTCTCTTATGTAATCTTGTTCACATTATTTTCCCTCATAGCAATGTTCCTGGTCTGAGGTGTGCTATCAAAAGTGAAGCACCAACCAGAGGTCTTAAGTTTTGTTTTCCCATTTTTTCCCCAAAAAGGAGTGGAAAGGAGAAATGGGATGAATTCCATAGTTCCAGGTCAGTGACATAGAAACGGAATATCTGTGCAGCTTCACATTCAGAAAAGAAAAATAGAAAACAAGAATAAGTTAAAAATAGGGAAATATGAAAATGGTAGAATTGCTTGGTTGCACAAGTTGCAACGCTACCCAAAAATCTTTATAGGGAGCCCCCTTATCATCAAGTCCTAAATACTGAACTCACCTTTTTTATGCCGATCATTTTCTAATGTAACACTGTAGCAGATTTGGGAAGTGGTTACACAGTCATCACATAATACATGGATTATTTTTAGCAATAGCTGTCTGACCAAGAAAATAAAACAACTGACCACTTCAATTAAGATGTCAGCTGCCTCAAGCACCCCTGAAGTTGCATTAAGTACCCCGTGGTTTGTTATAGGTTTGTGATACATCATGAGGTAATGTATTCGGAGAAAAAACAGCTATGTGAATATTAATGCAACATAAATAAATACAAATACTGGAATCATTACTAATTATCTTTTTCCAAAAATACACATTATAAAGTCTGGATCATCAATCTCAGTCCACCCATTGTCCATGTGCAACTATTCTATCACAGACTCCACAACCACTTGTTGATTTAAGAGTCTTTCAGGAACACCAAGTTCCTATCCCAATTGCTCTGAAAAAAATGATGCAGTACTATTTATATTTCTAAACCTCAATCTGTGACCAATTAATCCAGCTCCCTTTTAAAGCCTTCTGGACTCAACATTGAGTTCAACAATTTCAGACTATAACCCCTGCCCCCATTTTTTGGGTGGCTGTTGATGATTCTGCCATCCCCATTTGCAACATTTAATCTCTCCAGACTGTTCCTTCAGATCCTCCCCTCTCCCTGCCTCTGCACCTGCTTAAAATCAGTTCCATCTCTAGCCTTTCCCAGTTCTGAGGAAGGGTCCCAGAGCTGAAACGTTGGCTCTGTTTCTCTCTCCACGGATGATGCCGGGCCTGCTGAGTCTTTCCAGCATTTTCTGTTGTTATTTCCCTTTTAAAGATGTTAATTGACCAGAATCAACTTTCTCCTCTAGAACTCTCTTCCACATGGCAATTACTCTGTCTTTCCTAATCTCTAAACTTCCTTATGTCGTTCAGTCCTATCCTCATTGCTTAAATGACATAGATTGTTTATGTCAACCTTTTCTAGATCGTCTGTTATTTTCAATAAATGTATCATATCTCCCCTCCACCTTCTCTGCAGCAAACCTAATTCTTGACGCAAGAATCTTTTTTCATAAGTCAGTCCCTGAAGGAATTATCCTGGTCACTATTTTCCGGACTCTTTGTATTGCATTGATATCTGGGTAACCAATATTGTGTGCCGTGCTCCAGAACTGGCCTCGCTATGGATCTGTACTACGTGTACACTGGAACCACCAACCAACCTCACAGTTTTGTCCTGGATCTTAGGGTGGAGGGGACGCCAGCCTTAAGGTAGGCACGTGTCTTTGTGAAGGCCCTCAACTGAAGACCTGGATTAGCATTTGGTGATGAGTAGATCTGGTACACAGCATTGGACCTGGACATCTAGACCATCCAAGTGGCTGCCATGTTGTAAGCTGCCATGGATAGGCTCTTCACCAAACTAAAGGCAGAAGGCCATCACATAGCTGATGAGGAAACTCTGGGTTTTGTAGAGGTACTGGAAGGTGTAACCTATAGGCTAGGTATGAGAATACACTCCTTTTTCCTGGATTTGGTACCGAATATAATTGGGTTGCAGAGACACAATCAGCTGCTGCTGTAGCTCTGAACTTCCAACTGGTGGAACTATTGTTTGGTGGAGTATGGTGTATGCTGCTCACCGTGTTGCTGTTGCTCTAAGAAATACCTGGAATCTGCTGCTTGCCGAGTGAAGTTTGCCAGTTGAGCAATGACTTCAATGGGGAGAGGGGGATAGGAAGGGCGGGGAAGTGAAACAGTATCCCTTTGGCGTTGAGGTGACTCCAAAATAACACACAGACAAACAGAAATGTAACCGTGTAAATTTCTCAGTAGCTTGGTTTGGAGAACAGTAACCAAGTTTTATTTGACACAGTAGTAGAGGATGTCTGAAACCAGACATATTTGATTTAAATTCTAATCGTGGGGATCAGAGGCCTGGGAAGGCGATCGGATGTCTTGTGGTGGGGTGTCTGATCGCAGGGGGTGGATTCGGTAGGGACCCTGGATCTAGGAAATAGGTATAAAGCCACTTACCTCCTGGATGCAACAGGCCACCCCCCCCACCCTCGGTTTAACTGCCGGGTTTCACGAATTGTGTGAAACCCGTCCACAGGCTGTTAAGTTTAAAATGGAAATGAAGAAAGAGGCTGCCAGCCTCATTACAATATTTAAATTAAGGTACCGTGACCCTGGGAGCAGGTTGGTCGCCCGCCCCCCGTCAAAACCGGAAGTGGGCATATTGGAGGCGGTATCCGGTCGGGAATCCCATTTTTAAACAATTTAACTGTCTCCTTGCTCCAAACCCACCCATTTCTTTTAGGGGGAAATTCCGGCCAATGTACTCCATATTGTACCAACAAAACCATACTTGTGTGGAAATCTTTATGCATGGAATGCTCATTACAGATATTCAATCTCTTGGGTTGATAATTACATGTGATCTCTACGGGGAGATGTGATCTCTACGGGGAGATGTGAGCTCTACGGGGGGGGGGGGGGGTAGCTAAGACAGCTAGAAAAGCTTGATTTAGGAATTCTTATGCATGGTCAGGGGCTTCTGCACATATCAGATACCCGGTTAATTGAAAACAAAAATTGAACTGTGGCAGTATAACTTGTTTGACTTATAATCCAATTCTATTCACGAGTGTCCATGCCCGATTTCTCTTATTGATTCTTTCACACTGATTACACTTTCAGGATGTGATGTATAATCACTCCCAAATCCTTTTCAGTCTCTGCCAAGGGAGACTATTTCAGATTAAACACACAATGACCATTACCTGTTCCTGTATCCATTACCCAACATTTACATCCACATTAAAAGCCATTTGCCATGCCTCAGCCCAGCGACACCCTGCTCCATATCATAGAGATGGTGAACAGCAGGTATCATACAAGGTGTTGTAAGAAAGTGGTAAATTCCAACATGATAATATTTGCATGAAAAATGACATAGAATGACATGGAATATACAACACAGAAACAGGCCAGTCGGCCCAACTAGTCTGTGCTGGTGTTTGTAATCCGCACGAGTCTCCTCCCATTGACCTCATCTCAGCCTTTCAGCACATCTTTCTATTCCTTTTTCTGTCACTCGTCTAGTTTCCTTTTGAAAGCATCTAAGCCACTTGCCTCAACCACTTCCTGTGGTAGTGAGTTCCACATTCTAATTACTCTCGGAGTAAAGACATTTCTCCTTATTTCCCTATTGGATTTATTAATAACTATCTTGAATTTATGGCCCCTAGTTTTGGATTCTCCCATAAGTGGAAACATTCTCTCCACATCTACCCTGTCCAACCCATACATATTTTAAAGACCTCTTATCAGGTCTCCCCCAAGTCTGCTCTACCCCGACCTGTTCAATCTTTCCCGAAAGCAGTAAATCTTTTCTGCACTTTCCCCAAGTGTTTCTATGTCCTTTTTATAGTATAGAGACCAGGGGGAAGAAATTAGGTATCGCCCCATTTGGGGCGTTATTATCGGCCGGGCGCAAAGTTTAGCGCCTGGCGCTAATTATCACCTTCGACTGCAAACTTGGCTTCTATCGCCCCTGGAGGTGATTGGAGCGCTAAATCAGGCGCTACACACCTCTCTTAAGGCGCAAACACCGAGGAGTGAGGCGCTACCTCAGAGCGCTGGCGAAGCTCATGTGATGTCAGTAAGCAATGGAACATAGACACACTGGCGCTGGCCAGTTCTTAAAGGGGAGGGTCGATCTTGCTCTCCATCCACATCCTGCTCATTGCAGCCTTAAATCTCGGCCTGGAGAGACCTGTACATCAAATCTGCTGGAAAGCACAATGGAGAGGCCCAGGGAACAAGCTCAGAGAGCAGCCCCCATAGTCTCTTCTAAATCGATGCAAGGAAGGTCAAATCAAAATGAACCTGCAAAGTGCTACTCAGTACCCAAAACTCCTTCACACAGCGTTGAATCTCTCCAGAAGTCTCTCTCTCTCAGAATGCGTGGTGCAAAAATGTCGCCGACAAAAAAAAAAGGCAGGAAGCGGTCGCCTTTAAATAGCGCTCCCCAGTCCCTTCCCGACTGCAAAACGCTCCCCTCAACCTGTCATTGCTAGTGGCAGGCTGTGAGACAGGGGGCGCCACTCAATATCCGGTCCAGGGCACTACCGGGGCGTTGCGCACTCGACTGGCGTCACGATCTGCGGGCGCAGGAGATCGTGGCGGTAGTGCTTAGCCCTCTTAGGGCACTAATGGGGGGCGCAAAGCAACCGAATTTTCCCCCCCAGAACTCTAAGTGCAGCCTGACCAGGGTCCTATACAACTTTACTACTTTTGAATTCTACACCACTAGAAATAAATCTCAATGCTTTGTTAGCATTTTTATACAGGCCAGTCCAAGTCCTGCAAAAGCCATTTATTTACATTTTCACCATCCCTTCCAATCAAACAAGACTACAAATGTCCTCTTCCTATCATCTGGTGCAAAGTTGTACGGTAAAATGAACTTCCCACACACCACAATAATCCCAATTCAGCAAGTAATGTTTGAATTCTGCACTTTAATTGTTGCACACAAGGGGTTGGTGTTTCCCAACAACATGGGACAGTTGCACAGCAGCATAACCTTTGGTATTGTGAATGGACAATTTAGGCTAAGACAGAATATTGAACTGTAGCTGCAAGACTTAATTTGTAAAATATTTTAAAATTGATTTTGACTAAGAAAAAAAGGGGAGAAAATTGGCCAGAAGAAGGGACAAAAGAAGGACAAATTTAGAAAAATAAAGTTACAGCTAGAGCTCAATAGTTGCTGAGATATTGTTCAATGGATCCGACTGGAATTCCAATGTCTCGCCCAAGTGGGATTATTCATGTGTGAGCCTCTACAGTGAGTGCCGGCAGGTTGTTTGACTGTGGGCGGCAACACCGCCAATTCTGATCCATCTGCACCAAACATCCAACCACGTGGTGATTGAAGGTCAATCATCACAGCCCCAGGACATCGCTGCAGGAGTTCCTCAGGGCAGTGTCCTCGGCCCAACCATCTTCAGCTGCTTCATCAATGACCTCCCTCCAATATAAAGTCAGAAATGGGGATGTTCGCTGAAGACTGCACAGTGTTCAGTGCCATTCACAACTCCTCAGATAATGAAGCAGTCCATGCCCGCACGCAACAAGACCTGGACGACGTTCAGGCTTGGGTTGAAAAGTGGCAGGTAACATTCGCATCACAGAAGTGCCAGGCAATGACCATCTCCCACAAGCGAGAGTCTAAATACCCGCCCCTTGACATTCAATGGCATTACCATCACCGAATCCCCCACCATCAACATCCTGGGGGGTCACCATTGACCAGAAACTTAACTGGACCAGCCACATAAATACTATGGCAACAAGATCAGGTCAGAGGCTGGGTATTCTGTGGCGAGTGTCTCACCTCCTGACTCCCCAAAGCCTTTCTACCATCTATAAGGCACAAGTCAGGAGTGTGATGGAATACTCTCCACTTGCCTGGATGAGTGCAGCTCCAACGACACTCAAGAAGCTCGACACCATCCAGGACAAAGCAGCACGCTTGATTGGCACCCCCTCTACCACCTTAAACATCCACTCCCTCCATCACCAGCGAACTGTGGCTGCAGTGTGTACCATCATAAGATACACTGCAGCAACTCGCCAAGGCTTCTTCAGCAGTGTAGTGTATGTAACCGTTCTACCTTTAAGAGAACTATTGTATGTAACCGTCCACCTTTAAGAGAACTATTTTAGGTGTTGCACTACTTTATCTTGGCTGCTGTATACTGTAATACCGGTGGTGACCACACCGGTATATAAGTGCTGTGTAAGGATTTATTGGGCAGATTCGCCCTGACCTTCGAATAGTAAAGTCCTGTTAAAGTTACTCTAGTAGTCTGTGTATTAATTCACCATATAACCCACAGACTTTACAGTGGCGACGGGTTCGATCTTACCCTGCGGCAGCGACACACCCGAAGCAGTTAACAAGCGTCGAGAAGAGGCACCCGCCCTCGTCGTTCTGCTGGGAGAAGACTCGAGTCTGCAGAGCAAGGAAGAAGGAAGGATTCAGACACGAAGCCTTCCATCAGCAACAGGCTGTTATTGTCCCTTCTGCCACGGCGGTGAGTGAGCCGATCAGCCAAGAAAAGCAAGTCAGCCACGTTGACTGTGAGTAGGGGGAAAATAAAAAGAAACGGAGGATAAGGGCGGTGAACTCGACCACGGTCGGGGGAACGGAGCCGGACAGAAGTCGGGCCCAGAGGCGCTGAGACTGGGGCAGCGTAGGGCACGGAAGCCGCGGTACAAGCGGGAACGCAGCTGGTGTGAGAGACCGGGCTACAAGCGGGAACGCAGCCGGTGTGAGAGACCGGGCTACAAGCGGGCTGGGAGACGCAACAGCGTCGTGAGACAGCTAGACCGCGACCGGCGAAAAAGGCCGGGCAGCTACCGAGGCCACGAGGCGCTGCGACCGGGATCGTAAGGCGCGGGAAGATATAAAAATAAATAAAACCGCGGAGAACTCAGCCGCAGCCGGGGGAGGAAAGGACCGGACTGCGAGAGGGCTGGGAGGCGCGATTGGAAGCCGCTGAGGGAGAGACAGAGCCCGAGTGAAGGGGGAACGGGACCGAGCGAGAGAGACCGAGCGAGATTCCGCCCAGCGGCTGGAACTGTTCGCCGCCAACGGGTTGTCCCCAGCGCCGGTTGCCGGCCGAGAAAAGGGAACAAGGAACGCACTGAAGCCGGCGCGCAGGCTGCGAACCCCGAAAGCCAGCGGTCGTCGCCCGAAGGAAAGCTTACCCCTCCCGCCAGGGGAAGAAACGCGGGAAGCCGCCAGTAGGCAGGGAAGAAGACAGAAGCGGGAAACCGCCATTTTGAAAGTGGGCGGGGAAGAAGACAAGCGCGGGAAACCGCCATTTTTGGAAAAAAAAAAGTAACGAACAAATTCGTTGTGGTTTCTCAAAAAAAAAGATAGTGAAGATGCCTAAGCATGGTAACATCAACAACTTCGATTCCGAGGTGGAAGATTGGGCCACGTACGTAGAACGCATCGAGATATATTGTGAGGCCAATAAAATAGCAGATGATGATAAAGCTCTCACCTTATTAAACGCAATGGGGGCGAAGACATACGGGCTATTGAAGCATCTTCTATCACCAGCTAAACCGGCGGATCAGACTTTCGCTGATATTGTTGCTGTCCTGAAGGATCATTTGAACCCCACACCGCTGATGTTGGCGGAACGATTCAAATTTTATGCGAGAACGCAACGGAAAGAGGAAAGCAACGCGGAATACTTGGTCGAACTGCGTAGACTAGCGAAATACTGCCAGTTTGGGGAAAATCTGACAGAGGCATTGAGAGACAAGTTCGTGTGCGGGTTGTCGAAGGAAGGAACACAAAAGCGACTGCTCGAAGAGAACGATCTTACACTTGACAAGGCTGTCCTTATTGCAGCATCACACGAAGCAGCCGCGAGAGGCACTGCGGAAATGCAGCTGAAGGCAGCGGTACTCAGCGTGGATCAAATGACTTCGGGTACAACAAAATGTTATCGTTGTGGGAAGACAACACACGACTAGAACCAATGCCGGTTTAAAAACCAGGAATGTAGAAAATGTGGCAAGCTTGGTCACATAGCTAAAGTATGCCGGTCAGGAAAGAAGACCAACAACAGAAAAAAGTCACCGCAGGAAAAGTACAGCAAGGTACACAAGGTGGCTGAGAAGAGTTCAGATGAACAGAATTCGGATTCAGACCCGAACGGCCAGGAACTGGGTAGTCTGAGAATTCACAATGTGAGTAAGGAAGCTGACCTACAAACTATCTGGGTCACACTAAAAGTAGCCGGAGTCCAAGTGAAAATGGAATTGGACACAGGATCAGCCCTATCAGTCATAAATCGAAGGGATTACAACCGGCTATTCTCACATATACCCTTGAGAGATACCAAGATCGTACTGCAGACATACACGGGGCATAAAGTATACCCCATGGGAAAGATACAAGTCAAGGTGAGAGACAGGGGCAAAGAACACCAAGGAATGGACTTATATGTACTACCTGAGGGAGGTCCACCACTTCTGGGACGGGAGTGGATCAGGGAAATAAACATGGAATGGCACTACCTAAAAGCAATAACGAGTGAGAACTCGGTGAAGACAATCAGCTCAGACTCTGAAACGGATGACGACAAGACCAGCCCAGGTGCGAAAGACAAGTCTAAAATGGACTTGCTGACTAAGGTTGGAAAAACGAAGGAGTGCATAAATACTGATGCTTCAAAGGAGAACAAAGTTTCAGAACAGAATTCCACGGAACAACAACAACATAGTTTGGCAGAGAATTCTGAGTCTGTCCAGTTTACAGACATGCACAAGTCTGAGGAACACCGGGCTCGAACTCAACTCCATTTCAAATTACAACAGCAATTAGAACAATTGAGTTGCCGTCTCGAGCAAGAGATAAAAGCAATGAAAACGTTCTTTGACACAGAGTGGGAGAATCTGGAAAGACAACAGAAACAGCTGAGGGAGAAAAGGGAGCAGGAGCACACAAACCGTCTGCGCAAGGAGGCCAAACAAATCAAAGCTGATTCGGTTTCTGAAGGTGCGTGCTCTAATCTGGTGGAGCAAGATGTTCAGCAACTGAAGGCGCTTGTTAGCAGATTGCAGGCAGAAAAGGCTGAGTTGGTCGCCATGAATTCCGAGCTCATACTGAAGTTGGGTGCAGCATCACCGGACGATTCATTTGTGGAAATTTGAATGGTGGAGGCTGCGGATGATGGCGAAGTAGAAACAGCAAAGGAGCCCCAGGGCAAGGTTATAAACAGCCCTGCAGCTACTAGGAAACGGATGAGGTCAGAAGAGTTAACGGTCAGCCAACTCCTTCATATGCTGAGGGACAAGACTCTGAAATGGGAACAATTTGAACACGAGCTTCAATCTTCAAAGGGGTTCGGAGCTCTCAAAAGTTATTGAAATAGCTGAGGTTGCAACACAGACTGAGAAGATGGCAGCAGAGCAACCCTTGGATGCCAAAAGTACGCTGACTCACGTCAATGTCGAACAACAAAATGCTGAAACAGCTGCTCCAGTAGAGGGATTGAATAGTACGATCAATCAATCTCCGAAGGAAGTTGAAGCATTGAAATCACGAATGAGGTCATTAATAAAAGACTTGCAGGAAGCCCAGCAAGTCTCTTCAGGAGAGATGTCGGGACTTGGAACAAAAGCTGGCTAACGTCCAGCTGGGCATGGAGGAAATAAAAGACCCTCTCGCTGGCCTAGCTCAGGACGACACCGATTATTACCAGGTCCTGTTGAACGACACCGAATATAACGATGACCTGTTCTGCCCAGCTTGTGGGGAAATCTTCCGAAGTGCACAAACCCTGAAGAATCACAAAAAGTCTAAGAAACACCGGGAGATGGTGGCGCTGCTAAGGCAACAGGAGAAAGAGGAGGAGGAACTGTGCATGCGGCTGGCAGCGGAGCACAGAGAGTCTCCAAGAAGCAGGAAAGGAAAAGACGAAACAGAAGAAGATGTCCCATCTGAACCATTATCACCTCTACCAGATCACGCACGTGGTCCCTCCGAACGGAGCCAAATCAGTTTGGAAGTAGAAAAACTTCCCAAGGTACTCAAGCTTTTAGAAGTCAACAATGCTGGTTCAGAAGTGACGGAAGTTCAAGCTGTTAAGTCCAGTGAAGGACTATTGGATGAGTCACTCCAGCAACGTGAACCGACTACACCACAGGAAACTGCTACACCACCGAGGCGTTGTTCGGACCGAGTCAAGAAGCACAGGAGGCGCCTCCACAGAGACTGAATCTGTGAACTGTTTTCCGCAGAGACTGAATCTGTGAACTGTTTTCCGCAGAGACTACATCTGTGAACTGTTTTCCGCAGAGACTACATCTGTGAACTGTTTTAAATGAAGTTGGATAGATGTTATGATGTTATGTTTAATGGGGAATAAGTATGTTGTAAGCTAAAAAGGGAGGATTGTAGTGTATGTAACTGTTCTACCTTTAAGAGAACTATTGTATGTAACCGTCCACCTTTAAGAGAACTATTTTAGGTGTTGCACTACTTTATCTTGGCTGCTGTATACTGTAATACCGGTGGTGACCACACCGGTATATAAGTGCTGTGTAAGGATTTATTGGGCAGATTCGCCCTGACCTTCGAATAGTAAAGTCCTGTTAAAGTTACTCTTGTAGTCTGTGTATTAATTCACCATATAACCCACAGACTTTACAAGCAGCACCTCCCAAACCCACGACCTCTTACACCTAGAAGGACAAGGGCAGCAGACGCATGGGAACATCACCACCTCCAAGTTCCCCTCCAAGTCACACACCATCCTGCCTTAGAAGTATATCGCCGATCCTTCATCGTCGCTGGGTCAAAATCCTGGAACTCCCTTCCTAACAGCACTGTGGGAGTACCTTCACCACACGGACTGCAGCGGTTCAAGAAGGCGGCTCACCACCACCTTCTCAAGGGCAATTAGGGATGGGCAATAAATGCTGGTTTTGCCAGCGACGCCCACATCCCATAAAAACAAATTAAAAAAAATACACATACTTCCAGCAATGAATTGCTAGATAGGAAGCACAACCTTATCTGGCATTCCTCTCCCTAACCTAGGGTCATAAAGGTCAACTGTAGCATGTTCACCTCCATCTTGACTGAGATAGCTACTCTTGTTACAAACTTATGGAGAATGAAAAGCCCAATCGCATCTCTTCAACACTGTGGATGAAGAACTGTGGCATGCAGTAGGTCTAAGAGGAACAGATGGATTTTAACCTGCCGCCTACCTAAACAGTTTGCAGAAATTACAAATAGCCACAACTTTCTCGAGGATTTAGACTTTTTCACCAGCTTTTCCTGCTGTTCTTGCTACTCACTGCCCTGCAGAGATCACATTTAATCACCAAGCCAAGGAGCTGAATATTTGTAACTATCACTCCCAAGACCCTGAAAATCTTTTTATGCATACTGGTTTGCTGCAAAGCAACGGGTTTGCGCTGAAACATAATTTCGTGAAGGGTCTTAAAACAGGCATTAGGGTCGTCATTAATATACTGAATATATTTAAGAAGGAGAGATAGATTTCTAGACACAAAAGGCACCAAGGGGTATGGGGAGAGAGCGGGAATATGGTATTGAGATAGAGGATCAGCTATGACCATATTGAATGGCGGAGCAGGCTCGAAGGGCCGAATGGCCTACTCCTGCTCCTATTTTTTTATGTTTCTATATGCAAGGGACCTAATGCCTGATTTAGGCAACAGCCAAGAACGCCTGAAAAATCACCTGACCCAATATGGGGTTCAGGCATCTCTGAGACATGGGACATGGCCCTGCGAAATTGGCACTTGTTGCACCTATTTTCAACGTGAAAAATGGCGCAACAAGGTCCAACTTCTAGACTTAGCAAATAAACGATAAAGAGCGATAAAAGGCTGAACACAATCAAAGAATGTGCAAGAACTAGACAGAGAATGAACTTGAGTGAATCAGTGAAGGGGGTGGGAGAGAGACTCGCACACAGAAAGACAGACAGAGAGCCACACAAAGGATTAGAGTGGAAAAGAAGCTAAGGTACAAGAAGAAAGACAGATTTTTTAAATCCACGAGGGACACCACAGGAGATAAGCTACTATTAGTAATATCTACTGGGTATACAACGTCCTTTTTATATGCAAGGAAATAAAAACTCTTATCACTCCACTATGTATCATTTGCTTCTGAATCATGGTTAAATCTTTAGAAACCGACTATCATTTGAAACTTGCTCTCAAGCCATCTGAATATTTATTCAATTTAAAATGATAAATAATTAAACCTGTAAATATTGCTATATTTAACTATTTCCAATCATGTATTGATATTTAGAGGACAGTGATAACCTGCCAAAGATTTTGCATTCATGTTTTAAGGCAGCATGTTATCCCTTACCCATTTCTGTCTTTTAACACACTCCACACCATATATTGTTATACATTTCTCAGTTCTGAATTGTTCATATCTGACCAGTAAGTCTCACTGAGCAACTAGAACAACACTGGAACAGGGAACAGCAAGTAGCTACAATGAAAAAAATGCAATTCCCAATCTGAATACAATCGACCCAAAATAAAAAAGGGCAGATCACCAAGCACAGAATTTCTTCTCCTCACAGACAAATTTATGGCTAACGTGAAGCGTTTTTAAAAAAAAACTCCTTTTGCTTCAATATGCTGCAGCTCAAGAAACAAAAACAAATTAACATTATCAATGACCAAACGGTTAATATGCCTTGTTATTATTCTGTTATTGAATAAATATTTGTATCTCAATTTGAATCTAATTGGTCATTACAGAGCTCTGTTTCAAAATACATTTTGCACAGTATTTTCCTTCTTAGTGGTTGATCAGAACTGACGCTTGTGCACTAGGAATTCCACCAAGAATCTGCTTTTTGTTGCGTCAGGTGGCCATTATCTTATTCAGCTGAATCTCTGTATTAAACTTCAACAAATTAAGAAATAATGAACACACTTGCTGAGAAATTGAAACCAATTTCATGTTTCAGCATTTCCCCTCTGCCAATCGTTCATAAAGCAACGGGTGAAGGCAAGGCTGCCAATGGAGGGGGGTAGGGAAAGGAGAGTGGAATGCACAAGAGGCCAGAGTTGGACAATCGAAGAGTTCTGGGGCTGGAGAAGGTTACAGATAGGGAGAGGCAAGGTCATGAAAGAATTTTTAAACACCAAGATGAAAATTTAAATTAGAGGCATTGGGTAGCCAACATAGGTCAGCGAGGACAGGTGAATGGGATTTGGTGAAGTATAGGATACGGGCAGCAGAGTTTTGAATGAGTTGAAGCTTACAGAGCATGGAAGATGCGAGGTTGGAGAGCATTCGAATAGTCGAGGCTGGAGGAGACAAAGACATGGATGAGCTTTTTAGCAGCAGATGGGCTGAGGCAGGTTTCCAGGTGGAAGTAAGCATAGATTTAAAGTAACTGGTAGAAGGATTTGAGGGGCGTTGTGGAGAGCATTTTTCACCCAGAGGGTGAACTCACTGCCTGAAAGGGTGGTAGAGGCAGAAACGCTCATCACATTTAAAAAGTACTTGGACATGCACTTGAAGTGCAGTAACCTACAAGGCTACGGACCAAGAGCTGGAAAGTGGGATTAGGCTGGAAAGCTCTTTTTCAGCCGGCACACACATAATGGGTCGAATGACCTCCTTCTGTGCCATAAATTTCTATGATTCTATTATTCTACAAGCGATCTTCGGTGATGGAGAGGATATGGGGTCGGAAGTTTAGCTGGGGGGTCCAACTCCAAAGTTGTGAGCAGTCTGATTCAACCTGAGGCAATGACCGGGGAAGAGATTTAAATTGGCAGCAAGGGTACGGAATTTGGTCTTCCCAATGTTTAACAGGAGGAAACTGACATCATAAATGGAGTCCGAGATGGGTTGAGTCTCATTCTGCTGAGCCCCACTCTCCCTCGATGCTAGGAAACCCCAACTTTACAACTCCATTGCTCCCAAATCTTCCAATGAGTCCTCCTGCTTACCAGTCGCCCTCCCCAGGATTTGCTGCCCACTCTCGCATCCTGAAAACCCCTCTTCCAGCACTCACAAATGCCCCGGCCACCCTCAGTGTTCACAGAATCTGCGACCTCCCGCAGTACAACCCCTTAGAGTGCTTCCTGATCCCAAAACCACATCTTAGTACCTTCCACCCAAATGTGCCCTGATCACTGGAGTCCTCTCCCAGTGATCCCAGAACCTGCCTCATAGCTCCCTCTGCCCATAGTGCTCCAAGATTCCACTGCTCCAATCAGTACTTTTTATTATTTGTTTTGGGGAAGTGAGTGACATTGCCATGGCCGCATTTATTGCCCATCCCTACTTGCCTTGAGAAGATGTTACTGGGCCTTTTTGATCTGCTGCAATTTTTGCGGTGATGAATCTCCCACGGTGACGTTTGTTGGGGAATTCTAAGATTTTGACTCAGCGATGTTGATCAGTAATGTACTGTATATGCAAGCCAAAATGGTGTGACTTGGAGGGCAACTCGGATATGTTGGTGTTGCCTCAATATTCCTGCTCTTGTCCTTCTTGGTGGCAGAGGTGGCGAGGCTGGGAGGAGTTAACCAAATAATCTTGGTGAATTATTGCAGTGCATTCTGCAGTTAATATGTACTGCAGTCACAGTGTGACAATAATAGAGGAGGTGGGTATTGCGTTCAGTGGCAGGGCGCCATTTAAATAAGACTGCTTTGTCCTGGATGGTGTCCAGCTTAGAGTGTTCTCTCAATGAACGGTGAGTATTCCATTACACTCCTGACTTGAACTTTGAAGATGGTGGAGAAGTGTTGAGGGGTCAGGAAGTGTGCCACTCATTATAGAGTACCCAGCCTCTGCTTCTGGTTAATGGTGACATCAGGATGTTGATAGTAAGGAACTCAACAATGGTGCTGCCGTTGAAAGTCAGGGGAAGGTAGCCGGATCTTTTCTTGTTGAAAATCATCTTATGTGGCTTAATTTTACCTGCCACTTGTTAGCTCATGCCTAGATGTCGTCAGTTCGATGGCAGGATCTGGACATCGGAGGAATTGTGAATGGAGCTGAACACAGTGGAGTTCCAGTACTCACCTTATGACAGAGGGAAGGTCTTTGATGGAGCAGCAGAAGATGGTTAGGCTGAGAACACTGCCTTGGTGATTTCCAGGGCTAAGCTAAACAGCATATTAATATATACATAAGAACATAAGTAGTAGGAGCAGGAGTAGGCCATACAGCCCTTCGAGCCTGCTCTGCCATTCAATAAGATCATGACTGATCTTCGACTTCAACTCCACTTTCCCGCCCGACCCCCATATCCCTTGATTCCCCAGAGTCCAAAAATCTATCTATCTCAGCCTTGAATATACTCAATGACTCAGCATCCACAGCTCTTTGGGGTAGAGAATTCCAAAGATTCACAACCCTCTGAGTGAAGAAATTCCTCCTCATCTCAGACATAAATGGCTGACACCCTATCCTGAGACTATGCCTCCTAGTTCTTGACTCTCCCGCCAAGGAAAACAATCTCTCAGCATCTCCCATGTCAATCCTCCTCAGAATCTTATACGTTTCAATGGAGATTAATGAGAATACATTATTTATTTATTTCAACATTTCAAAACATCAGGGTTAATGCGTCTTCTCAATCTTTTCTCCAAAGAAGCGAAGTTTAATTTTGCAAGGTTCGCTTCACAACCTAGAACTTTAAGTCTCTCTTAAATACATAAATATAGCGTTTAAGATCAGGTACCTACAGTTTGATCTATTATTGGAACTCATTCCTTTCATCAGCGATTTTTTTCCTCAAAAATGCTTGCAAACTAAATTCACCAAGCAATATCTTTTGCTGGGAAGAAAAATAAAGATTGGATATTGTATAAGAAAGGCAACTACTGCCATTTTAGGGTATTTATACACATGAAAATATATGTAATTTCTTGTGTATTACCGCCCTCCATCTGCAATACCAATTGCATTGATTACATCTGTGCTCCACAATTTGATTACATCTGTGCTCCACAATTTATGTTAAATTTCACATCTGGATTTCCGTAATATTTTTCAGGATTCGCATCTTGTGGTACAGTATTACTCAATGCAGAAAAAAAGCACACAGACCAGATATATCAGTAATGGTATATTATTCTGGCCACACAGAAACAAATCTCAGTATTTCCACATAATGCACATGTCAGAATACCAGGTATCCTGGCTAGAATACAAGTCTGACATCCAAGGACACTGCCTTCCATATCACATGACCCAGCTTGAATCCCAGCTCTGCACACACTTGCATCCATTTTGCAGAAGACGTCTTGACTGAGGCTCAGAAACCTATTGACAAGTGTCCCACATACAGACAATTAATTTGGAATAGATTCACAACAAACAGCTAATTTTGGACCGAAGAACAAAAAGTAGCAACAGTGTGCAACATGGGATGAACCCAAAATTTAAAATTAAAACAAAAATTATGACAGGCCCTGCTGGATTTACTTCAGAGTTATATTGATCATTATTGAACTTTTTAATATTTATATTCAAAATTATAATTTATGATATTTAAGAGCAGGTCAGGTTGTATGGTAGAAAAGAGAGCACAACTTCATAGAATCATAAAATGGTTACAGCACGGAAGAAGGCTATTTAGCCCGTGCCGGCTCTCTGCAAGAGCACCTCAGCTAGTCCGACTCCCCCACCCTTTCCCCGTAGCCCTGCAAATTTTTTTCCTTCAGGTACTTATCCAACTCCCTTTTGAAAGCCGTGATTGAGTCTGCCTCCACCACCCTTTCAGGCAGTGCATTCCAGATCATAACCACTCGCTGAGTAAAAAGGTTTTTCCACATGTCGCCTTTGGATCTTCTGCCAATCACCTTAAATCTGTGTCCTCTAGTTCTCAATCCTTCTGCCAATGGGAACAGTTTCTCTCTATCTACTCTGTCCAGACCCCTTGTGATTTTGAACACCTCAATCAAATCTCCTCTCAATCTTCTCTGCTCTAAGGAGAACAACCCCAGCTTCTCCAGTCTATCCACGTAACTGAAGTCCCTCATCCCTGGAATCATTCTCGTAAATCTTTTCTGCACCCTCTCTAAGGCCTTCACATCCTTCCTAAAGTGCGGTGCCCAGAATTGGACACAATACTCCAGTTGAAGCCAAACCAGTGTTTTATACAAGTTCATCATAATTTCCATGCTTTTGTACTCAAGGGGCTGGATTTTGTCAATGGGGACGTGATGGAGGCGGGACTCCCACTTTTTGGGTTGTAGTCCCACCTCCATCGACTTGTGGCCAACCCACGCAATTTTCCCTTGATTGACCTTGTTAAGTCCGCCCAGCGGGCTCAGCAGGCCAATTAAGGGACACCTGGTTACTGGTGATGTCAGTGATTGACATTTCACATCTGTCAAGAGCTTTTGACAGATGATAAATCAGCGTTTGACAGCTCTGTGAAGCTGTCAAACACTGACAATCCGTCTTCTAACTTGAGTCCTTCTACTCAGTCTCAGTTAGAGATCTCTCCAGACCAGAAAGCAGAATGCTGCAGCTTTTGACATTTCAGCGGCCATTCTGCTTTCTGTGCCGGTGAACTGAGGGACTCCCGAGAACTGAAGGAAGGAAGCCTGCAGGAGAAAGTAAAGGTAAGTAAAACTTATTAAAACACTTTACACTTACCTCACACACTTACATCTGCACACAAGCACCCATCACTCACCTGCACAACGGACATCTCGACCCCTCCAACCCCTTCAGACCGACGGTCAGCCTTGCTAGCTTGGCGTGGTTCAGAGCCGTTGGACAGCCCACACTTCAGGGCTAAAAATAGGGATTAGGCAAAAAACTGCCTGTTAGCTACCTGTTAACGGGCAGTTAATTGGCACTAATCCCCTTCCCGCCTTGGCCTTCATAGCGAGAGGTTTCAAGTACAGGAGCAAGGATGTCTTGCTGCAGTTGTACAGGGCCTTGGTGAGACCACACCTTGAGTATTGTGTGCAGTTTTGGTCGCCTTAAATGAGGAGGGATGTTCTTGCCATGGAGGGAGTGCAGTGAAGATTCACCAGACTGATACCTGGGATGGCGGGAATGACGTATGAGGAGAGATTGGGTCGATTAGGCTTATATTCACTAGAGTTTAGAAGAATGAGAGAGGATCTCAATGAAACTTATAAAATTCTAACAGGACTAGACAGACTAGATGCAGGAAGGATGTTCCCAATGGTGGGGGAGTCCAGAACCAGGGGTCACAGTCTAAGGATAAGGGGTAAGCCATTTAGGACTGAGATGAGGAGGAATTTCTTCACCCAGAGAGTGGTGAACCTGTGGAATTCTCTGCCACACGGGGCAGTTGAGGCCAATTCATTAAATATATTCAAGATGGAGTTGGATATATTTCTTGAGGCTAAAGGGATCAAGGGATATGGGGAGAAAGCAGGGACAGGGTACTGAATTTGGATGATCAGCCATGATCTCATTAAATGGCGGAGCGGGCTCGAGGGGCCGAATGGCCTACTCCTGCTCCTATCTTCTATGTTTCTATGCTCCCAGCACAGGTCGGGTCCCTGCCTCATGGGACATTGGCACGGAGGCAGGTTGGGGGCGGGATGGGTTCCTGCCCCCGATTCTGCAATTTTCCCATCACTCCCACCTCCAAACCTGCCTCCACAGGGCTTGGAAATTCGAGCCCCATACCTCTATTCATGAACCCAGGATCCCATATGCTTTTTTAACTGCTTTCTCAACCTGCCCTGCCGCCTTCAACGATTTGTTCACATATATCCCTAGGGCTCTCTGTTCATGCACCCCCTTCAGGATTGTACCCTTTAGCTTATATTTCCTCTCTTCATTCTTTCTACCAAAATGTATCACTTTGCACTTTTCTGCGTTAAATTTCATCTGCCAAGTGTCCACCCATTCTACCAGTCTGTCTATGTCCTCCTGAAGTCTATCAATATCCTCCACACTGTTCACTATACTTCCAAGTTTTGTGTCATCTGCAAATTTTGAACTTACTAACATTTTAAAATTTCAACAGTGAAAAGGTCAAATGTACCAAGATAAGAATTAGGGGGCAGCGCATTGGTGTTATGTATATAACACTAGTGCCACAGAAGGACTGGGATGCAACAACACAAAATTGCATTCATATAGCATCTTAAAACGTAGTAAAACATCCCAAGGCACTTCACAGGAGTGTTAGCAAACAATATCTGACACTGAGCCACGAGGAGATATTAGGACAGGCTTGGTCAAAGCGGTAGGTATTAAGGATGATGTTGACGTGGGGCAGCATGTAGATGAGGAAGAGGAGGGGGGCCTAGGGTAGATCCTTGGGGGACTCCAGAGGTAACGGTGCGGCTCAATTCTCTTATCTACTACCAGTTGGAAGATTCCTGGCCACAGGAAAGGGCCTAATAAAATGGATCACCAAAAAACACTTGCTGGCAGCTGGCCAAAGGAGACAACGGCAGAGGTTATACACTTTTTCAACAACAGAATCACGGGACACAAATGGGAAATAGGTACCAAAAAAAAGTTATGGGGAGAGTAGATAACATTCCAAAAAAATCTTGAAGTTGGAGCCATTTTTTTGGGGGGGGGGGGGGGAAGGGAAAATGAGGCATCAAACTATTTTTCTCAGTCACATTTACCAAGGATTCCCAGTGTAGACAGTTAGTACAAATTGCTAGGGAATGTCCTAAACCCAAATGAATACCAACTATATTGAGAATGAGGATAGATGATAAAATATCACAAAAAAATTATAATTTAAAAGGACAATCCAATGAGTGCTCCTGTTCCATATGTACTGCAGTTTACTCTGCTCCTTTACCAATGTTATGACCTTTAACATCTGCATAACACCCCTTTATATAGCCCTACTGAATTTCAGTTAGTATAAAATGCACACCAAATTTCTAACAGTTGTGCCTACAACTGCAAAATACAGTAAACCATTATTGCAATACAGATGCTTCACAACCTTTTGTTTTTTTTCCTTTTGTAACCATTCTGCCTCCTCTGCTGAAGGTGGGAACTTGGATGGGTGAAAGCAATTTCCTTGCCCAAGTGGGTGTTATTCTCAACAAGCTCAGACAATAAAGCTTGACACCATCACAGCTAAGCCCGCCCTGTCCTCATCCAAGCAGGTGGATAATCATCAAGAGCAGGAGCCCTGGTTGATTTTTCACTTCTTTGGCTTAGGGACTTTGCAGCTAACTGTAGCACCTTTACTGTTCCGCCAAATCAGATTCGGCAACTCAGAAAGGACCAGAAGTCAAAGCTAGATCCACTCTTGTCTGTACAGCTCAGTGTGGCTCAGATGTTCAACACACTTTATTTATCGTTGGCTCTCCTTACTAATAAAACACACACAGAAGCCACATAAAACCTTATGAAGGCACAGTAACAAACCACAATGAATAAAAAGCACTGTTTGCAGCTCTCTTGCAAAAAGAGGAAACCTATAACTAAGCTAACTATAAAATATCCCATGCTATACAGCCTTTTTGTTGCCTCACATAGACAGTATGAGTCTTCTGCACAAGCTGTTAGAAACTGGGGGTGCCTAAAAATGTATATGGCTACACGGATAATACTGTGTTTAAATGATAAGTTTTGTTTTCCTGGAAAGCTTGCACTAGAATTTGAGACAGTCTTTTTTAATCAGTTAGATTAGGTGAAACATAAACATTCCACATGGGAACCCATAGGATGGTCCTGCCAGGCTAGTTATCTGTTGTTTGTAAGTTAGGGTTTTGACTTTGTTAATGTATTTTTAATTTGGCCAGTGAAGGCCCAACCTATGTTTCTTCCATTATTACTAATAACCATATTATAATCTCCACAGATAGAATTTGGAGTTTGTTTAGCAGAACTGCTTGTGAAGATAATTAAAAGTTAATTAGGAAAAGACATAGAATAAAAGGAATTTGAGGAGGCTAAGGTATCCATCTTAGAATGGGCCATTTGCTAGATGAAGGTGAGATAGCGACTGGTTAATGTGCGACAGCTCTGGCTGGGGCCATGATTAAGAGGGACAGGACAGGGCCGGGCCTTGTACTTGCTGGGGTAAGGAGGATAGAGTCAAAAGAGATAAGATGGATTCCAATGGAGGAACCATCAAAATGTAAAAACAAGAAAGATAAATTGGATGAAGTAATGAGACCCTCTTTTGGGGAGGGCTTTCATCCAAGAACCAAGACAAAGAGCTTGAGCTGCCATTGGTTGATGAAGTTTTAGAGGAACCTCTATAGGTTAAATGGTCTTGTCAATAACTTGGCCTCAGGCCCACCCCTAAAAAGAGAATAAAAAGTGACACCCCAAGGGCTTGCCCAGTGACGGTGGAGGGGAGAGCCGAACAGAAGTTGCAACGAGAAGTTGGGCTGGTCAAACGCTCTTTTGAGAGTGATCCCATGCTCACCATCGAAGGTCCGAGAGAGAGAGAGAGAGAGAGAGAGAGAGAGGCCAGAAGCCAGAGAACTGTTCACGTACACCAGCCGTCTGTCCGATTGGGTCCGGTACCAGCTGCTTGTCACGGTCGTATGTTTTTGCTGTATTACTAGTGTGTTATATTCCATTCTAAACTCCGATTAAACACAATATACCCACCATATTGGTTTGCGCTTGATCCTGTTTACCAGAGATACGTGAATCTGTACAAAGCATACAATTGTCAGGACCTGCAGTGCAGAAACCAACGACTGGAAAACTTGTTATGCAACGACAGGGGGGGGGGAGGGGGGGGCGGAGAGAGAGAGAGAGAGAAGAGGGGGGAAGACAGGCTTAGTAGACTGAAAAGAGTAAATGCTGCATTACTGAAATATAGTAACTGCAACAAATGATAACCCAATAGAAGATCTCTGTATCATAGCAACCCTAATGATAAGCTGGGTTGTTCAGTGCATCATAACGCCCACTCATTATTGTCATGCTGCTGATCTTCCAACTACAAGAACTGTCAGTATTCCCAGTTCCCAACAGGTAAATACGCATGGGCAATAATACCATCTCGCTGTTTTGACATCAAGCTCGCTGGATCCCTCACCGGTAATGCAACATTTATTCTCGCTTATGACCAAGTAGAGTTAAGCTTATTAAGCAAAAAAAAACTTGCTTAGGTATAGTAAGTGGCACTATACTACAGCACAAATGATTCTTGGGTAGAAAGCTATTTGCTACAACACCTCTTTCAGCGAGGGTCAGGAACAATCAGACCACAAGTCACGCTTAATGAACATATCATTGACAGACATAGCAGGGCATTGATAGTGGCTGACAAACAGCATCGGACTTGGATCACATTCATTACCCTCTGGATAAGTAGTAAAGATGCACTGTTGCGCAAAATTATAGCCTTGAATCCTCACACTGCTTTGAAAATACATCTATGATATGTACCAATCAGCTGAACTTCTAAAACACTGAAATACTCATTGAAGCCTGAGCTATGAAAATCTATAATTCTGTTAGGTTAGCCAACCAGGACTGCTCAGTTTAATGAAATGTTACTATGATGAGAACATAAACATTAAGGTGGGAATTGAAAAGTACATTTTTATTTTGTCCCATCCACAATGCTAACTGATGACTATGAATGACCACAGCCAATATTTTTGGAACACCCCACAGTACCCACAAGCAATACAAGGCTTGTTTTTAGTTCTGCTATGGCCCTGCACCTGAATGTTAATTTCGCCAAATACAGTCACACATTTAACTGGGCAAATCAATTTACCTTTTCAGTTTTTCAAGATCTGATCAGTCAAATCTAGCAGCAGGAAAAGAAAAGCATCGCAGTTCTCTGAAAACTGTGTGGCATTTCATGTCAATATTGACAACTTGCCACATGCAAACTTTCAATTGGAAGAGCACAAGGATATTCTGCGCAGCTCAGTTCACTAATTGTGAGGGAACAGATGATAGCACAGTAATTACTACAATTCCGAAAGCACAAATACATTGCACAATGTACATTGGATGAAAGACCCTACCCCAATAACTACCTGTGCTCATTCCTTCACGTCCCTCATAATTTTATTACAACACAACCACCAACTCAAAAGTGATACTTAAAAAATATTATGAAGATAAAGTATGTTTTCCCAAATTGCTTATAGCTAAAAGCAGACACTGTGTAAACTCAAGATTCCAAACAAAGATTTTGAAAATGTTAATGTGGAGATGACTGAAATGTGTTGCTTGGTGAACTGTTGAGTTCAGCAGTTTCGATCCAACAGTACGCTTAAATCTGCTTAAGAAAATAGTCTACCTTTGAGTCCTTCCATCCACAATATCAATTAGGAGCTTGTGGACGATCTGTTATCTGCCCTGCCACTGCAAAAGAAATTGCCCACAAAGCAGTTATCTTAAACTTAACGGCCCCGATTTTCTTGGCGCCGTCAGGCGGGGTTTCAGGCGGGTGGGGGCTGAAAAATCGCAGAAATAGGGGGTCGCGACCCCCCCGCTCCGCCTGACTTTCGCCCCGGTGTTTCAGTGCAACCCGAATCAGTCCCGCCCGCAGCCAGCGGGACTGGTCGTCGGGAGCCTAATGATCAATAATTGGCAGCTGGAATCCAATTTTAAGGGGCCCTTGCAATTTTCAGCCATTCCCCACGTAAACCACGCCTGGTGGGAACACCGCTGATGAAACCTGGCGTGAACAATGTTGGCTTGCTTACTTTCAGCTGCAGGTCAATCAAGAATGAAGAGATTTAATCAGACAGCATTGGTAGGCTGCAGGACCTTGTTGCTCCAAGCTTGGGGCAACTTGTTGAAGGCTTAGGCACAGCTGTGGAAGGTTGGAGCCTCACACATTTCTCCAGTGTGAGCTCCTGGGAAGCCCCTCTCACCACCCTCACTCAGCGCTTCCTCAACGGAGGCATCTGCCAGAAGCATGGGAGGCCTTTTGTTCCCTCCCTTCTTGGCATTAGAGGATCTCCAACAGCAGAGGAGGCTGGAGCAGATCCAGCAACAACAGCAGCACCAGCAACAACAGCAGCACCAGCAGGAGCGACAGGCTGTGGCTCATCCACCTGAGGCAGCACAGGCCAGAAGGGGCCAGCGCATGGAAGGCCGTCAGCGCAGGAGATACCCCCCAAACAGGGTCTACAGACACAGGGTGAGCTACCTCAACATGACTGAGCAGCAGTGCCAAAGGTGGCTCCGACTTTCGCGAGAGGTAGTGACTGACATCTGCGCAATGCTGCAGCAAGACCTGGAGCCCAGAGCACCAGGTCGGCATTCCTTACCAGTGGCCATCAAAGTCACCACCGCACTCAACTTTTATGCCTCAGGCTTCTTCCAGGGATCAGCAGCAGACATCAGCAGCATCTCCCAGGCGGCCACACACACTTGCATCAAACACGTCACCGATGCCCTCTTTGCCCTCGCGCACATAGAAACATAGAAGATAGGAGCAGGAGTAGGCCATTCGGCCTTCGAGCCTGCTCCGCCATTCAATGAGATCATGGCTGATCATCCAAATTCAGTACCCTGTCCCTGCCTTCTCCCCATATCCCTTGATCCCTTTAGCCTTAAGAAATATATCCAACTCTTTTTTGAATATATTTAATGAACTGGCCTCCACCGCCCTCTGTGGCAGAGAATTCCACAGGTTCACCACACTCTGGGTGAAGAAATTCCTCCTCATTTCAGTCCTAAATGGCTTACCCCTTATCCTTAGACTATGACCCCTGGTTCTGGACTCCCCGGCCATCATAAACATCCTTCCTGCATCCAGTCTGTCCAGGCCTGACAGAATTTTATAGGTTTCGATGAGATCCCCTCTCAATCTTCTAAACTCCAGTGAGTATAATCCCAATCAACACAATCTCTCCTCATACGTCATTCCTGCCATCCCAGGTATCAGCCTGGTGAATCTTCGCTGCACTCCTTCCATGGCAAGAACGTCTTTCCTCAGGTAAGGCGACCAAAACTGCACACAATACTCAAGGTGCGGTCTCACCAAGGCCCTGTACAACTGTAGCAAGACATCCTTGTTCCTGTACTCGAACCCTCTTGCTACGAAGGCCAACATACCATTCGCCTTCTTAACCGCCTGCTGCACCTGCATACTTACCTTCAGCGACTGGTGCACAAGAACACCCAGGTCTCTTTGCACTTCCCCTTCTCCCAATCTATTGCCATTCAAATAATAATCTGCCTTCCTGTTTTTGCCACCAAAGTGGATAACCTCACATTTATCCACATTATAGTGCATTTGCCATGTTTCTGCCCAATCACCCAACCTGTCCAAATCCTACTGGAGTTTCACGACATCCTCCTCACAGCTTACCCTCCCACCCAGCTTTGTGTCGCCTGCAAATTTGGAGATATTACATCCAATTCCCTCGTCCAGATCATTAATATATATTGTGAACAGCTGGGGTCCTAGGACCGATCCTTGCGGTACCCCACTAGTCACTGCCTGCCACTTGGAAAACGACCCGTTTATTCCAACTCTTTGCTTTCTGTCCGCCAACCAGTTCTCTATCCAAGTCACATCCATTTCACCCGGGAGGGCGCGAGCACTTGGATTAGCTCAGCTGGCAGACTTTCCAAGGGTGCAGGGCGTCATTGACTGCACACATGTGGTCCTTACGGCACCCCACCGCAATCCAGGAGTTTTTGTCAACCGCAAGGGCTTCCACTCCCTTAACGTTCAGCTAGTATGTGACCACAAGGTGGTGATTTTGCATGTTTGTGCCAAGTACCCTGGCAGCTGCCACGACTCCTTCATACTGCGCCAGTCTACGGTGCCTCCGCTATTCAGTCCGCCAAACGAACTTCAGGGATAGCTACTTGGAGACAAGGGATATCCCCTGCGGTCTTGGCTAATGACGCCGTTGAGGAGACCAGCCAACGAAGCTGAGGAGCGGTACAACTCCAGCCACATTTCCACCAGATGCATTATCGAGCAAGCCATCGGATTGCTAAAGATGCGCTTCAGATGCCTCGATAGATCAGGTGGAGCCCTACAGTACTCATCAGCCAGGCTCTCCAAAATCGTTGTGGTATGCTGTGTGCTTCACAACATGGCACAGCGTCGTGGCTTGCCGATTCTGCAGGACCAAGAGGCTCCTCACAGAGCCACCTCAGATGAGGATGATCCTGAGGATGATGTTGAGGAGGAGGAGGAGGTGGTGGAGGACGGAAACGAGCATCCTGCAGAGGCCCGTCAACCAGCGACACCAGTGCGCGAGAACATTGCTGGGCGGAATGCAAGGAACGCACTCATCCTGGGCAGATTTGCGTAGCCTGGTACATCAAACACTGTAGCCTCGCTGCTTCTTAACTGACCATGGACAGTGGCCCATGCCTGCGCATTTCTACCTATTTGACCAGCTTGCTGACATCTGCAAGTACTCCTAAGGCCTCAATGTGATATCCCCATTCCCCAAATGACAGACGCCAGAACTGCAGCAGTTGCCACCAGATTTTTTATGTACAGGAAACTGATGGCATTAAAACTATATACAAGACTTTTCACCCAAGTGACTACCCTTGTGATTAGTGGTGCTTTATTTTTCTCTTATGCGTGCTCCTACGTAGTGGTACCCATGTGGCTTCAGCAGATGTGGAGGCCCCTTGCTCACTTTCCTGCTGCTCATGTCTCGACACCTTTGGCGGGCGTCCTCTGGGGTGGCGAGCCTGTGAGGGCTCGCCAGCAGTCTGCTGCTCCTGCGGCTGTGCAGGGGTTGAGACTCCTATCTCACTTAGGTGTGGACTCCAGCGGGGCTCTGACCGAGGGCTCTGAAGTGGCATGGAAGTGTGAGCGCGTGGAGAGGAGCCCCCACTTCCTTGAGGTGTGCCAACAACCTCCCTCTCATGGGTCAACTCCCCCTCAGTGCCTGCAAGTGGCTGGAGAGCACCTTGCTGCACATCAGGGGGGCCATGGGGACCCGTCTCTGCACTGGAAGTCCTGCTCAGAGGGACTTCCATGAAGGTCTGGTTTCGGTGCTCAATAGATGCCCATCGCTCCTCAAGAGATGTCATTCTATTCTGAGCACTCACCATGTTTTCGATACCCTGGCGACTAAGCTCCTCCATGGCCGTAGCCCTCCTCTCCTTGGCCGTAGCCCTCCTCTCCTCGGACGCAGCCCTCCTCTCCTTGGACGCAGCCCTCCTCTCCTCGGCTGCAGCCAGCCTTACCACGGAGGCTTTCCGTGGTGATGCTTTCATGCACCAATGACTCCAATAAGGCTCTGCTCATGCTCGCCATGGACTCCTCCATTCGCTCCACACTCGCAGCGACCCTGGAGACAAAACCTGCCAGAGACTCCTGCATCTGTGCATGGAGATCCATCACCTCCTCTCTTGCGGATGGACCCAGAGGCATAGGGTCGACATGCAGCTGAGCTGAGCTGGCAGAGGCCTGCGCCCTCCGACGAGGACTCTTCACTGCTGTCCCTGTCTCCACAATCTGCTAATGCTCACTTGTGAGCTGTGAAACACCAGGTGACAACACTACTCTATGTCCCGAAGGTCCCCCCGAGGTGTGAGTGTCTGCGCTGGTGCTGGGTGCGCTTACTTCTGCTGACGCTGCGCCCTCAGAGGCTGGAGCTTCCTCTGAGGAGTCTGGCTGCAAAGCCTCTTCCTCCTTGGCAGTGGCGACGGGGGCTCCGGATGGTCCTGTGGGGGAGTAAAGGAAAGAGTTAGAGATGAGATGCCAAAGCTACTTGCACATTGGATTTGACAGATGCTCATAAGTCCAAATGATGTAGCTTCAGAATCATATCAGCGACTTATGCTATGTCAATGAGAGAAATGGGAAACTATTCTGTTACCAGCTTGCGGGCTTGCTCCTGTCTCTCCTGCCCCAGCTTCCGCAGCCACGTCAGCCCCAGCAATCTCCATCACTGCTTCCTCCCAGGGGGTCAGGTGGGCGATTGAGGGTGCTCCTCCTCCAGTCCTCGCTCGCTCTCTCCTATTGTGAGCTCTCTTTTCCTGCAATGAGGGAGACAAGTGGAGTTTGAGTGAGAGTGCAGGAGTGAGTGTAGAGATTGCATAGCATAGATACTTAGAAGGAGACAAAGATGGTGTGAGGCTGCAAGACCAAGGGCCCTCCCTATGTGTTGTCAGTTGTGTTCCAAGCATCAGAGTGAGAGGCAGTGTGAGGGCTGCATGGTGGAATAGTTATGTGAATGTGAGCATAGAGAGAGAGGGAATGGGTAAGGGTGCATGGATGTGACTGTGAAGTGGGATGTGGAGGAAGTGATTGCTGAAGCTGAGTGCTGTTGGGGAAAGGCAATGGGAATCAGGTTGAGGGTGTTGGAAACTTCATACTTACTTTTCATGTACGGTGAAGGTCATGGAAGTGCTTCCTGCACTGCATCCAGGTCCGACGGGTGACTCCCAGAGCGTTGACCTCTGCAGCCACCTCCATCCATGCAGCCCTGGTCTCTTTGGGAGGCCTCTTCCTCCCTGAGCGAGGGCAGAGGACCTCCCTGTGGGCCCTAACCCCATCCACCAATGTCTGCAATGAGGTCTCATCAAATTTGGCGGCAGCTCGGCCTCTGCCACCGGCAGCAGCTGGTGCAGGCTCCTCTGCCATTCTGTACGACTGGTTGGGAAGCCTGCAGAGGCTGAGAAGCTTGCTGGACACTTTAAAAGCACCACGAATGATGACAACATACTGTGGGGCTTTCTGACTGGAAAGGGACACTTAGGAAGGGTGCCCACACGCTGGAAGTTAATTGGCCAATTGAGGGAAAATTGCGTGCAGCTGGCTGACCCATTTAGATTCGGGTCGGAACCCGACATTCGGGGAACCCGACAATTCCCCGCCGCTTCGGGAAAATCGGGGCCAACATGTCTAAAAGAAGGGAATTATAAAGCCCAGAAAGAGACCGAGAGAAGTGTGGATTTCCGAGTTGGGTCCCAGGTGTCCCACTCACCAGTCTCATTAACTGAAAAAGCGCTTTATTCATCATGAGCTGGCAGCTTGCTGCTCAATAATTCTCATCAGTTCTTTCTGACAACATCAGCAGGATAGGTTGTCACTTGATAGTGCAGAACTTCCTCCTGAAAAATGTGACTTATTGCAGAGTATTTCATCCTTCACATTGAAGCCACAACTTCAAGGTATAACAATTAAGGGGAAAAATTGATCTAATATCTGACTATCCTTAACAACAACAAAAACCTTGCATATATAAAGTGCCTTCAACATAGAAAAATGTCCCAAGTAGCTTCACAGAGGCTTTTTCAGATAAAAATGGAAGTAGGTGGTCTTTGATGTCACCAAGGGACAGCATGTAGATGAGGAAGAGAAGGGGGCAAAGGATAGATTCCTTGTGGGGGCTCTGGAGGCAACAGTGCGGTGGCAGGAAGAGAAGCCATTGCTGGTTACAGCTGTTAGCAGAGTGGAACTAAGTGAGCGCAGTCTGACTGAGCTGGACAATGGAGGAGAGGCAATGGAGTAGGATGGCGTGGTCAAAGGCTGGCAACAAGTCAAGAAGGACAAGGATGGATAAGGATATAAATTGGTCTGGGCCTGTTTCCGAGCCTTCACCAGTCTCGAACCCTCCACTGTCTCTATACTATCAGCACTGGAGGAGTAGAAATTTCCTCCAATTAAATATCAGGATGATCGAAGCCATTGTCTTCGGTTCATGCCACAAACTCCGTTCTCTTTCCACTGATTCAAGCTCTCTCCCCGGCAACTGTCTAAGGCTGACCATGTCTATTCGCAACCTTGGTGTCATATTTGATCACGAATTGAGCTTCCTACCTCATAGCCATTCTATTACTAAGACCGCCCATTTCCACCTTCGTAATATTGCCCGTCTCCACCCTTACTTCAACATATCCGCTGAAGAAACCCTCATCCATGCCTTTATCACCTCTAGACTTGACTATTCCAAGGCCAGCTTCCCTAGTTCTACCTTCCATAAACTTGAGGTCATCCAAAACTCTGGTGCCAGTGTGCTAACTTGCACCAAGTCCCGCTCACCCATCTTCCCTGTGCTTGCTGACCTACATTGGCTCCCAGTTAAGCAACGTCTCAATTTTAAAATTCTCATCCTTGTTTTCAAATCCCTTCATGGCCTCGCCCCTCCCTCTCTCTGTACTCTCCTCCAGCCCTATAATCCCCCTAGACTTCTGCGCTCCACCTATTCTGGCCTTTTGTACATCCCTGATTTTAATCACTCCACCATTTCCGGTCGTGCCTTCAGCTGCTAAGGTCCTAAGGTCTGGAATTCCCTCCCTAAATCTCTCCGCCTCTTCACTTCTCTTTCCTTCTTTAAGACGCTCCTTAAAACCTACCTCTTCAACCAAGCTTTTGGTCATCTCCTTATATGGCTCGGTATCAAATTTCTTTTTGATAACACTCCTGTGAAGCACCTCAAGACATTTTATTACGTTAAAGGTGCTATATAAATATAAGTTGTTATTGAATCAGTGGTATTTACTTGGTGTTTCTCATTATGGCCGATACTGTAAAAACATCACATAAGTAGTTTTATTTACACATTAATTATCATTAAATCTTTCTATTCTTTTGTGTTCTTTGATTTATAAATTAGTTATGTTATTCATCTCGCCATAAAACAAAAAGTTAAATATTTTAATTGGGGCTTGGTGATACTGAGACACAATTTAGGTAAATGCAATAACATTTGCAAACAATGGGCAAATGTCACGTGGTCAAATGCCATGCAATTAAGCATCACATGAGCAGAGTCACGAGATCAAATGTCACATGATCAAATCTCCAGGAATAAATCAAACCAAAGTTGGCAACCCTAATCTGAAGTACCCCCAATACCTCTGTAGAAAACCACTGAAGCAGTCCAATCATTTGATAATCTACAAGCCAACCAAAAAGTACAAAATTCTCCAGGGTTGAAGTGCACACAGCAGTAAATCTCGTGAAGCAACACGGGACCATGTCAGGAAGCAAAGGAAAGGCTCTAATAGAGGTTAGAGTGGAGTTAAAGGGTCGTAGGGGGAACAGATAGGCGTTTCTGTGGCCGTAGACGTGACTCCAGGATGGTTTGTTGCCTCCCTGGTGCCAGGGTCAAGGATGTCACTGAACGGCTGCAGGGCATTCTGAAGGGGGAGGGTGAACAGTCAGAGGTCGTGGTTCACATTGGGACCAATGACATGGGTAGGAAGAGGGATGAGGTCCTACAGCAAGAATTTAGGGAGCTAGGTAGCAGATTAAAGAGCAGGACCTCAAAGGTTGTAATCTCTGGATTACTCCCGGTGCCACGTGCTAGTGAGTATAGGAATGGGAGGATAGAGCAGATGAATGCGTGGCTAAAGAGTTGGTGCAGGAGGGAGGGCTTTAGTTTCCTGGATCACTGGGCCTGCTTCTGGGGAAGGTGGGACTTGTACAAGTCGGACGGGTTGCACCTGAACCAGAGCGGGACAAATATCTTTGCGGGGAGGTTTGCTAGCACTGTTCGGGGGGGTTTAAACTAAAATGGCAGGGGTTGGGTACCTGAGCAGGGAGACAGAGGAAAGGGAAACAGGGATAAAGGCAAAAGATAGGAAGGAGAAAAACAAAAGTGGCAGTCAGAGAAATCAACGGTTTAAATCAAACGTGGCCACAGTAAATAATAATTCTAATAGGTCTAAGAGCGTTAAAAAAACAAGCCTGAAGGCTTTGTGTCTTAATGCGAGGAGCATTTGTAATAAGGTGGGCGAATTGGCTGCGCAAATAGAGGTAAACGAATATGATTTGGTTGGGATTACGGAAATGTGGCTCAAGGATGGCCAAGACTGGGAACTCAACATCCAGGGGTATTCGATATTCAGGAAAGATAGGCAAAAAGGAAAGGGAGGTGGGGTAGCATTACTGGTTAAAGAAGGGATTAATACAATTGTAATGAAGGATATTAGCTCTGATGATGTGGAATCTGTATGGGTAGAATTGAGAAATACTAAGGGGAAAAAAACATTAGTGGGAGTGGTATATAGACCTCCAAACAGTAACGCGGAGGTTGGGGATGGCATTAAAAGGGAAATTAAAGAAGCGTGCAATAAGGGCACAGCAGTCATCATGGGTGACTTTAATCTACATATAGATTGGGCCAACCAAATTAGTAACAATACTGTGGAGGAGGAATTCCTGGAGTGTTTACAGGATGGTTTCCTGGACCAATATGTCGAGGAACCAACCAGAGATCAGGCCATCTTAGACTGGGTAATATGTAACGAGAAAGGATTAATTAGCAATCTTGTTGTACGAGGCCCCTTGGGTCGGAGCGATCATAATATGATCGAATTCTTCATTAAGATGGAGAATTAAGTAGTTGACTCAGAGACTAGGGTCCTCAATTTAAATAAAGGAAACTACGATGGTCTGAGGAGCGAGTTGGGTAGGATTGTTTGGGGAATGGCACTCAAAGGGTTGACGGTGGATAGGCAATGGCAAACATTCAAAGACCGAATGGATAAGCTACACAATTTGTTCATCCCAGTTTGGCATAAAAATAAAACAAAAAAGGTGACTCAACTGTGGCTAACAAGGGAAATTAGGGATAGCATAAGATCCAAGGAGAGGACATATAAATTGACCAGAAAAAGCAATAATCCTGAGGATTGGGAGCAGTTTAGGATTCAACGAAGGAGGACAAAGGGATTAATTAAGAAAGGGAAAATAGAATATGAGAGTAAGCTTGCAGGGAGCATAAAAACTGACTGTAAAAGCGTTTATAGATATGTGAAGAGAAAAAGATTGCTGAAGTCAAGCGTAGGTCCCTTGCAGTCAGAATCAGGGGAATTTATAATGGGAAACAGAGAAATGGCAGACCAACTAAATTCATACTTTGGTTCTGTCTTCACAAAGGAGGACACAAATAACCTCTCAGAGATGCCGGGGAACATAGGGTCTGATGAAAGGGTGGAACTGAAAGAAATCAGTATCTGTAGGGAAATGGTGTTAGGAAAATTGATGGGACTGAAGGCCGATAAATTCCCAGGGCCTGATAATCTGCATCCTAGGGTACTTAAGGAAGTGGCCCTAGAAATAGTAGATGCATTGCTGGTCATCTTCCAACATTCGATGGAATCTGGAACAGTACCCATGGATTGGAGGGTAGATAATGTTACCCCACTATTCAAAAAAGGTGGTAGAGAAAAAGCGGGGAATTATAGACCGGTAAGCCTGACATTGGTAGTGGGGAAAATGCTAGAGTCTATTATAAAAGATGTAATAGCAGAGCACTTGGAAAGCAGTGACAGGATCGGACAAAGTCAACATGGATTTACAAAAGGTAAATCATGCTTGACTAATCTACTGGAATTTTTTGAGGATCTAACTGGTAAAATAGATAAGGAAGAACCAGTGGATGTGGTGTATTTGGACTTTCAGAAGGCTTTCGATAAGGTCCCACATCAGAGATTAGCATGCAAAATTAAGGCACATGGGATTGGGGGCAAGGTATTGACTTGGATAGAGAACTGGTTGGCGGACAGAAAGCAAAGAGTTGGAATAAACGGGTCATTTTCCGAGAGGCAGGCAGTGACTAGTGGGGTACCGCAAGGATCGGTCCTAGGACCCCAGCTGTTCACAATATATATTAATGATCTGGACAAGGGAATTGGATGTAATATCTCCAAATTTGCAGACGACACAAAGCTGGGTGGGAGGGTAAGCTGTGAGGAGGATGTCGTGAAACTCCAGTACGATTTGGACAGGTTGGGTGATTGGGCAGAAACATGGCAAATGCACTATAATGTGGATAAATGTGAGGTTATCCACTTTGGTGGCAAAAGCAGGAAGGCAGATTATTATTTGAATGGCAATAGATTGGGAGAAGGGGAAGTGCAAAGAGACCTGGGTGTTCTTGTGCACCAGTCACTGAAGGTAAGCATGCAGGTGCAGCAGGCGGTTAAGAAGGCAAATGGTATGTTGGCCTTCGTAGCAAGAGGGTTCGAGTACAGGAACAAGGATGTCTTGCTACAGTTGTACAGGGCCTTGGTGAGACCGCACCTTGAGTATTGTGTGCAGTTTTGGTCACCTTACCTGAGGAAGGACGTTCTTGTCATGGAAGGAGTGCAGCGAAGATTCACCAGGCTGATACCTGGGATGGCAGGAATGACGTATGAGGAGAGATTGTGTCGATTGGGATTATACTCACTGGAGTTTAGAAGATTGAGAGGGGATCTCATCGAAACCTATAAAATTCAGTCAGGCCTGGACAGACTAGATGCAGGAAGGATGTTCCTGATGGCCGGGGAGTCCAGAACCAGGGGTCATAGTCTAAGGATAAGGGGTAAGCCATTTAGGACTGAAATGAGGAGGAATTTCTTCACCCAGAGAGTGGTGAACCTGTGGAATTCTCTGCCACAGAGGGCGGTGGAGGCCAGTTCATTAAATATATTCAAGAAAGAGTTGGATATATTTCTTAAGGCTAAAGGGATCAAGGGATATGGGGAGAAAGCAGGGACAGGGTACTGAATTTGGATGATCAGCCATGATCTCATTGAATGTCGGAGCAGGCTCGAAGGGCCGAATGGCCTACTCCTGCTCCTATCTTCACAGAATCACAGAAACCCCACAGTGCAGATAGAGGCCATTTCGGCCCATCGAGACTGCACCAACACATATCCCACCCTATCCCCGTAACCCTACGTATTTAATCCCCTAACACTAAGGGTCAATTTATCACAGCCAAATCAACCTAACCCGCACATCTTTGGACTGTGGGAGGAAACCGGAGCACCCGGAGGAAACCCACGCAGACACAGGGAGAATGTGCAAACTCCACACAGACAGTCGCCCGAGGCCGGATTTGAACCCGGGTCCCTGGCGCTGTGAGGCAACAGTGCTAACCACTATGCCACCGTGCCTATCGTCTATGTTTCTATTTTAGTTCAGGTGCGGGGAATTGGCGGGTTCCCCGAATTTAGTGATTCCGACACGATTGTAAATGGGTCTGTGAGATTGATGCAAATTTAACACAATTGGCCAATTGATTTCCAGCGTGTGGGAAGCCCTGACAATTGAGTATTTCCAGTCAGAAAGTCGCAGAATATGATGTCATCATTGCTGCTGCTTTTAAGGTCCACAGCAAGCCTTGCTTCCTCTGCAGGCTTCCAACCTTCCACATTAAGATGGCACAGGAGCCTGCAGGAGGAATGGCCAGCGGGAGGGCCAGATCTGCACCCAAATTTGATGAGGCTTCACTACAGGCATTATTGGATGGTGCTAGGGCCTTCAGGGAGGTCCTCTTCCTTTCTTCAGGGAGGAAGAGGCCTCCCAGCCAGACCAAGGTTGTGTGGCTAGAGGTGGCAGGTCAAGTCAACTCCTTGGGGCTTACACGCAGAACGTGGTTGCAGTGCAGGAAAAAATTCCATGACCTTCTTCGCACTGGAAAAGTAAGTACTGTATGAAGTTTCCATCACCCTCAATCTGTTCCCCATTGCCATTCCTCACCAGCACTCAGCTTTAGCAGTATCTTTCTGCACATCCCACTAGACACTCACATCCATGCACCCTTAGCCATTCCCTCCCTCTCTATGCTCACAATCACAGAACTATTCCACCATGTAGCCCTCACACTCCCTCTCACTCTGATGCTTTGAACACAACTGACTACACACAGGGAGGGCCCTTGGACTTGCAACCTCACTCCATCTTTGTCTCCTTCTAAGTATCTATGCTATGCAATCTCTGCATTCACTCCTTCATTCTCACTCAACCTCCACTTGTCTCCCTCATTGCAGGAAAAGAGAGCTCACAACAGGCGAGAGCGAGCCAGGACAGGAGGAGGGCCGCCCTCATTAGCCCAGCTCACCCCCTGGGAGGAAGGCGTCCTGGAGATTGCCGGGGCTGACCGAGATGTGGGCGTTGGGGAAGGACAGGCAGGAGCATCCCCGCAAGCTGGTGACAGAATAGTTTTCCCTCTCTCTCATTGGCATTGCATGAGTCGCTGATAATGATTCTGAAGCTACATCATATGGACTTATGATCATCTGCAAAATGCAATGTGCATGTAACCTTGGCATCACATCTCTAACTTTTTCCTTCACTCCCCCACAGGACCATCAAGAGCCCCCGTCCCCACTGTGCAGGAGGAAGAGCCTGAGCAGCCAGACTCCTCAGAGGAATCTGCAACCTCTGAGGGCGCAGCATCATCAGAAATAAGCGCACCTAGCACCAGCGCAGACACACTCACCTCGGTGGGACCTTCGGGACATAGAGTAGAGTTGTCACCTGGTGTATCACAGCTCACAAGTGAGCATCAGCAGATTGTGGAGACAGGGACAGCAGTGGAGAGTCCTCCTCGGTGGGCGCAGGACTCTGCCAGCTTGGCTCAGCTGCATGTCAACCCTCTGCCTCTGGGTCCATCCGTAAGATCAGAAGTGATGGAACTCCATGCACAGATGCAGGAGTCTCTGGCAGGTTTTGTCTCCAGGGTCGCTGCGCGTGTGGAGCGAATGGAGGAGTCCATAGCGAACATAAGCAGAGCCTTTGTGGAGTCAGTGGCGCATGAACGCATCAACACGGAAAGGATGGCTACCTACGTGGAAATGATTGCTGCCTCCGTGGTAAGGCTGGCTACGGTAGAGGAGAGGAGGGCTATGGCCATGGAGGAGGTTAGTCACCAGGGTATGGAAAACATGATGAGTGTTCAGAATAGAATGACATCTCTTGAGGAGCGATGGGCATCTATTGAACAGAGAAACCAGACCTTCATGGAAGTCCTTCTGAGTAGGACTGCCATTGCAGATACGGGTCTCCATGGCCCCACTGATGTGCAGCAAGCTGCTCTCAAGCCACTTGCAGGCACTGACCCATGAGAGGGAGGTTGGTGGCAGACCTCAAGGAAGTGGGAGCTCCTCTCCAAGTGCTCACACTTCCATGCCACTACAGAGCCCTCAGTCAGAGCCCCACTGGAGTCCACACCCAACGGAGATAGATGTCTCAACTCCTGCACAGCCGCAGGAGCAGCAGACTGCTGGCGAGCCCTCACATGCTCGCCACCCCAGAGGACGCCCGCCAAAGGTGTCAAGACAGGAGCAGCATGAAAGTGAGCAAGGGGCCTCCACATCTGCTGAAGCCACAGGGGAACCACTGCGTAGGAACACGCGTAAGAGGAAAATAAAGCACAAATTGTCACAAGGGTAGTCACTTGGGTGAAATGCTGTGTATTTTGGAAAAATGTCATCAGTTGTGTGTGTTTCATAAAAATTCTGATGGCAACTGCTGCAGTTCTGGCATGTGTCATTTCGCCAATGGGGCTTTCACATTGAGGGCTTAGGATTACAGGAAACTTTGGTTTATCCGGAGGTTGTATGTCCGGAATACTCGATCTAACGGCAAAAATCAGGAGCCGTTTTCTGTAAGTTTTTTTAGTTCTCGTTCGTTTTTTTTCCCAGTCAGGCACTGCAAGTTCTGTAGCTATAGCAACAGCTTCAGCTAGAGACGCTTGCAGCTGCAGCCGACTCTTTAGAAGCTGTTGCTAAGCAACAGTGTTTGTTGTTAAGCAACAGTGTTTGTTGTCAGATACGGAGATGAAAACCTCCGTATGCTTCAACATTAACTTTGTATGTCCGGCAGTTTTGATAGATCGGCAACACGCCGGTCCTGTCGGTGCCGGATATCACAAAGTTTCCTGTACTTGCAGTTGTCAGGATGCTGGTCAAATAGCTCGGAATCCGCAGGGTTTGGCCGTTGTCAATGCTCAGGTAAGAAGCTGCGAGGCAAAAGAGTTTGATTTACTAGGCTAAGCAAATCTGGCCAGGATGAGTGCGTTGCTTGCATCCCGGGCAGCAATGTTCTCGCGTAATGCTGCCGCTGGTTGATGGGCCTCTGCAGGATGCTCGTTCTCGCCCTCCTTCTCCTCTTCCTCCTCCTCATCATCATCTGAGGAGGGTATGAGAGGAGCCACTTGGTCCTCAAGAATCTGCAAGCCATGACGCTGTGCCATGTTGCGGAGTGCACAGCAAACCACGACGATTTTGGAGACCCTGGCTGCTGAGTACTGTAGGGCTCCACCTGATCTATCCAGGCATCTTGAAGCGCATCTTCAGCAAGCCGATGGTTTGCTCGATTATGGATCTGGTGGAAATGTGGCTGCAGTTGTAGCGCTCCTCAGCTTCGTTGGCTGGCCTCCTCAATGGCGTCATTAGCCAAGTCCTCAGGGGATAGCCCTTGTCTCCAAGTCGGCATCCGTGAAGTTGGTCTGGCGGACTGAATAGCGGAGGCACACTAGACTGGCGCAGTATGAAGGAGTCATGGCAACTGCCAGGGTACTTGGCACAAACATGCAAAATCTCCTTCTTGTGGTCACACACCAGCTGAACGTTAAGGGAGTGGATGCCCTTGCGGTTGACAAAAATACCTGGATTGCGAGGGGGTGCCCTAAGGGCCACATGTGTGCAGTCAATGACGCCCTGCACCCTTGGAAAGTCTGCCAGATGATCTAATCCAACCGCTCGCGCCGTCACATTTGCGCGATCCCTGGTGAATTGGATGTGATTGTGCGCGAGGGCAAAGAGGGCATCGGTTACCTGAGTGATGCAAGTGTGTGCGGCCAACTGGGAGATACTGCTGATGTCTGCTGCTGATCCCTGGAATGAGCCTGAGGCAAAAAAGTTGAGTGTGGTGGTGACTTTGATGGCCACTGGTAAGGAGTGTCCACCTGGTCCTCTGGGCTGCAGGTCTTGCTTTATCATTGCACAGATGTCAGTCACCACCTGTCGCGAAAGTCGGAGCCGCCTTTGGCACTGCTGCTCAGTCATGTTGAGGTAGCTGACCCTGTGTCTGTAGACCCTGTTTGGGGGGTATCTCCTGCGCCGACGGCCTTCCATGCGCTGGCCCCTTCTGGCCTGTGCTGCCTCAGGTGGGTGAGCAGCAGCCTGTCGCTCCTACTCCTGCTGCTGCTGCTGTTGCTGGTGCTGCTGTTGTGCCTGGTTCTGCTGCTGCCGCGCCTGGTGCTGGAGGTCCTCTAATGCCAAGAAGTGAATTAAAAAAAGGCCTCCCATGCTTCTGGTAGATGCTTCAGTTGAGGAAGCGCTGAGTGAGGGTGGCGAGAGGGGTCTCGCAGGAGGTCACACTGGAGAAGTGTGTGAGGCTACAACCTTCCACAGGTGTGGCTAGGCCTGGTGAAAGTCCCCCCAGACCTGAGACAACAAAGTCTTGCCATCTGCAAATGATGACTGATCAAATATCCTCTTTAATGTTGGATCAGCAGCTGATAGTCAACAAGCCAATAGTGTTCACGCCAGGTTTCACAGGCGTCATCCCCACCAGGCGTGTTTTACGTGGGAAAAGGATTAAACAGGCAAGGGCCTGTTAAAATGGGATTATAAAGGCCAATCAGTGCTGTTTAAGGGCCCTAAAGACCAGTCCCGCCTGTTGCAGGCGGGACTGATTCGGGTCAATCAGACACACCTAGGTCAAAATGGCGTGGAGGCGGGAACCAGGCGGGGTGGGGGGGGGGTGCGACCCCCAGGTTTTACGATTTTAATCCCCCGCCCGCCTCACGGCCCAATGAAAATCGAGCCCAAAGAATCTGTTGCCTAATGCTGCAGAGAGGCTACTCCAATTCATTAGAGCAAAATTTGACACTTTGCTGCGTAGCAAACCAGCCATCCCACAACTCTCACCAGCGGATGCCCATTGATTGGACTCATCACGCTCGAGAGATCCAGGCAGCAATAAGTTGGTTACAGACTAGTAAAGCATGGAGACTTGACAAGCTCTGCACAATTTTTTTTTAAATCCTAATTTCTGAGCCAACATCAATGTTGCTGAAACTCCTCCAAAACATAACATCCTCCCAGGGAAACGACAACATAAGAAATATGAGCAGGAGTCGGCCCTTCGAGCCTGCTCCGCCATTCAATCAGATCATGGCTGATCTTCTACCTCATCTCCACTTTCCTGAACTATCCCCATTTCCCTTGATTCCCTTAACATCTAAAAATCTATCGAGCTCTGTCTTGAATATACTCAACGACCGAGCCTCCACAGCTCTCTGGGATAGAGAATTCCAAAGATTCATCACCCTCTGAGTGAAGAAATTTCTCCTCATCTCAGTCCTAAAGGGCCGACTCCTTATTCTGAGACTGTGACCCCTGGTTCTAGACTCCCCAGCCAGGGGAAACATCCTCCCTGCATCTACCCTGTCAAGCCCTGTAAGAATGTTGTATGTTTCAATGAGATCACCTCTCATTCTTCTAAACTCCAGAGAATATAGGCCGAGTCTACTCAATCTCTCCTCATAGGACAATCCCCCCATCCCAGGAATCAGTCTGGTGAACCTTCGTTGCACTCCCTCTTAGGTAAGGAGACCAAAACTGTACACAATACTCCAGGTCAATGTTCCCGCTAAATTGTCTTTGTTGTGCGCGGCCTGTTAATTTCAGTGTGTGGTCCCTTTAAATTTCTGTGCGTGCCTATAGCTCTATTTTGCAGCAGTGGATTTTGGATATTTGGACTTCCTTCATGCAAAAGTAATCTATACCAGACTCTGTTTTACGTGGTTTTGAATAAAAGGCATTCCCTAGAGTATAAAATCCTGTTAAGAGATAAACAAACTTTACCCGTGCCCAAAGTGAACAAATTTATGGTTAAATTTGTTTAATTTATGCCGTAGATTTTCTGGTCACCAGCTTGAAATAAGAACATAAGAAATAGGAGCAGGAGTAGGCCATTCGGCCCTTCGAGCCTGCTCCGCCATTCAATGAGATCATGGCTGATCTTCGACCTCAACTCCACTTTCCCACCCGATCCCCATATCCCTTGATTCCCGTAGTATCTAAAAATCTATCGATCTCTGTCTTGAATATGCTCAGCAACTGAGCATCCACAGTCCTCTGGGTTAGAGAATTGCAAAGATTCACAACCCTTAAGTGAAGAACTTTCTCCTTATCTCAGTCCTAAATGGCGACCTCTTATCCTGAGACTATTAGTTCTAGACTCTTCAAACAGGGGAAACAGCCTCTCAGCATCTACCCTGTCAAGCCCCTTAAGAATGTTATATGTTTCAATGAGATCACCTCTCATTCTTCTCAACTAAAAGGAATATAGGCCCAATCTTTTCCTTATTCCCCATTATAATTTCTCCTGTCTCAGTCTGTAAGGGACACACGTTTACTTTCACTAATCTTTTCCTTTTTACATACCTATTGATGCTTTCACAGTCTGTTTTTATGTATCTTGCTCATTTACTCATATATTCTATTTTCCCTTTCTTTATCAATTTCTTGGTCCTCTTTTGCTGAATTCTAAAATCCACCCAATCCTCAGGCTTACTACTCTTTTTGGCAACATTATAAGCCTCTTCCTTTAATCTAAAGCTATCTTTAATTTCTCTTGTTAGCTATGGTTGGACCATTTTTCCCATGGTGTTTTTATTCCTTAAGGGAATGTATATTTGTTGCTAATTATGAATTATTTCTTTAAATGTTTGCCATTGCTTTTCTACTGTCATATCTTTTAATGTAGTTTCCCAACCTATCTTAGCCAACCCGCTTCTCATACCTACATACTGTAGTTTGCTTTGTTCATGTTTAGGACCCTAGTTTCGGACTTAACTAAATCACTCTGAAACACAACACAGAATTGTATCATATTATGATCACTGCTCCCCAGAGGCTCCTTTACTACAAGGTTATTAATTAACCCTGTCTCATTTCACAGTACTAGATCTAAAATAGCCAATTCCCTCGTAGGTTCCTTGACATGCTGATCGAAAAAACTATCTTGAATGCATTCCATGAACTCTTCCTCTGCACTATTTCTGCAAATTTGGTTTGCCCAGCCTATATGAAAGTTAAAGTCCATGATTACTGTATTACTCTTGTTACATGCATCCCTAATTTCCTGATTTATACTCTGCCCAACAGTACAACCACTGTTAGGGGGCCAATAGATTACTCCCACTAGTGTTTTCTGCCCCTTGTTGTTTCTTAGCTGCACATTCTGATACACACTAAAGGAAAAGATCTCACCTTATGTGCATCTTGCAGATCCTCATCCCCTGCTCAAGAATGGCGATAAAATATTAAGCCAAATTCCTGGCTTCGAAACTGGACATGACAGCTACCCAACCAGTCCGCACAAATCAAATGGACTTCACTCGAGGCACCAATCAGGAGACAACAACAGGCGGCTATTTCACTTGGCCCATCGTTGCAAAAGCACCAGAACCCCTACTCTTCAGCTGTCCCTGGATGATGATTAAGGCATCTGACTATGTTTGACTTCTCTGTGTTTAAGAGTCTGGCCATTGGCTGAAGATTCAGTAATGAGGTCAGCACCCTCTATTCACACCTGCTCCCACAGTATATATTACTAGCCACATCTCCCCTGTATTTCCCTCAAAATACAACAAGATAGGGATGCCCAGTCTCTTGCTCACCACCATCCCCGCCCCCCACCCCCCCCCGTCCTTAGTTTTGCCTTGGCAAAAGAATTGCTGGCAAGACTATATTGACTGATACCTGGGATGGCAGGAATGACGTATGAGGAGCGATTGGGTCGATTGAGCTTATATTCGCTGGAGTTTAGAAGAATGAGAGGGGATCTCATTGAAACTTATAAAATTCTAACAGGACTAGACAGACTAGATGCAGGAAGGATGTTCCCGATGGCGGGGTTGTCCAGAACCAGGGGTCACAGTCTAAGGATAAGGGGTAAGCCATTTAGGACAGAGATGAGGAATTTCATCACCCAGAGAGTGGTGAACCTGTGGAATTCTCTACCACAGAAGGCAGTTGAGGCCAATTCATTAAATATATTCAAGAAGGAGTTAGATATATTTCTTAAGGCTAAAGGGATCAAGGGATATGGGGAGAAAGCAGGGACAGGGTACTGAATTTGGATGATCAGCCATAATCTCATTAAATGGCGGAACAGGCTCGAGGGGCTGAATGGCCTACTCCTGCTCCTATCTTCTATGTTTCTATATGGACACATTCAGCCTACCATGTAGTACATGCTGTATGCTGACAATGCATTGCTATGTGATCAATCTCACTACTTGAATACCCCCCATTCTTCCAAGTCATCAAGGACTTGGGCCAGCTTGCATGTATGAACACAATTACATCAAAAATAGTAGATACATCCCTCACACAAAGCATTCCTGCACAAATATGGGAATCCTAACCCTTTGTATGGTCAGACAGAGGCTTTATTCCAACAGGCGGCTATTTCACTTAGCCTATCATTGCAAAAGCACCAGAACCTCTACTCTTCAGCTGTCCCAGGATGATGATTAACTTTTAACCCTTACAATTACTATCCCATATACATACAGTAGTAACTCACTCAGCAAGGATATACACCAACCTGGATTGATGGAACAACAACAGCAACTTGCATTTTTACAGTGCCTTTAATGTAGTAAAACGTCCCCAGGCTGTTCACAGGAGTGTTATCAAAACAAATTTGACACCAAGCCACATAAGGAGATACAAGGACAGATGACAAAAAACTTGGTGAAAGAGGTAGGTTTTAAGAAGCCTCTTAAAGAAGGAGAGAAAGGTGGAGAAGTGGAGAGGTTTAGGGAGGGAGTTCCAGAGGTTGGGGCCTAGGCAGCTGAAGGCACGGCCACCAGTGGTGGAGCGATGGAGATTGGAATAGTCGACTAATAGCAGTCCTTGGGCAGACAAGTACAATAAAGCTGAATATGCTGCACCAGCTCATCTATCTCAGCCAGAAGTTGCCTGTTGGAATCTCATGCGAACAGTTCTATGATCCCAAAAGGCACATAACAGGGCCTCTCTGGGCGCGTAAACAGTCACAAATACAATTGGGCCGCTAACAACTCCTTCTGGGCCTCTCAAACGTAAAGACAGTATTAACGGGACCCTTGGCTGGGTATAAAAGCGGAATCTGCCCTACATATATCCTGGGAAGGGACTAGAAGAAGTAAAGAAGCACATCACTGCTACACTAATGTTGCTGATCTGGAAAGAAGCCAGTTAACAGCTGAAGATTCCAAGAGATCTGTTAGCCCTCTGCCAAATCCAACACAAAAAACAACTCTGAGGTACATTAGCCATAAGTGGAATCCCTGTCGTCAGGCCCAACCAGCTTCCTCCCAAGCGTATCTCTTCTTTTCAACAATTAATGTGGAAATTAAAGTGCTGTGGGACTTTTTACTACGTTAAAGGTGCTATATAATTACAAGTTGTTGTTGTGAATAGCACCTCATTGAGCAGGATGCGTTCAGATTCCTCCAAACCCTTCAGTATTGTTAAAATATTTGCCAATTTTTAATGATCGTTCTTTTCAGCAAACCATTTATTTCTTTCAGTGCTGACAAAGACTATATGGCTGGGTCTTTCATGGTGTGTATACTATGTGTACACTGACATTTATAGTTCTTCACGGACATGTACAGATATCTTGTACATTCAACTGCAACTTAAATGAAGACAAGCTCTCAAATCAAGTGAATATAGAACATTGAGAATGAATTTACTGTTAGAACATTCAGAAAATGCTACCAATATCTCAGCTTTCTGAGTTCAGATTTCAACAAGCAATTGTTGACACCTTGAGTCATCAGCTCATTGTATTAAGTCTTAACTGTCACTGCGATGAAAGCCTTTCTTTGATACAAACTGGCTTGCTACTTAACAAAAACAAAACTGTGACGAGGGAAAAGGTAAGGAAGGAGAGAGAAGAAAGAGAGTATAAGCTATTGCAAATATAATAATGATATCGGTAGGGAACAGAAGTTACAGTACATATTAATTTTAAGCTGGTGTTACACAATACTCAATGTGAATTCAAATCAGTGTGAGATGGTTTCTTGAAGGAGGTTTTTAGTATCTGATAGGAGACTACTCAATGCACTGAGCCTGAGTGGTACTGCCACCTTGCATTGAAGCACACCTAAAATATCTTGCATCAATGCCCAAGTCTAACTGCATGCTTAGTTATATTCACTTAAGACAGTGCAATGTGCCTGACTACAGTTTTACAATAAAACATGCAAAAACAGTCCAATTACACACACTTTGTGAAAAACAGCTATAACGTGCTTCAATTCTTCAACACTATTACATTTTCCAAACTTAGTTTGCATAGCTACTTCAAACAAAAGCAAAATACTGCAGATGCTGGAAATCTGAAATAAAAACAGGAAATGATGGAAATACACTGTGGAGAGAGAAACAGAGTTAACGTTTCAGGCTGATGACCTTTCATCTCTAACTTTTTCCACTTCTGATGAAAGGTCATCAATCTGAAACGTTCACTCTGTTTCTTTCTCCACAGATGCTGCCTGACCCGCTGAGTATTTCCAGCATTTTCTGTTTTTATTGCATAGCTACTTGTTTTTCAAACCACTGAATGCAGTAAGCGGTACATCAAGATTGTAAAATATTTTTGGGAGAATAAATCATATAATTTGTCTATTCTTCAAATTTGTGGTCATGTGCCTTAGCAGTGCAAGCATCTCAAAATTGCTATTTAAGATAAGTCACCTATGCAGTCAACTTACTGGTAAAGTTTTCTGTGTAATAATGCAAGAAAATACCAATAGTTCTTAATAAGTAACAGATGTTCAGTGGGCAAAATTTAATGCTCATTCCAAAATACAATTCAGGACCACAAGATAATTAACACCTCACCCACCCCAACATCAACATTAACATTCAACCATATATTGGATCATTATTTCTGGATAAACAACTTGCAGCATGGTGTCAGAATCAGCAATTATTTTGTGTGAATGCTATCCTACATCAAGACCATAGAGTGATAGTCGGCATCTTTAAGAATAGCCAGTGCCAGCACAAATGCACTCTTGCAAAACTGAAACCATTTAGATTATAAATAGATCAGAGGAAACAATTTCAAGGCTGTAATCTAATCTCAGGGTGCACCCAACAATCACAAACAGGTCAAGCTTCAGTTTTATAGTACAAGACATCACAACCCTCACAAAAAGATTACTTTCTTGCAATTGGTTGCACATATCCAGTATGATACACACAGACAATGCATATTTGAAAACACAGGCATTTTAATGTAGTCAGTGCTTTCTCATGAACATTAAAATGTGACACCATACATTTATTCGATTTAGTGTTATCTTCTCTCCCAGGTTTTGAGAGAATCCTCTTAGTTATCCACTGACTTTGATCAGAATCTATCCTAGCAGCCCATTCCTTGCTACAACATTATAAAAGGGCCTGCTCTCAAGCACTGCAAACATCAGCTCTCCCTAAAGCAATAAGAGATTTATTAAAACACAATGACGCATCATGTAACACCCCTCCTCACATGTTCTCTGATGTCTGTGGTCCATGAATAATTCATACAATGCCAGATGAATACACATAACCAATTAGCCAAATATTTTATTTTCTTCTTTCTACATGTCCTCCAAGCAGCATTTTCCAAGATGAAATGTATTTATAATTCACAGTCCGGCAATGAACTTGTTCAGCATGACTGCCGTTAGTACAGTGTTTTAGAATGCACAACACTGCAGCAAATCCTACTTCCCCAGTGCAACGTCACATTTGAAAATGTCTACAGCTGAAGATAAAATAAATCTGTCTATTTCTTTTTTGAAAATCCAATAGACATAAAATACTGTACCATCGTTTCCACTGGGGCAGACATTCATTAAAAAAAAATTTCAGTTGGTGCATAGTCAACTGCATAAAAAATTTACAGGGAAAGCCTGTGAAGATTTTTTAAAAATCAAACCAGTTCTGCAATTCCATAGCTGCAGCTCAAAGAATCAGTAATACAATAAAGAGAGAGTCAGGGCCTTGTCTTTAATAAAAAAATAAATACCCTGCTTTTAGTAGGGGGGGGTGGTGTGAGGGGAATAGATGGGGCGGAAGGTGGAGGAGTGGGATGGGGATGTGGGGTGGAAAAGGGTTATTCATTTGAACTAGGTTAGGTCCTAATAGGAGGCCAGGAATGGTTAAAGGGGGAAAGGAAGAAAAAGGCAAAGGAGGAATGGGGAATGGGGGAAAGGTAAGTAAATGGTTATTCACTTGAACAAGGTTAGGCCCTTGTAGGAGGCCAGGAGCGGGATATGCACCAAACACATTGATGTCAGAGATCTACAGGATCTTGATACAAAGTAAAGTTTTTTTGGGTAGCACAAACTGTGAAATCTGAAAACAGCATATATAACACAAGCACGACAAGAAAGCATAAAAATGTTTTCCTAGCAAAAGCACGTATTTTCTATTTCCTCTGAAAATTATACTTTTCTTTTTAAAGCCCGACTTAACCCTTTTTGAAAAAAAACTTTCCTGCTTTTAAACAGATCATGATTTCAGATATAAAACATTTTTTTTCCAATTCTTGGCAAAAAAAATATAAATGATACAAAAAGCATTAGCCCACAGATTTACCTCAGGTTTCTGTACTAGCTTCCACATTCTGGAACACAACAGCCTATAATAGACTATTATAGATATTTTGTAAGGAGTTATTTCCAGATTAAGAAATCAGAGTTAAGATTTGCAAAACATTGCCCCATACTACTAAAGAACAAACACTGAACATATTAACAGTTCCAAAAATTTCAATAAGTACCTCCCATTTGATGTAATGAGGAAAAGCCATATACTGCAAACCAAAATAGTTAGTTTTAAAACAAAAGGCACATTTCCAAAGCGGAATTAGCATGTGGAAGACGTCAGATTTACAGTTAATCAGTTCAAGTCTATGAATTTTCAGTTTCTGAGAATCAATTGGATATGCCATTTCAAATGTTTGCAGAACATGTAGTTATGGGAGTATGTCTATCTTTAGAGTGAGTGAACGAATGAAAGGGGAAAATAGTAATGTTGGATTATTTCTTAAGGTTGGGAAAGAAGCTACTGCTTTTGAAGAGCTGTCTCTGGCTTTTTTTTTTAATGAAAAGTGATGTGGAGGAAGAAAAAGTCAGTCAGTATGGAAGGTACGGAATCATCACTGATAGTCACCTTCAGAAACTCCAATTGAAAAGCAATACGATCAGTAGACTCTTGTATTCGCAAGAGAATACAAGTCGACCTAAGTAGCAGGTAACAAGATATTTAAACTTGTGTCAGAGAACGTTAACTCACAATGTGACAATATACCTTGACTACATTTTCCTGAGCCTCAATACTATGCACTACAAGGATTAGTCTGGAACATCCAACTTTAAACAAAAACCTTGATGAAAATCAAAAGGAGATATTTTCAGGACTATGGGGAAAGAGCAAGGGAGTGGGACTAATTGGATAGCTCTTTCATAGAATCATACGGCACAGAAGTAGGCCATTTAGCTTGGACACGATGGGCCGAATGGCCTACTTCTGTGCTATATGACTATGATTCTATACATTTTCATGAAAAAAATATGAAGATTGGAAATCAAATTATTGTGGCAAATTATGACCAAAATACGTATGTCACAGGAATTTAACGGAAAATGTTAATGAAGTGACAAATTTGAAGTTGATTTTTAAGGTTTGCAAATTCAAAATCTTAAGTATAGTAGTGTTCCATCAAAAACAAAGGCCAAAAGGAAATGCGGATATAGTAATCTGGGATGTTATGATTAAGGTTATCCATCAGGTGGTGCTGTAGCCAATGCTGCTGCTAAGGTCAGAGGTTTGCTTCCTGTTAAGGTCAGAGGTTTGCTTCCTGTCAAGGTCAGCAAAGGTGAAATGCCAGGATGCAGGCATGATGTTTGTTACTCTGTTTGTTAATAAAGTACTCGTGCTAATTCTACGATATCGCCTCTTCGAGTCCTTGTCTCACTACATGGATTTATCACATTTGGCGATGAGGTAAAAAGGACCTTGGATTAAGAAAAGTCTGCCAGGACGTTTTAAACACAAAATCACAAGCTAAAGTTAGCTACCAGTTGGAAGAGAGCATGGCTGCCACGGTAGGAACGGTTTCCGCTTTTGATAGTCAAGCACAAACCTGGGAGGGATACTGTGAAGTGTTGGGTTATTTTTTCGAAGCAAATGAAATAAATGATGCCGGAAAAAGGAAAGCCATTCTGCTTAGTTCAGTGGGAAGCCAAACCTACAGTTTGATGAAGAATCTGCTCAGTCCTGAAAAGCCTGGAGACAAATCATTTGTTGAATTAGTGGCTTTGCTAAAAGAACATTTCAACCCTAAACCTAGTGAGATTGTACAGCGGTTCAAGTTTAATTCAAGGAACAGGAAAGAGGAAGAGAGCGTAATGGACTATGTAGCGGTGTTGCGTAAATTAGCACAAGATTGCAATTATGGGAACAACCTGAAGGAAATGCTGCGAGATAGGCTAGTTTGCGGAATTATGGACGACCGAATGCAGCGTAGATTATTATCCGAGACTGGGCTTACTTATGAAAAAGCATTGGAACTTGCTCAAGCCATAGAGACAGCGAACCGAGATGTAAAAGAAATACAGGGTTCAGACAGAGCTAATGCTACACAAGTTGCAGGTCAGGTTGTTGTGCACAAGTTGAACATGCGTCAGAAACCACAACGTGAGCATGTGAAGGCATGTTATAGATGCAAGGGCGATCACCTGGCGAATGAATGCCGGTTTCTGGAGGAAAAGTGCTACAAGTGTGGGAAACAAGGACACATAAAACGAGCTTGCAGGGCGAAATCACCTGTGGAGGAATCCAAACCAAAAGGGGGAGGGCAGCAAAACCAAGGGAGAGAAGTGAAAAAACATGGCGCACACCACATCAGCGGGGAAGCTGAGGAAGAAGAGGACATGTTCATAATGTATAGCATGTTAGAGAACATTCCAAAAGTGGCTCCTATCACATTGCAACTGACAGTAAATGACTCTAAGGTGAACTTTGAAGTGGATACAGGGTGCGGCGTGACCATAATGAACAAGGCAGAGTACTCAAAATTGTGGAACCGTGCAAAAGTTCCAGAGTTAAAGCCTTGCTCCCTGCATCTTAAAACATATACAGGTGAACGAGTAGCGACATTAGGTACAGCTAATGTAACTGTGCAACACAGGCACACAGTGGAACAGCTACCTGTAGTTATAGTATCAGGTACCAGACCAAACCTGTTAGGTCGGGGCTGGATAAAAGAACTTAAATTAGACTGGGGAGCAGTACATTAAATAGATGCGGGCAAACAGTTGACTTTGCAAGAAGTGTTGAGTGAACATGAGAATGTGTTCAAGGAGGAACTTGGCACATTTAATGGCCCCCCAGCTAAGATTTATGTAGACAAGGAGGCACCGCCAAGGTTTTTTAAACAACGACCTGTGCCTTATGCCATGAAGCCAAAGGTAGAGGCTGACCGTCGATTGAGAGAGAACATACTGGAGCCAGTGAAATGGTCAGAATGGGCAGCTCCCATAGTACCTGTTTTAAAACCGGACAATTCGGTAAGACTCTGTGGAGACTATAAATTGACAGTCAATCGGGTGTCCAAACTAGAGCAGTATCCGATTCCCAAAACAGAGGATCTCTTTGCAAACCTGGCTGGAGGAAAGAAATTCGCAAAGTTGGATATGAGTCATGCCTACTTGCAGATTACACTGGATGACGAATCAAAGAAGTATGTCACCATAAATACACACAAGGGCTTGTTTACATATAACCGCTTACCGTTTGGTGTCTCATCTAGTCCAGCTATCTTCCAGAGGACAATCGAAGGTGTACTGCAAGGGATTCCACATGTTTCCATCTATCTGGATGACATTCTGGTGACGGGAAGAACCGACCAGGAGCATCTGAGCACTCTGAGAGAGGTACTACAGAGATTGGAGAGGGCAGAGTTCCGGCTCAAGAGGAGTAAGTGCACTTTCCTGGGGAATGAGGCAGTGTTCCTGGGACACAGAGTGGACGCCACCAGGCTCCATCCACTCAAGGAGAAGGTACAAGCACTGCAGGACGCCCCTGCTCCTACAAATGTGGCTGAGTTAAAAGCTTACCTGGGACTGCTGAACTATTATAACAGGTTTTTACCAAACTTGTCAACTGTGTTAGCACCTCTTCACAAACTACTGCGCAAGGAGACACAGTGGCAGTGGGGAGAGGAGCAGGGGGTTTCATTTGAACAGTCCAAGAAACTGATGCAGTCGTCGGATGTGCTGGTTCACCACAATGCAGAGAAAGACATCATTCTCTCTTGTGACGCTTCACCTTATGGGGTGGGGGCAGTTCTTTCACACTGCATGGAAGATGGAACTGAAAGACCAATAGGGTTTATGTCCCGAACTCTAACACCAGCGGAAAAAAACTATTCCCAGTTAGACAAAGAGGGGTTAGCAGTAATGTTTGGGTTACAGAGGTTCCACAAGTACATATATGGCAGGAAGTTCACCATATGCACCGATCATAAACCTCTTCTCTCTCTTTTCAATGAAATGAAAGCAGTTCCACAGATGGTGTCACCCCGGATCCAGAGGTGGGCAGTGACGTTGAGGGCATATGAGTATGTCATTGTCTACAAGGCGGGCAAGTATCATGGGAACGCAGATGCCTTGAGCCGTCTTCCACTGCCAGGCACACCTATCCATGCAGCTCCAGAGGACAGAGTTTTGATGCTGGAGGACACTGACACGGCACTTGTGACTGCAGAGCAAGTAAGAACATGGACAGGTAAAGATCCAGTACTGTCTGGAGTTCGAGAATATGTGGTGAGGGGATGACCACAGCATCCGGAAGGGGCTGACTTCACACCCTACAGTGTCAGGAAAACAGAGCTGAGTGTGCAGGATGGTTGCGTGTTGTGGGGAGCACGAGTGATTATTCCACAGCCAGCACGACAGTCTATCCTAGAGCAACTACATCAGTGTCATCCTGGGGTCTCACGTATGAAAGCCTTGGCTAGGAGTTACTTGTGGTGGCCAAAGCTAGATGAGGAGATAGAAAATCTAGTCAAGACATGCAGCACTTGTCAGGAACACCGGAAGGCACCAGCAGCGGCTCCTCTCCACCCCTGGAAGTGGCCGGAAAAACCATGGAGAAGATTGCACTTAGATTATGCGGGTCCATTCATGGGGAAGATGTTCCTCATAATCATTGATGCACATTCCAAATGGATGGATGTTTATCCTGTAAATTCTGCTTCTGCCACTACTACTATAGGCTGCCTGCGTCGGAGCTTCAGTAATCAAGGGCTACCGGAGATTGTGGTAAGTGACAATGCCACTTGTTTTGTGAGTACAGAGTACAGAGAACTCTTTTGAGTTCTTGAGGAAAAATGGCATAGTGCAGGTGACCTCGGCTCCATATCATCCGTCCTCGAATGGACTTGCGGAGAGAGCCGTACAAACATTTAAGGAGATGATGAAAAAAAGTGCAGAAGGGAGTTTAGCAGCCAAAGTGTCACGGGTTCTGTTCAGCTACAGAGTAACACCTCAATCCACCAAAGGTCTCTCTCCTGCTGAGATGTTATTAGGTCGTAGACTACGCTCCACTCTTGACCTTGTCCACCCAGACCTAAAAAGGAAAATGGAAAACAGGCAAAACAAACAAAAAGAGAACCATGACAAAAGAACAAAGAGCCGAGGTTTTGGAGAAGGAGATGCGGTCCTTATCAGGAATTTCAGTTATGGACCCAAGTGGAATCCTGGCTTCATAGACTCAATGACAGGTCCAGTATCATACAAGGTCATGTTGGGAGATGGTAGGATAGTACGCAGACATGTAGATCAGATACTTCCCAGACAAGGGGAAATTGAAATGAAGGTTCCAGATGCAATGGCTGAAGACAGGGTTGCCCCCAGTTATCCAAGTGCATCTGTGGTGCCACCACCAGGGACAGAGCCAATTCCACAGGAACCTATTCGTCAAGAGGAAACCATCGTTGCAGAGTCAGATACTCTGAGCACTGCTCAGGAGCAGCTGGTGGCTTCAATACAAACAAGCAGGGACTTTACTGTTAGAAGTTCACAAAGGTCTCGCAAGCCACCAGAGAGATTGATACTGAACTGTTAGATTCGTCAAGTATGGAACATGATGGAGACTCCTTATGTGACCCTCAGGAATGGTTGTTTGTTAAGAAATTCATACTGAAATCTTAAGGGGGGAGGGATATAGTAATCTGGGATGTTATGATTAAGATTATCCACCAGGTGGTGCTGTAGCCAATGCTGCTGCTAAGGTCAGAGGTTTGCTTCCTGTTAAGGTCAGAGGTTTGCTTCCTGTCAAGGTCAGCAAAGGTGAAATGCCAGGATGCAGGCATGATGTTTGTTACTCTGTTTGTTAATAAAGTACTCGTGCTAATTCTACGATATCGCCTCTTCGAGTCCTTGTCTCACTACATGGATTTATCACAGCGGAAAAACAGAAACCAACAATTTACTGACAGGTTTGTCTTGGTACAATAAGTGACGCTGCTATTGGCCACCGGTATACTGCAGTTGTACTCAGATCTACATAATCGATTCAAGGTATATATTACCTGGATGAAAGCACAAACTCATGGCCAAGCTGCGCTCCATAGCAGGTAACTACTGAATGCTTTGAGAGTGTAGGCACGAACATCCTCAATGACAAAACATTTTTTTTTAAATGTGCTTAGGTTTATCAAGTGCCTACGAGAAACAATGGATCCCTTGAGCACTTGTTCACTCGAGTTTAATACAGCACTGGAGTTATACACCATGCTGCGTCAATCCCAAATGGTCTGACAATCTGCCTGAGGGAGTCTTAAATGGCTGTGCTGCAAAAATCATACTGGGAACTGATTCCAAAGTTATACAGATACTGCTTGGCAGAAACGCAGAAAGCAGTTTTAGTTGCAACACAGCACAAGCTAAATAAAACCTGGTTAGATAGAAGAATCTAAACTGAAGAAAACAATCGCTTGGTGATTACCTTCAAATCAAACACATGCTTAGTATGTCAGACCAAATGAAGATTAAGAACTTCACTGAGCCAAAGTATAGGACTTATCCCAACTCCTGTGATATGATCCCCTGTGTTGTCTGACCTGAAGGATCACTGAGTGAAGGGCCTTTCTAATTCCACCCACAAAAGGAAATCCTACACCAGGAGAACAGAGAACTGTCAAGTAAACATGTCAATTGCAGAAAACCCATTACAGAATACATTGGGCCATAATTTGCTGTAGCATGGCAACGAACGGCGTCTGCTGTTATTTAGACTTGCCCATTTAATCGCAATGAGATTTTGCGCTTCAAGTTGCTGAAAGTGCAAGCGGATGACATCGCAGCAAGGGAAACAGGGCATCTGGGACCTGAGAGAACAGAGCAAGCAACCATGTATCTCCTTAACCAAGCAGATTGAAGGATTGGGAAATTACCAGCACAAAGACTGAGAAGGAAATGTAAATTAGAGTGGGTGAATTCAATGTCAATTCAGGTACAGATGGAGAAATAAAGAGAAGGAAAGAAAGAAAGAAAGATTGGTTTAAGAGAGAGAGAAAAAGAGACAGAAAGGAAAAGTAAAATATTTTTATTTTATTTTAAATTTTACATTTTTCAAACCTCCAACAACAATTAATACTTGAAGGAATGAGACTCCACACTTGTAATAGTTAATTTTCAGTGCCAGAGAGGTGGCTTGGCAGAAATTAACACTTATCAAAGGGTATTTAGACTGAAATGGACAAGACAACTTTCTGTGGCGAGTTTAGTTCGTATCTACCGCACAAATACAGTAACTTCAAGGTAGGTACTTCAGGGAATTCAGGGCCAGAGTGACCTCCTGGACTAGTTTTGGTCGGAGAGGAATTTCCCAGATTGGCCTGGGAATTTATCTGTTTTTTCGCCTCGCCCAGGAGATCACATGGTTTTGGGTGGAGTGAAGAGTATATATTGTGATACACAAGGTATCGCAATTGTGTGGGACAGGTTCGATGGGCAAGAGGGTCTGTACCTGTCCGCCATTGTTCGTATTTCAATGGTGAGGCAGATAGCGAGATGCCGTTTACTCAAAGCTAACGGTGGAGCAGCGCAACTCGGACAGCAACTTTTGGATTTCTGCGTTTAACCGCGCCATTAGTCTCATCGTTATTGTAACAGCAAATTATGGCCCCATTAACACAGGAATACACAAAATTCTATACTTGCCCCTCTTTAACCCTACTCTTCAGGATTGGTAGAAAAGTCTAGGTGTACTATTTAGCTGCTTGACACAGGTCAAATCTTGACCTTGAGGACCTAAAACTTTCTAAATTCCCTGCTCCACTGTGGTCGAACCAATTTTGAGGCTGCTTCTTCAGGATCTTTGAAATAATTGAAACCTGTTTGAAGCAGGTGCGTAGAATTTCCGGTACAATTGGTATTATGCTAATTAACCTCAGCAGCAGATTCAGTTTAAGGATATACCACACTCCACAACTAATGAAGTATTAACTTCTCACTTTCAGATTCTCACATTAAGAAAGTTTTATCATGCAGATAGCCCGATGCAACCGAACACTTCCAATTCTCCAGGTGATAAGCTGCTGAATCTTGACTGTGGTATTAAGGAGAGGTAGCATGTATTGTCAGGGTGCTACATTCCCACAAGGAGGGAAGGAAATTGGAGGCTAAGTCATCCCAGGCCACAAAAACACAACTTCTTGTGACCAGCTCTGGATTACCATTGGCAGAGGTCCAGAAGATCGCTTATCCACTCGTCAATCCAATAGAATGGTGTCAGCCATGGAGAAGACAGGAATGTGCTAAGCACTATCGATTGTTAAAAAGATAATCTCACTGTAAAGATCAGTTTTACACCAACATCAAACTGTTGCAAAATCATCAATGAAGTAGTTCATTTTGCTGTGACCATTTTGTAACTTTTTTTTGTTTAAAAAGGGATTGCTGAAATTATTATCAGACTAATACCATGAAGAAGTTAATGATATGAGGGAGCTGAATCAGCATCATTGGTAGAGACGCAGGTTTTAAACCAGATATGATGCAGCATCCATTGTGTATACTGATTCAGTTCCTTCCCACTCTGGTTCAGTGACACTTTCAATTCAATATCCCAAATGTCATCAGCGGTACTCACAGATTAAATACAAAATTAGAACTGAAATGGAGAAAACAAGATTTTGAACTCAAAATTCTGTCAAATCAAATAAATGCCTTCAGAGACTTGAAGAAATCAAGCTTCAAACCAATAGGATGAGTCCAGGTTTGTCCCAGTTCATTAAATTTTATATCCATTTCAATCCCTAGAGATCGATGTTTTTAATAACAAATATAAGGGAGCCAGCAGAATTAATCGTGGAAATCCTGGTCACATATTCCTTTCACACTCAAAGTGAGAATGCACTGCAGAGAGACTGGAAGAGGTTTGAAACTCCGTAAATGAAGCTACACCAGTGCCAAACAGTGACTGAGCACTGAAAACAACCATGGGTTCTGCACAATGTTTGCACCACTGATTTCCAAAAAAATACTACCCTGTGAAAGTCATGAGCAGGAGAGTAGCTCAGGGATCATTTAACTTATGTAAATTATTTTGAGAGTAGGGAGAAGCAGAGGAGACATTTTGTACAGTACTCAACAAAATGCTAGGAAATAGGTTATTTCCCATTCTTGGCACCCAATGTCAAAATCAATCATAGCAAAGATTAGATACAGGATGGAACTTTATGTACACTGTTCATCAATATACCTTAACTAAATCCTCATGCCAACAATTGTCAGTGTGTTATTTATCATTTACCACACCAGCCATCTGATTGGTCTCTCTGACTCCTAAGTTTATAAGAAAATATACAAAGACAAAAGATTATTCAGGTACAATCCACTGTAACATGGAAGTCTCCCACTTTCATCTTCCAATGGAGAGTGCTGCATAATTTCTACCTGACCTCCCACAGGTAATCATGTAAAATTCAAAACACCTATCTACCCCACATCTCCATTTTGTTTAGCCTTGGTTGATTAATTTTCATAAATTACTTTGTCGCTGCAGCAAAAAAAAACATCTGTCCTATGCAGTATTCAATTGTCTGACTGCCTCAGAGTTTGTGAAATTGCAAAGGCAGTAGAAAACACTCTTGTAGGCCAAGTACTATATATTTATAAAGCACCTTTCATGCAACAAATACCTTTGAACTACACGTCTCTCCCATACTTACCCTCATGTACACAAAATGCCTCCATAATGCATCTCAAATTATTTATGCTGTGGACTTGTACCCATGAGGGAACAAACAGGGACTAACTGACCAACTTTAATGCTTCAGAATCAGAGAAAAGTCTTTCAAGCTCACTAATTTGGGCTGCATACAAATCCAGGTCCCAAACGTGAAGTTATAGCTTTTTAGCCTTTATGACATGCAGCCCTCCTCTAGACTATCAGATTTTATGAATCAACTGTTCAGAACACAAAGAAATCCTTTAACAAAACAAGAAAACAAAGCCCATCTCCCAGTAAAGCTCCTCTGATGACTCAGTAAGTTATTGAGTCACACAAAACCAGGAAGGACCACCGACCTGTGCTGGGTTAGCTGGAAGTGCGCTGTTGATTAAAAATAAGATTAGGCTCGACGATGATGACCCCATGGTCAACTCGCGTGCGAATACTCGAGGCAAAGCTCATACATGAATAACGGTAACATGAGCAAAATACCAGGGACAACGGGCACCGAAGGAACTGTAACCTAGCAACAGGAAGAAGGAATGGGGCGGGCGGGCCTGCCTCACAATTTTGGTTCAAATATGGAGATCGTTCGGAAATTATGTCATGGTAAACACATCTTCTAGAACTTTTACTCTACTGCTAAATGGTCATGTTATTCACTCAGCGGACAAACAAATTTGAAATGGCGGATTCCAACTCCGTCTTATTGAGTACAAAAACCAGGGCCCCAATATTTATCCGGAGCCGGGGAGAGGGAGTTTTCCGACCGGACAAATTTAACCACAGGACGTCATTTAATTTTTTTCAACAGGTTTCCCGTTCGACAGTCAGCCAGATTGAGAGGCTGTCGGGCTGGAAAACAGCCGGGGAGCGGAGGCCAGGTAAATCTGACATCGCGGGGCAAGGGTTGGGGCGAATTGGACACAGTTATTTGCCATTTTTACAGGGGAAGAGTGGTCTCTATTTTATGCTTCTTCCCTCTTCCAGGCTAACATGCACCTGAATAATAGCTCTCAAATGTAAAGCGTTGGACCCATTTTATGGAAACCAAAGCAGAATCCATCAATACCAATTAGTTCTATGCACTGTTGTTAATCTTAGCCTTTGGATTTTTTCTTCATATTGAAATCTTGAAACGTTATGCTGTTGATGATCCAAATAACAGGCAAGTGCAAGAAAAGGATACGTATAGTACATGTCCCAAAAAGAAATGAATTCAACCACTGCTTCAATGAACCAAAGGAAGAATAAATATAAAAAGTGATTTACAGTCCAAGATGAAGTGAACAGTCTGTTAGTTAGGAATTACCAATGCTCACAAATGTACTCGTCTCATATCATACCTCAGCATTACTTCACAATGTTGGAATGAAATGTGAAACAGCAAATGTTTTCTGGATTTTACAAAGCACAGTCTTCTTAGTAGCAGTCCCCTTCTATTAAAGACTGAAGAATTAATGAACCGAGAAAATATCAAGGACAAGACCCGAAAGATAGACAATGCGTCATCACCAAGCAAATGTGCTGCAGGCAAACTGAGGTTCCATTATCCTTCCTACATTCACCATTATCTTATGTAGACTGTTGGAATTACTTTCCACTATTTCAAGAATGAAAGTCAAATTCTTACAAACTAGAAATATAATTTTCCCAGCTTTGCTAGTACAGCTGTTGCTTGCCACCCACTCCCAGGCACAGCTGACATGATCATATGTCTGAGTCCACTAAGGCTAGAGTCAGAAAAACACAAATTACATTGTATCTAAAATGGCATTCTGAATCGCACATTTCTTTAAACTACTGCAAAATCAATTTTGGCCCATGAACTGGACATGGATACTACTATTCCAAAATACGTGATCTAATTTTCTCCAACTTTTATCACGAGTTTCAGAATAGGGAACATTAGCTATGATTACACAAACAATAAGTACAATGTCATTGTCCTTCAATACTGTCAATGCCGGTCTTGGTTACAATAGTAGATTTGACAGTCAACATCTTAAAGGGAACAAGTTCCCAGCAGATTAAAATAAACACTTCCACAATTCCCTAAAATATTAAGTAGTGACTTCTATTTTTATCTCGGCATCTGACAACTGAATTACATTTGAGAGAAATTAATAAAACATGCACAATAATTTTTTTCATTACAGCCCAAGGCTAATATCTCAAATGTCATTGAATGAAATGTAATCATGTGATAAGACACAAACGGAGAAGTGATGTTTTTATTATTAGTTCATCTATTTCTCTAACGTTGGTTTACATAATCTATGAAATCTCTAAAGGCAAAATAGTTTTAACAAAAAGAATACAAAAACATATTCATTACTAAAAACCTTAAGGGGCAACTTCAACAATTAGGATTGCCATCCATTTTGTAGAATTACATTATGCTGGTAGAATGTTAAAATGTGAGACTTCATCAAATGCAAGAGTGAATTAGATCAGCTCCACTTCTGTATGACTAATCCATTACTTCTTTACACAAAGTTCATCTGAAACAATTTCCTATTTAATGAAAAAATAAACTTAACTTCCGGTTGAAGCCATCTTCAAAATACAGAGAAACCTGCTTCTCAGAAATACTTAACTAAATCCATAATCCTTCACAATTTTAATTTAAGAACTAATTGCACCAGCGATGAGAAAGGGGTCAAATTTAACTTGCAGATAATAATGGCTTTCCTCATTCTTGCAATATAATTCAATCTCCATGTACGGATAAATACTTCAACATCTATGGCGATTTTTAAAAAATCACTTGGGGACATTATACCTTTAAGAAATTCACATGATGCTGGAGCATTTTTGGTCAGGTTCAAAGTCTTGGTTATGCAAGGATTTGCTCTTAACTACATGTTGGTTTTTGACCCAAGAAGATACCTGGCATGAACAGTGTAAAAATTTAAACACACAAAAAGTAAAACAAGCAAACAGCACCAGAAACTAAAGGGAACCGAAAGACAATGGGCTAGAAATTCAGTAGGCTTTGCGCCCAGTTTTCGCCCAAAGAGGGCTTTTGCGCCACTTGCTGAGGTTGCGCCGATATTCAGCGCTGCGGTAATGGCGGCGTTAGCCAGTAGCGCTGCGCCGCCACCGATGACGTCATCGGTGTGCGCAGTGCCCCGCTACCGGCCCGACCGCCATATTTAGTTGCGACCGCCTCTTCCGCAGCGGCCGCAAACAGCGATCTGAAAACGGGGCCGTCCTGCAGCCTTAGTGGGGCGAGTTAAGGCGGAGGTGCGGCCGGCCGCTTTTTCGGCGGCCGCCTGCCTGCACCTCCTTCCCCGGCCTCCTCCACCCCCCCCGCGGCATTGCCGGCTGTTTTCCGGGAGCCCGGCACTTCTCCGTGGTGCCGGGCTCATTTGCCGGCACTAGCGAGCGGCGATCTCGCTGTTGCAGGCACCTCCCCCTTAAGAGAGGGAGAAAGGCCTGCAGTACCGCAGCCTGCCGCTCCGCAGCGGGTGGCGCTGCGGCACCTAGCGCGCCGAAATTCAGTTTCAGCGCCCCAAGCGGGGGCGGCCACACCCTTGAATAGCGGCCGACTTCGACTTGGGGCGCTGAAACTGAATTTCCGGCGGGCGCAAGTGGCTCCGCGCGCAGCGGTAACTTCTGGGCGCAAGCGAGCTGGCGGGCCCAAACTGAATTTCTAGGCCAATGAGCTTGGTAAGTTGGAGGGTTTATTTTTGCATTCAATAAGTTTATTCTAACTATACATAAAAATTATCAATGTGGGACAAAATTAGAAATGGGATCTCCATGATTAAAGTGTTCAAGCCAGCTTGAAACGCAAAAACTTGTCAAGCCTTATCCTGAGCTATGCACTGAAATAAAGTTGTGGACTGAATACTAACTCTAACTGTAGAACACTCCCTCTCCGCTTTTGATCTATACTGAATTTATTTATTCCCCGTTTATGCAGGAACATACATCTCAAAACCGCTCCATAGTCAATGCTTCTTCCCTGACAGCATTTACCAGGTTCCATGACTACTACAGCAAGAAAAAAAGAAATAACTGAATTGCTAAATTCATATAGTGTTTCCATTACATAGAAGCAAGTTTATTTATTGATTCAGATTTCCAGCATCTGCAGTATTTTGCTATTATTTTACTTATTGATATGTTGCTGTAAATTCCTGGTATGTTAATATTGGTTTTATTCATAGTTAATGGATTAGCTGCTTAACAGAAATTAATTGTACCTGCCTATTACTAAGGCCATTGTTTTGCCTCTAAATTATAATTTGTGTTCACTTGCATTAATCACTCATTGCTTGAATGCAGAGGTCCAAAAATATATGCATTTAGTTCTGAAATTTTCTCCAATAATCAGTGCTAAGCTAAATAATCAATTGAGTTTATTGCTCTGAAAAAAATTGCTTCACAAAAATAAGGTCAGACAGGAATAAACCTGGTAACTACAGGCCAATCAGTCCGACGTCAGTGGTGGGAAAAATACTAGTGACCATTGTCAAGGACAAAATTAATTCTCAGTTAGAGAAGCATGGGTTAATAAGGGACAGCCAGCATGGATTTGTTAAAGGCAAATCATGTCTGACTGACCTGATTGAGTTCTTTGACAAAGGTAGTGCAGTAGATGTTGTATATATGGACTTTCAAAAGGTATTTGATAAAGTACCTCCAAACAGACTTATTCAGAAAATAGAAGTACATAGTATTAAAGGGATGGTGGTAACTTGGATAGGAAATTGGCTAAGGTATAGGAGGCAGAAAGTAGCAGTGAACTGATGTTTTTCTGACTGGAGAGAAGTATGCAGTGGGGTCCCCCAGGCGTCGGTATTAGAACCATTACTTTTCTTGTTGTATATAAATGACCTGAACTTGGGTACAGCAAGTACAATTCTGAAGGTTGTGGACAATACAAAACTTGGCAACGCAGTAAATAGTGAGCATGATAGTAACAGACGTCAGGAGAACATAGACAGACTGGTGAAATGGGCAGACACATGGCAGATGCAATTCAATGTGGATAAGTGTGAAGTGATGCATTTAGGGAGAAACAACATGGAGTGGTATTATAATCTAAAAGGTACTATTTTGAGAGGGGGTGCAAGAACAGCGGGACTGGGGGGTGCATATTCATAAATCTTTGAAGGTGGGAGGGCAAGTTGATAAGGCAGTTAAGAAAGCGTATGGGATACTTGGCTTTGTAAATAGGGTCATTGAATACAAAAACAAGGAAGTCATGCTAAACCATACAAATCTGGTTAGACCTCAGCTAAAGTATTGTGTACAATTCTGGGCACATTTAAAAAAAAACTCACTCCTCTATCCGTCTCCCAGAAGTAGGTGTCAATCACCAATATACACCTTTTTAAAACTTATATTTCTTGGTTCTAAAACATACAACTCTAGATATCAGTCAGCTGAACTAAGGTGAAAACGATGAACAATTACCACTTTCACATTCTTCATAGTGGAGAATTCCAAGCATGCCTAAAGACTCAACATTCAGTTTGATCTTTGCAACTCTGCAAACATTAAAGGCTACTTTGCGCATACTTAACCGCTACAGAATTTAAGGACACTTGCAATAGCTTACACCCGATTTTCTCGATTGCCGGGGCCCCAGTGGTCCCTGGCTGCTGCCTTGTAGCGCAAGCTTTTCCGCCCGGTAGCTTGCCAAGCTACATTTTCGCTGTCTGTCGTACAGGTAACAAAGTAAAACGTTTAAATCAAGCAGGACCTCCGCGTTCCTGGCATTTCCGGGTTTCCCGGCCGCTGACAGCCGCCCCCGCTCCCTCCCCGTAAATACTGGGGAAAACATTTTGCCACATTGCAACATTATGTTAGAAATGTAAAGAAATGCTGACTGAGGTGCTTGTGCAAATTGTTCAAAAAGCAATCAAAACGAGATGGAGGTACACAAGCTTGCTGGCCCAACAGGCAGGAGTAAATACAGATTAAATGCTACTGTTCTGCAGAAAGCTACTAGCTTGCCAACAAATTTGAAATAATATTCTGGCTGCATTTTCAAATTTAAACAGAACAAGACTTAGCAGCAGAAGTGGCACCAACATTTTGCACAGGTTTACATTTCAATTTTGCTGCAACAAAGATGCACTTGAAGTGAAGGTTGCATCAACAGTACCAACAATTAGTCTACAGACTGAAAGCAGTGCAATCACTTCCCCATGAATGGGGAAGAGAAGATAATGGTACTTCAGGCAGTGAAGGAAGGTTTAAACAAGAAGTTACAGGCAAAACTCTATGCAAAAAAATTTACAGGAGGTACTCTGCCTCATAAAGTATGTTTTTGGAATAAAACAAGGAACTAATGGGGAATTTACAGACTAGAAATAGTTATTATTGAAATGTGAATGGTTTCACAAGCTGGAGATGCAGTCCAATCTATTTAAGGAATATGATGTTCCAAGCATCAAGCGGAGAAAGACACTGGGGTATTAAACTGAAGTGTGAAGGTTGTGGTGTCCTAGGATCATGATTGAGAAGAGAAGTTCATTTATACTTTATCAGGATGTCTGTGGTTACCGTGCACTGTATATTTAACAAGATTATTATCTGAACAGTGGGTTTAGTCAAGCTCAGCAAACTATAGAAGTTGAGAGCATTTTAAATATATTTTGCCTCGTAGGAAGGCCTCTACATGTAAAGAAAATAAGAAAGAACTTCCATTTCACGATTTCACAATCTCAGGACGTCTCAAAGTACTTGACTGACAATGAAGTCGTTTTGAAGTGTAGTCAAATGCAGAAATCAAAGTAACTAAATATCTGGTGTTATTGTACATATGCATAATCAAACCTGTCGCTCAGCAGTTAACTTGATGTTTATCTTTCATTCCCAATTATATGTTGCAGAGGAAGTCCATCAAGAGATATATTTTCATCAAGTCAGTGCTGAATCTTTCACCGTTTTGTCATTTAATGCACTGAGCATTAAAAACCAGCAAACCAGTTCTTGAATCACATTGTGGATTGTCAGCTCAGTAAACCTTGTGTCCAAATGCAAATTACACACATTTTACAGTACAGGTAGACTATCCTTTATCCGAACTTCTGAAAACCGAGAACCTCTGAAAACCGAAAGTTTTTTCGTTCAGCGTAAGTCGTGCGCACGACATGACCCGAGTGGCATAAAACATGACAGGAGTGGTCCTCCGGGGCCCAGAACAAGAATTCCTGCAGATTGTCGACATGCCGGCCTTCGCTCTCGATGTTAAGTGTGACTGAGGGAGCTCTGCCTTTCCCTGTGAGCAGGGCAGAGGGTCACAGAGTTCCCTCCTGGGTAGGAGATTGCAGGCCGAGCCGGGCAGTGTGAAGGAGGTACCAGGAGAGTGAACCCAACAATACAGCGGCCCGTCCGATAGCTGCAGCGGCCCGTCCGATATAATCTTTTCTCCCCCCCCCCGCCCCGACCTGATTTGCGGGCCAGCTTAGCGTAGGAGTCAGCCGATATCCGGCTTTCCCACAACTGGCGGCGGCAGTCGAGCCCCAGACCCCCGCTAAGTCAAGGAATTCAGAGAAGCAGGAAGGGGAATGAGACACGGAGCAGGGGGAGCTGTAAACAGACTGTGAGCAGCAAGCAGCACAGAGAAGCAGGAAGGGGAATGAGACACGGAACAGTCGCAAGAGGTAGCCTGAACTTTTAAAATTTATATTAAATACAAATACTAATTACCAATTTAATTTAATGTTCAGAGTTTCCCAGTCTGAAATAATACCTTCTGAAATCCGAAAATTTCCGAAAACCGAAACACAGCTGGTCCCAAGGTTTTCGGATAAGGGATAATCAACCTGTGCATACATAATCTAACATTTCTTGATCATTCTGTTTTAACTCCTACCACTAGAGTCTTCCTCAATCCTTGAACACAGTTCACCTTCCCCATACAAAGCTCATTGCTTTCTGGGCTTGAGCAGTCATCCTTGTAGATACAGGCACTAGTATGGAAAAGAGGTGGAAAAGTGAATGGTGCCAGAGGACAGCTAATGTTATTCCTATATTCAAAAAGGAAGATAGAACAAATCCAGGAACGACAGACCAGTTAGCTTAATGTCAGAAGTAGGAAAGGTATTGGAATCTTTACTCAAAGATGCAATGGAGAAACATCTAGCAGCTGAAAATATAACGGGGTCGATTTTAGTTCAGGTGCAGGGAATTGGCGGGTTCCCCGAATTTTAGTGATTCCGACACGATTGTAAATGGGTCTGTGAGATTGATGCAAATTTAACACAATTGGCCAATTGATTTCCAGCGTGTGAGAAGCCTTGACAATTGAGTATTTCCAGTCAGAAAGTCGCAGAATATGACATCATCATTGCTGCTGCTTTTAAGGTCCACAGCAAGCCTTGCTTCCTCTGCAGGCTTCCAACCTTCCACATTAAGATGGCACAGGAGCCTGCAGGAGGAATGGCCAGCGGGAGGGCCAGATCTGCGCCCAAATTTGATGAGGCTTCACTACAGGCATTGTTGGATGGTGCTAGGGCCCACAGGGAGGTCCTCTTCCCTTCTTCAGGGAGGAAGAGGCCTCCCAGCCAGACCAAGGCTGTGTGGCTAGAGGTGGCAGGTCAAGTCAACTTCTTGGGGCTAACACGAAGAACGTGGTTGCAGTGCAGGAAAAGATTCCATGACCTTCTTCGCACTGGAAAAGTAAGTACTATATGATGTTTCCCATCACCCTCAATCTGATCCCCATTGCCTTTCCTCACCAGCACTCAGCTTTAGCAATCTCTTCCTGCACATCCCACTAGACACTCACATCCATGCACCCTTACCCATTCCCTCTCTCTCTATGCTCACATTCACAGAACTATGCCACCATGCAGCCCTCACACTTCCTCTCACTCTGATGCTTTGAACACAACTGACAACACACAGGGAGGGCCCTTGGTATTGCAACCTTACTCCATCTTTGTCTCCTTCTAAGTACAGGAAACTTTGGTTTATCCGGCAAAATTCAGGAGTCGGTTTAGTAAGTTTTTTTTCTTTTCGTTGCTTTTTTTTCACCAGTCAGGCTCTGCAAGGTCTAGCTGAAGCTGTTGCTTAGCTACAGAGATGCTTGCAAGCTACGGCCGACTGTTTAGAAGCGGTTTCTTGCTAGATACGGAGCTCAAAGCTCCGTATGTTTTAACATTAGCGCTGGTTTGTCCGGCAATTTTGATGAGACGGCAACAGCTCGGTCCCGTCGGTGCCGGATATCACAAAGTTTCCTGTATCTATGCTATGCAATCTCTGCACTCACTCCTTCATTCTCACTCAACCTCCACTTGTCTCCCTCATTGCAGGAAAAGAGAGCTCACAACAGGAGAGGGAGAGCCAGGACAGGAGGAGGGCCGCCCTCATTAGCCCAGCTCACCCCCTGGGAGGAAGGCGTCCTGGAGATTGCCGGGGCTGACCGAGATGTGGACATTGGGGAAGGACAGGCAGGAGCATCCCCGCAAGCTGGTGACAGAATAGTTTTCCATCTCTCTCATTGGCATTGCATGAGTCGTTGATAATGATTCTGAAGCTACATCATATGGACTTATGATCATCTGCAAAATGCAATGTGCATGTAACCTTGGCATCACATCTCTAACTTTTTCCTTGACTCCACCACAGGACCATCGAGAGCCCCCGTCCCCACGGTGCAGGAGGAAGAGCCTGAGCAGCCGGACTCCTCAGAGGAATCTGCAACCTCTGAGGGTGCAGCGTCATCAGAAATAAGGGCACCTAGCACCAGCGCAGACACTCACACCTCTGTGGGACCTTCGGGACATAGAGTAGAGTTGTCACCTGGTGTATCACAGCTCACAAGTGAGCATCAGCAGATTGTGGAGACAGGGACAGCAGTGGAGAGTCCTTGTCAGAGGGCGCAGGACTCTGCCAGCTCAGCTCAGCTGCATGTCGACCCTCTGCCTCTGGGTCCATCCGTAAGGTCAGAGGTGATGGAATTCCAAGCACACATGCAGGAGTCTCTGGCAGGTTTTGTCTCTAGGGTCGCTGCGAGTGTGGAGCGAATGGAGGAGTCCATTGTGAACATGAGCAGAGCCTTTGTGGAGTCATTGGCGCATGAACGCATCAACACGGAAAGGATGGCTACCTACGTGGAAATGATTGCTGCCTCCGTGGTAAGGCTGGCTACGGTAGAGGAGAGGAGGGTTACGGCCATGGAGGAGGTTAGTCGCCAGGGTATGGAAAATATGGTGAGTGTTCAGAATAGAATGACATCTCTTGAAGAGCAATGGACATCTATTGAACAGAGAAACCAGACCTTCATGGAAGTCCTTCTGAGTAGGACTGCCATTGCAGATACGGGTCCCCATGGCCCCCCTGATGTGCAGGAAGCTGCTCTCAAGCCACTTGCAGGCACTGAGGGGGACCTGACCCATGAGAGGGAGGTTGGTGGCAGACCTCAAGGAAGTGGGGGCTCCTCTCCAAGCGCTCACACTTCCATGCCACTGCAGAGCCCTCGGTCAGAGCCCCGCCGGAGTACACACCCAACGGAGATGAGGTCTCAACCCCTTCACAGCCGCAGGAGCAGCAGACTGCTGGCGAGCCCTCACAGGCTCGCCACCCCAGAGGACGCCCGCCAAAGGTGTCGAGATAGGAGCAGCATGAAAGTGAGCAAGGGGCCTCCACATCTGCTGAAGCCACAGAGGGACCACTACGTAGGAGCACGCGTAAGAGGAAAATAAAGCACATATAGTCACAAGGGTAGTCACTTGGGTGAAATGCTGTGTATTTTGTGGAAATGCCATCAGTTGTGTGTTTTTCATAAAAATTCTGATGGCAACTTCTGCAGTTGTGGCGTGTGTCATTTCGCAAATGGAGCTGGAGGTCCTCTAATGCCAAGAGGGGAAGGAAAAAAAGGCCTCCCATGCTTCTGGTAGGTGCCTCAGTTGAGGAAGTGCTGAGTGAGGGTGGCGAGAGGGGTCTCGCAGGAGGTCACACTGGAGATGGGTGTCAGGCTCCAAACTTCCGCAGCTGTGGTTATGCCTTCTAAAAGTTCCCCCAGACCTGAGACAACAAAGTCCTGCCACCTGCAAATGATGACTGATCAAATATCCTCTTTAATGTTGAACCTGCAGCTGATAGTCAGCAAGCCAATAGTGTTCACACCAGGTTTCACAGGCGTCATCCCCATCAGGCGCGTTTTACGTGGGAAAAGGGTTAAACAAGCAAGGGCCTGTTAAAATGGGATTATAAAGGCCAATCAGCGCTGTTTAAGGGCCCTAAAGACCTGTCCCACCTGTTGCAGGCGGGATTGATTCGGGTCAATCTGACACACCTAGGTTAAAATGGCGTGGAGGCGGGAACCAGGCGGGGGGGTCACGACCCCTAGGTTTTGCGGTTTTAACCCCCCACACGCCTAAAAGCCCGCCTCACGGCCCAATGAAAATCAAGGCCAATGAGTAGTCAGCACAGATTTCAAAAGGGGAGGTCATGCTTGACCAACCTTATTGAATTCTTTGAAGAAGTAACAGAAAGAGTAGACAAGGGTAATGCAGTAGATGCAATTTACATGAACTTTCAAAGGGCCTTCAATAAGGTATCGCATAGTAGACTCATGACTAAGATCAGAGCATGTGGAGTCAGGGGACAAATAGCAGAATGGATAGCAAACTGGCTACAAAACAGAAAACAGCGAGTTGGGGTGAACGGTAGTTACTCTGACTGGCGGCAGGTGGGAAGTGGTGTTCCACAGGGATCGGTGCTGGGACCACTGTTGTGAACTATTTACACAAATTATTTGGACTCGGGAATTGAAAGTACAATATCAAAATTTGCGGATGACACCAAATTGGGGATATAGTTACTATCAAGGAAGGCTGTGGCAAAATACAGGAAGACATTAACAAACTTGCAGAATGAGCGTGTAAATGGCAAATTAATTTTAATATAGATAAGTGTGAGATAATGCATTTTGGTAGGAGGAATAAGGAGGCCACCTACTCCATGGAAAATAAGGGCGGGATTGGAGGCATGTGGGGGGTTAAAATCTCGAAATCCCTATTTTTATTGCTGAAGTGTGGGATTCACGATGGCTCCAAACCACGCCAAGTTAGCGAGGCAGGCCGTCGGGCTGAAGGACTTGGAGGGGTCGAGATGTGTTCAGGTGAGTGATGAGTGCATGAGTTCAGAGGTAAGTGTGTTTGGTGTGTGTAAAGTGTTTAAAGAAGTTTTACTTACATTTACTTACCTTTACAGCCTTCCTTCCTTCAGGTCTCGGGAGTCCCTCATCTCACCGGCACAGAAAGCAGAATGGCCGCGAGCTGTCAAAAGTTGCAGCATTCAGCTTTCCGTTGTGGAGAGATCTCTAAATCAGCCGGAGAGGAAGGAATTAACTTGGAGTACAGATTGTCAGTGTTTGACAGCTTCACACAGCTGTCAAATGCTGATATTTCATCTGTCAAAAGCTTTTGATAGATGAAATGTCAATCTGTGACGTCAGCTGTTGCCGGGTGGCCCTTAATTGGCCTGCTGAGCCCGCTGGGCGGGCTCAAGGTCAATCAAGTGAAAATCGCGTGGATTGGCCACAACTCGATGGAGGCGGGACTACAACCCCGAAAGTTGTAGTCCCGCCTCCTACACGCCTCCTCAATGTAAATCCAGCCCCAAGAGTCTAAATGGGGTAGCGCACAAAGAGATCTGGGGTACAGATTCACAAATTAGTAAAAGTAGAGACACAGATTAACAAAGCCATGAAAATGCAAACAAAGAACTGGGACTCATTTTCAGAGGAATAGAACTGAAAAGCAGAGAAGTTATGTTAAACTTGCAGCGAACCTTGGTTAGACAAGATATAGAGAGTCATGTGCATAGTTCTGGTCTCCATATTACAAAAATAATATAAAAGCACTGGAGAAAGTGCAGAAAAGATTTATAAGGATGATACCAGAACTGAGAGAGTACAACGATCAGGAAACACTGAACCGGCTGGGGCTCATTTCTATAGAAAAGAAAAGACAGAGGTGACCTGATAGAGGTCTTTAAAATTCTGAAGGACTTTGATACGGTAGATCCTGAAGATTCTGAGAGCAAAGGTGCAGGACCAGCTCCCAGGGTTTGCTTTGGTGCTTCAACTTGATGACAAATTTGTAGACTTCACAGATTTACAATACTGCAATGCTGCAAACTACAGGTCAGTGTAGGCAGCACAGCAAGAATGTCACATCTGCAATCAGTTGCATTCCTTTGATAGAAAAGCACCCTTTTGTGCTATAGAATTATATGTACAGTAGTAGGAACTTCGTTTGGACTATCCCACACAACAAGAACATAAGAAATAGGAGCAGGAGTTGGCCATTTGGCCCCTTGAGCCTGCTCCGCCATTCAATAAGATCATGACTGAACTTCTACCTCATCTCCACTTTCCTGCACTATCCCCATATCCCTTGATTCCCTTAATATTCAAAAATCTATTGATTTCTGTCTTGAATATACTCAACGGCTGAGCCTCCACAGACCTCTGCGGTAAAGAAATCCAAAGATTCACCACCCTCTGAGTGAAGAAATTTCTCCTCATCTCTGTCCTAAATGGCCGACCCCTTATTCTGAGACTGACCCCTGGTTCTAGACTCTCCAGCCAGGGGAAACATTTTCCCTGCATCTACCCTGTCAAGCCCTGTAAAAATGTTGTATGTTTCAATGAGATTACCTCTCATTCTTCTAAACTCTAGAGAATATCGGCCTAGTCTACTCAATCTCTCCTCATAGGACAATTCCCCCATCCCAGGAACCAGTCTGGTGAACCTTCATTGCACTCCCTCTATGGCAAGTATATCCTTCCTTAGGCAAGGAGACCAAAACTGTACACAATACTCCAGGTGTGGTCTCACCAGGGCCCTATATAACTACAGTAAGATGTCTTTACTCTTATACTCAATTCCTCTTGTAATAAAGGCCAACACACCATTTGCTTTCCTAATTGTTTGCTGTACCTGCATGTTAACGTTCAGTGATTCGTGTACAAGGACACCCAGGTCCCTCTGAACACCAACATTTCCCAATCTCTCACCATTTAAAAAATACTCTGCTTTTCTATTTTTCCTACAAAAGTGGATAACTTCACATTTCTCCACATTATACTCCATTTGCCATGTTCTTGCCCACTCACATAGTCTGTCTATATCCCCTTGAAGCCTCCTTGCATCCTCCTCACAACTTACATTCCCACCCAGCTTTGTATCATCAGAAAACTTGGATATATTACATTTGGTCCCCTCATCCAAATCATTGATGTAGATTGTGAATAGCTGAGGCCCAAGCACTAATCTTTGCGGTACCCCACTAATTACAGCCTGCCAACCCGAATATGACCCGTTTATTCCTACTCTCTGTTTTCTGTCCATTAACCAATCCTCAATCCATGCTAGTATATTACCCCCAATCCCATGAGCCCTAATTCTGTTTAATAACCTCTTGTGTGGCACCTTATCGAACGCCTTCTGAAAATCCAACTACACCACCTCCATTGGTTCCCTTATCTATTCTGCTAGTTACAGCCTCAAAAAATTCTTAGAGTTGTCAAACACGATTTCCCTTTCATAAATCCGTGTTGACTCTGCCCAATCCTATTATTATTTTCTAAGTGCCCTGTTACCACGTCCTTAACAGATTCTAGCATTTTCCCTACTACTGATGTCAAACTAACTGGTCTGTAGTTCCCCTTTTTAACTCTCCCTCCTTTCTTAAATAGTGGGGTTACATTTGCTGCTTTCCAATCCGCGGGAACCGTTCTAGGATCTATGGAATTTTGGAAAATGACAACCAATGCATCCACTATCTCTATAGCTACCTCTTTCAAAACCCTAGGATGTAGGCCATCAGGATTTATCGGCTTTCAGACCTATTAATTTCTCCAGTACTTTTTTTTACTAATACTAATTTCTTTCAGTTCCTCATTCTCGCTAGACCCTTGGTTTGCCACTATTTCCGGGAAGTTTTTTGCGTCTTATTCTGTGAAGACAGAGACAAAGGGCTGGATTTTCATTCAGCAGTTGGGAAGGAGGCGGGACTACAACTTTCGGGTTTTAGTCCCACCTCCATCGAGATGCGGCCAATCAACACGATTTTCCTTTGATTGACCTTGTTGAGCCCGAAGGGCCACCCGGCAACAGGTGACGTCACAGACTGAAATTTCATCTGTCAAGACGTGCTGACAGATGAAATATCAGTGTTTCACAGCTGTTTGAAGCTGTCAAACACTGACAGTCTTACTTCTAACCTAAGTCCTTCTACGCAGACTCAGTTAGAAATCACGCCGGCACTGAAAGCTGAAGGCTGTCACTTTTGACAGCTGGTGGCCATTTTGCTTTCAGTGCCGGCTGAATGATGGACTCCCGAAGCCTAGAGGAAAGAAGGCTGTAGAGGTAAGTACAGGTAATTTAAACTTCTTTACACACTTTAGACACACCAAAAACACTTACCTTTGCACTCATGAACCCATCACTCACCTGAACACTGACATCTCGACCCCTCCAAGTCCTTCAACCTGACGGCCCGCCTGCTCTAACCTGGCGTGGTTTGGAGCCGTCGGGAATCCCTCACGACACCCTTCAAAATAGGGATTAGGCTAAAAACTGCCTGTTAACTACCTGTTAACAGACAGTTAATTGGCACTAATCCCTTCCCGCCTCCTTTGAAACTTACGTGGAGGTGGGTTTTGGGCGGGATGGTGTCGGGACCCCCCGAATTCGGGATTTTTTTACCCCCCACACGCCTAAAAGCCTGCCTCACGGCACACTGAAAATCCAGCCCAAAGTATTTGTTCAATTTCTCTACCATTTCCTTAATCCCCATTATAATTTCTCAGCCTGTAAGGGACCCACATTTACTTTCGCTAATCTTTTCCTTTTTACATACCTGTAGAAGCTTTTACAGTCTGTTTTTATGTCTTTCGCTAGTTTACTTTCATATTATATTTTCCCTTTCTTTATCAATTTCTTGGCCCTCCTTTGCTGAATTCTAAAATCCTCCCAATCCTCAGGCTTACTACTCTTTTTGGCAACATTATAAGCCTCTTCTTTTGATCTAATACTATCTTTAACTTCTCGTTAGCCACGGTTGGACCACTTTTCCTGTGGAGTTTTTGTGCCTTAATGGAATGTATATTTGTTGTAAATTATGTATTAATTCTTTAAATGCTAGCCATTGCTTGTCTACCGTCATACTTTTTAATGTAGTTTCCCAATCTACCTTAGCCAACTCGCCCCTCATACCTACGTAGTTTGCTTTGTTTAGATTTAAGACCTTAGTTTTGGATTTATTGAAATCACTTTCAAACTCAATATAAAATTCTATCATGTTATGGTCACTCTTCCCTAAAGGCTCCTTTACTACAAGGTTATTAATTAACCCTTTCTCATTGCACAATACTAGATCTAAAATAGCCTGTTCCCTGGTTGGTTCCTCAACATACTGATCTAGAAAACTATCTTGCATACATTCCATGAATTCGTCCTCTGCACTATTACTGCAAATTTGGTTTGCCCAGTCTATATGTAGATTAAAGTCCCACATGATTACTGTATTACCCTTGTTACATGCGCCTCTAATTTCCTGATTTATACTCTGCCCTACTCTTGTTTGGGGGCCTATAAACAACTCCCACCAATGTTTTCTGTACCCTTGAAGTTTTGATGAAAGGTCATCGACCTGAAACATTAACTCTGTTTCTCTCTCCACAGATGCTACCTGACAATCTGTTTTTGTTACGTTGATTGAGGGACAAATATTGGCCAGGACACCATGGATAACTCCCCTGCTCTTCTTCGAAATAGTGCCATGGGATCTTCCACCTCAGAGAGCAGACAGAGCCTCGGTTTAACGTAAGATGGTACCTCCGACAGTGCAGTACTCCCTCAGAGTGTCATCCTAGGTTTTTGCGCTCAAGTCTCTGGAGTGGGGCCCGATCTACTAGTTTAACCTGAGGCACGAGCGGAGCCTTTCCTGCCAGGTCAAACCTGTGGGTATTCCACTGAGCCCCATGAGGAAACCATGGGGCATCCCCCCAGCAATGAGCCTTCCTCCCTGCCCCCCTGACCGGGATTCCCCTGCTGGAGCACTTACCTTGTACCAGGGACCGTACCCGAGTCCCCTGCGACGGCCTCCTGCTGCCAGTTTTAACAGCCAGGTAGCAGCTTCCCAGCCACTTTGGTGCCAAGCAGCATGTTAATGAGGTCTGCCCATTAAAATCGGCAGAGGCTGCCTGCTTCTGCTCCTGGTCGTGCGCTTTGCCGTTTTCCTGCCTGGGAGTTAAAATCATGCCCAGTCTGATGCAGCACTATCTGGCATGCAGCTGAAGACAACTGGTGACAACAGCCATTTTAATTACAACTCACTTCAGTAGGAAAAGCTTAATCAAATATTGTATGGCTGCAAACAACAGCATAATGAAATGTTCCTCATCAGACCAGATTGCAGTATAGTTCACTACATCCCCATCATCCATCAAACCTTTCCTTTGCCGGATTTACCCTTCCCAACACTGTTGCTAGCCTTCAGGTCAATGTTTTCTTGCATACACCCATTGCTATCCTTCTACACAATACTTGTTCTTACATCAACAAAAATAAAACAACAACAACAACAACTTGCATTTTATATAGCGCCTTTAATGTTGTAAAACGTCCCAAGGCGGTTCCAGGAGCGTTATCAAATTTAACACCAAGCCATATAAGGAAATAGAAAAACAAAACACACACAAGCAATTTTTGAGACGTCGACATGGGTAGTATTGCAGTACAGCATAAAATATTTTTAACCTGAAAATTCATTTCAAAAAATGAGGCTCTTGTAGTCTGATTTCCCCCCATTGTGATTGCATCAAATGGTGCTACACTGTCTCAAAGTAATGTACACAGAACAGTTTTTTTAAAGTGATTTCACCACTTAATATATCATACAGGGGAATGACTAATGGCCCAGTTACACTGCACTTCTTGTGTCGAAGCACATGTTTTGTGTTAAAACTTAATCTATCACACGGGAGTTGTCGAATGGACAGTGCTTTGAATTCTGACAAGGAGTGCAGGGCCATCTCAAAAGGAAAGTCTCACAGCCTCCAGCTTCACAACTGCTACAGTATCACTACAATCTTTGGAAAGTGAACTTTTGGAAGTTCTAGGCAGTCCAACTTCATACAGTACTTCAATTTCTTTGTTTCAGCGAAGAGAACACTTCTTTATGAACATTAGAAAGTTAATAGGCATTGGGTGCTTGTGTCAGTGTGTGTTCAAGGTCTACTATCGCAAGCCAGAGAGTGACAGTGGCATAACTTCGGTATCACCCGAACCAAATTCCTCTCTAACCTGTAGAGTGTAACAGCGCTATAGCTTTATCTCATTTTAAGCTTACATTGGTTAACTTCCCACCTTAGAAACTGTACATGATTGAACATTACTCCACAGTGCTTTCACAACATTAAACCTAACATTCAAACTCAGCACAGATTAATTGAAACTTTTCCAACTTTACAGAGGAATTAGCTGATCAAAGATAGCACTGTTTTTCTAAAGCCACAATAGTTCCCTGAACTTTTTTTCAGATCGAAAAAAAACTATGCTCATTCAGCAACACATCTGGGGTCCAAAGCACTGAAACCAGTGCCATATGGTTTCAAACCTGAACAGCTTTGATGCCTAAAAATGAATAATATATTTATAGCAAACCTGACCAGGAGCTTCTCCACAGTAAGTGAAAATGCAAAATAAGGCAGAAAATTAAAGACATCCAAACAATTCTTTTAAAAAATATTCTTGTCTGTTTCTGCAGGACCAGCTCCCATAACAAAAACACTGATGCTAGCTGAAATCAAATAATAAACACGTTTGATTGAAAAAAGCACAATTTAAGTGAAGATGAACAGATGTACATTTTGATGTATATTACATGATGGTGCATCAGCACGAAAAATTTCCATAAATGATTAATGCACAGTTTAAATAAATAAATCACCACCAGCTAACATCCACAGGAGAACCTTGAAGGAATTTCAATTTTTGCTCCGGCCATTAAGTCAATCAGTGCCACAGAATGAATTTCATTACTCAACATGGGATGCAACAACAACAACTTGTATTTATATAGCACCTTTAACGTAGTAAAACATTCCAAGGCGCTTCACAGGAGTATTATAAGACAAAAAATTTGACACCGAGCCACATAAGGAGAAATTAGGGCAGATGACCAAAAGAGGTAGGTTTTAAGGAGCGTCTTAAAGGAGGAAAGAGAAGTAGCGAGGTGGAGAGATTTAGACAGGGAATTCCAGAGCTTAGGGCCTAGGCAACAGAAGGCACGGCCACCAATGGTTGAGCGATTATAATCAGGGATGCTCAAGAGGGCAGAATTAGAGGAGCGCAGTGGGGCTGAAGGAGATTACAGAGATAGGGAGGGGCGAGGCCATGGAGGGATTTGAGAACAAGGATGAGAATTTTGAAATTGAGGCATTGCTTAATCGGGAGCCAATGTAGGTTAGCGAGCACGGGGTAATGGGTGAACGGGACTTGGTGCGAGTTAGGACACGGGCAGCTGAGTTTTGGATGACCTTGACCTCAAGTTTATGTAGGGTAGAACGTGGGAGGCCAGCCAGGAGTGCATTGGAATAATCAAGTCAAGAGGTAACAAAGGCATGGATGAGGATTTCAGCAGCGGGTGGAGACGGGCGATGTTACGGAGGTGGAAATAGGCGGTCTTAGTTATGCTGCGGATATGTGGTTGGAAGCTCATTTCAGGGTCAAATATGACACCAAGGTTGCGAACAGTGTGGTTCAGCCTCAGAAAGATGTTAGGGAGAGGGATGGAGTCAGTGGCGAGGGAACGGAGTTTGTGGCAGGGGCCGAAAACAATGGCTTTGGTCTTCCCAATATTTAATTGGTGAAAATTTCTGCTCATCCAGTATTGGATGTCGGACAAGCAGTCTGACAATTGAAAGAAAACAGCACTGCTAGCATTCTGCGCTTTGTGAAGTCATATGTCCGGAGCATCAATTTGCAGGTATAACTGTGGGATGTGGTTTTGCACTGGACAACAATATTATAGAACTCAGCCTCTCTTTGCATTGGGGGAACAAAATACTTGGCTGCATATAGTGACACCACTGTTCCTGGCCAGAATGGAGATGATTGGGTAGCTGCACTGTCAATCACTACTGTAAGTGACTGTGGGATTGATTTTACGTAGATAACTATCCCCCACTCACTGCATTTTGCTGGAGAAATAATCAATTTGTATTATGTAACTATCCTCCAATCAAGGCACTTTGCTGGAAAAATCACCCAGCTTTTATCGGGAGATTTTGCTGTAGTCTCATCATGAGTTCTGTTTGCTGTAACTCGTAGAGACGCTTTAGACTCTGTAGATTGTTTGGTGTAGTGCGCTGTTTAAATAGACTCTGTTTGCTGAGTAAATAGACTTTGTTTGCTGTAAAATAGACTGTTGTGAGTTCTGCCATAAGTCCTGCCCTGCCACCACATCATTGGCTGACACAGTGCTGTCAATAGACACTATGGGGGAAAAACTTAAGATATAATAACTGCTACCGGTGTTTACCACAAGATTTAAAGGAAAGGCCAGGAATCTGCAAAACAAGGCAGGGAAACAAATAGGTAAAAAAAAAAGTGCCTTTCATGACCGCTGGACATCCCAAAGCACTTTACAGCCAAAGTACTTTATTTTGAAGTGTAGTCACTGTTGTAATGTAGGAAACGCGGCAGCCAATTTGCGCACAACAAGCTCCCACAAATGTAATAATAACCAGATAATCTGTTTTAGTGATGTTGATTGAGGAATAAATATTGGCCAGGGCACTGGGGATAACTCCCCTGCTCTTCGAAATAGTGCCGTCGGATCTTTTACGTCCATCAGTTTAACGTCTCATCCAAAAGACAGCACCTCCGACAGTGCAGCACTTCCTCGGTGTCAGCCTAGATTTTTGCGCTCAAGTCTCTGGAGTGGGGCTTGAACCCACAACCTTCTGACTCAGGAGGCAAGGGTGCTACCAACTGAGCCACAGCTGACACTGAGAAAAATGCAACAGAAGGAACAAATTAACTAACAATGACAAAAAAAAGTAGCAGAAAAAAGCCAGTCAAAGATAATTAAGTTGGCAATTTGTCTCGTACCCCTCAACATTGGAATTCTTCAGCAGTCGGAGTGAAATACAGCTCTTGGCTTTTCTATAACAAGCACTGCGTGAGTTGTGGAAAGTAATGCCATATGGCATTTTTCAGAGCCATACCGTAAATGAAAAAGCTACATGCTTACGCAATATCTCATATTATTTTACACAATTTCACACCAAAAGTAAAAAATAACCCTACCGTATGAAATGTTGTTCCTGGAATTTTAAACAAAGTCCAGCTGTTTCTCATACTGCGCTCCATATTATTTCCACTAGTCTATTGCAAAATCTGCCTCAAGATATTAAAATTATCCATTCATAATGTACAGTAGTTTATACAATAAATTTCAGAATAGTTTATGTTTCTCATTAAGTTATGACAATATTGGCAGTCTCTCTCAGTGATAATAAGGATGACTGATTAAGTGGCAAATCCACTCTGATGCAGAAGTCAGTGCTCAACCAGGAGTAAAGTGGTTGCCGCTCAGACCAATGTCCCATAATAAATGAAAACATTAGATCAAAAATAAAGTCTGAGGTGGAGGCATACAAGAAAATTCTAGCTTGTAAACCAAGAGAAATACCCAAATCATGCAAGAGAAACAGAAAAGTGGGCCAAAAATGTGTACAAAAAGACCAGTGTTCAAGAATTATACTAAAAGCCTGTTTTAGCACATAAAAAGCAAGAGGAGAGTCAAAGAAGATGTGGACCATGAATGGACAAAGAAGGCAAGTTTATAGTACAGAATAAAGGAATGGCAGAGACACTAACAAATATAGTGAAGGAAGGGCTGCAGGAGTTCAGTCTGTTCAAGGCCCACTCCAGAGACTAGAGCACATAATCTAGGCTGACACCATAATGCAGAACTGAGGGAGTGCTGCACTGTTGGAGGTGCCGACCTAGCACTACGGTAGCACCCATATTTGAGCACTCCCCTCCCCCCCCGTCACCGAGTAGGATAACTGTCCTATGCAAGAACAGTAGGGTCCAAGGAGTCCCCGATATTGGGCTTCAGATGTCATTCAAATAGAAACGATGCTTTGGGAGGAGGCCATGCTTTGGAGGGGTGGTGATGGTGGGGGCATGGTGGTGGTGGTGGTGGGGGGGTGGTGGTGGTGGGGGGGGTGGTGGTGGTGGGGGGGGTAGTGGTGGTGGGGGGGTTGGGGCGGAAAGGGATTGGAGGTCAAGGTCAGAACCAGAGCCTGGAGGTCGGGCATCTTGTGGCCTGGAGCGGCAGCGATCAGGATGGTGCTTTAAAAGGTAAGGAACTTACCATTTTTATTGCAGGCATTCTGCAGGGTTGGTTTCCCCGAGTGCAGCCTGTCTCAAAGCAAACCAATGTTGCAGCGGGAATCTGAGGAAGGCGTTTAGGACCATATTTGCACATCCAAAAGGACTAATGCCTGCTTCAGGCATGGGTCAAGGATGCCTCATTTGTCCTTACCCAATATGGTTGGCATTGCACTTCTGGTCGGAAGTGTACGTACGCTCCCCGCCCGCCACTTTGGGTACTTAGGAGGCATCGTAGCACTGAAAAATGGACCTTACGCGACCCAATTTCTAGGCCACCGTCTTTTGAATGAGACATTAAACTGAGGCCCCATCAGTCCTCTCAGATGGATGTAAAAGATCCCATGGCACTATTCATTGAACAGCAGGACAAGTATCCCAGTGTCCTGCCCAACATTTATTGCTCGACCAACATCGCTAAACAAAAATTATCTGGTTATCTATTTCACTTCTGTTAGTGAGACCTTGCTGTGTGCAAATTGGCAGCCATGTTCTCCTACATTACAACAGTGACAAAAGTTCAGAAGTATGTCACTGGTTGTGAACCACTTTCGAACATTCAGAGGACATGAAAGGTTGTAGATAAATGCAAGTTCTTTCTTCTTTATGGCAATGTGTTGTGCTCAGATTGGCTGTCATGTTTTTGGCACCCTAATATAGAAAGGTTATCGAAGCCAAGGAAGAGCTCCTAAGCAAATCATTCGGATGATACACTTATAATGAGACACTTGAAAAACTGCTACTGCATGTGCCAGAGCAGATAAGGTTAATGTGGGGTCTAACAGAAGTGTTGAAAGAGTTTGAGACGATTACTAGTGGAAAATTATTTTTACAGGTCGGTGAATTAGGAGACATTTTTAGGACTCCTCATGGAAGCATACAGGTGGAGGTGAGCAGAACTATTTTCATCCTAAGGTTTATCAGAATATAAAATACAGTGCCACAAGTGACTACTGAAGTTCAGTCAACCATAACATTTAAAAATGGAACAGTTAAATAAGAAAAATATTCAAGTGTATTGGGAAAGAGCAGGGAAACGGGATCAGAGTAGATAGCACTGATGCAGAGCTAGCAACGGCACAAGTACGATTCAGCTGAATGGCCTTTTGCGCTGACATTTTTATGATCTTCTGAGCTTGGGGTGAAGACGTGCTATTGGGACAGTGCCATTTTAATGTGTCTTTAATTCATGCTGCACCTAACATAAAAGTACTCATTTTAATATTTGGCGTAAATTTTCCCTTTAGTTTTAGACTTCCCTGATAAAGAAGTAAACTCATACAGTAACTAATGCTGCTGTCGTAACACAGAAAAATGTTGATAGAAATTAGAGAGCACACAGCTGTCTCCTAGGAGATGCTTGACATGCAATATTATGCTACGTAAATTACGACTATAATTTATATCCATGCTAGGTAGTTTGAGGATAATAAAACAGAACACAATTTGCATGTATCAGCACCAAACCATGTAGCTGTTAATGTGTCTCTGAATATGTGCGTTCAGAAATGCTCAGCAGAGCAGTCAAAATTCACCAGGCTCGCCAAAGAAAGGAGTCATGAAGTAAGAATACTCCAATCCCCGGATTCGTCATTTACCAAATATTACAGTATATTATTAAAAGTGGTATGGGTACGGTAATATACTGGTTATGACGCTAGATGAGTAACCCAGAGCTTGTGAGCTGTAAAAAATATCGCATCTGGTTAATAAGGATGATATTTATCAGATTAATGTTTGCAAATACAAGGTTTGGCAAACACTGTTACAGGTGGTGAAATCGGCACTGCTTGTATGCAACATGTCCAGCAAAAAGACAGCACCTCTTTAAAACTAGAGGAGTTAGGGAGGCTGTCACATTAAGTAATGCCCGAGTAAGTTGAAAAAAAAATTAACATTACACAAGTCCTAGATTTTCTAAAAGGCATCTGCACTGCAAAGATCACAGCAATGCATTTCAAAATATTGGCCCGGATTTTGCGGTGGGTATGGCGGTGTACTCCGAGTACGCCACCATACCTCCTTTGAAATCCACCGCTAGTTCGGGGTTTCTGCACGCGCTTACGCATGCACAAAAACCGGAAGTTGCAGTCTGTCAACATATTCATTGACAGGCCATCCGCACAGCCCACACAAAAGCAATTGCTGGCACAGAGTTGGGCTCTTTGCCCACTGACTGGCCAGCAATTACATACGGAAGTGTTACGGTTGATGCAAACAGGCACAGAGGAAGCACAAGGGGATACCTCAGGCATGTATTAAACATTCTCAAATCGGAAATCATACACATACACTGTATCAAATGAGTTTTTCAATGTTTCTGCAAATATAAGAATTTTAATGATGTCAAAAATTATCAAAAAATTAAATTTTTAGTGAATTTGGTGGAATGAAGCTAATTAGGAATTCAATTCCAATCCTGTAAATTGTAATTAAATCTGATTTCGGGATTGCATTAAATCTGATTATGGGATTCCCTTCGCAAATTATTATAATCGAATTCAGTTTTGTGATTGAAGGAACAGGCCCACGTGATCCCAGGTACACTTCCGCACAAGCTGCGTTCCTGGGATCCGTGGGCCATTACACTGCCCTCCGCCTTGCAGCATCAGACCACAAGTTTTTGCAGGAGGGCCGCCATCAGGTAGGTGCGTATTCCTTTCGCAGATCGGAGGCGTACTCCGGAGGTACGCCTCTGACCGTAATTTTTGGCCTATTATGCGAACATAGGAACAGGAGTAGGCCCATAGGCCATTCAGCCCCTCAAGTCTGATCCGCCATTCAATTAGATCATGGCTGATCTGTAACAATCCAAACTTATGATAACTTAAAAACTGGAAATGCATTTCATTTCATGCACTTCAGCAAGTTTTGCAATAAGGAAAAAATGGTAAGAACTGCAGTAGCCGACATTGAGCTGGACAAAGCAACAAGCTAATTACTTATGTTCTTTTGCAAAGTCACAGAGGCAACAAAAATGGGGAGTATTCAAAATACAATAGGATGCCACACTGGGAGAGTTAATGTCCTGGTTCAGTGGGTCATGTGCCTTTTCTTATATTGCTTTACTTTCTATGTGGAGGACCCCCATGAACAGCAGCGACTTGCACTTGTACACAACCTTCAATGCAGTGAGTATATTAATCACTTCCCAAAAGAGGAGCTGACACCAAGCAGTTGGAGATTACAATAGTATAGCAATAGGAGAATAATTAGGGGAGGTGACCGAAGAGATAAATTTTGTGGCGGCTTTTGAAGATGAGAGGATACGTACCAGGACAGAGGGATTTAGGAGAAGGGTTCTAGAGAGTAGGTTCAAGACAACTGGAAAAGAGATGCACAGGAGGCCAGTGTCAGAAATGGGGGTCGAGGTGGGGGAAACATGGACTGGGACAGAGCTGGAAGAGCTTACAAGTGTGGGGCAAGTCTATGGCAGGATTTGTAAACATGAACAAAAAATTCAATGCGGCGGGGAAGTTGAGCTGTCAATGGTGTATAGCAAGAACAGGTGTGATGGACAAGTGGGATTTAGTGTAGGACAAGTTACAGGTGTTAGAATTTGACACGTTGGAATTTACGCAGAATGGAGCTTGGGAGGTCGACAAGGAGACCATTGGAGAACTCTGGAGACAACAAAAGCATGGATAGTTACAGTGCCATAAGGCTGGAGTGGGTAGTAGACATTTTCTCTTCCCCCAAAAGGCGGTGGATGCTAGGACAATTGAAGCTTTCAAAACCAAGATAGATAGATTTTTGTTTGGTAAGGGTATCAAAGGATATGGAACAAAGGCGGGAAAATAGATTTACGGTGCAGATCAGTCATGATCTCATTGAATGGCGGAGCAGGCCCAAAGGGCTGAATGGCCTACTCCTGTTCCTGTGAGATGTTCCAGAGGTGGAAGTAAGCAGTCTTGTTGATAGAAGACAAACTGCATATGTGTCCATATGTCCATACCATGACTTACCCTGCAAAACCTGCCCTCAAAGCCCAAGCAACTCGGCTTCGCATTTGAATTTTGTGGGCCTGGTAGGGATTAAGTTATCAACTCAAGGTGTGGAGTTTTTTGTGAGAACTTTAGGCTTATCAATATTAAGTTGGGGAAAGTTGTGCTTTCATGCTAACTACTTGGCCGTAGTGTGGTGTATATTAAATAAAGGGCAGTAGCAGAAAGATAGAGCAGGGTGTTGGCAGCATACAAGGGTGCGGGGAAGCTGACCCCATGCTTACAGATAGTATTAGTGATGGACAAAACATGGGTGGGGCCAAGGATGGAACAATGGGTACTCCAGAAATGCCAATGAAGAGATGCCATTGCAGTACATGTACTGGTTAAATTGGGCAGGTAGGAATGCAACCAAGCGAGGGTGGTGTCAGAGGCAAGGTCGAGAGGATGAAATGATGGAGGCAGAGGATGGACTAGTCGACATGTCAAAAGCAGTAGAGAGATCAGGAAGGAAAAGGATGGATTCCCTATAGCTGAGATAGCATTGGTACCTTTGACTTTGACCGTGACCATGGCAGAAACTAGATCAAAGGGATTAAAATATGTAACGCTTGGAGTTTTGAGTGTAGAGCTGGATGGCGAAGATGCATTCAAAGGCCTTAAAGAGGAAAGGCAGCTGGTGGGCTTTGAGTAGAAATATTGGCACACTCCTGAGGATGCCCTGCAATTATCTATTCACTCTTGGGAACCCCCTGCAAATATGAGCACAGTTCCCGAGATCCCCTGTCTTAACTTCCAGAAGAGTCAAATACCTAAAGGAAAACAATACTATTATGAGAGATGAAGTTTTTATTACTATACAGCAACAAAATAACATGCTGGTAAATGATAAATAAAAATTATAGCAGGCAGAGGTATCGGGTTATTGTGCTCACACTGTGCAGTATACTGAGCCCAGATAGCTGTGAATTTTGCAAACCCTCTTTGGTCCAAAACTCCTGGTTTGGAAAACTATGATGTAAGGTTAAGGGGAGATTTCATTGAGGTGTTCAAAATTATGCAGGGTTTTGGCAGAGTAAATAAGAAGAAATGTTTTCCACTGGCAAAAGGGTCAGTAACCAGGGGACACAGATTTAAGGTAACTGGCAAAAGAACCAGTGGGAAGATGAGGAGAATAGGTTTTTTTTACACAGCGAGTTGTTGTGATCTGGAATGCACTGCCTGAAAGGGTAGTTGAAGCAGATTTTTTTTTAATTCGTTCACGGTTATGTGGGCATCGCTGGGAAGGCCAGCATTTATTGCCCATCCCTAGTTGCCCTTGAGAAGGTGAGCCACCTCCTTGAGCCACTGCAGTCCGAGTGGTGAAGGTACTCCCACAGTGCTGTTAGGTAGGGAGTTCCAGGATTTTGATCCAGCGACGATGACGGAACCATGGCAGGATGGTGTGTGACATGGAGGGGAACTTGGAGGTGGTGGTGTTCCCATGCGCCTGCTGCTCTTGTCCTTCTAGGTGGAAGAGGTCGCGGGTTTGGGAGGTGCTGCTGAAGAAGCCTTGGCGAGTTGCTGCAGTGCATCGTGTAGATGATATACACTGCAGCCACGGTACGCCGGTGGTAGAGGGAGTGAATTTTTAAGGTAGTGGATGGGGTGCCAATCAAGTGGGCTGCTTTGTCTTGGATGGTGTCGAGCTTCTTGAGTGTTGTTGGAGCTCCACTCATCCAGGCAAGTGGAGAATATTCCATCACACTCCTGACTTGTGCCTTGTAGATGGTGGAAAGACTTTGGGGAGTCAGGAGGTGAGGCACTCGCCGCAAATACCCAGCCTCTGACCTGCTCTTGTTGCCACAGTATTTATGTGGCTAGTCCAGTTAAGTTTCTGGTCAATGGTGACCCCCCCAGGATATTGATGGTGGGGTATTCGGCGATGGTAATGCCGTTGAATGTCAAGGGGCGGTGGTTAGATGCTTGCTTGTTGGAGATAGTCATTGCCTGGCACTTGTGTGGTGCAAATGTTAGCTGCCACTTATCAGCCCAAGCCTGCATGTCGTCCAGGTCTTGCTGCATGCACGCATGGACTGCTTCAGTATCTGAGGAGTTGCGAATGGCAATAGTAACTTCCAAAAGGGAATTAGACGTATACGTCATAGAATCACAGAATCATAGAAAGTTACAGCACGGAAGGAGGCTATTTCGGCCCACCGTGTCTGTGCCGGCCAACAAAGAGCTATCCAGCCTAATCCCACTTCCCAGCTCTTGGTCCGTAGCCCTGCAGGTTAGAGCATCCCAAGTGCACATCCAAGTACTTTTTAAATGTGGTTAGGGTTCCTGCCTCTACCACCCTTTCAGGCAGTGAGTTCCAGACCCCCACAACCCTCTGGGTGAAGAAATTTCCCCTCAAATCCCTTCTAAACCTTCCACCAATTACTTTAAATCTGTGCCCCCTGGTTTTTGACCCCTCTGCTAAGGGAAATAGGTCCTTTCTATCTACTTTATCTGTGCCCCTCATAATTTTATACACCTCAATAAGGTCTCCCCTCAGCCTTCTCTGTTCCAAGGAAAACAGACCCAGCCTATCCAGTCTTTCCTCATAGCTAAGATTCTCTACTCCCGGCAACATCCTTGTAAATCTCCTCTGTACCCTCTCTAGTGCAATCACATCTTTCCTGTAATGTGGTGACCAGAACTGTACACAGTACTCCAGCTGAGGCCTAACTATACAGCTGAAGCATAACCCCCCTGCTCTTGTATTCTATGCCACGGCTAATAAAGGCAAGCATTCCGTATGCCTTCTTAACCACCTTATCTACCTGGCCTGCTACCTTCGGGGATCTGTGGACATGCACTCTAAGGTCTCTTTGTTCCTCTACACTTCTCAGTGTCCTACTTGAAAAGGAAAACTTTGCAGTGTTATGGGGAAAGAGCAGGGGAGTGGGACTAATTGGAGAGCTCTTTCAAAGAATCGCACAGGCACGATGGGCGAATAACCTCCTTCTGTGCTGTTTTATTCTATGAAGGCTCAGTACAAATCTCCTAAGAGATAACCCATGCCTGTGCACTATACAATGCACCACAGAGTAATATGATGCGGACTGATGATTGCTGGAGGGAAACTTAACATAAGCAGAAAATGAAAGGAATACAAGGACACGGAAATGACAGGATAATAGCCTCAAAAAAATAAAGCAATTTGGATTGCAGGTTTGGAAGGCACCACCACTGCTGAAAAGGCAGGCATGGGATGATCAAACGTTGGGGATCTTCCAATGATACAGTAGAACAAAGATGGGTGTTTAAAAGCAACAAGGTGTGCTTTCCATGAGACTTTCCCCTTTCCATCCCCGGGGGAAAAGCTAGCCTCTGTTCTGTGCCTCGCACACAGTACAACAGAAGCTGGGACTCAGTGTGGACGGCTCAAACCCATATCCTTCCACCAGAGGACGTAGCACGCTGGAGCTCCAGTATGTTGTACAGCTGCTGTGTTGTCTTTAAAAAATGGAAGTCCTTTGTAGGAATCCTTGATTTCACTGTACAATTCCTTATTTCGGTTTTCTAACTGCAAAGTACTGTAAACAGTTATTTCTAAACAAAGAAGGGATGAAAACCAGCATCACATGCTTCAGAAAACGAGTCAAAGAATATCTGCTATCTGTAATTATTTTGGTCACAAGTAGAATGTAGATAACATTATAACTGGTGAGCAACTTGCTATTTGTTAAAGAAAAATCTCAGACCACCAGCAGCAGCAGGCTATATTTGCATAACCAATGTTCCACAATTTCAAAGAAAAGAATGCAATAATAAAGTACTCAAATAAATTCATGAGTTGAGCTGAAGAATTCCCAAGATTGAGTCATTATTCAGCAAAGAAAAGCTGCAAATATGGGTACTCCACTTAATTTGTAACTTTGAAAGGGCTCTGATTTTATCTCACAGTTTTACCTCACCCCAAAAAATGTTTGACAGTAAACTTAAATGACTGATTATAAAAGGCGACCTGAATAAATGCAGAAATAATTTCCTAATTTACAGTAGTCGGAATAATAATTAATCTTGGCACAGTTTGAGCACCTGCATCTCTAAACTCATGAGCAAACCACTCACACACCTCCGGGCTACCTTTGTCATCAATGTATTGCACTCAATGTAGACTCCACAAAGTCATTTGGAACTGAGCAGCAGCAACAACAACAACTTGTATTTATACAAGTCCAGCCGTTAAGACAATCAGTGCCACACAATGAATTTCATTACTCAACATGAGATGCAACAACAACAACTTGTATTTATATAGCGCCTTTAGCGTAGTAAAACGTCCCAAGGCACTTCACAGGAGTATTATAAGATAAAAATTTGACACCGAGCCACATAAGGATAAATTAGGGCAGATGACCAAAAGAGGTAGGTTTTAAGAAGCGTCTTAAAGGAGGAAAGAGAGGCGGAGAGGTTTAGGCAGGGAATTCCAGAGCTTAGGGCCTAGGCAACAGAAGGCACGGCCACCAATGGTTGAGCGATTATAATCAGGGATGCTCAAGAGGGCAGAATTAGAGGAGCACAGATATCTCGAGGGGTTGTGGGTCTGGAAGAGATTAGAGATTGGGAGGGGCGAGGCCATGGAGGGATTTGAAAACAAGGATGAGAATTTTTAAAATAAGGGCGTTGCTTAACCGGGAGCCAATGTAGGTCAGCGAGCACAGGGGTGATGGGTGAACTGGACTTGGTGCGAGTTAGGAAACGGGCAGCAGAGTTTTGGATGACCTCAAGTTTACATAGAGTAGACTGTGGGAGGCCAGCCAGGAGTGCGTTGGAACAGTCAAGTCTAGAGGTAACAAAGGCATGGATGAGGGTTTCAGCAGATGAGCTGAGAAGGGGCAGAATCGGACAGAGTTACGGAGGTGGAAATAGGCGGTCTTAGTTATGGCACGGATATATGGTCGGAAGCTCAGTTCAAGGTCAAATATGACACCAATGTTGCGAACAGTCTGGTTCAGCCTCAGACAGATGCTAGGGAGAGGGATGGAGTCAGTGCCTAGGTAACGGAGTTTGTGGCAGGGACCACCACAAACTGGTGGCATAGACCAACTTATCCTCAAATGTTTCCCTTCAACCCCCATGGCACTTTAAAAAAAGTTATTTGGAAATCATAGAAATAAAATGTTGACGAATGTTATTACATACAAGGAGAGTTTGCTGCTGCACATTGCTCTACACTTGAAAGCTCAATGGAGGAAAGGCAATTCTACTTGATGATACCCTCAAAATACATATTAACATCTATCCAGTTGTAATCAAAGTTACTTGCTGCTGTTTGAACCTGTGCAACCAGTTTCAGAAGCTGCAGACATCCAGAAGGGCAAGATGGTGATTCAAAGCGTAACTGAAACTGTGATCGAAAAGCAATACAGGAAACTTTCGATTTACCGGAAATCTCGGTTAACCGGCAAAATTCAGGAGTAGGTTCTGGTAAGTTTTACTTCATATTGTACTTGTCTTCCTCGATCTGTTGCTGTGCAAGGGTGTGGCTGCAGCTGTTGCTAAGCTACAGAGACGCTTGGAACTTGTGGCCATTGTTCTGAACCTGTTGCTAAGCAACAGGGTTTGTTGCTTTATACGGAGCTCTCATCTCTCCGTATCTTTTACGATAGCTTTCGGTTATCCGGAATTTTTGATGAACTGGCACCACGTCGGTCCCGTCAGTGCCGGATAAAAAAAAGTTTCCTGTAATGCATTGCAGCAAAGAACTGAGGCAGCAGTTTGTTTGATTGATTTAGCTGTTCTCAGTTTCCCAATGCTGTGCAAGTGGCTTCCTAGTATTACTTCGATGATCACAAGTCACTTCCATTTTCAATCATTCTGCAACAGAACCGGTTGGCAACAGCGGCTCAAGTTAGTGGTGCTGTAGGGCCTGAAAGAGCTAACTATGATTTGCTGTCCGCATTTAAATTCATGGAACGGATTTTTTAAAAAGCTTATCCTCAAGGTGTCCACACGCTGTGAAACATTTATAAAATCTGCAGAAAGCATCCAGCGTTAGTAATTGGTACATTACTATGTGAAAAGCAGTTGGCCAGACATAACATTTTACACCATCATCTACCAAGACAGCAGCAAACCCAAGTTGTTTTATTTTTTTGAACTTCATTTTGCTGATGTCAGTGTAGAAAATAATGCACCATGGAGTCATACACTCACCACAGAAGGAGTAATTTCACCTGCTGCATACAAGGTACTTCACAAAGAAAAAAGATGTTAGAGGGTCATGCAGGCTGCTCCTGGGACCCTTGTGGGATAGATCATTGGGTTGCAGAAGCTTGGAAGCAGGTCAACAACTCCTCCTGTAGTGTTGGATAACCATGGGAGTAAATAAATAGGACAAAAAAGTGATGGAAGGCATCAATGGATAACCCTATTTACTTGGTCCAACCAAGGACTTGTTTCACTGTATTCAACGACTATCACTTTTTTGCTGCATATCAAAGCATTCCTGTCCCATCTTAGTAAAGAATTACAAAAAAAAGCCACAAATCAAAATCACTACAGCTCACATTTTCCTTTTTGCCATATTCTTATATTGGCATAATTCCAGTTATTTCTGCTCAACAAAGATAATGGGGGGGATTTTAACTCAGGTATGGGATGGTGTCGTGTTATCTGAATTTCGTGTTTCCCACACGAATCTAAATGGATGTGGGAGATTGATGCAATTTTAACTTAATTGGCCAATTGATTTCCAACGTGTGGGAAGCCTTTGCAAATGGGTTTTTCATGACTGAAAGTCCCCTCCGATGACATCATCATTGCTGCTGCATTTAAGGTCCACAGCAAGCCTTGCTTCTTCTGCAGACTGCCAAGCTTCTTGACTATGCAGTGTGAGGGAGCTGCAGCAAATATGACAAGCGGGAGGGCCAGATCAGCTCCTCGCTTTGACGAGGTGGCACTGCAGGCATTAGTGGATGGGGCTAGGGCCAACAGGAAGGTGCTCTTCCCTTCATCGGGGAGGAAGAGGCCTCCAACTCAGACCAAGGCAGTGTGGATGTAGGTGGCTGAGGAGGTCAACTCCTTGGGAGTCACCCGCAGAACCTGGATACAGTGCAGGAAAAGATTTCGTGATCTTCAGCGCACTGGAAAAGTGAGTATGAATTTCCCATCAGCCTCAATCTCATCTCCATTGCCTTTCCTCACCAGCATTCAGCTTTAGCAATCTCTTCCTCCACATCCCACTTGACACTGACATCCATGCACCCTTACCCATTCCCTCTCTCTCTATGCTCACATTCACATAACTATTCCACCATGCAGCCCTCACACTCCCTATCACTCTGATGCTTTGAACACAACTGACAACACACAGGGAGGGCCCTTGGTCTTGCAACCTCACTCCATCTTTGTCTCCTTCTAAGTAACTATGCTATGCCATCTCTACACTCACTCCTTCATTCTCACTCAACCTCCACTTGTCTCCCTCATTGCAGGAAAAAGAGAGCTCACAACAAAAGAAAGTGAGCCAGGGCAGGAGGAGGGACAGCCTCAATAGCCCACCTGACCCCCTGGGAGGAGGCCATCCTGGAAATTATGGGAATAGAGGATGATTCGCGCGTGGGGGATGGACAGACGGGTGTAACACAGCAAGCTGGTGACAGAAAAGTTTCCCATCTCTCACTTTGACATTGCATGAGTCGCTGATAATGATTGTGAAGCTGTAACAGATGGACTTACGAGCATCTGCAAAAAGTTATGTGCATGTAGCCTTTGCATCACATCTCTGACTCTTTCCTTTACTCCCCCACAGGACCATCACAAGCATCCGTCCCCCCTAGCTAGGAAGAAGAGGCTGAGCAGCCAGACTCTTCAGAGGAAGCTGCAACCTCTGAGGGCGCAGCGTCAGCAGAATTCAGCGCACCCAGCACCAGCGCAGACACTCACACCTCGGTGGGACCTTCGGGACATACAGTAGAGTTGTCACCTGGTGTATCACAGCTCACAAGTGAGCCTCAGCAGATTGTGGAGCAGGGACAGCAGTGGAGAGTCCTAGTCGGAGGGCGCAGGACTCTGCCAGCTCAGCTCAGCTGCATGTCGACCCTCTGCCTCTGGGTCCATCCATAAGATCAGAGGTGATGGAACTCCAGGCACAGATGCAGGAGTCTCTGGCAGGTTTTGTCTCTAGGGTTGCTGCGAGTGTGGAGCGAATGGAGGAGTCCATAGCGAACATGAGCAGAGCCTTTGTGGAGTCATTGGCACATGAACGCATCACCACGGAAAGGATGGCTACGTCTGTGGAAAGGATTGCTACCTCCGTGGTAAGGCTGGCTACCGTAGAGGAGAGGATGGCTACGGTAGAGGAGAGAATGGCTACGGCCGAGGAGAGGATGGCTACGGCCATGGAGGAGCTTAGTCGCCAGGGTATGGAACACATGGTCATTGTTCAGAATAGAATGACATCTCTTGAGGAGCGATGGGCATCTATTGAACAGAGAAACCAGATCTTAATGGAAGTCCTTCTGAGTAGAACTGCCATTGCAGATATGGGTCCCCATGGCCCCCCTGATGTGCAGCAAGGTGCTCTCCAGCCACTTGCAGGCGTTGAGGGGGGCCTGACCCATGAGAGGGAGGTTGGTGGCAGACCTCAAGGAAGTGGGGGCTCCTCTCCAAGCGCTCACACTTCCATGCCACTGCAGAGCCCTCGGTCAGAGCCCCACTGGTGTCCACACCCAAGTGAGATAGACGTCTCAACCCCTGCACAGCTGCAGGAGCAGCAGACTGTTGACGAGCACTCACAGGCTCGCAACCCCAGAGGACGCTTGCCAAAGGTGTCGAGACAGGAGCAGCAGGAAAGTGAGCAAGGGGCCTCCACATCTGCTGAAGCCACAGGGGAGGCACCACGTAGGAGCACGCGCAAGAGGAAAATTCTGCACAAATAGTCACAAGGGTAGTCACTTGGGTGCAATTTTGTGTTTATTGTAAAAATGCCATCACGTCGTTATTGAACATAAAAATTCTGATGGCAAATGTTGCAGTTGTGGCGTCTGTCATTTCGCGATTGGGACTTCCACATTGAGGCCTTAGGAATACTTGCAACTGTCAGAATGGTGGTCAGAGTGCTAGGAATCCTCTGGTTCTTGGCCATTGTCAAAGCTCTGGTAACAAGCAGCGAGGCAAAAGTGTTTGATTGACGTTCCTTGCATCCCGGGCAGCAATGTTCTCGCGTAATGCTGCTGCTGGTTGATGGACCTCTGCAGGATGTTCATTTTCGCACTCCTCCTCCTCCTCCTCATCTGAGGAGGATATGTGAGGGTCCTCAGGAATCTGCAAGCCACGATGCTGTGCCATGTTGTGAAGTGCACAGCAAACCACGATGATTTTGGAGACCCTGGCTGCTGAGTACTGTAGGGCTCCACCTGATCTATCCAGGCATTTGAAGCACATCTTCAGCAAACCGATGGTTTGCTCGATAATGGATCTGGTGGAAATGTGGCTGGAATTGTAGCTCTCCTCAGCTTCGTTGGATGGTCTCCTCAACGGCGTCATTAGCCACGTCCTCAGTGGATAGCCCTTGTCTCCAAGTAGCCATCCATTAAGTTGGTCTGGCGGACTGAATAGCGGAGGCACACTAGACTGGCGCAGTATGAAGGAGTCATGGCAACTGCCAGGGTACATGGCACAAATATGCAAAATTTCCTTCTTGTGGTCACACACCAGCTGAACGTTGAGGGAGTGGAAGCCCTTGTGGTTGACAAAAATACCTGGATTGCGATGGGGTGCCCTAAGGGCCACATGTCTGCAGTCAACGACGCCCTGCACCCTTGGAAAGCCTGCCAGATGAGCTAATCCAACCGCTCGCGCCGTCACACTTGCTCGATCCCTGGTGAAATGGATGAGATTGTGCGCGAGGGCAAAGAGGGCATCGGTTACCTGCGTGATGCAAGTGTGTGCGGCCGCCTGGGAGATGCCGCTGATGTCTGCTGCTGATCCCTGGAATGAGCCTGAGGTAAAAAAGTTGATTGCGGTGGTGACTTTGACGGCCACTGTTAATGCTTGTCCACCTGGTCCTCTGGGCAGCAGGTCTTGCTGTAGCATTGCGCAGATGTCAGTCACTACCTCTCGCGAAAGTCGGAGCCGCCTTTGGCACTGCTGCTCAGACATGTTGAAGTAGCTGACCCTGCGTCTGTAGACCCTGTTTGGGGGGTATCGCCTGCGCCGATGGGCTTCCAGGCGCTGGCCCCTTCTGGCCTGTGCAGCTTCAGGTGGGTGAGCAGCAGCCTGGCGCTCCTGCTGCTGCTGCTGCTGCTGCTGTTGCTGCTGTTGTTGTTCCTGGTTCTGCTGCTGCCGCGGCTGGTGCTCAAGCTCCTCTAATGCCCAGATGGGAAGGAAATAAATGGCTCCCATGCTTCAGGTATATGCCTCCGTTGAGGAAGCGCTGAGTGAAGGTGGCGAGAGGGGTTTCCCAGGAGGTCACACTGGAGATGGGTGTGAGGCTCCATCCTTCCACAGGTGTGGTTAAGCCTTCTAAAAGTTGCCCCAGACCTGCGACCACTAAGTCCTGTCACCTGTAAATCATGGCTGATCAAATCTCCTCTTTAATAGTTGACCTGCAGTTGATAGTCAGTAATCCAATAGTGCTCCCGCCAGGTTTCACATTCATGTTTCCCACCAGGCGTGTTTCATGTGGGGAAAAGGGTTAAATTCGCAAGGGCCTTTCAAAATAGGATTATAGAGGCCATTTAGTGGTTGTTAAGGGCCTTAATGACCAGTCCCACCTGTTGCATGTGGGACGGAGTCGGGACCATCAGACACGACTGAGTTAAAATTGCTCGGAGTCAGGAACCAGGCGCGGGGGGGGTGTCCCGCCCGCTAGTTTTTTGCGATTTTAACCCCCCGTACGCCTCCAAGCCCGCCTCCATGGCTCAATGAAAATCGAGGCCACTGTGTTTTTAGACAGGAATTATCACATTGTTATTTAAAATTACTGTAGATTGTATGGTGAAAGAAAACAGGAGTCAGCAAGATTCAGTATAGAAACATAGAAACATAGAGATAGGAACAGGAGTAGGCCATTCGGCCCTTCGAGCCTGCTCCGCCATTCAATGAGATCATGGCTGATCTTCGTCTGAGATCATAGCTGATCTTACCAGTTCAGTACCCCGTCCCCGCCTTTTCTCCGTAACCCTTAATCCCCTTAGCCTTCAGAAATATATCCAATTCTCTCTTGAAAATATTTATTGAATTAGCCTTCACAGCCCTCTGTGGCAGGGAATTCCACAGGCTCACCACTCTTTGAGTGAAGAAATTCTTCCTCATCTCTGTTTTAAATGATTTGCCTGCTATTTTTAGACTGTGGCCCCTGGTTCTGTGCTCCCCGGCCATTGGAAACATTCTCTCTGAATTCAGCCTGTCCAGGCCTGCCATAATTTTATATGTTTCGATGAGATCCCCTCTCAATCTTCTAAACTCCATTTCAGCCACCTCTAATTATCTGTACAAAATACGTGGCTTGATGGAGGTAAATTTTATATATATACATATATATATATATTTCTAAAAACGGAAAATTAAATAACTTGCTTGCATCTACATTAACTATTCCACTTACCATTTTAAAACATCGCAAGCTTCTCCGAAATGAAGTTTCATTTCTGCACGTCTTTCTTCATAACTTTGAGCCATGAGTCCCAGAATCATCCTTGTATTACAGAGGTGCAAAGACCACCAATGTCCTTTCGAAGGGACAGTGCCCATAATTACATACTATATTGCAAAAGTGGCCTCAAATGATCTAATGAAAGGTTGGAATAACCTGTAATCAAGTGCCCTCAGGATACAGTCCAGCATTATTAACCTTTTTGATGCAGCTTCACACTGACTATATATTTTCAGTGAATGGTTATCACCCCAATCTTTACTTTTGTGTACATTCCATGTTCCCTGTTCCAGTATGAATATCCTTTTATTTTTCTACATTAAAACCTAGTGGCCATTCCATTGCATATCCACTTATTTGGTCCAGATCCCTTCAACTGTCATCAGTTTCACTTATATTCATTCCTTGTGAAACATGTGGCTTCTGTCACTTAAAGGAAACAAGGCATTTCTCACTCAGAATAAAACACACTTACTGTCCTGTGCCATGTGTGCACAATAATAATCAAAGATCTCTACAGAGTTTATTATGCAGTCTTTGAGAAAGTAGGTTTATGATAAATGTCTCAACATTTTGCCGTATGCTTGCCAGCATGTACATTCATCTTTACACCATTTGTTTCATTCACTGGTTAAGACAGATCATTTGTTTTTGTCTTGGGGCACTTCCAATTTCTTTGCCTAAGGTTTTAGTCTAGTTTATGTCTATTCTTAATTGTCCTGTAAAAGATCATGCAGCTAAAGATACATTATCTAAACTCTCCGCACAGCAAGTTATGGGTTACAAATCTCTTTAGACAGTTAATGAAAAGTTCCATTAAACTAAAAATGTCAAATCTCAGAATTTATTTCTCTCCTCTCCCCCCACCCCCATCTTCCATCAACCCCTTAGCCAAAAATGTACATATTCGTTCCTCCTAATGCCAAAGTACCACAAAAACAGATGCTTCACTTTCTTGGCAAATAAGGAAGAAATCATAATATTAACTGCACTTTCAACTGATTTATGTACTCTCACCCTTTACCACCCCTTCTTCAAGATACACATTCACCACCCACCACGCTAACATTTTGGAACTTCATCACTGCCTTAATCACCCCACTCCTTGAAAAGATTACCCTTGACCCCGCTGTACCGGCTAACTACCACCTAACCTCCCTTTCCTCTCTATGGTTCTGGAATTCATCATCGACACCAAATTCTGTGGTGCCCGTTTCACCATTCCCTGCAATCCAGCTTTCATCTCTCCACAGCTCTAAGACAACGCCGGTTTAAGTTACCAACGACATTCTGTGTGACTATGGTGCATCATCCCTCCTCATCCTCCTTAATTTCTCTGCATCTGCATTTTTTGATAGTCGACCTCACCATCCTCTTTCGTGATTCCATTCCTACCTCTCCCAAGGTTGACAGCACTTCTCCTGTAACAGCTTCTCCTTCCATAAGCCTCAGTTGTACACCAGAGTTCTATCCGTAGCTCCTTCTACATGTCAATCTCACACCCAGTTCATCACCAAGACTGCCTACTTCCATCGCTGAATCACTGTCCATCTCTCCACCCTCATTCACTTCCACTGCCTTTGTTACCTTCACTCAAACTCTCCAATGGTTTCCTAAACCGCCTGTGAATGTTAAAGTCATCCTCATCTTCAAATTCCTCCATGACCTAACCCCTCCTTACCTAATCAACCTCCTCCAGCTCTACGTCCTTTCACACGCCCTCCACTCTTCCAATTCTGAACATCCCCTCCCACCAGTCTAATAATGGTGCAGTGTTTTCAGCCATCTTGTCCCCACACTCTGGGGCTCCATCACTAAACCGCTTCTTCCTGCGACATATTTCCCCACCTACAAAATCCTCCTTTAGATTAGCCTTTTCAATACTACCTTCGACCACCTCCCCAAGCCAAGCTTTTTGCTGAAATCAGACCACTAACTGTGAAGTATTTTGGGACATTTTTCTGTCGTATGAATGCATGTTGTATATGAAGCACCTCAGGACGTCCCAAGAGACACGATAAGGTGCTCTCATACTTTAACAGTGCGAGCAATTTGTACCTATTGTCCAATACAATCCCAGCTTTTGGCTCCTTAATTTAATACTTTTCACTTAGACTCTCTCCGATGTTCTCCAACTTTGTCACATTTGAACTCTGCTCAGTCGCAAATGTGTTGGTGTTTGCGCCACCTCCATTTGGACACGTTAAAATAGTATTGGAATTATACCATTGCGAAGTTCTTTTACAATGATAAACTGCTGTTTGAGTAACAGCAATTAATTTTTTCAGTTGGGCAGAAGTATGGAGACAGTCTGCTGGCTGAGTTCCACAGATCCAACACACAGATTTTCTCATCTTTGATTTTTCTTATGTTCTTAAATAGAAAACCAGTGTGATGATGTCCTTCTGTTTGAGCATGCATTCATCCCTCAGTCATTGGACAGATAACCTCCCAGGGATGTCGGGGAACATAGGGTCTAATAAGAAGGAGGAATTGAATGAAATCAGTATTTGTAGGGAAATGGTGTTAGGGAAATTGACGGGATTGAAGGCCAATAAATCCCCAGGGCCTGATAATCTACATCCTAGGGTACTTAAGGAAGTGGCCCTAGAAATAGTAGATGCATTGCTGGTCATCTTCCAAAATTCTATAGACTCTGGAACAGTTCCCATGCATTGGAGGATAGCTAATGTAACCCCACTATTTAAAAAAGGTGGTAGAGAGAAAACGGGGAATTATAGACCGGTAAGTCTGACATCGGTAGTGGGGAAAATGCTAGAGTCAATTATAAAAGATGTAATAGCAGAGCACTTGGAAAACAGTGACAGGATCGGACAAAGTCAACATGGATTTACAAAAGGTAAATCATGCTTGACTAATCTACTGGAATTTTTTGAGGATGTACAGGAAACTCTCGTTTAAATGCCACCTAAATATCTGGAATTCTCTATTAACCGACAAAATTCATACTCCGAAAACAACACCTCAATAACCGGAAATGTTGCCGCGTCAGAGTCCCCCACGGTGGCCGAGTTAGTCAGTGGGGGTAGCGCTCCAAACTGCCACTACTCGGCTTCTTAGCGCTGTCGGAAGTCCGAGTCTGACTCTCCCGCGCTGCCGGTAGTCTCTTCCGATCCGCCACTTTTCTGTGTGTCTCCCGCGCTGCCGGTAGTCTCTTCCAATCTAAGCAAGCAGACATCCGGGAGATGTTTAAGAAAGCTTCCAAAAGAGATGAAGCAGTGGAACATAAAAACATAAGAAATAGGAGCAGGAGTAGGCCAATCGGCCCCTCGAGCCTGCTCCACCATTCAATAAGATCATGGCTGATCTGATCCTAACCTCAAATCTACTATCACTCTCCATCCCACCCAAACCCATGTGACCTCCCGGGAGAGGCGAAAAACCAGATAAAAAAACCCAATGGCCAATTTGGGAGAAAAAATCTGGGAAATTCCTCTCCGACCCATCTAGGCGATCGAAACTCGTCCAGGAGATCACTCTGTCCCTATATTTTCTACAGTACTTACCTTCTGTAAAGGCGATCTCCACCCCAGCCAGGAACAGGAATAAAACCATCTCCTGAAATCTAACAGAATTAGAACACAAGAAGTAGGAGCAGAACCAGGCTACACGGCCCCTGGGCCCGCTCCACTACCCACAGGGCCACGACCATTCCGAACCTCGACTTATGTCCAATTTCCTGCCCGCTCCCCGTAACCCTTAATTCCCTTTACTTCTAGGAAACTATCTATTTCTGTTTTAAATTTATTTAATGATGTAGCTTCCACAGCTTTCTGGGGCAGCAAATTCCACAAACCTACCACCCTCTGAGTGAAGAAGTTTCTCCTCATCTCAGTTTTGAAAGAGCAGCCCCTTATTCTAAGATTATGCCCCCTAGTTCTAGTTTCACCCATCATTGGGAACATCCTCACCGCATCCACCCGATGAAGCCCCTTCACAATCTTATATGTTTCAATAAGATCGCCTCTCATTCTTCTGAACTCCAATGAGTAGAGTCCCAATCTACTCAACCTCTCATCATATGTCCACCCCCTCATCCCCGGAATTAACCGAGTGAACCTTCTTTGTACTGACTCGAGCGCAAGTATGTCTTTTCTTAAGTATGGACACCAAAACTGTATGCAGTATTCCAGGTGCGGTCTCACCAATACCTTGTGCCTGAAGAATCTGTTGAAGTGCATGATCCTGATTGTTACATCGTTATGTTATCACATCGTTAAATGGAACTACTTGTTACATTGTTATATGGAACTACTTTAGTTAGTGTATTTATACTGCTATGTGGCACACTGTGTCAGGCAGTGCACAGTGCAAGGTCGGACATCTCGTATCACTCCGCACCATGCGGCAGCAACATCACGAAAGCACTGAGTAAAAGCTGTAAACTAAAATGAGTTAAAAGTGTCTATATTATATATAGCAATAAGAACACAAGGAGACACAACATGGTGGCAGTGGTATAAGTGAGTACAACTTGTACTATACGAACTACGAATAAGACGAAAAGTGGATATATGAGCTGATCGTAAGTGCCGGTGCCCGCGGTGATTGGGTGTGAATCGTACGGGCAACTAAGATGGCGGCTGCTGCTGCACTGACTGCGCAAATGCAACCCCTCATGAACTGGGACGCCAACGATTTAGTAGAGGCATTCCGCAAGTTCAAACAGAAATGTGACCTTACATTCAAAAGCTTCCTGAAGGATACTGCCAATGAGGAAATGGTTAGTTACATTCTGTTGTGGACAGGAGAAAAAGGACTAGATTTGTATAATAGCTGGAGTTTGACTGAAGAGGAAAAGGAAAACCCTGCGGCAATCTTTGGGTAATTCAGCAACCATCTAGAGCCTAAATCCAATCACCGTATACACAGATACAAATTCCAGAGTCTAAGGCAGGTACTCGGTGAAACAGTTGACAATTTCATAACAAGGCTGAGAAATGAAGCCAACAAGTGTGCATTTAAGGAAATGGAGGAAAGGCTTGTGGACCAGCTGATATGGGGGTCAGCGCATGCAGAGGTACAAAAAGCCCTGATAGGAAATGAAAATCTCGAATTAACAGAGGCTGTAGATACTGCGAGAGCTCATGAAGCCATGAAACAGCAAATGAGAACGCTGATTTCTCAAACGGCTGACATGCGGACGGCTTCTGAGACGGACAACAGAGTGGATACAGTGAGAGAAAAGTACAACACACAAAGGTATGCACATGACAACGGGAGAAACATGTGCAGAAACTGTGGAAGACCACACGATTATACAGACAGGAGGAAATGTCCAGCATATGGAACAAGCTGCAATGCATGTGGCAAACTAAACCACTGGGAAAAGAGGTGTAGAAAGAAGAAAGAAGGAACATACATCAAAAACAAAGGCAGACAGCAGAACCAGAGAAAGGAACACAATATCCATGCCACGGATGAGCAGGATGATGATGATTATGGTCATGACAATACACTAAACATCGGAACCATAAAGGTACAGCTTCACGAGATGTCCAGAGCGGAAAATACTCCGAGGAGAGAATTACACACCATCATCCAAGTCGAAAAGAGGATCAAAGGTCAGCCCACAACCATCAACTTAAAATTGAAGCTGGACACAGGGGCTCAGAGCAACATTCTCCCATTGAGACTGTACCAGCAGATCTTTCCCGAAAACTTGAGAGAAGATGGCTACCCGAAAAGTGGTTGTTTAAAGGCAAGTAATGTCACGCTGACAGCATACGGGGGGAGTGAGATTAAACAACTCGGAATAACCTTTGTCAAAGGGACACATAAAAGAAAGAACATCAACTGTATGTTCTATGTCACCGACACTGAGGGGCCAGCGATCCTGGGATTAAACAGCTGTGAGAAGTTGAGATTGATCTCAGTGAATCACGAGCTGACGGAAACGTCACTGAGGATAGACAGCAACACCCCACTGGAGAACCGCCCACAGATCAAGAGTAAAAAAGACTTGATAGACATGTATCTGGAATGTTTCGATGATACAGTGGGATGTTTCGGAGATTTCCAATACCACATCACCATCGATCCAGAGGTAAAGCCCGTTATCCATGCTCCACGAAAAGTATCCATCGAGCTGAAGACAAAACTTGAAAGAGAGCTAAAGGAGATGGCAGAAAAGGGAGTGATCGTAAAGGTCACTGAACCCACAGACTGGGTAAACTCAATTGTGGTACGAGAAAAGCCAAACGGGTGTCTCAGAATATGTTTGGACCCCAAAGATCTAAACCAGGCGATAAAGAGGGACCACTATCCCACCCCAATGCTAGAGGAGATTACGTCATCACTGGCAGGAGCCAAGGTTTTCTCAAAACTAGATGCCAGAAATGGATATTGGAACGTGAAGCTGGATGAGGAATCAACAACACGGACAACATTCAACACACCATTTGGGCGTTACAAATTCCTGCAGCTACCATTCGGGTTAAAGGTCAGTCAAGATAGCTTTCAACAGAAAGTAGACGAGACATATAGAGACTGTGGAGGAGCTATAGGAATAGCTGATGATATTCAGATCTATGGAGCAGATGAAAGAGACCATGATATGCACCTACATGAGGCCATGGAGCGTACCAGGAAGGCTGGCATCAAGTTAAATGCCGGTAAGTGCATAGTTAAAGTCAAGGAATGCCAATTCTTCGGTATGATTTACACACCAGAGGGAGTCAAGCCAAATCCTGAGAAGATTGTGGCGATTGCTCAAATGAAACCACCCAAAGATAAGAAAGAGCTGAGGAGTTACCTCGGCTTGATCCAATACATGAGTTCTTTCATCCCAAACATGTCGGAACATACAACAAATCTCAGAGAGCTAATGAAAGAAGACGCCGAATACCAGTGGTCTGAATCACACGAAAGGAATTTCAAACAACTTAAAGAACTGTTGTGCAAAGAAACAAGTCTGTCATATTATGACAGAAGAAAACCAGTCACCCTGCAAGTAGACGCTTCTACCAGAGGACTAGGGGCAGCTCTTGTGCAGGAAGGAAAGCCAATAGCTTTCGCATCAAAGGCCTTGACGTCAGCCAAGACGAGATACGCCAACATAGAAAGAGAACTATTAGCAGTAGTGCATGGATGCAAGAAATTCCATACATACCTGTATGGAAGGCAGTTTACAATAGAGTGACCATCGTCCACTAGAACAGATTTATAAGAAGAATCTGTGCAAAGCACCTGCAAGACTGCAAAGACTACTTCTAAGGCTCCAAAGCTATGACTTCACGCTTAAATATAAGCCAGGAAAGGAAATGGTGCTCGCAGATGCGTTGTCTCGATTGTCACCATATGAGAAACACGAGGTGGAGGGTCTAACAGTAAAAATCCACCACCTAGTGAGTGTTACCCCTACTCAGTCAAATCAGAGATGAGACTAGCAAAGATGAGGAATTGCAACTACTCACACAACAAGTGATATAGGGGTGGCCGGAGAGAATCCAGCAGGTACAGGCGACAATTCGTCAATACTGGACGATTAGAGACGATATTGCAGTAGAAGACGGTATTCTCCTTGCTGGATCGAGGATCATTGTGCCAAAGACGATGCAGACAGAACTTCTCCATCTAATACATGAAGGCCACATGGGAATGGAGAAATGCAAGCTGAGAGCCAGATCAGCTGTATACTGGATAGGCATGTACAAAAATATCAAACAGATGGTTTCTGCATGTGGTATATGCCAGAAATACAGAAATGCACAACAGAAAGAGATGATACCTAGTGAAATACTGTCAAGACCATGGCACACTGTTGGGGCAGATCTCTTCATGTGCAATCAAGAATGGTATCTCATAGTGGCAGATTACTATTCCAAGTTTCCTTTTGTGAGAAGGATGAAAGATCTGAGAGCCACAACTACCACCAGAATTGCAAAGAGCTTGTTTGCTGAACAAGGAATCCTGGAAAAGGTAATCTGTGACAATGGAGCCCAGTTCACATCAAGTGAATTCAGAGCTCTGGCAGAAAGGTATGGGTTCAAAATAGTAACCTCATCCCCACATTTCCCAAGGGGACACGGATTCATCGAAAGACAGATCCAGACTGTCAAAAGAGCTCTCATCAAAAGTAGTGAGATGGGGGAAGACCAAGACCTTGCCCTCCTATCACTCAGATCAACACCACTGAAAGCAGACATGAAATCACCTGCGGAATTGCTGAATGGGAGGAAGTTTAAGACTACCCTACCAGCAAAAATACATCCTCCCCAGGACCAGGAGGATTTCAGACAGAAGCTGGCAGAAGCACAAGTCATAGGGAGCAAATATTACGACAAACATGCAAAGATGCTACCAGAATTGCTGAATGGGCAATCAGTGCATGTGCAAGACCCGGTGTTGAAAACCTGGAATCCAGCCAAGGTCATTGGAAAAGCTGATACTCCAAGATCCTACTTCGTAGAGACCGAACCTGGTAACCAATACAGACGGAACAGACTCCACATCAGACCTTCACCTGAACTGGTTAGGCAGCAAACAACATCAGCAACATTGACAACACCAGCTACTACAAGCAGTACAATGCCAGAAACAAGCGCCACAAAGCAAATAACCACGAGCATGCACATTCCAACTCCAAGTGCGACAGCAACAAGAGCGGAACACACCAAAACACCGCAGAGAGGAGTGGTCACCACCAAATCCACAAGATGGAGGGACAACATCCAATCACCTGAGCGATATCGCGAATAAGAAAAGAAAACTCACGATTCTTTGTATTTGATAATACAGGTAGACTATTTTTATCCGAAAACCTTGGGACCAGCTGAGTTTCGGTTTTCGGAATTTTTCGGATTTCAGAAGGTATTGGGAAATTTGTCGGGGGTGGGGGTCGGCGGGGGGTCGGGGTCGGCGGGGGGGTCGGGGGTCAGCGGGGGGTCGGGGGTGGGGGTCGGCGGGGAGAAAAGAATATCTGACGGGCCGCGGTTCGGGTCGGGTCAGGGGGGAGAAAAGAATATCGGACGGGTCAGGGGTCGGGTGGTGGGGGGGAGAAAAGAATATCGGACGGGCCGCTGTATTGTCGGGTTCACTCTCCCAGTACCTCCTTCACACTGCCCGGCTCGGCCTGCAATCTCCTACCCAGGAGGGAACTCTGTGACCCTCTGCCCTGCTCAGCGTAAGTCGTGCGCCACTCTGGTCATGTCGTGCGCACGACTTACGCTGAACGAAAAAACATTCGGTTTTTAGAGGTTTTCGGGAGTTCGGATAAAGGATAGTCTACCTGTAATAGTTTAAATATAATATTTTTTAAATTAAATTAAATTTCATGTTTTAGTGTTTTGAGAAAGAGGGATGTTACATCGTTATGTTATCACATCGTTAAATGGAACTACTTGTTACATTGTTATATGGAACTACTTTGGTTAGTGCATTTATACTGCTATGTGGCACACTGTGTCAGGCAGTGCACAGTGCAAGGTCGGACATCTCGTATCACTCCGCACCATGCGGCAGCAACATCATGAAAGCACTGAGTAAAAGCTGTAAACTAAAATGAGTTAAAAGTGTCTGTATTATATATAGCAATAAGAACACAAGGAGACACAACACTGATGACCCAGCTGGCATGGATATTCCTGATGAACCAGCTGACTTGGAATAAGTGTACAGTCAACTACAGTACTGTATACAGTTGTTTACTGTATAAGTTTTGTTTTACTGTTAAGTAATTAAAGTGTTATGGAGTACCCTCAACTGGCAGTACTGTACTTAATCAAGCATCTTCCACCATCCATTTAACACAACATTCTGTAGGTGAGTAACCAATTACGGTATACTGCCCATTTCTTGATTATTTTATTTTTGTTTGTTAAAAATAGCCTCGGTAGCTAACCCTCTCCGTCATCCGGAAATTTTTAATCAACCGGCACCATCCCGGTCCCGTCGGTGCCGGATACCAAAGAGTTTCCTGTAACTGGTAGAATAGATAAGGGAGAACCAGTGGATGTGGTTTATTTGGACTTTCAGAAGGCTTTCGTTAAGGTCCCGCATAAGAGATTAGCGTGCAAAGTTAAAGCACATGGGATTGGGGGTAAGGTACTGACTTGGATAGAGAACTGGTTGGCAGACAGGAAGCAAAGAGTTGGAATAAACGGGTCTTTTTCCGAGTGGCAGGCAGTGACTAGTGGGGTACCGCAGGGATCGGTGCCAGGAGCCCAGCTATTAACAATATATATTAATGATCTAGACGAGGGAACTCGATATAATATCTCCAAGTTTGCAGACGACACAAAGCTGGGTGGGCGTGTGTGCTGTGAGGCGGATGCAGAGAAACTCCAGTATGATTTGGACAGGTTGGGTGATTGGGCAGATGCACCATAATGTGGATAAATGCGAGGTTATCCACTTTGGTGGCAAAAACAGGAAGACAGATTATTATCTGAACGGCAATAGATTGGGAAAAGGGGAAGTGCAACGACACCTGGGTGTTCTTGTGCACCAGTCGCTGAAGGTAAGCATGCAGGTGCAGCAGGCGGTTAAGAAGGCAAATGGTATGTTGGCCTTCATAGCGAGAGGATTCGAGTACAGGAGCAAGGATGCCTTGCTGCAGTTGTACAGGGCCTTGGTGAGACCACACCTTGAGTATTGTGTGCAGTTTTGGTCGCCTTATCTGAGGAAGGATGTTCTTGCCATGGAGGGAGTGCAGCGAAGATTCACCAGGCTGATACCTGGGATGGCAGAAAACTTGGAGATATTACATCTAGTTCCCTCGTCTAGATCATTAATATATATTGTGAATAGCTGGGGTCCTAGGACCGATCCCTGCGGTACCCCACTAGTCACTGCCAGCCACTCGGAAAAAGACCCGTTTATTCCAACTCTTTGCTTTCTGCCTGCCAACCAGTTCTCTATCCAAGTCAATACCCTGCCCCCAATCCCATGTGCCTTAACTTTTCACGCTAATCTCTTATGCAGGACCTTATCGAAAGTCCAAATACACCAGATCCACTGGTTCTCCCTTATCTATTTTACCAGTTACATCCTCAAAAAATTCCAGTAGATTAGTCAAGCACGATTTACCTTTTGTAAATCCATGTTGACTTTGTCCGATCCTGTCACTGTTTTCCAAGTGCTCTGCTATTACATCTTTTATAATTGACTAGCATTTTCCCCACTACCGATGTCAGACTTACCGGTCTATAATTCCCCGTTTTCTCTCTACCACCTTTTTTGAACAGTGGGGTAACATTAGCTACCCTCCAATCCATGGGTACTGTTCCAGAGTCTATCGAATTTTGGAAGATGACCAGCAATGCATCTACTATTTCTAGGGCCACTTCCTTAAGTACCCTAGGATGTAGATTATCAGGCCCTGGGGATTTATCGGCCTTCAATCCCGTCAATTTCCCCAACAGCATTTCCCTACAAATACTGATTTCTTTCAGTTCCTCCCTCTCATTAGACCCTATGTTCCTCGACATCTCTGGGAGGTTATTTGTGTCCTCCTTTGTGAAGACAGGACCAAAGTATGTATTTAATTGGTCAGCCATTTCTTTGTTCCCCATTATAAATTCCCCTGATTCTGACTGCAAGGGACCTACGCTTGACTTCACCAATGAGGAGAGATTGGGTTGATTAGGCTTATATTCGCTAGAGTTTAGAAGAATGAGAGGGGATCTCATTGAAACTTATAAAATTCCAACAGGACTAGACAGACTAGATGCAGGAAGGATGTTCCCGATGGCGGGGGAGTCCAGAACCAGGGGTCACAGTTTAAGGATAAGGGGTAAGCCATTTAGAACTGAGATGAGGAGGAATTTCTTCACCCAGAGAGTGGTGAACCTGTGGAATTATCTACCACAGAAGGCAGTTGAGGCCAATTCATTAAATATATTCAAGAAGGAGTTCGATATATTTCTTAAGGCTGAAGGGATCAAGGGATATGGGGAGAAAGCAGGGACAGGGTACTGAATTTGGATGATCAGCTATGATCTCATTAAATGGCAGAGCAGGCTCGAGGGGCCGAATGGCCTACTCCTGCTCCCATCTTCTATGTTTCTATGTAAAAGATCAGCAATTGATAAGATGTCTGAAGATACGGATCAGACTCGGTGTCAAATTAAAAGGTTCTGTGGTGCTTTGCTTACGAATGGAAGTGACAATGGAACCGTCATCAAGCCCAAGTTGGTTAAGAAACTCTACAACCTCAGAGCCTTAATCAACAGGAACTACTTTCTACTGACAATACGCAAACTATTAAAGGCAAGAGGGTCTATTCAATCCACTCCTTCCCCTACTCCCAAGAACTATTCCAGGCTCCACATAATCACCTACAGACTGGATAACAGGACAGCCTAGATCACTTACTTCCCCAGAGCCACATTTACTGCCAGTTTGTCCAAATAGACTTTGCAAGGCAGAATGGGATTCCATCAAGACGGGGGTTTTGGCTTGGTAGGTCGATCGTGTAACTCTTATTTGGAGAAAAAAAACCCCAGAAAACTCCAGTAGAAAATTATAACGTCATATTAAAACCTTACAAGTATTTCTAATATGCTCCCATGCAGCACAAACATATTACTATTCCCTTCTACATAAATAAAATCTATATCCAAAAGATCAACACCAACTGCTGTTAATTTAATGATTTTTTTTAATTGAATGGCAGAGCAGGTTTGAAGGGCCAAATGTCCTACTCCTGCTCTTATTTCTTATGTTCTTATGCAAACTAAAACTATTTTTTTTCAAATCTTGCCAGAACACTTTCCAGAATAGAAATTAGATCTGAAGAAAAGTTTCCCTGCTCCAAGTATTATTTTTTTTGCTTGTACATATGACAAACACAACTGTACCTGATTGCTGCAAAAAAAATAACTGTCCTAAACTGACCAGGCTGTAGTATTACCTTACAAACCCTCTCAAATCTACCTCTGGTGCCACCCTTGGCTCAATACAGGTTATTAATCCCTTATCCGAAACCCTTGGGGCCAGATGTGTTTCGGAATTCGGATTTTTTCGGATTTCAGAACGGTAGGGGTATCTGCAGCTCTTTTTGACATTTTCACAGTGAAATTAAACTCAAAATCACAAAATAACAAAAAATATCAGAGAGCAGCAGACGCACGTGTGACTGGTAGCAGCGCTGAGACACAACTGACGCCTCATACCTGCGTGGGTCAAGCATCGGCCACGTCGGGTCATGTTTGGCGCCACTCGGGTCATGTCGTGCACACGAGTGACGCTCCACGAAAAAACTTTCGGTTTTCAGAGCTTTTCGAAATTCGGAATTGCGGATAAGGGGTTGTGGACCTGTAGCAGCACTCTCGCCTGAGTCAAAAGGTCATGGGGTCAAGCCCCACTGCAGAGACTTGAACACATATTTCAGGTGGACATTTCAGTGTGGTACTGAGGGAGTGCTGCACTATCAGAGGTGGCGTCTTTTAGATGAGACATTAAACTAAGTCTACCCAGTCAGGTGGACACAAAAGATCGCTGATACCTGGTGTCCTGGCCAAAATTTATCCCTCAATCAACACCACTAAAAACAGATGATCTGGTTACTGTATTATCTCAGTGGTTTGTGGGATCTTGCTGTTCGCAAATTGGCTGCCTGGTTTGCCTATATTACAACAGTGATTACACTTCAAAAGTATTTGATTGGCTGTGATGTGCTTTCGGATGTCCTGAGGTCGTGGTAAGTGCTATGTAAATGCAAGTTCTTTCTTTTTAAATACAGTAGCTTCCCATCGTGTTGCTGATTGCTTTTCTGGAGGTTGAATATGCTCCTCTCCCCAGGAATGTTCTCTCCCCAACAAAGTTACGTCCTACAAGGGCAGCATTTTCTCTATGCACACACACAAACACCTGATATCAGCGCTCAAAAATGATCAACAGTGATTTGAGACAAACAGAATACAAGAGGTTTCTTTGTTTCTCTCTCTTATCAAAGCATTTGAAACTTGAGGACTTGATATGCAGAAGTCAGTAAATGTTAATCTTCTCCCTTGCTCCACAAGGTAATAGGAGGGGGATAAAGGCCAGCATCAGATGTACAAATAAGATGTATTAAAGTAAAATTATTGTTAAAGCCAAACTTACAACTCTCGTTTTCTGAAAGGATTGAGTAGGCCAAATATTTTTTTTCTAAACTTAGGTTCAGATACAGGTATGTCCCACGTTATTGGGTTAATTTTACTGTTCTATTGCTATGTTAAAATGAGCAGGTTCATTTTGTCAATTAGTGTGAATTTCTACTGGACATCCTTTGAAGCAGTCCCTGAAAATGTCAACTACCAGAACTAACATTTATAGTTTTGTTTCTAATTGTTTGTTGAACTGACTGCAAAAAGCCAGCAATGGGGCAATTTTTATCTTCAAACATGCGAGATAGCATCTGCACAAAGGAGGAACTTATAAGTTAAAATAAAGTGGTGACATTTGCAGAAAGTTTTAACAGTTAATGAGACTGGCATTGGAGGGAAAAGGCCAATTACTATAGTATACATCCAGTCAAGGAGAATTTCTGTGGACTAAGAAAGAAAGACTTGCATTTCTATAGCACCTTTCACATCCTCAGGACATCCCAAAGCGCTTTACAGCCAATGACTTCAGATACCAATTGAATTTACATTGAGCGCAGAGGCAACAAGGGTTGGGCGTGAGCAGGGTCACAGGTTTAAGGTGACTGAATGAGTCCAAATCATTTTTTTGTTCCGTTTTATCCCAATTCAAGGGTTCTTCCTCAGTTTTGGGGACTGCATTCTGATTTAGTATGTTTATAAGTAAATGGCACATGGGATTCTGGGATTAGTTCTGATGTGCAAGATGCGATTCTAACAATTATTTTCAGGAAAATCACAAACCGATGCAACTTCGAGTGAGTAAGCTGCTTTCAAAATTATATTCTCCCCCCGGTCCCCAACTCCCCCTCAATTTCAGTCCCTTATTGGGTGTTCCAGTCCACAATACAGAGGGTGACAATGAGTGAGAGCAACTTTTCTTTGTAAAAATCTCTTTTCCTGTGGGGAAGCCCCATGTCTCTTCTAAATGCCGCCCCTTTAAGCAGAGGGGAAAAAAAATCAGGAATTCGCCACATGAGGAATCGCAGGCACAAACCTGTGTGCTACCAAACTGCAGAGTGAGGCCGGGAGAAATGTTACTCAGCTGACATTCAAATATGTTTCTGTATTGGTTTCTGCACCACTTGAAATGTAATTATCAATACAGGTAAACTATCCTTTATCCGAAAACCTCGGGACCAGCCGTGTTTCGGTTTTTGGAAAATTTCGGATTTCAGAAGGTATTTTATAAGACTGGGAAATTTGTCGGGGGTGGGGGTCGGCGGGGGTCAGGGTCGGCGGGGGGTCGGGGTCGGCGGGGGTCGGGGTCGTGCGCACGACTTACGCTGAACGAAACCTTTCGGTTTTCAGAGGATTTCGGTTTTCGGAAGTGCGGATAAAGGATACACTATCCCTTATCCGAAAGGGTGGGGGGTCGGCGTCGGGGTCGTGCGCACGACTTACGCTGAACGAAAAAACCTTCGGTTTTTAGAGGGTTTTGGTTTTCGGAAGTTCGGATAAAGGGTAGTCTACCTGTAGTGCATTTCAGCTCCACCAATACAGCTAAATGTGTATTTCAGAAAGAGTCCTCCTCCATTCCCTAAGGCAATAAAGTAATTTCAGGGGAACCATGATGAGCTATGACACATCACTAGACCTACTTTACCAACACCTCCTGTCCCAACTTTATTAGAAACACAGGACCGTACAGAACTGGCAAAGATAGTTTCTATCCACTGGGCCAATTACAAATATCAGACTTCATACTCCATTTTATCTCTGCTATCCTTGAAAAGCCCTTGTCTGCCAATAATTTACCCATCACCCTCTCAAAATTTCAAAGAGACTTTGTTGCACGTTATTTTTCAATCAAACCAAACCCTTGATCAATTTTAACAAGCTAAATTTAACAAAGAACTTGTGCAATTGTGGCCTGTATTTTCCGATGCCTACGGTGTGTACACACCCGTAGGGACCTCGCAAGTGCCGGTTTCAGGCATGCGAAGCGCACGTGCTGAAAACCGGCACTTCCGATCTGTCAAGAATGCTCTTGACAGATCGCACGCCTGCCCTGGAGAAGGGCCTCTGTGGGGGGAGAGTTCTGCTTTCTGGAGAACCTCTGCCTGCTGAAAACCCTTTTAAATCTTACACCTGGTAAAAGCAGGTGTAAGGCCTGCTTTTACCAGCATAAGAGTTTAAAAAAGTAAAAAAAAAAATATTTTCCAATCATTTATAATTATAATAAAATACTTTTAAAAAAGGTAAGTTTAATTTTAGCCCCGTAAAAAACTTAACTTTTTTTTCAAAAAATAAAATTTTTGTTTAAAATATTTAATTTAATGTAATTTTAACTAATTTTAAAAACTTGATTTTAAAAATAAATTGATTTAATGTTTTGATGTGTTTTTTCAGTGTTCCCCATTCATACTTTTGATATGTCTAAGCTGTCAAAAGTATGAAGGGGGATTCCCTTCTCCCATTGGTTCCCCATGGCTCACGTGATCCCAGGGACACTTGCGAGACGCATGCGCCCCTGGGATACGTGGGCCCTACGTATTTCATCATGGAGAGGCCCAGGATCGGAAATGGCCGCACCTCGGGAGCCCTCAGGTAAGGGCGTAGATTTTTTCCAGATCGGAGGCCTCCGCACGCAGGAAGCCTCCAATCGGAAAATACGGGCCATTGTCTTTATAGAGTCATAGAATCATAGAAAGTTACAGCACGGAAGGAGGTCATTTCGGCCCATCGTGTCCGCGCCAGCCAACAAACAGCTATCCAGCCTAATCCCACTTCCCAGCTCTTGGTCTGTAGCCCTGCAGGTTACAGCATCCCAAGTGCACATCCAAGTTCTTTTTAAATGTGGTTCGGGTTCCTGCCACTACCACCCTTTCAGGCAGTGAGTTCCAGACCCCCACAACCCTCTGGGTGAAGAAATTTCCCCTCAAATCCCCTCTAAACCTTCCACCAATTACTTTAAATCTGTGCCCCCTGGTATTTGACCCCTCTGCTAAGGGAAATAGGTCCTTTCTATCCACTTTATCTATGGCCCCTCATAATTTTTTACACCTCAATAAGGTCTCCCCTCAGCCTCCTCTGTTCCAAGGAAAACAGATCCAGCCTATCCAGTCTTTCCTCATAGCTAAGATTCTCTACTCCCGGCAACATCCTTGTAAATCTCCTCTGTACCCTCTCTAGTGCAATCACATCTTTCCTGTAATGTGACCAGAACTGCACGCAGTACTCTAGCTGAGGCCTAACTAGTGTTTTATACAGTTGAAGCATAATCCCCCTGTTCTTATATTCTATGCCACGGCATTCCGTATGCCTTCTTAACCACTTTATCTACCTGGCCTGCTACCTTCAGGGATCTGTGGACATGTACTCCAAGATTCTTTGTTCCTCTACACTACTCAGTGTCCTACCATTTATAATGTGTATTCCCTTTCCTTGTTAGCCCTCCCCAAATGCATTACCTCACACTTCTCCGGATTGAATTCCATTTGCCACTGTTCTGCCCACCTGTCCAATTTATTGCTATCTTCCTGCAGTCTACAGCTTCCTACTTCAGTATCAACCACACTGCCGATTTTAAGTATCATCTGCAAACTTCTTAATTATACCCCCTATATTCAAGTCTAGATCATTGATATATACCACAAAAAGCAAGGGACCTAGTACTGAGCCCTGCGGAACCCCTCTGGAAACAGCCTTCCAGTCACAAAAACAACCATCAACCATTACCCTCTGCTTCCTGTCTCTGAGCCAGTTTTGAATCCAACTTGTCATTTTGCCCTGGATCCCATGGGCTTTCAACTTCGTGACCAGTCTTCCATGTGGAACTTTATCAAAAGCCTTATACACTACATCAAACGCACTACCCTCATCTACCCTCCTTGTTACCTCCTAAATAACAGGAAAGAAATTGTCTCGTTTCAATGAACTGCGGTTAGAGCAGTGGACTGGGTGGCGTAGAGGGAACCATGTTTAAATCCAGCCCAGGCAGATGTGATGAAAGACTCCCTTGGCCCGTTAGTTGTAGGAGTATTTTTATTGGGTCTCAATCCAGTCTGTAGTGAGCATGGGTCACAGGATTATTGGTATGGGACATTAGAAGGGTGTCGCACTAATGCAGTGGGCAGAGCTTTTCTGAGGTTGGGACTGAGCGGAGTTGTTGGGACGGAAGAGAGTGAGCTTAACCTCTGCCTCTAAAATGTGCTATAACTGACGGATGTTCCCGATGATGGGTGAAACTAGAACTAGGGGGCATAGTCTTAGAATAAGGGGCTGCTCTTTCAAAACTGAGATGAGGAGGAACTACTTCACTCAGAGGGTGGTAGGTCCATGGAATATGCTGCCCCAAAAAGCTGTAGAAGCTACATCATTACATAAATTTAAAACAGAAATAGACAGTTTCCTAGAAGTAAAGGGAATAAAGGGTTATGGGGAGCGGGCAGGAATTTGGACATGAGTCTAGGTTCGGATCGGTCATGGCTCTGTGGGTAGTGGAGCGGGCTCAGGGGCCGTGTAGCCTGATCCTGCTCCTATTTCGTGTGTCTAATTCTGTTAGATTCAGGAGATGGTTCTGTGATAGTAGATTGGTGGTTAGGATCAGATCAGCCATGATCTTATTGAATGGCGGAGCAGGCTCGAGGGGCCAATTGGCCTACTCCTGCTCCTATTTCTTATGTTCTTATGTTCTTAAATGCTTGATGCTCACACTGGGTCTCCGAAAAAGAAAGTGTTCCCTTTCTCGGCATTAACATCACCCATTTCACAGAAAACATAATTAAAAATGGTTTTTATAGCACTTATTGTTACAAAGGTATTCTCATTTAAAAATCTGCAAAGAAAATGCTGATTACATTTTAACAATTTTACATAATGTTATGTTCAGACTTGTAAATATATTTGGAAACAAATGAAACAATGAAACACTACATTTTAAGCATTTTAATCTAATACAAGGTTAATGGGTTTCAAATCAAACTATAGTATTGTGCTGCCTTGCTGCAACCTTAATTAAGGTATGAATGTTTTATTTCTTGAATATTAATATTTCAGGCCAGATTTTACAGATGTGCTGTACAAGTGTGACTAGTGAGGCTTCCCTGAGTTAGATGCTGAAATAGATTCTGCTGAAGCAGCTGGTCTTGGGGAATGTACCCTTTGTTTAGAAATGATCAAAGAAGCCTGGGTGGCCGTTATTGCCAAGTTTGGGATCCCTAATCCTCAATCACAACATTAAGGAAAGCAGCAGGAAAGAACACATTAAAGTGCTTCCTGACCATTCACTGGAAGAAACAGCAGAGCTAGGCTGCAAGCACATTACTCACATTTTACTACTGAGAATTTTCACTGACTAGTAATCAATTTATCTCTCGTTCCTTTACTGCAGTAAGCGCAACAAAATTCTAGATAGTCTTTTTTGGTTGACTGCTCCGATCAATCACGTTAGCCTTTTGTATGCTTTGCAGTGGTTATTTGGGGAATTATAGTTCAGCACAGTATTACTCAGGTGAATGTTTTCATCCATTTTGATGACTGTATATACACAGCTACCTACTGTATTTGAAGTGAATCATGCTGTTACCAAAGCTAAAGGGAGATTTTGCGACCACAGATTCCAACAAGGAGATGCAAATGAAGGTGACAAGCAAGAATCTATCACAATCTTCTCAAATGGAACACGATATAGTACGGGGATTTGGAATAAAATATGATCTGTGCTGGTTATGAAACTCAGGTTGGTTCTAGTCCAAATTATTCTATCATGTGTTTTTGATCCCAAAAGCCAGATATACGTTGGCCGAGACAACCATATATATCCAAGTATACATTTTTCTTCATGTGCTCTTGAAGAGGCAGTCTTGTTCATTCTGGAATGACTATGGCCTAAAACTTCTCCACACTGAATACTTACTCTGAACATGTATGGTAGGGTCCGCGGAGCCCTGGATAGTGGGCCTCAGACCTCATTCCCATAGGAACTGCGCTGCGGGAGGATCCAAAGAAGGTAAGTGGTGGAAGATTGAACCACTGCTAGTGCCACAGAAGCCCACAGATAAATGATGGCCTTGGGGTGGGGTGATATCGCGGGCCAGGGTGGAATTGTCAGCTGGCAGTAGCCCATTGGATCCGTGCCTGAGTTGGGGTTCTTGGGGCAAGGAGGAGGGAGATCATGGATTGGGCCGGGAACCTGGAGGTCAGGGGTCGGAGATCTCTGGGCAGGGGCGGGGGGGTGGAAACCGTGGGCTGGGGGCAGGGAGCCTGGAGGTCAGGGGTTGGAGATCACTGGGCTGGGGTGGGGAAAGAGACCGTGGGCTGGGGGCAGGGAGCCTGGTGGTCAGGGGTTGGAGATCACTGGGCTGGGGTGGTGGGGGGAGGGGTGAGAGGCTGGGGGCGGGGAGCCTGGAGGTCAGGGGTTGGAGATCACTGGGCTGGGATGGGGGGGGGGGGCAGGGAGCCTGGAGGTCAGGGGTTGGAGATCTCGGGGCTGGGGGGAGGAAGATCATGGGTTGGGGTTGGGACCGGAGAACCTGGAAGTCAGGGGGCACAAATCTCTGGGCTGGGGTGGCGGGAGATCGTGAGTTGGGGCCGGGGAGCCTGGAGGTCAGGGGTCGGAGATCTCTGGGCGGGGGGGGGGGGGTGGAAACCGTGGGCTGGGGGCAGGGAGCCTGGAGGTCAGGGGTTGGAGATCACTGGGCTGGGGTGGGGAAAGAGACCGTGGGCTGGGGGCAGGGAGCCTGGTAGTCAGGGGTTGGAGATCACTGGGCTGGGGTGGTGGGGGGAGGGGTGAGAGGCTGGGGGCGGGGAGCCTGGAGGTCAGGGGTCGGAGATCTCTGGGCGGGGGGGGTGGTGGTGGAAACCGTGGGCTGGGGGCAGGGAGCCTGGTGGTCAGGGGTTGGAGATCACTGGGTTGGGGTGGTGGGGGGAGGGGTGAGAGGCTGGGGGCGGGGAGCCTGGAGGTCAGGGGTTGAAGATCACTGGGCTGGGATGGGGGGGGGGGCAGGGAGCCTGGAGGTCAGGGGTTGGAGATCTCGGGGCTGGGGGGAGGAAGATCATGGGTTGGGGTTGGGACCGGAGAACCTGGAAGTCAGGGGGCACAAATCTCTGGGCTGGGGTGGCGGGAGATCGTGAGTTGGGGCCGGGGAGCCTGGAGGTCAGGGGTCGGAGATCTCGGGGCCGGGGAGCCTGGAGGTCAGGGGTCGGGAATCTCGGGACTGGGGGGAGCGAGATCGGGGATTGGGGCCGGGGAGCTTGGACGTCAGGGGTCGGGAATCTCGGGACCGGGGGGAGCGAGATCGGGGATTGGGGCCGGGGAGCTTGGCGGTCAGGGGTCGGGAATCTCGGGACCGGGGGGAGCGAGATTGAGGATTGGGGCCGGGGAGCTTGGCGGTCAGGAATCTTGGGACCAGGGGTCTGGCAGCGACGGCAATCAGGAGGATGGTTTAATCTGGGGCTGGAAGGAGCACTCCTGTTCCTCCCAGCTCCACGTTCAGAGGTAAGTAACTTACCCTTTTTTTTGTTGCAGGCTTTCTGTGGGGTTGGTTTCCCCGAGTGCAGCTAGTGATGGTGCTGGCTGGCTCAGGGCAAATCAATCTTGCAGCAGGGACATTAAGCAGTCGTTAGGCCCCTTATTTGCACATGCAAAGGGACTAATGCCTGCTTCAGGTCTCTTGTTTGTCCTTGCCAAATATGGTGGGCAGCGTACTTCTGGTCAGAAGTGTGCGCATGCTTTCTGCCCACTAATTTGGGGGCCATGTAGCGTCTGAAAAATGGGCACTACACGGCCCAATTTACAGTACTCTGTCTTTTAATTACAGTTTACATCATCTCATGTTGGTATTGCCAATATCAGAATGTGTTGTAACAATTCCCAAATGGTGATAACAACATCTTAGTTCTTCCTTTTTTAATTCTGGTTTGGATAGTCTAATCTGCACTGTGACTTATGAAGATCTTTGGATGAAAAGTTTATCTTATTTTAAAAAAGCATCAGATGTGAAAATGTTTGAACAATACTCCTGTGGCGGATCGTCACCTAAACGGGCGCAATCCACTTTTCCGTCCGTGGACAATAAATCGGGCACCTTGCCTTTAAGAAGCATGCTGCCTTTAAGGCATGACAAAGGAGCGGGCGTCACCCTCAGTGTGTACTCAAAAGCGCGGGTGTCGCCCTCAGTCTGTTTTCAGGTTTAGCAGAGAGAGGAGCTGGGGCAGCCATCTCTCAAGAGAATGTAATAAAAGCCATGTGTTCCTCAGATCGGTTCGGCCTCCATTCGTGTTCCGCGGCAGCCGCAACATTGGTGACCCCGACGCTCAGAACGTATTCCGAGCACTGCAATGGCGGACACGAATGCAGTTTCCGTGAAACTGCCGGAGTTTTGGGAAAACCAGCCCGAAGCCTGGTTCCTCCAAGCTGAGTCCCGATTCCGGCTGCGACACATCACCACAGATGGGACGAAGTATGACTACCTCGTCGCATCACTCGGTAGCTCCACAGTCACGAAGGTCTGGATAGCGCTGCAGAACTCACCAGAGGAGGGCAAGTATGCACATCTTAAGGCCGCGCTCCTTAAAAAATTTACGACCTCGACATACCAGCGAAACTGCCGCCTCCTCGACCTTCCAGGCCTCGGTGACGCCTCACCGTCAGACCTCCTCTCCCACATGCTCTCACTCACCGACGAGAGCCCACTCGGGTCCCTCTTCCGCACGCTGTTCATCCGCCAGCTACCTCCCAGCATCCGCCCAGCGATCGTGGCGTCCGGCCTCACGGACCTAGAAGCCCTGGCCGACGAGGCCGACAAGCTGCTGTCCGCTCACTCCAGCCGCGACGTCGCTCCGGACCTGGCAGCCACAGTCTGGGCGCGCCCCTCACCGGCCACCACGTGGCCACAAGGCCCAGCCACGGGGCCCACGCGCCCCACAAACCCAGGCTACTGTTACTACCACGCACGGTTCGGCACCAGGGCACAACGGTGCACACCTCCCTGCTCCTTCAAGTCCGCCCCCGTACCAGCCACCGCGATGGCCGTGGGCCACGCGGGCTCCCTGCTGTACGTCATGGATGACAAAACCGGCCGCCGGTTCCTGTGCGACACTGGAGCTCAGCACAGCATCATCCCGGCCTCCGCCCTCGACATCCAAAAGGGCGAACGAGGACAGGCGCTGGCTGCCGCTAATGGCTCGGACATCCGGACGTACGGCACCTGCACAGTCACCCTCGACCTCGCTGGTCGCCGCTACCGATGGGAGTTCATCACTGCCAAGGTACTCTCCCCTCTCATCGGCGCAGACTTCCTGTGCGCCCACAGCCTACTGGTAGACATCCCTCGACACCGCCTTGTGGACATGAACACCATGTCCCCCATCCTGGGCGCCATGGCCCCCCGTCAACCCGCCGACATGGCGTCACAGTGCCACGCCCGGGCCACGGATGACTACTCGGCACTCCTGGCCGAATTCCCGGCCCTCACCAACCCGACCTTCTCCGCGGAGGTCGCCAAACACGGGGTGGAACACTTCATCCCCACCACAGGCCCCCCAGTGTACGCCCACGCCCGCAGGCTGGACCCGGCCAAACTGGAGATCGCGCGGACCGAGTTTGCCACTATGGAACAGCTCGGCATCATCCGCCGCTCCAACAGTCCCTGGGCCTCCCCACTCCACATCGCCCCCAAACCAGGCGGGGGTTGGCGCCCCTGCGGGGATTACCACCGCCTCAACGATGCCACCACCCCTGATCGGTACCCCGTGCCGCACATTCAGGACTTCTCGGCTAGACTGGCCGGCCGCTCAGTCTTTTCCAAAGTCGACCTGGTGCGCGGCTACCACCAAGTCCCCGTCCACCCCACGGACGTCCCCAAGACGGCCGTAATCACCCCCTTCGGGCTTTTCGTGTTCCTGCGGATGCCCTTCGGCCTCAAAAATGCGGCCCAGGCATTCCAACGGCTCATGGACTCGGTCCTTCGGGACCTGAAGTTCCTGTTCGTCTACCTGGACGACATCCTGGTAGCCAGTTCCTCCAAGCAGGAACACCTCGAACACCTTCGCATCCTGTTCGGGCGCCTCAGCGACCACGGGCTCATCCTCAGCCCAGCCAAGTGCCAGTTCGGCCTGGACAAGATCGACTTCCTCGGCCACCGCATCACCCATGCTGGGGCCATTCCCCTGCCCACCAAGGTGCAGGCCGTCCAGCAATTTCCCCGCCCCACCACCATCAAAGGACTCCAGGAGTTCCTCGGGATGGTGAATTTCTACAACCGCTTCATCCCCAAAGCGGCGTCCCTCATGAGGCCCCTGTATGAAGCCCTCCGGGGCAGGAGCGGCAAGATGGCGGTCGAATGGACGGCAGATGTATCAGCCGCCTTCAACTCCACCAAGACCGCGCTCGCCGACGCCACCCTGCTCGCGCACCCACGGCCCAATGCCAGAGTAGCGCTCACCACGGACGCCTCCGACCACACGGTCGGCGCCGTGTACGAGCAGTGGGTCGACGGCGCCTGGCAACCACTTGCCTTCTTCAGCCGCCAACTACGCCCCCCGGAGGTCAAGTACAGCACCTTCGACCGCGAGCTCCTCGCGCTGTACCTGGCGGTCCGCCATTTTCGGTTTTTGCTGGAGGGCCACCCCTTCACTGCGTTTGTTGACCACAAACCCCTGACATTCGCAATGGCAAAGACAACCGACCCCTGGTCCGCCAGGCAGCAGCGCCAGCTCGCGGCAGTGTCCGAGTTCACCACGGACATCCAACACGTCTCCGGCCGAGACAACGTGGTAGCCGACTGCCTCTCCCGCCCCGCCATCCACGCCGCACACCTGGCAGTTGACTACGCTCAACTCGCAGCAGACCAGCTCACGGACCCTGATCTGCTCTCCGCACCTACCAACCTACCAGGGCTACGCCTGGCCGACGTCGCCTGCGGCCCGACCGCAGTCACGGTCAAGTGCGACATATCCCTATCTCAACCTCGGCCCGTCGTCCCAGCGTCCTGGCGCCGCCGGGTATTCGAGATTCTCCACAACCTTTCCCACCCCGGCGCCCGCGCATCCATCAAATTGGTAGCCAACCGCTTTGTCTGGCGCGGCCTTCGCAAGGATGTGCGTACTTGGGCCAACTCCTGCCTAGCCTGCCAACGGGCCAAGGTGCAGCAACACACGAAAGCACCCCTCGAGGAGTTCACCGTCCCTTCACGTAGATTCGACCACATCCACGTGGACATCGTCGGGCCCCTGCCGCCGTCGCAAGGCCACACGCACTTGCTGATGATTGTCGACCGCACCACGCGCTGGCCTGAGGCAATTCCACTGACCTCTGCCACCACCGCCGACATCGCCAGAGCCTTCGTCAGCACCTGGGTCGCACGGTTCGGCGTCCCCTCCAACATGACGTCGGACAGAGGTCCGCAATTTACCTCTGAACTGCCATCGCACGCAATCTCGGGGTGACCATTCACCGCACCACAGCGTACCACCCCCAAGCCAACGGACTGTGTGAGCGGTTCCACAGATCCTTGAAGGCATCTCTTCGAGCCAGCCTCCAGGACGGCGCCTGGACCGACCGACTCCCATGGGTCCTCCTCGGCCTGCGCTCCGCGGTTAAAGAAGACCTCCACGCATCGGCAGCAGAGCTCGTGTACGGCCAGCCGCTGCGCGTACCCGGCGAGTTCCTGCCCACCGCCACGACACCCTGGTCAGCCGACCAGCAACGCCACGACTTCGCCTCACCGGCGCTACAGTTCGCCCCGGTGCCCATTGCCCGGCACGGCGAATCCACCTCACACGTCCCGCTAAGCCTGCACCAGGCACGGTTCGTTTTCGTCCGGCACGATGCCCACCGCGGACCCCTTCAACCCCCGTACGACGGGCCCTACAAAGTGCTACAGGCTGGGGACAAATTTTTCGACCTACAAGTGGGCGACAGGACTGAAAAAGTGTCGGTTGACCGACTCAAGCCAGCACACTCGGAGCCCGGTGAGCAGGTCCCAGTAGCTCGTCCACCGCCACGCGGCCGACCTGCCCTCAAGCCAGTACACCCGGCTGCTCCACGCCCGGCCGTTCCACGTCCACCGGCGTCCTACAAGAGCCGCTCCGGCCGGCCCATCAGACCGCCGCACTGTCTCGTCCACACCTCCTAAGCGGATTCTGGGGGGAGCTGTGTGGCGGATCGCCACCTAAACGGGCGCAATCCTCTTTTCCGTCCGTGGACAATAAATCGGGCACCTTGCCTTTAAGAAGCATGCTGCCTTTAAGGCATGACAAAGGAGCGGGCGTCGCCCTCAGTGTGTACTCAAAAGCGCGGGTGTCGCCCTCAGTCTGTTTTCAGGTTTAGCAGAGAGAGGAGCTGGGGCAGCCATCTCTCAAGAGAATGTAATAAAAGCCATGTGTTCCTCAGATCGGTTCGGCCTCCATTCGTGTTCCGCGGCAGCCGCAACACTCCTTTGATAATCAAAAAGCAGGGAGCCAAATAGTTTCACAAGAGCTACATCATCTAATTGGACTATCTAATTTCTGTCGGTACCTTTGTGATCTTCCCAAGTAGTTGCTACCATGCTAATCATTTACTATGCTCCAATCATCTCCGCTTTGCAAAGGTGAGTTATTTTTAAGCCTCAGCTCTCCCTACCAGTTCGCAACATTCTACACAAGCCACCAGTTAAGGCACACAGACCAATAATTTGGATTGTTGAAGAATCTATCTACAGTATTTTTGTTCAACAAATGCTAACGCCAAGCATTTTAATTAGTATTCAACATTTTTCTGGATACAGTTCATGGCTTCAGTGCATGTGTCGATGGATGTAGGTCACACACAGGCACGACAATCTTATTGGAACAAAGGAACATGAGCAGGCCTTTCAGCTCGTTAACTTATTCTGCCACTACTATGGCTAATCTGTACCTCAACTCCATTTACCCACCTTTTCTCCACAGCCCTCGATACCCTTACCTAACAAAAGTCTATCAATCTTAGTCTTGAAAATTTCAATTCAAGCAGCATCCAGACTCTTGGGCGAGGAAGAATTCCAGATTTCCACGACCTTTTTTGTGGAAGAAAATGCTTCCTGATTTCACTCCAAACTGACCTAGGTCTAATTGTAAGATTATGTCCCCTTGTGCTGGATTCCCCTCACCAGAGCAAATAGTTTCTCGGGCCTAGAAATTGGCCTGAGGCGCCCAAGCGGCGCAAAGTTCGCCTGGGCGCTGGAATTTGCGCTGCGATCGCCGCAAATTCAGTTGAAGTGCCCCTAGAGGGAGACGGGGCGCGGCTCGAGGCGCTCCACGTCCCTCTTAGAGCGCTGAAAGTGAATTTCGCAGCGCTACGTGCCGCAGCGCCACACGCTGCGGCACGGCACGCTGCGGTACTGCAGGCCTTCCTCCCACTGTTAATGGGGAGGGGCCTGCAGCAGCACGAGCCCCGATCGCGAGTGCCGGCAAAAGAGCCCGGCACCAAGGAGAAGTGCCAGGCTCTCGGGAAACAGCCGGCAATGCCGCGGGGGGGGGGGGACCAGGAGGCCGGGGACGGAGGTGCTGGCAGGCGGCCGCCAAAAAAGCGGCCGCCCCGCACCTCCACCTTAACTTGCGCCTCTGCCGGCGCAGCAAGGCCCCGTGAACCGGGCGCAGGTAGCGAACGGCGCTACAGCGGCGTTCGCTACCAAATATCGCGATCGGGGTGCAAATGGGGCGCTGCGCACACCGATGACGTCATCGGTGGCGGCGCAGCGCAAAAGGCTAACGCCACCATTAGCGCCCCTGCTGAATATCGCGGGAGGCGCAGCCAGTGGCGCTACAGCCACTGACTGCCTCTTTTGGCGCTAACAGGTGGCGCTACTCACCCAATTTCTCCCCCTCTGTATCTAACGTAATAAATTCCTTTATCATTTTAAATGCCTTGATTTAAACAACCCTCAACCTTCTAAACTCGGAATACAAGCCAAGTTTATGCAACCTGTCATCATAATTTAACTCAATCTGCACTGCACCTCCTCCAAGGCGAATATATCTTTCCTGAGGTGTGGTTCCCAAAACTGAATCATACAAAACAACTGAATGCAGTGCTCCAGATGGGGTTTGAACAAGGCTCTGTACAACTGACTTCATCACTTCTTGACTTTTGTATTCCAACCCCCTTGAGATAAAGGCCAACATTCCATCAGCCTTTTAGATTGCTTTTTGTACCTGTGCACTATTTTTTAATGATTTGCGTATATGGACGCCTAAATCCCTTTGCTCCTCCACAGCTCCTAGTCACTTTAAAGGGTAGGGGCATGGGTCAACTTTGCGCTAAAATAAATCAAGGGTGGCCACACCACTCAAGTAAAACAGTAACTGTGGAAAAAGATTAAAATTGTTGAATTGTGAAATGAAAAGGTTTATATACAACAAAAAGTGCACAGGGAGTAGTGGTTTGTATAACCTCAACATTTTTTTAAGAGCACTTTTCAGACATTTTTGCTGAGAGATGTCTCACCTACACTTCCTGCTCTGAAGCTCTTTAATAAAGCTCACTACAATCACCACAAAACACCTTCAAAACATAAATTCCCAGACTGTCTGTACTAGCATGGTTGTGCTTTGGAATGAATCAATATTTTGAGTCTATCGACTGTCCATAAAGAGCAACAACAACAAAAAAACTTGCATTCTCGGCAACATAAACAGGACCCATTTGCAAATAAAGGGGGGGGGGAAGAGTCAAAACTGAGACCGATAGATTTTTGTTAGGCAAGAGTATTAAGGGTTACGAAACCAAGGCAGGTAAATGGAGTTAAGATACAGATCAGCCATGATATAACTGAATGGCGGAACAGACTCGAGGAGCTGAATGGCCTCCTCCCGTTCCTATTACAAGATATAAAAGTCACCAGTTAAACTGGAAAGTACACGCAGACCTCTCATGCTCAGATTATATGGTATCCTTGATTAATCTATAACCTTCTGAAAAATAGACTCAAACGTGATAGAAACCCATTCCCTTGTACTTCCAGAAAGCACAAGGTTTTGTACCTTGTACTGCAGCAGCGTCGGCTATATACATGTACAGCAGGCACCTCAAAGTACTGGAGAGGTACCACCAACACTGCCTCCGCAAGATCTTGCAAATCCATTGGCAGGATAGGCGCACCAATGTCAGTGTTCTCGCTCAGGCCAACATCCCCAGCATCGAAGCTTTGACCACGCTCAATCAGCTCCGATGGACGGGTCACATCGTCCGCATGCCCGATACGAGACTCCCAAAACAAGCGCTCTACTCGGAGCTCCGACACAGCAAAAGAGCCCCAGGTGGACAGAGGAAACGCTTCAAGGACACCCTCAAAGCCTCCTTGAAAAAGTGCAACATCCCCACTGACACCTGGGAATCCCTGGCCCAAGACCGTACAAAGTGGAGGAGAAGCATCCGGGAAAGCGCCGAACACCTCGAGTCTCTTCGCCAGGAGCAAGCGGAAGCCAAGAGCAGGCAGCGCAAGGAGCACATGTCAACCCAAGCACCCCACCCACCCGCCCCTTCAACCACCATCTGCCACACCTGTGACAGGGACTGTAGGTTCCGCATTGGACTCATCAGTCACCTGCAAACTCATTTTTAATGTGGAAGCAAGTCATCCTTGGTTCCCAAGGGACTGCCTAAGGATACAGTGTTCAATGTCATGATTTCAGGTTTGACATCTGCTCCTTTATGAGAGAAGCCATGTCATGACCTCCTAGGAACATGATCTCCACTAGGAAAACATTCCCCATAAGACTCCCAAAACAACTGAGTTCTGAGAAAATTTGCTGCATTCACTGATGAGCAAAGAAGTACTAATTTTTACTCTTAAGTGGCGATAGTAAGATACAAGATCCAGCCATTCAGTCCACCATGGCCATTCATACATAAACCAAGTGCAATGGTGGATCTATATCCAACCAGTTTCTTTGCCTCAAGAAAGGACTGACGCAGTTTTGACCTGACTGCTAAAAGTAAATAAACCCAAAACGCTGCAATATGTAACCAGACTTATATTCAGATTTCCAGCAGCCGCAGTATTTTGCTATTATATTCGTCATGCCTGACCCGTTGCTTTCTCTTGCGTGTCTTTTTCAAGGTCCATGCATTTCTGGAAGCAGCATGTTCCACATAGCATGTTGAAGGCTTTGTTAAATTCACACGACAAAATTGCATCAAATCCAAATTAAGGAGTGACAACTTGATTTGTTTTTCTCATTCTACTAATAGTGAGAATTCAATTCCACAACAAGTTTCATAAATACTCCTAAGCATTTGCTGGTTCGTCTGCATCACCAGCAGCATCAAGTAATTACAAAGAACCAGCACTGATCTCTTTGGTTAAACTGTGGCCTCGAATTTGCTGGGAAAATAATGGTGAGTTTAATTCGCACACCGTTATTAGTGTGCAAATAACCCAGTAATTTTTGGCTAGGAAGAGATACGCCACGAGTGGAAAATCACCACAAATTGCTGGACGATTTGCGCTGCTCTGCCGTTAGCCTCAAGAAAACGGGAGCTCGCCATCAACCTCCTAATAAATGTGAAGCAATTGCTGCATTTGTGCAGTAAATATGAATTAGACTCACCGCAGAAAGGTAGGGCTGGTACTTAACGACTTAAGGACGCTTTTAATGATTAGATTTATGTTCCTCCAATGCCACTCAACCTCTCCGGCCCAGAAAGGGCACAACTGAAATTGTGGAGTCTCATTCCTGCAGGTAGTAAGTTTTCTTAGGATGTTTTTAAAATGTAACTTTTTAATTTTTTAATTACTTTTCCTGTCTCTCTTTTCTCTCTCTCTTAATTAAATCTTTCCCTCTTTATTTCTCTTTCTGTACTTGATTTGACTCTAATTCACCCTATTTCCTTCTCCGTCATTCCTCTGTTTCCTTCTCTATCCTTAAATTTTATTGGTTAAGGAGCTAGACTGTTGGTTCCATCATCCACCAAGATCCCAGATGCCCTGGTGCTCTCGCCGCCATTATCAGCTCGCACTTTCAGCAATTTGCGGCTCAAAATTTTTTGAGCTGATTTCTTCTAGTGTCGTCTACCTGGCTGCTCAGAGTCGTGGGGCAGCGACTGAGCAAAAATATCGTCAACTGAGAGGTAGCCATCACTTCCTCTGCTCAGCACAGTAAAAGAGTGGCTCAAGCAAAAGCTAAACAAGAGTAGGGGAAGTCAAACAAATAAAATGTATTTATATACCTTTAACGTAGAAAAACGCCCCAAGGCAATTTACAGAAGCATAATCAGAAAAAACTGATGCTGAAACAAAGAAGTAAATATTAAATGGAGTGTGTGGTAAACCACTGTTATAGTTATCACTGTATATTGTTCTCACTGTTCTCACTGTCACATCACTACACGAGGTCGCCTCTTGTCGCACTGTTATACCTGGGCTGACCACCTCCGACTCCGCCCATTACCTGCCCAGGTATAAAGGTAGCTGACTGGCTAGTATTCCTCCCTGTTGGATCGGATCACCCACGAGGGTGGGCTCTGTTATTTAGCCAATAAAAACCTTCAGTTACGTTCTTAACTCGTCGCCTTTTATTGGACTAATTGATAGGCATATCAATTTTATTGACTAAATTTTAAAGATGTCTGATAATGAACAGCAACAGCAAGGAGCTCACCCAGCAGCACAGCAACAGCAGCCTCCAGACAACGGGCCACACCAGCCGGCTTGGCTGCAAGCCTTGAAACCACCATACCTGGATCTAAACCCACAGGCACCAAACTCAGCCAACGACTTCAAACACTGGCTGGACTGCTTCGAATCGTACCTGGAGGAAGCCGTCGTCCCTCAGAGATCCAAACTAAGAGTCCTGAAAGCCCAAGCGAGCCCGAGAGTATATACACTCATCCAGGACATGACTACGTACGACGACGCCATCAACCTACTGAAACAGCAGTACCGGAGCCCGGTAAACTACATGTACACTAGGCATCTCTTAAGATCTCGCCAGCAACAGCCAGGAGAATCGATAGCTGAATTTTCACGAGCGCTGAGACAACTCGGCAGGAACTGTGACTTTAAAGCGGTGACGGCTACTGCGAACATGGAAGACAATGTCCGCGACGCCTTGGTGAGAGGCCTACGTTCCGACTACACACGGCAAAGACTGCTTGAAGCTAAGGACATAGACCTGGACAAGGCCGAAGCCCTCGCCCTCACCCTAGAGGCCACCCAGCAAGACCAGGAAGCGTTTGCCAGGTACTATTCGCGACCCTGGGACTCGGGCCCGACCCCCACCCCACCACCCTTCACAGCGCTGCCCCCGGGACCTACCTCAGCGTCTGCATCACGGATCCGACCGGGCCCGCTAGCCCCGGTACCGGCCCCGACATCAGGCAACCCCGATCGGGCCGCTGGCTGCTTCTTTTGCGGCCAGGAGAAGCATCCGAGGTCGCGCTGCCCAGCCAAAAACTCGACCTGCAAAACCTGCCTCAAGAAAGGCCACTTCTCCAAGGCCTGCAGAAGCAAATCCTCAGAAGCCAGCAGTGCCTCATGCGAACCCTGGGGGCGGCCATCTTTGTGCGGGGCAGCCGAAGCCTGCAGAGCCTCATGGGAAAACCAGGGGCGGCCATCTTTGTGCGGGGCAGCCGAAGCCTGCAGAGCCTCATGGGAAAACCAGGGGCGGCCATCTTTGTGCGGGGCAGCCGAAGCCTGCAGAGCCTCATGGGAACAGCAGGGGCGGCCATCTTTGTGCGGGGCAAACGATTTAAACAGAGCCTCATGTGAACTACGGGGGCCGCCATCTTCGCCGCCATCTTGTCATGACAACGACGCGCTCATCTACACCCTAGCTTCCGTGACCCTGGATCAAGCCCGCCCGCACCACCTGGCCAGCTCAATGATGGACATCAAAGTCAACGGCCACGCCACGACCTGCCTGTTCGACAGCGGAAGCACGGAGAGCTTCATCCACCCAGACACGGTGAGCCACTACTCCCTCCCCGTCCTGCCAACGCGCAGCCGCATCTCGATGGCATCGAGGTCGCACGCCACAGACATCAGCGGCTACTGTGTCGTGACATTGTCGGTTAAAGGGACAGAGTATAAAAATTTTAAACTCCTCGTACTCCCCCAGCTGTGCGCTGCCGTCATACTAGGGCTGGACTTCCAATCCCACCTCCAAAGTGTAACCCTAGCATACGGTGGACCCCTCCCCCCACTCACAGTCGACAACCAGCGAAAGTTAAACCGCCCACCGCGTAACACCTGCAGCCTATCCACCCTCAAGGTACCGCCACCTTCCCTGTTCGCTAACCTCACCCCCGACTGCAAACCTGTCGCTACTAAGAGCAGGCGGTACAGCGCTGGGGACAGAGCCTTCATTAGCTCTGAGGTGCAGCGACTCCTGAAAGAGGGCATTATTGAGGGGAGCAGCAGCCCCTGGCGTGCCCAGGTGGTGGTAGTCAAGACCGGCGACAAAAATCGCCTGGTTATCGACTACAGCCAGACCATAAACAGATACACCCAGCTGGACGCATACCCCCTCCCCCGCATATCGGACATGGTCAATGAGATTGCACAATACCGCGTATTCTCGACCATCGACCTCAAGTCGGCCTACCACCAACTCCCCATCAGCCCGGAGGACAGCCAGTACACCGCCTTCGAGGCGAATGGCCGCCTCTACCAATTCCTTAGGGTCCCCTTTGGTGTCACCAACGGGGTCTCGGTTTTCCAACGGGAGATGGACCGGATGGTTGACCAGAACGGACTACAGGCCACTTTCCCCTATCTCGATAACGTCACCATCTGCGGCCGCAACCGGCAGGACCATGACGTGAATCTGGAGAAATTCCTCCGTACGGCCCAACGGCTGAACCTCACCTACAATAAGGAGAAATGCGTGTTTAACACAGCGCGCCTTGCCATCCTTGGCTGTGTAGTAGAGAACGGAGTCATCGGCCCCGACCCCGAAAGAATGCGCCCCCTCATGGAGCTACCCCTCCCCCACTGTCCAAAAGCACTTAGGAGAACCCTGGGGCTTTTCGCCTACTATGCCCAATGGGTACCCAATTATGCGGACAAAGCCAGACCCCTCCTGAAAACCACATCCTTCCCCCTCACGGAAGAGGCGTGCGCGGCCTTCTCCCTCATTAAGGGAGACATAGCCAAGGCCACAATGCACGCAGTGGATGAGTCAATCCCCTTCCAAGTGGAGAGCGATGCATCCGACTTCGCCCTAGCCGCTACCCTTAACCAGGAGGGTAGGCCGGTAGCCTTCTTCTCAAGGACCCTACAGGGCCCCGAGACCCGACACTCGTCGGTCGAGAAGGAAGCCCAGGCAATTGTGGAGGCAGTACGGCGCTGGAGGCACTACTTGGCAGGCAAACGATTTACCCTCCTCACCGACCAACGCTCGGTTGCCTTCATGTTTAATAACAAGCTGAGGGGCAAGATCAAGAACGACAAAATCTTGAGGTGGAGAATCGAGCTTTCCACCTATGATTATGAGATCTTGTACCGGCCCGGTAAACTGAACGACCCCCCTGATGCTCTTTCACGCATTACATGCGCCAGCGCGCAAAGTGATAGACTTCAGACCCTCCACAATGACCTCTGCCACCCCGGAGTCACCAGACTCTACCATTTCATTAAGGCCCGCAACCTGCCATACTCCATCGAGGAGGTCAGGACCATGACCAGGAACTGCCAGATCTGTGCTGAGTGCAAACCGCACTTCTATAAGCCGGACAGAGCAAGCCTGATCAAGGCCACCCGCCCCTTCGAGCGTCTGAGCATCGACTTCAAGGGGCCCCTACCGTCATCCGACCATAATGTGTACTTCCTCAACATCGTTGATGAGTACTCCCGTTTCCCCTTTGCCTTCCCCTGCCCAGACATGACCAGTAACACGGTCATTAAATGCCTGAACAAACTCTTCGCCTTGTTCGGGTTCCCGAACTATATACATAGTGACCGGGGCGCCTCCTTCATGAGCGAGGAACTCCGTCAGTTCCTATTGGAGAGGGGTATTGCAGCAAGCAGGACCACCAGCTACAACCCCCGAGGGAACGGCCAGGTGGAAAGAGAGAACGCGACGGTATGGAAGGCCACCCTCTTAGCCTTAAAGTCTAAGGGCCTCCCAACCTCCCGCTGGCAAGAGGTCCTCCCGATTGCGCTGCACTCCATCCGGTCACTACTTTGCACTGCCATTAACACCACCCCCCATGCTCGAATGTTTGTCTTCCCCAGGAAGTCGACTACGGGAACCACCCTACCAACCTGGCTGACCTCTCCGGGACCCGTCTTGCTGCGAAAGCACGTGAGGGCCCATAAAACGGACCCCCTGGTCGAGAAGGTGAACCTCCTGCACGCCAACCCCCAGTACGCCTATGTGGCTTACCCAGACGGACGGGAGGACACTGTCTCCTTACGAGACCTCGCACCCTCACCCCCCCCTCCCAACCCCCCGAGTCCAGCCGAGGTAGACGGCATGCCGGAACCCCACGAGCCTTTGCCGACTACGCAGACACCAGCTTTAACACCGGATAATGTAACACCGCCGCTGCGACGATCGGAGAGGCTAACGAAGCCTCCGGACAGACTGACATACCAGAGCTGGTAATACACTTCACCCCGCCGGACTCTAATCTAAACAAGGGGTGAATGTGGTAAACCACTGTTATAGTTATCACTGTATATTGTTCTCACTGTTCTCACTGTCACATCACTACACGAGGTCGCCTCTTGTCGCACTGTTATACCTGGGCTGACCGCCTCCGACTCCGCCCATTACCTGCCCAGGTATAAAGGTAGCTGACTGGCTAGTATTCCTCCCTGTTGGATCGGATCACCCACGAGGGTGGGCTCTGTTATTTAGCCAATAAAAACCTTCAGTTACGTTCTTAACTCGTCGCCTTTTATTGGACTAATTGATAGGCATATCAGAGTGATAAAAGTTTCAGCAGCTGCCCGTGCCCTAACTCGCACCAAGTCCTGTTCACCCATCACCCCTGTGCTCGCTGACCTACAGGAAACTTTGTAATATCCAGCACCGACGGGACCGAGCTGTTGCCGATCTATCAAAACTGCTGGACATACAAAGTTAATGTTGAAACATATGGAGGTTTTCATCTCCGTATCTGACAACAAACACTGTTGCTTAGCAACAGCTTGTAAACAGTCGGCCCGTACCTTGGAAGCGTCTCTGTAGCTTAGCAACAGCTTCAGAGAGACTTTCCAGAGCCCGACTGTTGAAAACAAAGCCACGAGAAGAAAAAAAACCTAACAAAACGGCTCCTGATTTCTACCAGTAGATCGAGGTTTCCGGACATACAACCTCCGGATAAACCAAAGTTTCCTGTACATTGGCTCCCAGTTAAGCAACGTCTCGATTTCAAAATTCTCGGCCTTGTTTTCAAATCCCTTCATGGCCTCACCCCTCCCCAGTTCTGTAACCTCCTCCAGGCCCACAACCCCCTGAGATATCTGTGCTCCCCTACCTCTGGCTTCTAGACCATCCCTGATTTTAATCGCTCAACCATTGGTGGCCGTGCATTGAGCTGCCAAGGCCCTAAGCTCTGGAATTCTCCACCTCTCTACTTCTCTTTCCTCCTTTCAGATGCTCCTTAAAACCTACCTCTTTGACCAAGCTTTTGGTCGTCTGCCCTAATTTCTCCCTATTTGGCTCGGTGTCAAATTTTGTTTTATAAAACTCCTGTGAAGTGCCTTGGGACGTTTTACTGCTTTAAAGACACTATATTAATATAAGTTGTTTTTGTTGTTGGTGAGTGAGTAGAGAGCTACAGACCTCTATCTGAATAGGTGCCACATAATGGTGCAACATCAAGCGTTGATCAGTGAAATCAGACTGATAGAATTTTGTTAGGTAAGGTTATGAAGGCATATGGAGCAAAGGTAGATAAATGGAGTTGAGGTACAGATCAGCCATGATCTAAGTGAATGGCAGAGCACACCCGAGGGGCATTCTGAATGGCCTCCATCTGTTCCTAATGTTCCTTTTTTCCTGTAAGAGAGTTTTTTCCCAGGATGGGCGCGGATGGAAATAAGGTTGGAAGGTGGTAGGGGGTTACGGGTGAAAAAATGAATGGTCAGAGATGATCTTGTCAGTGATTGAGACCATGCAAGCAGTGAGGCCAGGGGAGACGGCAAAGTAAAGGGGTGGACATGATGGGTAGGAGTGTTTAAGGGACAACAGGAGGGCAGTAAAATTGGAGGAGAAAGGACAAGGGGAGTTGAAATGCAGATTGAAATGATCGAGGATGAGGAGTCACTGAGTGCAGAGGCTGAAGGAGGAAAGCAGGGAGAATATGAGAGAGAAATCTGGCGTGGTAGGCAACAGACAAGGATTTTAAAGGAGAGAAGAGTGGAACAAATGTCACAATGGATCGCTCTGATGTCACAATGGGCCGCTCTGATGTCACAATAACTTCCTGATGACATCATTAAGCAGCTTCAATCCCTGACACATGAAGATCCCAATTTGGGGCAATTCTGCTAAAATGTCTGTCCTACACTCCCATTTCTACATCTTTTGTCACAAGTACTTTGAGTGTCTGTGGTGCGGTGGGTTCTTTATTAGTAACAAACAGCTGCTCCATCCAATATGGCTGCCATGGGTTGCGAATGTTGCCTTGTCCATATGCTCTGTATCTCAGTTCTGGGCCTTAACCCCCACCACCCACCTTAAAGTGCCACAAAGAGCTGGCAGGACTTGTATGGTTACATGACCCAGGGCCATATCACAACTGAGGGGCTATGTAACCTGACCTCACAATGAAAACCATGACAACACAGAAACCCAGGGGTGGACAAAATACAGTAAAGTGGTACAAACTGCGCATTCCTGCATGAGATGGATGTTGTGACAGAGATAAGGGGCTGGATTTTCATTCAGAAGTTGGGAAGGAGGCGGGACTACAACTTTCGGGTTTTAGTCCTGCCTCCATCAAGATGCAGCCAATCCACGCGATTTTCCCTTGATTGACCTTGTTGAGCCCGCCCAGCGGGCTCAGCAGGCCAATTAAGGGCCACCCAGCAACAGGTGACGTCACAGACTGAAATTTCATCTGTCAAGACGTGTTGACAGATGAAATATCAGTGTTTCACAGCTGTTTGAAGCTGTCAAACACTGACAGTCTTACTTCTAACCTGAGTCCTTCTACACAGACTCAGTTAGAAATCTCGCCGGCACTGAAGGCTGTCACTTTTGACAGCTCGTGGCCATTCTGCTTTCTGTGCCAGCTGACTGATGGACTCCCGAAGCCTAGCGGAAGGAAGGCTGTAAAGGTAAGTACAGGTAATTTAAACTTCTTTACACACTTTAGACACACCAAACACACTTACCTTTGCACTCATGCACCCATCACTCACCTGAACACCGACATCTCGACCCCTCCAAGTCCTTCAACCCGACGGCCCGCCTCCTCTAACCTGGCGTGGTTTGGAGCCGTCGGGAATCCCACACGACACCCTTCAAAATAGGGATTAGGCTAAAAACTGCCTGTTAGCTACCTGTTAACAGGCAGTTAATTGGCACTAATCCCTTCCCACCTCGGGTCGGCGGGTCCCAGCGCGGGGCGGGTACCTGCCTCCTTTGCAACTTACGTGGAGGCGGGTTTTGGGCGGGATGGTGTCGGGACTCCCGAATTCGGGATTTTTGTCCCCCTCATGCCTAAAAGCCCACCTCACGGCACACTGAAAATCGACCCCAAGGTGTTTCAGGCTAAGTACACAAATGGACATCTTGCTTAACAAGCTCCACCAGCAGATTTGGGTTTCGCTGGAGTCGACTGATGATCTTGCTGTGAAGAACCAGACTGAGATCCTTCACTGTTTCAGAGTTCTGGCCACAGCTTATGCAGACAAAATGGTCTAATTTACCTTATCTCAGTTAGAGAACGCTGACCAACAAATGAGAGTAGGAACACTCACTGTACTAAAGCACCTCACATCAGTCTCATCGCACTTGGAGAGGAAGGCGGCTCAGATTGTGGCGGTATTAAAACCAGTCCTTCTAGACAAGAGCAGTAATCAGGAGAAGAAGCTCATTGCCCAGATGATATGTGTCATGGCCCAGCAAGGTTACCTTGAGCCAGAGGGAGGAAAGCCAATGGTGCAATTCCTAATCCAACAGTGTGCTGTACCCATTGATTCAGGGACCCTGGTACCACCCAATCATCAGCCAGACACAGAAACAGATGAAGAATTAGTCATTCTATGTGAAAGAGTGATGTGTTTGATCACAACTGCAGTAAAGATGGAGGTTGTCCTTTGGCCATCCTTACTGGAGTTTGTCACTATGACCCAGTACACCAAGGCTTTAGCAATAATCTGCAGTTGTTCCGCACATATTGGGAAAAAGAAACTGCGAGCCAATAGTAAAAGCTTTTCCCTTACTTACAATGAAGCTGCCAATCTCCCTAAAGCCCAGGCACTGTGGACCCGGCTCCTCGTTTTATCCTGTTGCCCATATCAGGGAGGAGGCCGAGGAGCTGCGGCACTGAGTTTACTGAAAGTCCTGAGTCTCAATGTGCACTCAGAATCACTGAGGTGGTGGGAAGAGGAGATTGCACCATTAGTTGGCCATTTACTGGAAAATTCCGAGGGGTCTCTGTCCCAATCGGAATGGGGGAATAAATTATTGGCAGTCTTGTGCCTAGCTTTAAATACGATTGATGACGAGGAATGGACATGTCAGCTTGCTGATGAAATAGCAAAACAAATCAACACCAACCATCATTCCCTACAAGAGAAGGGCTTTCTATATAAATCTCTTGCATCAGTGCTCCGCCAGACCCACACTAAGAACGTAAGGGAGGAGCTTCACCAAATGCTCAGTGCAGCACAGTGAGAGAGCGGAGCGGCCCTCGCCATTGGTTTCTCTGCCATGGCACATTTTGATGATACACTCAGTAGCCTGGAGGAGTTTGCTAACTCCCACAGATTTAGGGTCAAGGCTGATGAAGAATCACAGAATCACAGAATCACAGAAACCTCACAGTACAGATAGAGGCCATTTCGGCCCATCGAGCCTGCACCGACACATATCCCACCCGATCCCCGTAACCCCTACACCAACACGTATCCCACCCTATCCCCACGTATTTAATCCCCCTAACACTAAGGGTCAATTTTTATCATAGCCAATCAACCTAACCTGCACATCTTTGGACTGTGGGAGGAAACCGGAGCACCCGGAGAAAACCCACGCAAACACGGGGAGAATGTGCAAACTCCACACAGACAGTCACCCGAGGCCGGATTCGAACCCGGGTCCCTGGCGCTGTGAGGCAACAGTGCTAACCACTATGCCACCATGCCACCAATCGGATAAAGTCAAGAGCACACTGGTTCTGTGCTATGGGAACATGGCACACCTGACGAACTGCTGATCACAATCGAGAGCCACATTCTGCCAGCTGTTAGTCATTTAATTACAAGTGGGCAGGGTTTAAAGGCTGAATCCAGGGATCTCACACTAAAGCTCAGCCTAATACAGACCGTGACTCAGATAGCCAGATCCCTATATATAAATCGCTGGAGACTTCCCATCAACTTTATTAGAAACAGGGTGCTGCTCACATACATGCAGGATCTTATTGAGGCCGAGCCACCAGAGCTGCTGCAGAACCCTGTTCGCCAGTTAGCCATGGACGTCTGCACGCATCTCGTGAAACTACACAGTGAATCAATCCAAGTTGACACCTGCCAATTAATTCAAAGCTGCCTGACCAGTACTTTCGACTTGGTACCTCCAGACCTGAGCAATGACGAGGACACAAAAGAGACGGCCACATTTTATACCCAAAGCACAGATTCGCTGCAAAATCTTCTGATGCAAATATTACTCCAGGACCTGTCCCCTCAAGGACTCGAGGCCATTTTCAATCATGTAGAAGCCTGGATCATTTCAACAAAAGACTATGAACGAGAGAGAGCCATGGAAATGACCTTAGACATCTAAGACTTTACTGGAGGAAGCTCAATGTTAGTAATGTAGTGCCTGGAAATAACACGGGGACTCTGATTGGACGACTGATGCTGCGTTGTGCAGACCCATCGCTTCCTGTTCGACAGATGGCCCTGGACTCTTTGTACATAATCCTGGCCATTTATTTGTCATGTGAAGGCACCAATCTGGTTCTGCAAACGGAGCAGTTAGAGGCACTGAAAAGAGTCAGAGAACAGCTCATTAACCCTGACACTTCAGTCCTCTTTCAATCATGCTCTCAAATCACAGAGGTAATTTCCAAATGTTTGCCCCATGACCAGCTGGGCAATTTACTCTTCATGGTCTTCAAAGGACTGTCCGACCAACATCCCAGCTGTTCCAATGCAGCTGCTGTTCTCGTGCAAACCACCATTAAAAGACGAGGCAGTGAACTTGGGGACCAGGTCTCAGAGATAATTGGCGTGTTGAGGCTTCAATTGCAATCAATTCATTATGAGCAGGTGAAACTTTCAGTTCTGTGTAGTATCACCATTCTGGACTCACAACACAGCGAGACCCACGCGGAGGCTCACCTGGTGGAACTGCTGCTGTCGCCATCAGAATGAAGCCTAAAAACACAGGCCCCAACCCTCCTCCGTCTCCTCCTCTTAGCATCAAGGTGATACATTTTTCACCATGACTTGTAAATTGTAAATAAATAGTAAAATAAATTGTAAATTTATAAATTGTAAATAAATAGATATCCTGTGTACACACACTCACACCCACTCAATCACACTCTCACACACACACACTCACACCCACACTCAATCACACACACACACTCTCACTCACACCCACTCTCACACACTCACACTCTCATACACACACTCACTCACACTCACTCAATCACTCTCACTCACACACACACACACACTCACACCCACACTCAATCACACTCACACACTCTCACTCACACCCACACTCTCATACACACACTCACTCACTCACACTCACACCCACTCAATCACACACACTCACACCCACTCAATCACTCACTCACACCCACTCACACTCTCACTCACACCCACTCTCACACACTCACACTCACGCCCACACTCACACACACACATAACCCTGACATTAGAGACAGATCCTGCCCCTCACTCCATGCTGGATCACCATGCTACTTCATTTATAGACACATTTCCCAAACTGTCCTGGGATTTGCCTGCGGGTAGGTTTCGGGCCTTGTCAGTGCAGGGCAGGTGGGCTATGGCGGTTCTGGAACAGCCCAGCCAGCCTCTGGGCTGGAAGGAGGAAGGTCGAGACTAGGGGGGGGACACGTTATGCCCAGTACTGCCCTAAAATGGTGATCAGGCTCCTCTGTCACAGGTCCCTGATTCACATACTAAAAGAGTCCGATCGCATGACTCAGATGCGCACTATGGCTGTCCTGTGGTGTCCCGTTCCACTGCCGTAACTTCACCGGAAGTGTGCCACAAACCGCATACAGTACGTCACCAACCGAGCATTTGCACTACGCTGGGCCTTCCTCGCTCGGCCCTCTGCCCTGGGCAATCCGCCTGGGGACCTCCATGCTGGGCCCTCCGCCTGGGTCCCTTCCCTCTGGGTCTTCCACCCTGGGCCCTTTGTACTGTGCCCTCCAAACTGGCATTCCCTACGTGCAGCCAGGGTAGGGAGCAGGAGCTGGGGGGCGGGGGCGGACAGGAATGGAAACCGGGGGGCAGAAACGGTAGCCTGGGGGAGGAACAGGAGCCGGGGCGGGGGAAGCAAGAGCTGGGCGGAGAACAAGAGCTGGCGGGGATGGGGGGAACCGATGAATGAAATTTGCCTCATTAACTAACCTTGCAGCACAAATAATGCAAAATAGTCAATGCTGTGGATTTATCAAATTTAGCCTCAGAGAAACAGAGACTGCTCCCCGCATGATCTTGCAATGCCGTTCGTGGAGTTGCATATTAGAAGGGGCCACAAGTCAACTGCTGGGTTGGCCTGGTGTGGTGGATTTTCAGACTCAAAGCAAGGTCGGAGGCTGCTCAATGTGGAGGCCTCACTCCCCCAGCAGACAGAAGTTTCCTAAGTGTTTTTATAGATCCTTCTGAGGTTCACAACCACTGCCACAAGTTGGTGCCATACAGCCGTCTACGGAGCAGGGCCTGGCTCGCCAGAACAGCCAGTCCTCACAACTAATTCATAGAATCATAGAACTTTACGGCACAGAAGGCGGCCATTTGGCCCATCGTGCCCTCTCTCACCCTGGCCGATCCCCCTGGTATGGCCCTCATCTTCGCTGGCTCAAGCCCAAGGGGCGCAGATTTGAACAGATATGGCGGTTTAGCCATTCACCACCAGATCTGGCTGGACCACATAAAGCAGTATCAGGTCCTGCTCACGTCTGCCAAACCTGCTCACTATTCCAGGATCATTCTGGAATGCAAAGATAACCCCCAATTTCTATTCTCCACTGCTAACCGTTTTCTTAAACCCCTCTCCCCTGTCTCCTCCACACTCACCTCCAACAACAAGTGCGAGAAGCTCATGGACTTTTTTGTCTCTAAGATTGAGACCATTTGATCAACTGCCTCTGCCACTTCCATTCCTCTAGCCAAACTTCCGCTGAGGTTCGCCCTGCCCTAGCCCTGAACTTGCATCTTTCCCCAGTTTCTCTCTGATCTTCCTTCTTGACCGCTCCACACTCATCTTGTCCATGAGACCCACTTCCTGCTCCCTCGAGCCTATTCCCACTAAACTGCTGACCACCCAACTTCCCTAGCCTATCACAGAATCATAGAGATTTACAGCACAGAAGGAGGCCATTCGGCCCATCTTGTCTGTGCCAGCCGACAAAGAGCTATCCACCCGAATCCCACTTTCCAGCACTTGGTCCGTAGCCTTGTAGGTTATGGCACTTCAAGTGCATATCCAAGTACTTTTTAAATGTGATGAAGGTCTCTGCCTCTACCACACTTTCAGGCAGTGAGTTCCAGACCCCCACCACCCTCTGGGTGAAAAAATTTCTCCTCAAATCCCCTCTAAACTTCTGACCAATTACTTTAAATATATGCCCCCTGGTTATTGACCCTTCTGCTAAGGGAAAAAGGTCCTTCCAATCCACTCTATCTAGGTCCCTCATAATTTTATACACCTCAATTAGGTCTCCCCACAGCCTCCTCTGTTCCAAAGAAAACAACCCCAGCCTATCCAATCTTTCCTCATAGCTAAAATTCCCCAGCCCAGGCAATATCCTCGTAAATCTCCTCGGCACCCTCTCTAGTGCAATCACATCCTTCCTGTAATGTGGTGACCAGAACTGCATGCAGTATTCTAGCTGCGGCCTAACTAGTGTTTTATACAGTTCAAGTATAACCTCCCCGCTCTTATATACTATGCCTCGGCTAATAAAGGCAAGTATCCCGTATGCCCTCTGTTGTGTATGTACCTTTAAGAGAAGAACTGATTCTATACTGCAGTACCGGCAGTGACCACCCCTGTATATAAAGCCATAGCAGGCTTCTGTACTTCAGTCTTAAGTTATTATTGTTCTCCTGCAGTCCGTGTATTATTGATACTCGGACACTACATTGGCGATGAACAGGTTCGAACTCACCTGCAGTACTGCATCACCTCACGGGGATCTTTCCCTGAGAAGAAGCTTCTTGGAGGTCGAAGTCAGAGCAACGGGCGTCGACCGCGGGTAACCGCCCAAGGATCCATCGGAGTTCGGAGAGTTGCAGGAGAGGCTGTGGAGAGCTGGGCTTGGCTCCCCAGTCAAGGTGATCCAGCAAATCGTGCTGGTAGCAGGTAGTGCGCTGACCCTTCCGGACTGCGGCGGGCTCGAGCTCGATCGAGCGGCTCTGCAAAGGGGCCATGCAGCGTCGTCGGGAGGAAAAGAGAGAGAGAGAGGGTGGAGCGCACAGGGCGCGGTCGGTGCTCAAGAACCGGGCAGCGTAGCGAAAATAAAACAAGGGGAAGGAAAAGTGAGACGCGCCAAAGCCGCGGGTTGCCGCCATTACCCTGCAGAACGCTAGGAGCAGCGTGGCAGCAAGGGGAAGAAGGAAAAGCGCGGGAGGCACCATTTTATTCCATTGGGGAAGAAGGAAAAGCGCGGGAGGCGCCATTTTAATCCATTGGGGAAGAAGAAAAAGCGCGGGAGGCGCCATTTTAAATCACCCAAGATGCCGAAAAGTGGCAGTATCACTGCTTTCGACAACGAGGTAGAAGACTGGACCACGTATGTGGAAAGAATTGAAGTGTACTGCAAGGCAAATGAGGTGGCCGATGGAAAGAAGGCGTCGGTATTATTAAATTTGATGGGCGCGAGAACGTACGGCCTATTGCGGAATTTAATTACCCCAGCTAAACCAATGGAGAAAAGTTTTGAAGAGATTGTTAATATCTTACAGGAACACCTAAACCCTACACTGCTGCTGATAGCAGAAATCCATAAAAGAAACCAGCACAAAGATGAGAGCAATGCTGACTATCTTACGGAACTACACAAGTTATCGAAGCACTGCCAGTTCGGAGCAGGACTGGCAGACACCTTACGGGATAAGTTTGTCTGCGGGCTCCAGAGTGAAGGAACCCAGAAACGACTACTTTCGGAAAAGGACCTGACGCTAGAACAGGCTTTCAGCGTGGCAGTATCCTACGAAGCAGCAGCACGGGGAGCTGCGGAAATACAACAGAAACCACAAGAATACAGCGCTAATGAAATGGCGTATGGAACAGAAAAGTGCTATCGCTGCAGCAGAACAACCCATGATCAGAAGGACTGCTGGTTTAAGGACAAAGTATGCAGACAATGTGGGAAAATGGGACACATAGTGTGATAAAAATAATAACTTCCGGGAAGTTATGTCATCACTTCCTGTGAACTGTGAACTATGAACTGTGTACATACCTCACTTCCTGTCATGTGTCACTTCCTGTTGGACTGGTATAAATACTGGTCTGTTCAGTATTGTAAGAGGCTTCTACCAGAGGCATGGTAAAGACCTCTCTTGTATATAGTGTGTTTATAAGTTACTTAAAGCTTACTTTAAAGTTACTTGATGGTAAGCCTCCTTTTTCTTACATCAATTTAAGTAACTTAGTATTTACACTCACGAATACTAGACCTTCGGACAAACTCGGAATTAAGGATCCAGGGAACCACCCATCATGGAGAAAATCCTTAGACCTATTCGTCTGGACTTGGACCCGAATGCACCAGCAGCTGGCAGGGTATGGAAGCATTGATACCGTACTTTTGAGAATTTTCTGGATGAATGTGAAGCGGATGCTCCTGCTAGATTGAAGATACTTATCAATTATGTGACCCCAAAAGTGTTCGAATATGTTGATGAATGGGATAATTACGATGAGGTGATTCGGGCACTTAAGAAACTGTATGCCAAGACCCCAAATGAGGTCTATGCTAGACATCTACTGGCCACAGCCCGACAAGGGCCAGGGGAATCAATTGACGAATTCCTGCAAGAACTTCGCAGGCTCAGCGTAGATTGTAACTTTCAGGCAGCCTCAGCTGAGCTGTACCGCCAAGAAATGATTCGTGATGCTTTCATCTGCGGGATTGCCTCTCCATTTATACGCCAGCGTCTACTAGAAAGTAAAACACTTGAGCTACAAAAAGCTTTTGACCTAGCTTGTTCACTGGATTTGGCAAAGAGAAATGCAGACCTCTATCAGCTGCCCAGATCTCGATCTGCTGCTGTAGCTGCAACCAGACAATTCAAGCGGTCTCAGGTGAACCCTATCATGGGGGAATCTAATTCTGATAATTCTGATGAAGAAGAGGAGGACGACCCCACTTTAGCAGCCTCTTGGCAATCTAGGAAGGAATGCTTCTTTTGTGGAGATGCTTTTCACCCTAGGAAAACCTGCCCTGCTCGCAATGCAATCTGCAGTTATTGCGGGAAAAAAGGACACTTTGCTAAAGTTTGCCTATCAAGGGCCTCTACGAGGGCCAATCCAGCTAAGGCCTACCGAACTGCCCCAATTAGGGCCTATCAAGATGCTCCAGCTAGGACCTATCAAGCTTCCTCTCGCGCTCTCTCCCGAAGAAGCACACCGAGAGTTTTAGCCACTCTCTGTGCAACGACACCAATTACAGCTGCTTGCCCACAGAACCTGTCTCATGCTGCCACAAAAATTTCAATTAAAGGGCATACCTTAGATGCCTTAATTGACTCAGGAAGTACTGATAGTTTCATTAAGGAACAGATTGTTGCGAAATTGAAACTACATGTCTTCCCATCGGACCAGGCAATTGCGATGGCCCAGTCATCACTTAATACCAGAATCTCCGGCTTTTGTGTTGTTGATATGACACTTCATGGCCGTATGTATCCCTCCACCCGACTTTCGGTGCTCAAGGACTTATGTAGTGATCTCCTCTTAGGACTGGACTTCCAAAAACAGCATAAGAAACTCACCATTGAGTTTGGTGGATCCAAACCCGGACTTACTATTTCTAATATACCGTCTAAATTACCATTTTGTGCATTATCAGCAGCTTCACTTGATGAACCCTCATTATTTGCCAGTATTCCGCCTCAATGCCTACCGATAATAACGAAATCGCGGCGCTTTAATCAGGAAGACCAATCTTTTATTGCGGCTGAAATCTTTCGACTTCTAGCAGAGGATATCATTGAACCATGTTCGTCGCCCTGGCGGGCTCAAGTCGTCATTGTCAAGAACCCTCTAAAACCTCACAAACAGCGACTATGCATCGATTATTCGCAAACCATCAATCAATATACCGACTTGGACGCCTACCCATTGCCACGCATTGATGATATGGTTAATAAACTGGCCGAATACAAAGTGTTCTCAACTTACGATTTAAAAAGTGCCTATCATCAGTTACCCTTGAAGGTCTCAGATAAGCAGTACACAGCCTTTGAGGCTAATGGACGGCTGTACCAATTTCGTCGCCTCCCATTCGGGGTTACTAATGGAGTGGCTGTCTTTCAACGGGCAATGGATGGCCTGGTTAAGCAGGAAAACCTAAGGGACACTTTTCCCTATCTTGATAACATTACCATTGCAGGTCACGATCAACAGGAACACGACTCCAACCTCCAAAAATTTCGGGACGCCCTCCATCGCCGTAATTTGACCCTGAATGAATCCAAATCTGTTGAGTCGCAACCGACCATCAACATCCTTGGCTACTGCGTAGGCAATGGTATCATTCAGCCAGACCCAGAAAGACTTCGCCCGCTCCAAGAGCTCCCGTCACCTAAGAATCCGGCTTCTTTACGTCGGGCTCTCGGTCTGTTTGCATACTACGCTAAATGGATTCCTCATTTTTCGGACAAAATCCAACCCTTGCTGCATGCTAGATCATTTCCACTGGGAACAGCGGCTGTTGCAGCCTTTAACCTTCTCAAAAAACAGTTGGAGAAAGCGGCTCTTCACTCCATTGATGAGAATCTCCCTTTCGTGGTTGAATGTGATGCCTCGGAGGTGGCGATCTCGGCTACACTGAATCAGGAAGGTCGTCCTGTAGCATTTATGTCCAGGACCTTACAAGGTGCCGAGCTACATTATCCTCCGGTTGAGAAAGAAGCCACAGCCATCATAGAGGCAGTACGGAAGTGGAACCATTTTCTAGCTCGCCAGCACTTTACATTGATCACGGACCAACGATCAGTCGCCTTCATGCTCGATAATCGAAAACGAACCAAAATTAAGAATAATAAAATACAACTTTGGAGGATGGAACTGGCCTCTTTTGGTTATACCATTCTCTATCGGCCTGGCAAGGAGAATGTGGCCCCGGACACCCTCACACGGGCATTCTGCTCCACTATGTCATCCTCCACCCTCATGGATGTCCACAATGGTTTGTGCCATCCTGGCGTTACGCGCATGCTACATTTCGTACGATCACGGAATCTCCCTTTTTCCACTGGAGATGTAAAGAAAATATGCTCAGAATGCCGGCTTTGTGCGGAATTAAAACCTCAGTTCTTCCGCCCCTCAGATGGTATACTCATACATGCAACCCAACCGATGCAACGACTTAGCATCGATTTTAAGGGCCCAGTGCCCTCTTCAACTCGGAACACATATTTGCTCGCCATGATCGACGAATATTCACGTTTTCCGTTTGCCTTCCCCTGCTCCAATATGCTGGCGTCCACCGTAATCTGCTGCCTTGAGCAGGTATTTTCTCTCTGTGGCATGCCGGCTTATATTCACTCAGATCGGGGTCCATCCTTTATGTCGAGGGAACTCAAGGACTACCTCTCAGAACGGGGAATTGCTACAAGCAAAACAACACCATACCATCCCATCGGAAATGGGCAGGTAGAGAGGTATAACGGTATCATCTGGAATTCCGTACGTCTCGCTTTAAGATCTCGGGGCCTACCAGACCAGCAATGGGAAACAGTGCTTCCGGATGCATTGCACTCTATACGGTCCCTGCTTTCTACAGCCACAAATACTACACCTCATGAGCGGTTCTTTGGATTCCAGCGTCGCTCATCTCATGGGACATCACTCCCATCATGGCTAACTACTCCTGGACCTGTATTACTCCGAAGATACGTTCGGACGTCTAAAAATGACCCTCTTGTAGACGAGGTCGAACTAACCGATGCCAACCCCACCTATGCAAACATACGATATTCCGACGGCCGAGAATCTACCGTATCATTACGGGATCTGGCTCCCTGCCCACCAGGACCTAGTGGGACATCGGGTGATGGCATTTCACCAGGAAACTCTTGGGACCTATCGGGTACCCCTCTCCAGGATCCTGATCGGACACCAACTAGCTTGGTGCCGGTAGAACCCCGTGCTCAAGGTTGCGACCCTCCCAATACCACGCATGAAAGTACTGGTCTGCCACAGACCAGCTCTGCACCTCCCTCTGAACAGAGGCAGTCTGACTTTGAACCTATTGGGGCTCGTACTCGAAGCCATGATCTCCCCGACCCTTCACAGGGTAATCCAGGCCACACGGACTCTGGCCAATGGCCAACCGCATGTAAGCGGACCAGCGACCCTCTACGACGGGAATCCAAACGGGTGCGACTCTTCCTTGTTCGGCGGCTGCGGACCAAAAGGTAGACCACAGCCTCCTAAACCTGCAGGAGGGAAGAATGTGATAAAAATAATAACTTCCGGGAAGTTATGTCATCACTTCCTGTGAACTGTGAACTATGAACTGTGTACATACCTCACTTCCTGTCATGTGTCACTTCCTGTTGGACTGGTATAAATACTGGTCTGTTCAGTATTGTAAGAGGCTTCTACCAGAGGCATGGTAAAGACCTCTCTTGTATATAGTGTGTTTATAAGTTACTTAAAGCTTACTTTAAAGTTACTTGATGGTAAGCCTCCTTTTTCTTACATCACATAGCAAGAGTCTGCAGGTCGGGAAAGAAAACCAACACTACAAGAACTACTAAGGAAAAGTACAAGAAAGTAAAGAAATTGACAGACAGTAGTGCGGAAGATCAGGAGAGTGATAATGACTCCGGGAGCAGGAGACTAAGTTGTCTAAAGTTACACAACGTGATCGCAAAGGAGGATCACCGAATCATTTGGATCACCCTCATGATAGCAGGGTCCCCAGTAAAGATGGAATTGGACACAGGATCAGCCCTAACTGTCATGAATCGACGAGACTATGAGCGGCTATTCTCACATATACCCTTGAAGGACACGTCCATTGTATTGAAGACATACACGGGGCAAAAAGTCTACCCCAGAGGAAAAATAAGGGTGCCAGTTAAATACAACGGCAAGGAAACACAGAAACTGTATCTATATATACTACAAGATGGAGGACCACCATTATTGGGACGTGAATGGATCCGAAAAATACAATTAGATTGACATTCCATTCAGGCGCTAACTGTGACTGACAAAAAGGATGATGACATCACACCTGGACGACTGTCAAAAATTCTAACTGACGCGAAAGAGGTGTTCCAACAAGGACTTGGGACTCTAAAATGAGTAACGGCAACGATAAAAATCGAAGATAACGCAAACCCAAAATTTTTTAAGGCCAGACCGGTACCTTACGCGATCCGCCCAGCCGTTGAAGCAGAGCTGGAGAGTCTGGAGTGTTCAGGTGTGCTGTCCAAGGTGGACTGGAGCGAGTGGGCCACACCCATCGTTCCTGTAATGAAGAAATCATTGAGCAGCACGCCTGGGGAGCCGAAGAAGGTTCGCATCTGTGGGGACTTCAAGGTAACTGTGAACCCAGTCCTGCACACAGTACAATATCCACTTCCACGGATAGGAGATATTTTTGCCTCACTATCTGGAGGGAAAAGCTTTACAAAGATTGATCTGGCCCAAGCGTATCGACAAATGGAGGTGGAAGAAGCATCTAGGAAATACCTCACGATAAACACTCACAAAGGCCTTTACCAGTACAATCGACTGGTATTCGGGGTAGCATCAGCCCCGGCTATTTGGCAGAGGGCGATGGAACAAGTCCTGCAAGGGATCCCGGGGACCCAGTGTTATTTGGACGACATCCTGGTTACGGGCGAAAATGACAGTGAACACCTTGCCAACCTGGAGCAGGTGCTCACTAGATTACAGGAATATGGGCTACGAGCCAACTGCCCCAAATGCGAGTTCTTCAGGAGACAAATCTCGTATTGTGGCCACATGATTGATGAGGAAGGGTTGCATAAGTCGCCGGACAAGATTGAGGCTGTAGCCAAGGCTCCAGCACTGGAAAATGTGTCGCAACTGAGGTTGTTCCTCGGGTTGGTGAACTACTACCATAAGTTCTTGCCTTTTTATCTACAATTCTGCACCCACTGAATGCCCTGCTGCAAACTGGAGTAACATGGAAATGGAGTGATGAGTGTAAGCGTGCCTTTCAGAAATGCAAATGCCTAATCACTTCAAAAGAAGTATTGGCCCACTACAATCCAACACTACCGATTCGGTTAGCATGTGATGCGTCTCCCTACGGCATCGGAGCGGTGCTGTCACACAAATTCCTTGACGGTTCAAAGAGGCCAATAGCCTTTGCGTCGCGCTCGTTAACCTCAGCCGAGCGTAACTACGCTCAGATTGACAGGGAGGCCCTCAGCCTGGTGTGGGGGGTGAAGAAGTTCAATCACCATCTGCACGGGCAGAAATTCACCCTACTGACTGATCATCAGCCCCTGGTCTCCATTTTTAACCCAAAGAAGGGCGTTCCGGTGATGATGGCGCAACGGCTGCAAAGATGGTCACTTTTTCTAGGGGCACATCAGTACGACATAGAGTACAAGGGTACGAAACAGCATGGAAACGCTGATGGGCTGTCGCGCCTACCGTTGCCTACGGTAGAGGAAGCACCTGCAGTGGACCCTGTTGAGATATTCCATGCGACCATAGTCGAAGGTCTACCTGTTACAAACTCAAGTATAGAGAAGGAAACCCGAAATGACCCGACACTCTCTCGGGTCTATGATTTGACGGTGAAGGGATGGCCAGCACATGGCGACTCACTGTTGCCAGCATTCTCGCCAAGGAGAGAACAGCTGTCAGTGTGCCGGGGGACCTTGATGTGTGGATCCCGAGTGGTAATTCCACCCAAGTTGAGAGATAGAGTGCTAAATGAGCTTCATGAGGGTCATCTGGGAGGAGTGAAAATGAAGAGTCTAGCCAGGGCGTTTGTGTGGTGGCCGGGAATCGATAAAGAAATCGAGGATATGACCAAGAGATGCACAGGATGCCAGAAGGTCCAAAACGCTCCACCACAGGCCCCACTACATCCATGGGAGTGGCCCTCATCTCCATGGCAACGGGTACACATTGATTTTGCTGGTCCATTTATGGACTCAATGTTCCTAATCGCCGTGGACGCCCATTCGAAATGGCCAGAGGTCATCAAAATGTCCTCCACCACTACGGAGAAAACTATTGCAGTCCTACGGGCCATCTTTGCCAGGAATGGCTTGCCAGAACAGATTTGCTCTGACAATGGGCCACAGTTTGTGTCAGAGGATTTCCGGAGGTTTCTGAGGAATAATGGGGTGAAACATTACACATCTGCCCCATATCATCCAGCCACAAATGGATTGGCTGAGAGGTTTGTTCAGACCTTTAAAAAGGCAATAAAGGCGATGTATAACGACGACATACCACTACAACACAAGGTGGATAATTTCTTGTTTGCTTACCGGAATGCGACACATGCAGTCACCAACCAAGCTCCAGCCATAATGTTCTTCAACCGAAGGCTAAGATGTCGCCTGGATTTGCTCAAACCAAACATAAGACGAGATGTTGAGGATAAGCAATTCCAGCACATCAATGAGAAGCCAACCAGGAGCTTCAAGATAGGGCAACCAGTCTTGGCCCGCGACCACCGAACAGAAAAATGGCAGCCAGGAACGATGTGCACACAGCAGGGACCACTAATGTACACAGTGGACGTTGGCGAGAGCATCGTGAGACGCCATGCTGACCAGATTCTAGAGTCACAGGAACAAGCCAAACCCATACCTGGTAATAAACCCGAAGTACAGATTGCGTCTACCTCAGAAGCAGTGGTATTGGAAGCTGACGAACCAACCAATGACAATGAGCCAGAATCAACTCCGCCACAAGAACAGGATACTCGAGAAAGGCGTTATCCAGTCAGGATCAGGAAGCCTCCTCAAAGACTGAACTTATAAATGATTATTTCAGTTGATGTATATAGTACAGAGAAAATTGTAATTGTAATTAGTTATTATTTAGTTGTTAAATGAATGTTATGTACTGTTTATCTAAAAGGGGAGGAATTGTTGTGTATGTACCTTTAAGAGAAGAACTGATTCTATACTGCAGTACCAGCAGTGACCACCCCTGTATATAAAGCCATAGCAGGCTTCTGTACTTCAGTCTTAAGTTACCCTCTGTTCAGTAAATACCTGTTATTATTGTTCTCCTGCAGTCCATGTATTATTGATACTCGGACACTACACCTTCTTAACCACCTTATCTACCTGTCCTGCTACCTTCAGGGATCTGTGGACATGCACTCCGAGATCCCACTGATCTTCTGCACTTCTCAGTGTCCTACCATTTATAGTGTATTCCCTTACCTTGTTAGCCCCTCCCCAAATGCATTACCTCACACTTCTCCAGATTGAATTCCATTTGCCACTGTTCTGCCCACCTGACCAGTCCATTTATATCTTCCTGCAATCTGCAGCTTTCTTCTTCATTGCAAACTTCTTAATCATACTTCCTACATTCAAGTCCAAATCATTGATATATACCACAAAAAGCAAAGGACCCAATACTGAGCCCTGCGGAACCCCACTGGAAACAGCCTTCCAGTCACAAAAACACCCTTCGACCATTAGTCTTTGTTTCCTGCCTCTGAGACAATTTTTGATCCAACTTGCCACTTTGCCTTGGATCCCATGGGCTTTTACTTTCATGACCAGTCTGCCATGCGGGACCTTATCAAAAGCCTTGCTAAAATCCATACAGACTACATCAAATGCACTACCCTCATCGACCCTCCTTGTTACCTCCTCAAAAAATTCAATCACGTTAGTCAGACACGACCTTCCCTTAACAAATCCACGCTGACTGTCCCTGATTAATCCGTGTCTTTCTAAATGAAGATTTATCCTGTCCCTCAGAAATTTTTCCAATAATTTTCCCACCACCGAGGTTAGGCTGACTGGCGTGTAATTACTTTTCACAAAAGAGAGGGATGACGCAGGCATTGCAATCAGGGATAAGGAGTGCGAAATATTAGATGAAATAAACATAGTGAAAGAGGAAGTATTAAGGAGTTTAGCATCTTTGAAAGATGTCTATCTGATCTTTCCTCATAGCTAAAACTCTGCAGTCCTGGCAACATCCTTGTAAATCTCCTCTGTACCCTCTCTAACGCAATCACATCTTTCCTGTAGTGTGGTGACCAGAACTGTACGCAATGGCCTAACCAGTATTTCATACAGTTCAAGCATAGCCTCTAATACAAAAGCAAAAAAACTGCGGATGCTGGAAATCTGAAATCAAAACAGAAAATGCTGGAAACGCTCAGTAGGTCAGGCAGCAGTGGTGGAGAGAGAAACAGAGTTAACGTAACAGGTCAATGACCCTTCGATGGGAGGGGACATTGTAGGACTGAGGAATATAACAAGAGATTGGGAAGGACAAGATCAAAGAGGGATTTAAACATAAGGGTGCCGACAGGCGGTGATGGGTGAGCAGATCTTAGTGCGGGAATCTTGGATAGGATATGGGCAACAGAAGTTTGGGTGAGAGTTTCAGCAGCAGATGGGCTGAGGCAGGTGGAAACAGGCCATCTTTGTGCTGGAGAGGAGATAGGGTCAAATACGACGGTGAGGTTGCGAAGAGTTTGTTTCAGCCAGGGACAATGGCCGGGGAGGGGAATGGAATTGGTAGCAAGGGTCCGATGTCTGTGGCGAGGAGAAAGACAATCACTTCAGTCTCCCCAATATTTAACTGGAAGAAATTATGCCTCTCGCTTGTCAGACTGCTTGTCCAACATCCAAGACAAGCAATCTGACAACACAGGAATGGGAGGGGTTGAGAGACGTGGCGGAGAGGTAGAATTGTACATAGTCAGCATACATGTGGAAGGTGACACCATGGGCCCGATTTTGTGGCTTGTGTGGGAAATGGTCGGATTCCCCCAAATGTGGGGTTCTCACACACAAAAAAATGTCAGCCAGCTCCACGCAATTTTCCCTCAAGTGGCCAATTAATTCCCAGCATGTGGGAAGCCTTGCTAATTGTCCATTTCTAGTCAGAAAGCCCCACAGTATGATGTCATCATTCGTGGTGCTTTCAAGGTCCATAGCAAGCACTGCATCCTCTGAAGGCTTCCAAACGAACCATACAGGATGGCAGAGGAGCCTGCAGCAGCTGTGGCCAGTGCCAGACCCCGAGCTGCCTCCAAATTCGACGAAGCTTTACTGCAGGCATTATTGGATGGGGTTAGGGCCCACAGGGAGGTCCTCTTCCCTAGGTCAGGTAGGAAGAGGCCTCCCACTGAGACCAAGGCTGCATGGATGCAGGTGTCAGCAGATGTCAACTCGAATGTGCATGTAATCTTGGCATCACATCTCTAACTCCTTCCTCTACTCCCCCACAGGACCATCCACAGCCCCCGTTACCACTGTGGAGGAGGAAGAGGCTGTGCAGCTAGACTCCTCAGAGGAAGCTCCAACCTCTGAGGGCGCAGCGTCAGCAGAAGTAAGCGCAACCAGCACCAGCGCAGACACTCACACCTCGGGGGGACCTTCGGGACATAGAGTAGTGTTGTCACCTGGTGCTTCACAGCTCACAAGTGAGCCTCAGCAGATTCTGGAGACAGGGACAGCAGTGGAGAGTCCTCGTCGGAGGGCGCAGGACTCTGCCAGCTCAGCTCAGCTGCGCTGCATGTCAACCCTCTGCCTCTGGGTCTATCCACAAGGGAAGAGGTGATATATCTCCATGCACAGATGCAGGAGTCTCTGGCAGGTTTTGTCTCCAGGGTCGCTGCGAGTGTGGAGCGAATGGAGGAGTCCATAGCAACCATGAGCAGAGCCTTTGTGGAGTCATTGGCGCATGAACGCATCACTATGGAAAGGTTGGCAACCTCCATGGAGGAGATAACTCGCCAAGGTACGGAAAACATGGTGAGTGCTCATAAGAGAATGACATCTCTTGAGCAGCGTTGGCCATCTATTGAACAGAGAAACCAGACCTTCATGGAAGTCCTTCTGAGTAGGACTGCCAGTGCAGAAATGGGTCCCCATGACCCCCTAAAGCGCAGCAAGGTGCTCTCAAGCCACTTCCAAGCGCTGGCCCCTTCTGGCCTGTGCAGCTTCACGTGAGTGAGCAGCAGCCTGGTGCTGATCCTGCTGTTCCTGGTTCTACTGCTGCCGCCTCTGCTGCTGGAGATCCTCTAATGGCAAGAAGGGAAGGAAAAAAAGGCGTCCCATGCTTCTCATAGATGCCTCCGCTGAGGAAGCGCTGAGGGTGGCGAGAGGGGCTTCCCAGGAGATCGCATTGGAGAAGTGTGTGAGGCTCCAACCTTCCACAGCTGTGCCTAAGCCTTGAAGAAGTAGCCCCAAGCCTGCAGCAACAAGGTCCTTCACCAAACAAATGCTGTCCCTTTAAATCGCAGCTTTCCCGAATGACCTGCAGCTGACAGCAAGCAAGCCGGCAAGCTTCACGCCAGGTTTCATCAGCGGGGTTCCCCGCAGGCGTGTTTAGCGTGGGGAACCCCACAAAATCGCAACGGCCCCTGAAAATCGGCTTAAACATGGAAATAATTGGTAATTAGTGTTCCGGCGGGCAGGACTGAATCGGGTCGCGGAGAAACGGCGGTCCGAAACTCGGATGGGGTGGGGAATCAGGCGGGGGGGGGGGGGGCGGTTGCGACCCGCTTTTTCGGCGATTTTCAGCCCCCAGCCGCATGAAAAGCCGCCCGACGGCTGCCAGAAAAATCGGGGCCCATGTCTCCAGATGATCATCTGAAAACACAGCATCAGTTTCCATATGTACACTGATGACTCCCAGCTCTACCTCACCTCCACCTCTCTTGACATCTCCACTCGCCAGTACTGGATGAACAGAAATTTTCTCCAATTACTGTAAATATTGGGAAGAACGAAGTCATTGTCTTCGGTCCCTGCCACAAACTCCATTCCCTAGCCACCGACTCCATCCCTCAGCCTAGCAACTGTCTTAGGCTGCACCAGACTGTTTGCAACCTTGGTGTCATATTTGACCCCGAGATGAGCATGTGACCACATATCCGCGCTATCACTAAAACCGCCTATTTCCACCTCCGTAACATCGCCCGACTCCACCTCTGCCTCAGCTCATCTGCTGCTGAAACCCTCATCCATGCCTATATTATCTCTAGACTTGACTATTCCAACGCACTCCTGGCCTACCTCCCACGTTCTGCCCTATGTAAACTTGAGGTCATCAAAAACTCGGCTGCCCACGTCCTAACTCGCACCACGTCCCATTTACCCATCACTGACCGACATTGGCTCCCGGTTAAGATTTTAAAATTCTCATCCTTGTTTTCTAATCCCTCCATGGCCTCGCCCCTCCCTATCTCTGTAATCTCCTCCAGCCCCACAATCCTCTAAAATATCTGCGCTCTCCCAATTCTGGCCTCTTGACCATCCCCGATTTTAATCGCTCCACCATTGGTGACCGTGCCTTCAGCTGCCAAGGCCCAAAGCTCTAGAATTCCCTCCCTAAACCCTTTCGCATCTCTTCCTCTACTTCTTCCTTTAAAATGCTCCTTAAAATCTACTTCCTTCAGCTTCCCAATATCTCCTTATATGGCTCAGTGGCAAATGTTGTTTTAGAACACTCCTGTGATGCGCCTTGGGACGTTTTACTATGTTAAAGGTGCTATATAAATACAAGTTGTTGTTATTGTTGTAGATGTCGCCAAGGCGCAGAATGTAGCTGACGAAGAGGAGGGCCAAGCATAGAGCCTGAGGGATGACTTGCAAATGTGTGAAAAATCAGATTTCCTTTTACATTAACAATTAATTTACTGTTGCAGCATTACGGAGACCATCCTCAAGATAAAATGCAAAAATCAAGCAACATTATGTAAAAATTCATTTTGCTTCCTATTGCTCCAGCCAAATGAAAAACCTAGATATGTGACTGTAAATGTGACACAAAAAGATAAAAAAATCTGTGATGGGTTTATCGAGTACATATAGTACCTCCTTGACATCAAAACACGACATGACTACAGTCGAGTTTACATGATGTTAAGTTGCCTATTGTTATAATCTGCATTATGTTTTATCCTGGCTTGCTTTGTATAAGAACATAAGAAATAGGAGCAGGAGTAGGCCATTTGGCCCTTCGAGCCTGCTCCGCCATTTAATAAGATCATGATCTTCTTCCTCAACTCCACTTTCCTGCTCTATCCCCATATCCCTTGATTCCCTTAACATCCAAAAATCTATCGCTCTCTGTCTTGAAGAAACTCAATGACTGAGCCTCCACAGCCCTCTGGGGTAGAGAATTCCAAAGACTCACCACCCTCTGATGAAGAAATTTCTCATCTCAGTCCTAAATGGCCGACCCCTTATTCTGAGACTGTCACCGCTGGTTCTGGACTCCCCAGCCAGAGAAAACATCCTCCTTTCATCTACCCTGTCAAGCCCTGTAAGAATGTTGTATGTTTCAATGAGATCACCTCTCATTCTTCTAAACTCCAGAGAATAGAGGCCTAGTCTACTCAATCTCTCCTCATAGGACAATCCCCCCGTCCCAGGAACCAGTCTGGTGAACCTTCATTGCACTCCCTCTATGGCAAGTATATCCTTCCTTAGGTAAGGAGACCAAAATTATACACCATACTCCAGGTGTGGTCTCACCAGGGCTCTATATAATTGCAGTAAGACGTCTTTACTCTTATACTCAAATCCTCTTGTAATAAAGGCCAAATTACCATTTGCTTTCCTAATTGCTTGCTGTACCTGCATGTAGGCAAATGATATGTTGGCCTTCGTAGCGAGAGGGTTCGAGTACAGGAGCAAGGATGTCTTGCTGCAGTTGTACAGGGCCTTGGTGAGGCCACACCTTGAGTATTGTGTGCAGTTTTGGTCACCTTGTCTGAGGAAGGATGTTCTTGCCATGGAGGGAGTGCAGCGAAGATTCACCAGGCTGATAGCTGGGATGGCAGGAATGACGTATGAGGAGAGATTGGGTCGATTGGGCTTATATCGCTGGAGTTTAGAAGAATGAGAGGGGATCGCATTGAAACTTATAAAATTCTAACAGGACTAGACAGACTAGATGCAGGAAGGATGTTCCCGATGGCGGGGGAGTCCAGAACCAGGGGTCACAGTCTAAAGATAAGGGGTAAGCCATTTAGGACAGAGATGAGGAGGAATTTCTTCACCCAGAGAGTGGTGAACCTGTGGAATTCTCTACCACAGAAGGCAGTAGAGGCCAATTCATTAAATATATTCAAGAAGGAGTTAGATATATTTCTTAAGGCTAAAGGGATCAAGGGATATGGGGAGAAGGCGGGGACAGGGTACTGAGTTTGGATGATCAGCCATGATCTCATTGAATAGCGGAGCAGGCTCGAGGGGCCGAATGGCCTACTCCTGCTCCTATCTTCTATGTTTCTATGTTAACTTTCAGTGATTCGTGTACAGGGACACCCAAGTCCCTCTGAACACCAACATTTCCCAATTTCTCACAATTTAAAAAATACTCTGCTTCTCTATTTTTCCTACCAAGGTGGATAACTTCACATTTCTCCACATTATATTCCATTTGCCATGTTCTTGCCCACCTACCTATCCCCTTGAAGCCTCCTTGCATCCTCCTCACAACTTACATTCCCACCCAGCTTTGTATCATCAGAAAACTTGGATATATTACATTTGGTCCCCTCATCCAAATTATTGATGTAGATTGTGAATAGCTGAGGCCCAAGCACTGATCCTTGCAGTAACCCACTAGTTACAGCCTGCTAACCCGAAAATGACCCATTTATTCCTACTCTCTGTTTTCTGTCCACTAGTCAATCCTCAATCAATGCTAGTACAGGAAACTTTGTGCTATCCGGCACCGACGGGACCGAGCTGTTGCCGTTCCCTCAAAACTGCCGGACACTCCAGCTCTAATGTTGAAGCATACAGAGGTTTTCATCTCCGTATCTGACAACAAACACTGTTGCTTAGCAACAGCTTCTAAACAGTCAGCTGCAGCTGCAAGCGTCTCTAGCTGAAGCTGTTGCTATAGCTACAGACCTTGCAGTGCCTGACTGGGAAAAAAAAAGCAACGAAAAGAAAAAAAATGGCTCCTGATTTCTGCCGGTGGCTCGAGCTTGCCGGACATTTAGCCTCCGGATAACACAAAGTTTCCTGTATATTACTCCCAATCCCATGAGCCCTAATTTTGTTTAAAAACCTCCTGTGTGGCACCTTATCGAATGCCTTCTGAAAATCCAAATACACCACATCCACTGGTTCCCCCTTATATATTCTGCTAGTTACAACCTCAAAAAATTCTTACAGATTTGTCAAACATGATTTTCCTTTCATAAATTCGTGTTGACTCTGCCCAATCTTATTATTTTCTAAGTGCCCTGTTACCACGTCCTTAATAATAGATTCTAGCATTTTCCCTACTACTGATGTCAGGCTACCTGGTCTGTAGTTCCCCATTTTCTCTCTCCCTCATTTCTGAAATAGTGGGGTTACATTTGCTACCTTCCAATCTGCGGGAACCGTTTTAGAATCTATGGAATTTTGGAAAACGACAACCAATGCATCCACTATCTCTATAGCCACCTCTTTCAGAACCCTAGCATGTAGGCCATCAGGTCATGGGGATTTATCGGCTTTCAGACCCATTAATTTCTCCAGTACTTTTTCTTTACTAATACTAATTTCTTTCAGTTCCTCATTCTCGCTAGACCCTTGGTTCTCCACTATTTCCGGGAAGTTTTTTGCGTCTTCTTCCGTGAAGACAGACACAAAGTATTTGTTTAATTTCTCTGCCATTTCCTTATTCCCCATTATAATTTCTCCTGTCTCAGCCTGTAAGGGACCCACATTTACTTTCGCTAATCTTTTCCTTTTTACATACCTATAGAAGCTTTTACAGTCTGCTTTTATGTCTCTCGCTAGTTTACTCTCATATTATATTTTCCCTTTCTTTATCAATTTCTTGGTTCTCCTTTGCTGAATTCTAAAATCCTCCCAATCCTCAGGCTTACTACTCTTTTTGGCAACATTATAAGCCTCTTCCTTTGATCTAATACTATCTTTAACTTCTCTTGTTAGCCACAGTTGGACCACTTTTCCTGTGGGGTTTTTGTGCTTTAAAGGAATGTATATTTGTTGTAAATTATGTACTGTATTAATTCTTTAAATGCTAGCCATTGCTTATCTACCGTCATACATTTTAATGTACTTTCCCAATCTACCTTATCCAAGTCACCCCTCATACCTACTTAGTTTGCTTTGTTTAGATTTAAGACCCTAATTTTGGATTGAACGAAATCACTTTCAAACTCAGTATAAAATTCAATCATATTATGGTCACTCTTCCCTAAAGGCCCCTTTACTAGAAGGTTATTAATTAGCCCTTTCTCGTTGCACAATACTAGATCTAAAATAGCCTGTTCCCTGGTTGGTTCCTCAACATACTGATCTGGAAAACTATCTTGCATACATTCCATGAATTCGTCCTCTGCACTATTACTGCAAATTTGGTTAGCCCAGTCTATATGTAGATTAAAGTCCCCCATGATTACTGTATTACCCTTGTTACATGCGCCTCTAATTTCCTGATTTTTACTCTGCCCGACATTACAACTACTGTTTGGGGGCCTATAAACAACTCCAACCAATGTTTTCTGCCCCTTGCTATTTCTTAGCTCCACCCAAACTGATTCTACTTCTTGATTTTCAGAGCTAAGATCCTTTCTCTCTACTGTCTTTATGCCATCCTTTATCAGGGCTACCCCTCCTCCTTTTCCATTTTGCCTATCTCTTCTAAAAGTTAAGCATCCTGGAATATTTAGTTCCCAACCTTGGCCACTTTGCAACCATGTCTCCGTTATGGCTATTAGATCAAACCTGTTCATTTCTATCTGCGCTATTAATTCATCTAGTTTGTTGCAAATGCTTCACGCATTCAGATATAGTGCCTTTAACTTTGACTTATTTCTATTTTTCCCTGATGTCATCTTAGTCTCTGATGCCTTATTACCTTTGTTACTCTCTGTCCCTTCCTGGCCCACTCTGCTTATTTTTACCCAAAACTCTACTCTGCTCTAGAGCCTTGACATTTCTCTCGCTGCTTTTAAATTTACTCTTTCCTGGATCCTCTCACCACCCCCTTCATTCGTTTAAAGCCCTGTCTACTGCCCTAGATATTCGGTTCGCCGGGACACTGGTCCCAGCCCGGTTTAAGTGGAGCCCATCCCAACGAAACAGCTCCCTCTTCCCCCAGTACTAGTGCCAGTGCCCCATGAACTGCAACCCCTTCCACCCACAGCACACTTTGGGCCACGCATTTAAACCTCTAATCTGTTTGTCCCTATGCCAATTTGCGTGTGGTTCAGGTAACAATCCAGAGATTATTACCTTTGAGGTTCTGCTTTTTAATTTGGATCCTAGCTCCTCAAACTCCCTCAGCAGAACCACATTCCTAGTTCTACCTATGTCGTTGGTTCCTACGTGGACCACGACAACTGGATCTTCCCTCTCCCACTCCAAGTTTTTCTCCAGCCGCGAGGAGATGTCTTTAACCCTGGCAACACAACCTTCGGAATTCTCGGTCGCAGCTGCAGAGAACAGTATCTATCCCCCTGACTATACTGTCCCCTACCACAACTACATTCCCTTTCACTCCCCCCACTTGAATGGCCTCCTGCACCATGGTGCCATGGTCAGCTTGCTCATTCATTCTGGCAGCAAGAAACTCATACCTGTTGGACAAGGGCAAAGGCGGAGGCTCCTGGGGTCCCCTTACCTGCCTGAGTTGCAGTCACACCCTCCTGTCCCTGACCACTAGCCAGACCTGTACCACTACCTAACCTAAGGTGTGTGACTGCCTCCTGGGTCAAAGTGTCCAGGTAACTCTCCCCATCCCTGATGCCCCGCAATGTCTGCACCTCAGACTCCAGCTCAAAAACTCAGAGCTGAAGTTCCTCAAGATGCAGACACTTACTGCAAACATGGTTGTCCAGGATCACAATGCTCTCCACAAACTCCCACATGCTGCAGTTGCAGCACACCGCCTGCACTGCCATCCCTAAACAACCTTGTTTTATTTAATTAAATTGAATTAAATTTGTAATTAGGTAACTTAGTTTACAGTGTAGTTTCATGACTACTTACTTTATCTAGATTAAGTTATGGGTACTGAAATTGAATTATCTACCTGTAACACAAAGCACTACAAGTAGTGTAGGCAAAAAGCAACAACTCCTTCCCCCCTTACCAGAAATTTCCACTCTTTCCAAATTCCCAAATACTGTAATACACTCTGTTCAAGTCCACTCTGTTTAATCCCTCTCTGTGCAGACTGCTGATATGTTTTGTAATCATAGAGAGATTTGATTTAGCATTTTGTTATAGATGTATAATGTTCTAATTCATCTAATACTATACAAATGTGTGGCCCAGATTAACAATAGATCTAAAAATGCTATACCGTGTTTCAACCCTCCGAAGTTTTCATTGCATGTACAAATTTTAATGCCCACAGATTGACCTGACCGGATTGTTTGCTCATAATTGCTCCATCTTCTTATAAGGGTGGGGCTTCCTACAATATTTAAGAGAGACTCTTTCAGTACAGTATTTTAGTGCCCATAGCGACTTTTATTTTTGTGAAAATGGAATCAAATAAAAAAGTACACACACACAAATTTGAATTTGAAGCACAAATACAAAATGATCACTGCGCTAAACAATAGGTCAAAGTCACAGACTAAATTAGCAAAACAATACGGTGTCACTCAAACAGCCATCAACAAAATCTACAAAGAACAACAGGGTTCTATCTTGAAACAGGTTGGAAGCAGAGATTTCAGAAGTGCCATGAAACAGTTGTGCACTTCCAAACTCAATGATGTTAGAACAAAACTTCTTGAATGGTTCAAGGCAGCATGCGGTAAAAATCTCCCTGGAAATTTCATGAAATTTTATTAGAAAAAGCTGTCAAAATCACAGAAGAAATTGGGTTTAGCGAGCACTCTAAAGTTAACTTAGGGTAGATCAAAAGATGGAAAAAATTTATGCCACAACTCATAAGAAAATGGTCAGAGAAGCCAATGAAGCGACCCCTAAAATGACAAACTATTAGCTCTCATCAAGTGTGCTTGCTATACTTAAAAGTGTCGGCCTTGTGACATATTCAACCTCAATAAAGCTAAACTTTTCTGGAAGTTTTTGCCGATGGGACTCGCACCTTTTGCAACAGGATGCGTGCTTGTAGGAAACAGAGAAAGCAGTGCATGACTTCATCTGGGCACCAATATGGACAGATCTGCAAAGCTTTCTCTTCTGTTCAACAACAACAACTTGCATTTATATAGTGCATTTACCATCGTCATCGGTGAAAGTGAGCAGTCAAGATGTTTCAGAAATGTTTGACACTTCCCTGGAGGCATCAGTTACTGTTTTGGATCACTTCTACAATTTTTGAGCACTACATTCAATCTCTGGACATAAAATGTCAAGCTCGCGATAGAAGCGTGTTAATCATTATGGATCATGAAATTTCTGGCCCAACCAATGTGCAACTTGTGCATCTTCCAAAAAATACCACTTCTAAGGGTCAGCCAATGGACACTGCTGGAGTTATCAATATCTTCAAGGCTCACTATCGAATGTTTTTTGCTAAAAAAAAGATTAGCTGCTTATGAAGCCAGGACTAAAGTCTGGATCAGTTTGCTGGATGCCATGAATTTCATTTCAAAAATGAAACAGACAAAAATATCTGATTTTGTTAAAAACTAACCCTTACTACAGTGAAATTAAAGTCAAATGTTGGATTTTTTAAACATTTTTTCTTATTCTTGAAATTGCAAATGCCTGCAAAACCATCTGGACGTGTTTGCAAATGTTTATAAGGAAAGCCACCCTATTGTTATAGTACGTCAAATATTATAATTTTGTCTGCTCTGATAGGGTATAACATTAGGCGGCCTTGGCTACAGTTAAAGAAAAAGACTTGCATTTTTATAGCGCCTTTCACGACCACTGAATGTTCCAAAGTGCTTTAAGCCAATGAAGTACTTTTTGAACTGTTGTAATGTAGGAAACGTGGCAGCCAATTTGAGCACAGCAAGCTCCCACAAACAGCAATGTAATAATGACCAGATAATCTGTTTTTGTTATGTTGATTGAGGGATAAATATTAGCCAGCACACCAGAGATAACTCCCCTGCTCTTCTACAAAATAGTGCCATGGGATCTTTTACGTCCACCCGAGCAGACAGGGCCTTGTTTTAACGTCTCATCCGAAAGACGACACCTGACAGTGCAACACTCCCTGAGCACTGCACTGGAGTGTCGGCCTAGATTTTTGTGCTGAAGTCCCTGGAGTGGGACTGAGCCACGGCTGACACTTAAGAAGAAATGTGAATGAGTTGAGCCATGAGCATCACCATAACCGAGCGCCTTTTTAAAAAAAAAATTGTAATTTTCTTCCCCTTTAAAATTCTCTCCCGTCATCACCCAACCAAGGCAGCAGCATTCTGCCAACTGTATCTCGCATATCTTCTTACTTGACTTGTCTTTCCCCAAATGATCCCAGCTGAAATCGGGAACTCTCTGTTTAACAGCACAAACCCACGCACTATCATTCTAAGGCCAATCATATTGGTCAACCAATACTGGTCAACCAATTGGCCGAACTCCACAGTGCACACTCTGTTTGCATGTCTGACTTTTGAAAATAAACATTTTCTGTAATCAGTGGGTCACTGTGGTCTTTGCTGTCAAACATCTTTACTTTAGAATAAAGCCAAAAATCTTGACGAGGGCTAGCATTGCAACAGGAAAATATTGACACAATCGACTTAACTCAAAGCAAAATTATCAGCCTGCAGGAAACAAAGCAGTACATTTTTTTGAAAAATAAGTCAAAATAATGATTTACTGACAAGCAGACAGAAGTGCAATTTGAAAAGGAACAGAACTTAATTAGCATAACTGATCAGCAGTGTGACTATTAAAAAGGTCCATAACCCCAGACTATGGCCCAGAAATTCGGGTCCCAACGCACAAGTACGTACGGGGTACTCACGCGTAGGCCCAACGAAAGTGCCGGTTTCGTGCATGCACTGCGCATGCGCGGGAAACCGGCACTTCCGTTCCCCTGAAAGAAGGGGTTCAGAGGTCGAACGCGTGTGCTGGAGAGGCAGCGCGTGCGCATCGAACTTACGTTTTTTTTGTAGGTTTCTCCGGGAGGGTAAATCTCCAGCAGTTACACTTTTAAAAAGCAGGCACAAGGCCTGCTTTTAACAAGGTAAGTGGTGAATTAATTAAAATTAAAACATTTTTTCCACAGGTTTATTATTTTTAAATACTTTAAAGAAAGCTAAGTTTATTTTTAGCCCTGTTAAAAAATGTAATTAATTTTTTCAAAAATTTAAATTATTGTTTAAAATAGTTATTTCATGTAATTTATAGTTTATTTTAAAAATGTGATTTAAAAAGAAAATTATTTGAGGTTTTAGTGATGTTTTGGGGCTTATAGTATTTATAGGTTTGACAGCTCTTCCTGTCAAATTTATGAATGAAGCATTCCCTGCTACCATTGGCTCTCCATGGCCCACGTGATCCCAGGGGACACATCAAACTAACTGCGCCCCTGGGATACGCAAGCACTGCGCGCCGGCAGTTGGAGGAGGCCCAGGATCGGAATCCCACGCGGGCCCACAGCTCAACGGCCAGCGCGCTAGGTAAGTGCAGGTCGGGGGCTTGCACCCGCGGGAAGCCCCCGACCCGAATTTCTGGGCCTATATTGTTGCTAAAGCAACACAAACCAAAACTTAACTTGCATGCTCCTTTTTCTGCTTGTACATTTTGTTTTTGGTACTTTTTTTTAAGAAAAAGAGATCCTGCTCAGGGTTTCCTCAGTACACGGATATTCAAGTTGAAATGGATATTCCTCGTGCCTAACTGTTTCTAATTCACCTTTGGCAGCCATCCTTTCAACCATTATATCCATGCCCTCTGAACTCCCTCCCTGAATCTTTCTGCTTCTAAAAGCCCTTCTCCTTGACCATATTCTCAGTTCCAGCCCCTAACCTTTTTCCTGTTTCTTGCTTGGCAGCCACTATTTTTCCTGTTCCATAGAACATTTTGAGATGCCTTTCTACACATAAGGAGTCAGATAGAAATTTAAATCATTAAAGAGTTAAGTGGTTTGCACCGTCTTAACTTCATGCCTTCAGATTTGCTTTGGAAAATTGATTTCTCTCAAAATAGTGTACTAGCCTAAAAGCCATTGTACGCTATATGCATTATTTTTTAAAAATGGAAATTTCCAATTAGCCCAGGGAAAGTGAAAATGCATGTTTCATTATTTACTTTTCACACAATAAGGTATTTGCACTACAGTGCACTCCTCATAATTCAAAGTTGTTCAATGTGAATTATCTAATAATTGGAGAGGGTGCAGAGGAGATTCACCAGGATGTTACCTGGGCTGGAGCGCTTCAGCTATGAAGGGAGACTGGACAGGCTGGGGTTGTTTTCCTTAGAGCCGAGAAGGCTGAGGGGGGACCTGATTGAGGTGTACAAAATTATGAGGGGCATAGATAGGGTAGAAAGAAAGGAACTTTTCCCCTTAGCAGAGGGGTCAATAACCAGGGGGCATAGTTTCAAGGTAAGGGGCAGGAGGTTTAGAGGGGATTTGAGGAAAAACTTTTTCACCCAGAGGGTGGTTGGAATCTGGAACTCACTGCCTGAAAGGGTGGTAGAGGCAGGAACACTCAAAACATTCAAGAAGCATTTAGATGAGCACTTGAAATGCCATAGCATACAAGGCTATGGACCAAGTGCTGGAAAATGGGATTAGAATAGACAGGGCTTGATGGCCGGCACAGACACAATGGGCCGAAGGGCCTCAACCTGTGGAATTCTCTACCACAGAAGGCAGTAGAAGCCAATTCATTAAATATATTCAAGAAGGAGTTGGATATATTTCTTAAAGCTAAAGGGATCCAGGGGTATGGGAGAAAGCAGGGACCGGGTATTGAAATTGGATGATCAGCCATGATCGCATTGAATGGCGGAGCAGGCTCGAAGGGCCTAATGGCCTACTCCTGCTCCTATCTTCTATGTTTGTATGTTTCTGTGCTGTATAACTCTGACTCTATGACTACATTCTTTACTCAGTTTTCTTGTTTTTGATCCTGTTTGCCTTGCATATAAACATTTGACCTTATAAAAAACTGTACAAATCATATCACCTTTATCTTCAAATCACATGACTGTCAAATTACAAAGCTGTACCTGTTATCATACAATACAACTGTTATAGATTCCACTGTATCAGAAATGTTAAATTTCACATAATACTTCAAAACAAAGTACTTCCTCGGGTATCTTTCGCACCCCGTCCTTAACCAAAAGTGTTTTCAGGAATCGACCAACACCACTCTGAAACCAGCTGCAAAGAGACACTTGCATGTTGCCTGGGATAAGCTGGCCCTCATTGTTTGTACCCTCAAAATTTCCTCATAGATGCAGTCAGTCATTTACTGCTCTGCCACAGGCTGCACTGTAGAACTCCCCAGAGCCGGCAATCGGTGAAATCAGTTGAACTGATCTAATATTGCTGTTTAACACCCCATAAAAAGTTAAGCCTTGTTGGAATAGGTGCAACTGGGGTTTTAACAGCGTATTGACTGCTGAACAAGCATTCTGGCCCTGAAAAACTAATTTTATATTTGTGGAATGTTAAATTTCTCCGTTATGATAACTTTCTTTTTAAATCTAGTAATTTTTAAGTTTGTTTATGATATTTCAGCTTCTACCTTTAACCCAAGTGTATGTCCCAATACTTATTTTGCTCTCTGTAAAAACTTTTAAAAATGAATTGATAATCAGTGCTTTTTATTTCCTGGTTTGCTGCCTCTGAGAATTCTTCAATGTGATTGGCTGCTTAACCAGCTTGATGACGTGACATCACTGCTGCTCTATGCTAGGGATCCCCTTTTGACAGCGCTACAATCAATTTAACGTCGAGAAAGCTAGTTTTCGCCAGAGATCGCAAGGCCAGCTTTCTTCGAGGTCAGCAGCGATTGCCGTCACTTTGCCGCTACTGCAAGTTCCTGGCCATCAAATCAACAATGTAACCAACCAGACAGCACGCTTCACTACATAGTGAAAATGCAAGAAATTATACAGTTTTGCGAAAGCCGTGATTTTCTTAAACTAAAATTATAAACAGATAATAGACAATTGGGTTGCAGATCATCATTTTCATTTTATCTGATTTGATGACGCTCTCCATACCAAAAGCCACAATAATTTAAAATTATTGGAACAACAATCTCAGCACAATTTACAAGAACTATAAGACACTGGAACAGAGTATACAAAATACTCCAGGAACTCACAGAAGCTGTTTTTATAAGGAGATTTTCCTGAAATGAAAAATATTTAATCAGGTTTAGCTATGCATATTTGTTTTTCTAACTATTTTAATCTGTCCCACTTGTTAAGATATTTGAGACCGTTGAACTCGTCCAACACTAATTCCTGGAAATCTCCAGTACTCCAAGATGACGTTGTATGAATTGACAGTGTTGGATACAAAGTTTGCACTTCTCAACCTCTGCTGAGCCAAGCACTGCGTGCTAGTAAAATTTTATTGCAAGAGTATACAGTTCTCCCAAAAGGAAACTCAACTAATGAAACATATTAAAGGACTACACACTTGAACAGCACTATAACCACAATATTTTATTTACTTTCAGAGCAAATGCTTGTTTTTGGCTCTTTTGTACTCCAACGACAAGAGATATTCATGTCAGTTTCTATTTCTTGCACCCACTATCAGCATCAATCAATGCCTACAGCAGAAATGTGATGCACATTTCTCTACTCTGCTACAATAATGCATCTTAGCCCCAACCTTGGAAGGACATTCCTTACTGTACTAACGTGCAACTCCCATTTCCTACATCAGCCATCCTACAGCCTCTCTCCACAAGAAAACCATTTTGATGCTATGGACCTTCACTCACCAGATTTTAGTGGAGCCTACCCACATGAGCAATCATATAAGGGGCACAATCTTCCAACCAACAAAAGGAGAAACCAATCATCTCATTGATTTTAGCCAAGTTCCAACCCGCATATCAGATGTAAAAAACCAGTCTGCCACTTAGTCCCTGATTTCAGCAAACTTGTTTCTCACAGCAGTGAAAGGATCTGAAAAGAAGTCTGTGATAGATGTGGTCACGTACAGTGAAGTAAATGTTTAATTGGTTCCTGAAAAATTAAGTTTTTCTTGCTCACTGCAAGCAAAAACTTTTTTTCTCTCTTGCATCACACTTACACAAATAATGTGGGAGGAAGATAGCTCAGGGAGAATAAAGGGCGGCTCAGGACCCTGCGACTGCATTGTGGCCCTGTATGGATGGGAGAAAAGTGAAAAGGTGTTCAGTTGCTGAACTGACTTACGGGCTGGATCTTGCTGGAAAGATAATGGCATGTTAACAATGTACCCTGTTATTAATGTGCAATCAGCCAGCAAATTCAGGGGATTAAGAGATAGGGCGTGAGTTGCGAATCTCCAGAATTCACTGGTCGATTTGCGTCAATCCACCATTTGCTTTGCACAAATGGCATCTCGCCCTCAGCCACCCCGCTATTGTTAAGAACTTGCTGGATTTGCACATTAATTCTCCATTAAACTTGCCATAGAAAGTTAAGTCTGGTAATTAACAGCGCAAGTACCCTTTTAACAACGTGGGAATTGTTTATGCAATGCCAATAAACCTCTCTGGCACAGAAAGCAAACAATTTAAACTGTGGAGTCTCATTTCTTCAGATGGTAAATTGTTATTAGAGATTTTTTAAATGTCATTTAAAATTTTTGAATTTTTTTCTAACTTTTCTGTTCTGTCTCTTTTCTTCCTCTTAATCTAATCTTTGTTCCCTCTCTTTATTTCTCTTTCTGTTCCTGATTTGACTCTAATTCACCCACTCTAATCACCTTCCTTCTCCATCATTCCACTGTTTCTTCCTCAATCCTTCAATCTCATGTTAAGGAGATACACTATTGGTCCCACCATTCACTGAGGTCCCTCACCACGCCATTATCAGCTCACACTGCCAGCAAGTTACGCCGCAAAATGATTTTCAGCTGAAGAGTGCAGAAAAAAGTCTAACGGGTCATGCCGCGAGATGCTCCACTCCGACAATATCCGCCCCCACTGACTATGCAAGGAGACACAGGGACCCCAGACACCTAATACCAGGCCTGCACGTTGAGCAAAAACCAAACCAGAGTATTATTCCTTATAAACATCAACTGCTGGCACACTCTAATCTTTCTGTAATTTGTTAGAAAAAAAACCTAGCGTGTTATCAGCCTCTCCTCCACACAGTTCCAAAATGTGCTTATTACCTAAAGCTGGGTTCTGATAGTTTGAGTGCACAGGTAGCTGCAGAGTGTGATATTGATGCATTCTAGGGGTTTTAGTGTTTTCACTCAACTGACAAAGTGATAGGTCTGGTAAGCCCCATGAAGTCGAGCTTCAGGCTTCTCAGTAAGATCGACCACTGACTAGGTAGTTTTTGTTCCTGCCTGTTACTTGTTTGTTGGTACATTCCCAAACTCTACAGTTGTGATGTATTTCTTGAATCCAATCAGTTAAGAAAGTAACAATATTTAACATCTCAAGTTTGATGCCCGCCCTGTGATGGACAGAGGCATATGCTCATCACAAGACTATATAATATTAAACATTTAAACATTAAACAATGTCAACATTTTCAAGTACAATGGGTCACTTATCGGATAGGTTATTTCTCTGCAATAAGTTGTTCAATTGGTCATGATTCAAACACAGGCGTCTATCACATAGGGTCAGCTATGATACTCAATGTGGGCAAGAACGTGGGGCACACCGGCACAAAGTAGAATTAAAACATGCCCCAAGAGCTCAGCATCTGCTTCAACAAACTCAGCAATCAGGCTTGGGTGGCACGAAAAAACAGGCAGAATTTTGTTCTGACACTTTATGATGCCCTTTGACACCTTTCTACCATAATGGACGCATAATAGGATACTGGACCAGCGATGATGTATTGTTGAATTTCGGAAGGACTTTTATCTGGAGCTAAAAAATTCACTTTTACCCGTGACACTCATGAATTATTGACGATTCTCACTTAGAAAACACGACATTATCCTGTGTCCTTGATTGTCATTTTCTAAATTTCTGCTGGTGATATTTTATAGCGATACAAATATTGCACAGTTGAAAATATTGCTCAGAATGTCAACCACCCACTGCAATAAAATCCTTTACTGCAAAACACTACAGTGACACTACCTATCGGAAACATGTTTCACTCTAGGAATCTAACACACAAAACACTACAGTGACACTACCTATCGGAAACATGTTTCACTCTAGGAATCTAACACACAAAACACTACAGTGACACTACCTATCGGAAACATGTTTCACTCTAGCAATCTAACACACATAACACACACAGTGACACTACCTATCGGAAACATGTTTCACTCTAGGAATCTAACACACATAACACTACAGTGACACTACCTATCGGAAACATGTTTCACTCTAGGAATCTAACACACATAACACTACAGTGACACTACCTATCGGAAACATGTTTCACTCTAGGAATCTAACACACATAACACTACAGTGACACTACCTATCGGAAACATGTTTCACTCTAGGAATCTAACACACAAAACACACACAGTGACACTACCTATCGGAAACATGTTTCACTCTAGGAATCTAACACACATAACACTACAGTGACACTACCTATCGGAAACATGTTTCACTCTAGGAATCTAACACACATAACACACACAGTGACCCTCAAGATTGAGAAAAATACAGAAGCATTTAAATGAACAAAATCTACAATACTAGCACAAAAAATGCCCAAATGCAAAATAGCTGCAGGTATGAAAAGTTGACACTTCTTTGTGATCCAAAGATAAAAAGCATCTTTCATAACTTCAAACAGCAATGGCCATACAGAGCACTTCACTGGTGCATGGCCAAAGCTTTCTTTTACAAGTGTGAAAATTGCACCAGTCGGGAGCATTATTTGCTCTGTGGATTGTGGGCCATTTTCATAAACGAAGCAAAACCAGCAATAGTCATACCAGCGGTATAATTTCCCCTGCCTTTATTTTAAGGTTTCTCAAGAACCAAATAGCCATTGAAGTGAAAATCCAGCAACAATCACTATTCATAACACGGTAAAAAATTACGGATTGCCTGCGCTATGTGTTCCACTCCAAAGTGTTTCAAAAATCCCAATTCTCCACAAAACTGGACCATGCAAAAGAAATTCCAATTTTTAAACTGAAGTCAGCATTATACAAAACAAGATTCGTTCTACTCTGTGTAGAAATTAACATTGCCAAATTAGGTCCAGAATAAACACATCATCAAAATAAAGAGAAGTTGTCTCGTAAACCTTAGCCCTGGAGGAAGGCTGGCCGGCAAACTGGACAGAACTAGAGACCAAAGCCACTGCTCGTGTAGGGCGTTAGACCGGGTCACTCCGACTGCTGTTCTACAGGGGTCGAGCACTGATCACAAACCAACTGGTGGCTGCTATGTTATGGTACTGGTTGGACACTTTGATCAATCCCCCTGATTTTGTTGCCAAGATTCAGAGGAAGCTCATTGGGACAAGAGGAAGCACTGGGTCTCTGCTGTGGTTCTGAATCACCCGCTTAGGGAGGGTGGTCAGGCGCTGGCGTGCGTCCACTCCCAGGTTATGGCTTTCCGCCTTCAGACCTGCGAGATACCTGGACGCAGAGGCTCTTCACGAGCGATGTGTACTGGCAACTTTTTTCTTCTGCCAGATGCCCGGTCTGAATTATGACAGGCAGCTCCTTTTCATAGTGTTGCACGGAATACATGCACCCTTACAGGAGCTGCCTGTCCTTTATCCGGAGGCGATCAGAGTCTGGAACATGGTTGCCTCCAGCAGGAGCTCGCCCCCGTCAGAAATAGCGGCCACCCTGTCGACATCGTTACCTCGCAATCCACAATTCTGGGCTGTCGGCTTCGGCGACACGAAACTGGCGGAGCGTAGGACTCTGGCTGCGAAGGTAACCAGAGTCCGGGACGAACTGGATGGCAGCCGAGTGGGCCAGATGTCGCCTGAGGTGTTGGCAGCCCAGATGCTACATCCGCCCTATGGCAAGATGGATCAGGTGCTGAAAGCCGCAGTCGGCACTGACTGCACGTGGCTGTGTTGAGGAGGCTCAAGCGCTTGGAGCGATTTCGTCTGATTTTAACCCCAGTTTGGACGGAGTTTTCTTGTCGGCACGAGGCCCCGAAACCGCCCTCGGGAGCCTCCGCCTCACAACTTGAGACACATCCCTCGGAAATTCCTCTGTGTCATTTCCATTCTGCACAGAGGGTTTCCCTGTATCGGTTGCTCCTGCACACTCTCCAGTTCCATGCTCTCCTCTTGTGTCCCTGGTGTACCATCTTGCCGCCCAGCAGAGGTGGGGACCCCCAATGTAAGGCTCCCTACTCGAGAATACTTCCCTGCATCACTGACATGGAGAGTACTGCAGGGAGCAGTCACATCTAACATAGTGCTGAGCCGCATTACCAAGCACCGAGTCCTCATGTAATTTCAGCAGCCTGGAAGAAACGGTATTCCACAGTTACATGGAGTGCGAGATGCTACAGCCCCTATTTTGCTACATAACAACAACATGCATTTTTGGGGTCCCATGAGGAGGGTTGTTCTGGCTGCCTATCTCTCTTCCACGGTCTTGTCAGTGCCTGGGTGGCCCTGGAGAGGGAACCTACAGTGCCCACCGGTGCATCCGAGGCCTTCCGCGACCGGTGGGCACCGCAGGACGTTAATTGTATTAATTGATCACAATAACAAAATACTGATTTAGTTCATGTTAAGTTTCTTTCAGTTTGATTTGACCTCGGTTAGATTATTTTTAGTGGTGCCCTCCTAAAGGGGGCACTTGTGGTACTGATTTCTGCCCCATGACACTGGGGCTCCCAGTGTCACCTCTACTGGTCCAACTAAAATAGGCATACTGGATGGTGATATACAGTATTTATAATGAAATCCTAAAGGTTTGATAAAATCTTTGTCCATGTGAACATATGGAGATTTTTCAGCAGCTGTTTGGATATCTCACTTACTTTGGGACAAAGTAAGAACATTAGAACAATTCACCTGATGTTGAATTTTAGGTCATAGGAAGATAATTAATACACTAAAAAGCAACTACCACAGAGCTACAGGTAGAACCAAAGATCACACACTGTAGCTTTCACCCAGATGTAACACATGGCCAGTGACATAATAAAACTCAGTACGCACTTGGTTTGAGTATAAAGCAAGGCTTTAATCAACTTGTTTCAGAACATGGAGGTCTAGTTGTACTTCACTAGTTCCTGTCTTACAAAATGTCCCTGGACAAGCTGGGCCCACGCCCGAGTATTTATACTCCTTGGACGGCACCACCAGCTGGCCGTCCAGCGTTATTTCATGAGTCGTTTCTTTATGATGATGAGATTTATAACAGCCAGTTTATTAAACAGTACTTCTAGGATGTCAAATGCCTTTCCATCTTTTAACCACAAATGTATTCTTTATTTTACATTATTCTCAGCCAATTAAGTGCCGTTAGATACAGATTTCTTTTTTAAAATTGCCCGATTCTCGCAGATCGGCATTTATAAAACAGCATTTTAAAGTATTCAATGTAAAAATAGAAAAAAATCCCTATCAAGAATACACAGACTCTTTCATCAATCAAAGTGCTGTGAAAGGAATGATTTGTTTTGATCATTTGTTTGCTGTACTGGCATTAATCTGGCATGAAGCAACTATGTGACCTTAACCAAACAACCAGCACGACTGCTAATATATGTAACCCCAAAAGGACATTTGTCATAGGCATTCCAATTAATAAAAACTTCTACAGACGAGGTGATTGAAGGAAATGTTACATGGATCACTTCAGATAAATTATGTTTGCTGTCTGAATCTCCACAGTAAAGAGCCATCCCACTACATCCCACTAAATTAGAAAACATTATACTCCAGGGAAAATGTCAAGTAAGGCATATATGTAGCAGGAGTTATATGGAGGACACTGGAGGGCTGGCAACAGACTACAAGGCAATAATCAGATTGAGGGAGGAGTCCAGCTGATACCCAAGATTGATTGTTGCCAACGATTCATTGCCAGGCACCCAGTGTTTCTCCTGTTATAATATTTTGTATCAGTCTTTACAGTAGAAGACACTAAGAATATCCCAACACTGGACAAACAGGGGGCTAAAGGGGGGGAGGGGCTAAACACGATCAAAATCACTAAGGAAGTGGTACTCGGTAAAATAATGGGACTCAAGGCGGATAAATCACCTGGACCTGATGGCTTACATCCTAGGGTCTTGAGGGAAGTGGCGGTAGGGATTGTGGATGCATTGGTAATAATTTTCCAAAACTCCCTGGACTCGGCAAAGGTCCCGGCAGACTGGAAAACTGCTAATGTAACACCCTTATTTAAAAAGGGCAGTAGACAGAAGGCTGGAAACTATAGACCGGTTAGCCTAACATCTGTGGTAGGTAAAATTTTGGAGTCCATTATTAAGGAGACAGTAACAGGACATTTGGATAATCATAATTTAATAGGACAAAGTCAGCATGGTTTTATGAAGGGGAAGTCATGTTTGACAAATTTGCTGGAGTTCTTTGAGGAAGTAACATATAGGGTGGATAAAGGGGAACCAGTGGACGTAATGTATTTAGACTTCCAAAAGGCATTTGACAAGGTGCCACACAGAAGATTATTGCTTAAGATAAAAAATCACGGGATTGGGGGTAATATTCTGGCATGGATAGAGGGTTGGCTATCTAACAGAAGGCAGAGAGTTGGGATAAATGGTTCATTCTCAGACTGGCAATCAGTAACTAGTGGTGTTCCGCAGGGGTCAGTGCTGGGTCCCCAACTCTTTACAATCTATATTAACGATTTGGAGGAGGGGACTGAGTGTAACATATCAAAGTTTGCAGATGATACTAAGATGGGAGGGAAAGTAGTGAGTGAGGAGGACATAAAAAACCTGCAAGGGGACATAGACAGGCTAAGTAAGTGGGCAGAGATTTGGCAGATGGAATACAATACTGGAAAGTGTGAGGTTATGCACTTTGGCAGGAAAAATCATAGAGCAAGTTATTATCTTAATGGCAAGGAACTGGAAAGTACTGAAGTACAAAGGGATCTGGGGGTCCTGGTGCACGAAACTCAAAAGATTAGTATGCAGGTGCAGCAAGTGATTAAGAAGGCCAATGGAATGTTGGCTTTCATTGCTAGGGGGATAGAATATAAAAATAGGGAGGTATTGCTTCAGTTGTACAAGGTATTGGTGAGACCGCACCTGGAATACTGCATACAGTTTTGGTGTCCATACTTAAGAAAAGACATACTTGCTCTTGAGTCAGTACAAAGAAGGTTCACTCGGTTAATCCCGGGGATGAGGGGATGGACATATGAGGAGAGGTTGAGTAGATTGGGACTCTACTCATTGGAGTTCAGAAGAATGAGAGGCGATCTTATTGAAACGTATAACATTGTGAAGGGGTTGGATCGGGTGGATGCGGGGCAGATGTTCCCAATGATGGGTGAAACTAGAACTAGGGGGCATAGTCTTAGAATAAGGGGCTGCTCTTTCAAAAACTGAGATGAGGAGGAACTACTTCACTCAGAGGGTGGTAGGTCCATGGAATATGCTGCCCCCAAAAAGCTGTAGAAGCTACATCATTACATAAATTTAAAACAGAAATAGACAGTTTCCTAGAAGTAAAGGGAATTAAGGGTTACGGGGAGCGGGCAGGAATTTGGACATGAGTCTAGGTTCGGATCGGTCATGGCCCTGTGGGTAGCGGAGCGGGCCCAGGGGGCCGTGTAGCCTGATCCTGCTCCTATTTCGTGTGTCTAATTCTGTTAGTTTCAGGAGATGGTTCTGTGATAGTAGATTGGCGGTTAGGATCAGATCAGCCATGATCTTATTGAATGGCGGAGCAGGCTCGAGGGGCCGATTGGCCTACTCCTGCTCCTATTTCTTATGTTAATAGGAGTGTCTTTTTACAAACGATAATTTCTTGTGATGCACTGGTGAAAAACTGCGATGAAAGACCTTACCGAATAATCAGTTTATCTTGGATCAAGACTGTAAGTACTAATGAACATATCGAGTGATTGTGCGTCAGCTTTTTAAACAACTCCTTGTAAAGTTGTCTTAATGTGACTTTTGCTGAACTTCAATGGAATTACTTCTGTCACTCAAGATTTGAAAGCAAGTTTATCCCCTACTTCACTTGGGTGTCAGCCTTGGCTCAGTGGCAGCACTGTCACCTCTGTGTCAGAAGGTTGTGTGTTCAAGTTCTACTCCAGAGGCTTGAGCGCAGAATCTACGCTGACACTTTGGTGCAGCACCGAGGAAGTGCTGAACTGTCGGAGGTGCCGTCTTTTGGATGACGTTAAACTGAGGCCCTGTTTGCCCTCTCATGTGGATGTAAAAGATCCATGGCACTATGTAAAGAAGAGCAGGGGAGTTCCCCCAGAATCCAGGCCAATATTTATCCCTCAATTAACACCTAAAACAGATTATCTGGTCATGATCTCATTGCTGTTTGTGAGACATTTCTGTAATCGAATAGGCTGAGCATTTTCCTACATTGTAACAGTGACTACACTTCAAAAAAGGTACTTCATTGGTTGTAAAGCGCTTTGGGATGTCCTGAGGTCGTGCACGGCGTTATATCAATACAAGAGTCCAGCATTTCCTATAAGTATTGAGTTGGAAGGGAAGTATGAAGGCTATCCTAAATGAGTAGATGTGGAAAGAAATATCAGCGTAGTCTGGGTGGAATCGGTTGAAATAGCGCTAAAGATTGCAGAATTTTAAATGTAAGTGCATTGCGCCCATAACCACTTTACAATGGGGTATCCGCGATCGTTCACGGGTTCAAAAGTCCATTCACCCGAAGCAGTCTTTGCCCACAAAACTGGTCAGAATGTTGTTTCTGCCGATTGCGCCCGTTTGGGGGTTTTCTTCACATTGCACCCAGGGTCTCGGGTGCACAGGCACCCCTGGTCCAGCATTAATCACCTGTGCTTGCAGTGACCAGCACTTAATTGAGCCCTGACCCAGGTCCCGCGACCAGTGGGCGCCACGGGGACTGGAGTGCATCATCAACTCGCGAAACCAAATTTTAATTTGATTTGTTAAGATTTAGTTGAATTTTTGTTTAGTTACAGTCCAATTGGTTTTTTTTTGGGTTCAAATAAAAAGAGGACCCAGGTCTTGTTCACCTGCTGCTGCAATGACTTTAAATGACTTTGAATTCAGTTTAAATTAGTCTACCTTCAGTCAATTACAGCAGAGCAGGACACACCTGTGTGGCTTCAACTGCCAGTTGGTGACAGGTTTTATGGACCGAGGGCAGATCAAGGCAGTCAACTGAAGCCAATTAAAAAGTAAGACCAAGAGCATTGAATCAGTCAGTTGAAGACTGGCTCATTTCCTGGCAATCCCACTCCTCTGTGTGATGCTGGAGGATGCCCTGTTCCAGTCACCAATCACTTACGGTCGATAGGCTGCTTGATTGCGCTGCTTCATGGGAGATTTTAAGTTTGTGTTTATGCTAATGAGCTTACGCAGAGACGTGAGTGTGACTGCATCTCGGCAAAACCGGCGCCATGTCCAGCGCATTCTGCTGATTGTGCCCCTAGCGGAAAGCCTATGCCAAGGTGCGCCCCCAAGTCCAAGTCACAAATTGTATATAGGTTACCCAAAGGGTCATGCAGCACATTTCAGATTTCTGTTGTTATTTCAGATTCCTTCAGTGGGTTCAGACACTGCGCCAGTTTTGCCGAGATGCAGTCACGCTAAAGTCTCAATGCTCTTGGTCTTACTTTTTAATTGACTGCTGTCA